>NC_056660.1:212350381-212950381 GCF_018350195.1 Panthera tigris
GGTACATTGGTCATTCTTGAATAAATGTGCGTTATAGCAGTGACCATCATTTACTCTAGAGTTCAAAAGCTATTTTGTGTGTGTATGTGTATACATTTGTTTAAATAAGTTCTATGCCCAGCATGGGGCTTAAACTCCTAACCCTGAGATCAAGAGTCACATGCTCTACTGCCTAAGCCATTGAGGCATCCCTACAAAACTGTATCTTAAATTTTGTATTCTAAGTATTTTTTTTTTTTTTTTTTATCAGCCACACATTATATATGGCAATATATATGACTGGATGGCTCAGTCTGGTAAGTATTTGACTCTTGATATTGGTTCAGGTTATGATCTCATCTCACAGTCATGAGATCAAGCCCGGTGTTGGGCTCCACACTGAGCATGAAGTTTGCTTGAGATTCTCTCTCTCCCTCTGCCCTCTTCTCTCAAAAAAAATAAAAATCTTAAAATGTTAATGCTTAAGGTAGGGGTTTGGAGGGAAGTTTAAACCTACATTACCAATAACAGCTAATTTTGGTGAGATAGCATTGGAACTTCTAACCTGGAAGGAACTCCCTGTGTCCTTTATCTGATATCCAAAGAGAGAGAAACATATCCTTAGCATTGGTTCACACCAATGTTCAGTTTGGTGTTCAGTTCTGGGCTGCTTCTTGTTGATGTTGTTGTTGTTAACTGAGCTTTAGCCCAATGTGGGGCTTGAACTCACAACCTTGAGATCAAAAGTCATTTGCTGTACTGTCTGAGCCAGCCAGGTGCCTGTCTGAGCATTTGTTGTTGAGTGATAACTTGGAGTGACCAAGGTAGTGAAAATTTGAAACTAAACTCTACAGTTAGAACCAAAGCACAGGAGGAACAAGAGATGTGGGGGAGAGAAAGGATTAGAAGTATCTTCAAATATGAATATCTATAGAAAGCATAGTTTTTGAAAATGTTAACTGCAACAATAAAATAGATGAATGTCCGTGGAAAGAAGTTGGTGCCTGTGTTCAAATATAACCACCTGCTTAACATTTTGGTTAAAGGTTCTGGCATTAAGTATGAAAGTATATAAGCTAACCAGATCTTTTCAAAGTTTAAGATGCTGTTTGTTACCAGGAATACCTCAGATACTTGGAGGTTCAGTTCCAGACCACCATAACATAGTAAATATCACAATAAAGTGAGTCAAATGAATTTTTTGGTTTCCCTATATATAGATAGAAGTTATGTTCATCTATTAAATGTGCAATACCATTGTGTCTTTAGTAAACATTGTACAGGGGCATTTGGGCGGCTCAGTTGAGTCAGTTAAGCGTCTGACTCTTGATTTCGGCTGAGGTCATCATCTCACAGTTTGTGAGTTCCAGCCTGGCGTCGAGAGAGAGGTGAGCGTGTGTACTCTCTCAAAATAAATACATAAACTTAAAAAAAAAAAAAATGTACATACCTTAACTCTAAAAAATAAAAAAATTAAAATTTTAAGAAAACAATTTTTAAAGCAAAAAATGCTAACCATCATCCATGCTTTCAGTGAGTCATAATCACTGATGACAGATCACCATAACAATTATAATAATAATGAAAAAGTTTGAAATATTTTGAGAATTAGCAAATATGATACAGAGACACTATGTGAGCAAGTGCTGTGAGAAAAATGGCACTGAGAGACTTGCTTGATGCACAGTTGCCACAAACCATCAATTTGTAAAAAAACAAAAACAAAAACCACACAGTATCAGGGCACCTGTCTGGCTCTCAGTTAAGTGTAGGACCTCAGCTCAAGACATGATCTCATGGTTCATGTTTTGAGCCTCGCCTCAGGCTCTATGCTGTCGGTGCAGAGCCCACTTTGGATCCTCTGTCCCCCCTCTCTCCCTGCCCCTCCCCTGCTCGTGTGTACTCGCACTCTCTGTCAAAAATAAACATTAAAAAAATTACAAATCTATTTATTTTGAGAGAGAGCATGCTTGAGGGAGCACATGAGTGGGGGAGGGGCAGAGAGAGAGGGAGAGAGAATCCCAAGCAGGCTCTGCACTGTCAGCACAGAGCCCAATGCGGGCTCTGGCTCATGAACCGTGAGATCAGGACCTGAGCTGAAGTCAAGAATCAGACGCTTAACCGACCGAGCCATCCAAGCACCCCTAAAAAAAAAAAAAGAAAAAATCTTTAAAAATAAAAAAAGCCTCAATATCTGTGAAGGGCAGAAATAAAGCAAAGCACAATAAAATGAGGTATGCCTTTATACTGTTAGTCCATGTGCCTAGTAAAGATCATTTGAATAGAATTCAAATAGCCATTGTCTCAAAGTTGGTAATTATTTCATGGCAGCCAAAATGCAGGCATGAATAAGATTTCGGCAAAGTGGAGGCTGGTTTTGCTCTGTACCTTGTTAAATTTTCCCTTGTTTTCCATGGCATTGAAATTCCTGGTTGGTTGGTTTTATTTCCTCCTACCTCTCTGAACATTCCTTTTGTGCTGCTGCTTCTAGGTGGCACTTTCCATGGTTTTGTCATCAACATCTTCTGCATGTGTACATGCTATTGATGATCTCATCAACCTTTCAGGATTTAGATACTCCCTTTGTTAAAATTATTTCCAAATCCTGCCTTTTTCCAAACTCCAGTCTATTCAGCCTACAACCCCCAGATTATTCCTCCTAAAGCATCTGTTTGATTATGTCACTGCTACTCAAGATACCTTCAAGCAACTCTACATCAATGTACTGAACAGTATGTATTCATCCTCACAACATTGTATTTACTACACATGAGTAAACTAGGGTTTGAGATTAAGTAACTTGCTGTTTCTGTAATAAAAGGTCACTTGAATGATAGAGTTTCTTGAATTGGGTCAGATCATCAGAAAGCTACATATTTGGAGAGTTCTTTGACTTCAAAGCCTGAGCATTTAACCTTTATGCCATGTACTTCCCATAGATGTATCCTGCAGCTAAGCCTCTTTCCGTACAATTTTAATGCTTAAGACATGGATTTTAAGTATCCCAAATTTTGGTCTACTCCAAAGGCCTACCCATCAGCCCTTTTCCACTCTTCAGATTCTAAAGAATTCACAACACTACTTCTTTTTCAAAGGTCAGTTGTTAATAATAGGAAAAGGGAATGCCATCTCCATTGCTCTGCATTTTAACCTTTACCTGAGCCAGAAGTCATATCTTATGTACTATATCCAGGATATAGCTATGTCTTATTTGGCCCAAACTGTTAAAAACAGCCAAAGGGCGCCTGCGTGGCTCAGTAGGTTGAGTGTCCGACTTCAGCTCAGGTCATGATCTCACAGTTTGTGGGTTTGAGCCCTGCATCAGGTTCTGTGCTGACAGCTCAGAGCCTGGATCCTGCTTCGGATTCTGTGTCTCCCTCTCTCTCTACCCTTCCCCTGCTTATTCTGTGCCTCTGTCTCTAAAATAAAATAAACATTAATTTTTTTTTCTGCAGTTTTATACCTTTATTTGACAATCAGCAATTCTCATCCACATTAACAGTCTGTAGATTTTTGAAAGTGGTGACAGGTACATAGGTAACCAACGTATAGAGCTTGTTTGGTGAATCCTCATCCTCATTACTTTTTCTGGACAACCACACACGGATACAGTACGGAACATTCCTTATTCCTTTGGCCAAGACAGCTTTGTTGAGCCTGGTGTCAATGTGCACATCTGGGGTTCCCATCTCCTGCATAGCAAATTTCCGGATCTCTTTGAGTGCCTGAGGGGCACGCTTTTTAACATTTATTTATTTTTGAGACAGAGACAGAGCATGAACAGGGGAGGGGCAGAGAGAGAGGGAGACACAATCTGAAACGGGCTCCAGGCTCTGAGCTGTCAGCACAGAGCCTGACGTGGGGCTCGAACTCACAGACTGTGAGATCATGACCTGAGCCACCCAGGCGCCCCCCCAAAATTTTTTTAAACAGCCAATGTTAAAGAACAATTTCACAGGGGCACTTGGGTGGCTCAGTCAGTTAAGCATCTGCCTGGATTTCAGCTCAGGTCATGATCTCACAATTCTTGAGTTCAAGCCCCACCTCTGACTCTGTGCTGGCAGTACAGAGCCTGCTTGTGATTCTCTCTCTGCCCCTCCCCTGTTGGTGCTCTTTCTCTCTCTCTCTCTCAAAATAAATAAATAAACTTAAAAAAAAAGAAAAGAAAAATTTCACAGGAAATCCCAATTTGACTTCTCTTGAAAAAATGGAAGATTTGATGACAGAGGGCATGTGTTCCTCTGTGGTAACAATTAACTGAAGCTGAGATGAATGGCTGTTCCCTCTGGTGGATAAATTTAAGACCGTCTTCTCTGGAAAGTTTATCACAGCCTATACCATTCCCTATTTTGTCTGCCAGGCTGGCCTTGTGTGCATTTGATTTTATGACATTAGAGACCCCAGCCATTTTACCTATGGACTCTCCTAAATTTAGTGTGCAAACACATCTCTTAAACTGAGGCATAATCTCAAAAATTACTTTCAGTTCCCAAATTCTTCAATTCTGTGATCACATGTTTCTCTTCTTAAACACTAGGATACTTGATGTCCCTCACACTTAGTATAAAGGACAGTCATAGGGGCGCCTGGTTGGCTCAATCGGTGGAACATGTAACTTGATCTCAGGGTTGTGAGTTCAAGCCCCATGTTGGGTGTAGAGATTACTTTTAAAAATAAATAAAATCTTAAGGACTGTCATAAAGAAACACTCAATGCACTTCCTTCATTGATTGTTTCAAGAGAAATGTCAGGAAGGAGGCCTAAAATTTAAGCAAACTGCATATTCAGGGAATCCTTTATTTCAAAGCAGAGACCAAAATCTTCCGGAAATCTCATGGTAATGTTGGAGCAGCCTGTCTGTCTTCCTGTCTGCTCTTTGGTTGGACTTAATGAAAGAGAAGAATCAGTGGGAGTTGATGAGGAGCAAAGATGGGCTCAAAGGAAAATAAGATTTTCTAGATGACAAAATTCTTAATTGTATGAGTTTTTAGGGGCACCTGGGTGGCTCAGTTGGTTGAGCATCCAACTTCAGCTCAGGTCATGATCTCACCGTTCATGAGTTCGAGCCCCGTGTCGGGTTCTGAGCTGACAGCTTGGAGCCTCCTTCAGATTCTGTGTCTCCCTTTCTCTCTGCCCCTCCCCCGTTCACACTCTGTCTCTGTCTCTCAAAACTGAATGAAAATTTAAAAAAAATTGTATGAGTTTCTAAATTTTTTCTTTTTATGAAATTTAGTGTACAACAAAGGAGATGAAAAGGAGAGGGCTTAGTCTACAGTAAAGTGGAAAGGCAGCTGCACCTAAATTATTAATTGAAACCACATTTAGATATTTTTAATGTTTATTTTTGAGAGAGAAAGGAAGTGGGGAAGGGGCAGAGAGACCAGTGGACAGAGAATCTGAAGTGGGCTCTGCACTGATAACAGTGAGCTCAATTCAGGGCTTGAACTGACGAACCTCATGAACTGTGAAATGATGACCTGAGCCAAAGATGGATACTCAACTGATTGAGCCACCCAGGTGCCCCTGGAAACCAAATTTATGAGTGCCAGTTCCCAGTAAAATGAAGTAAGCACCCTCATCCCTGTCTGTCCCTCTGAATGCAATTATAAAATGTGGCTAAAATACATAAAGCAGCAGTTTGAGGACTCTGAAACAACTAATGGCAGGCAGATTGGAGAAGACAAGAACTGACGTATCATCAAACTTAACAGTTGACCACATTTCCCCCTTCCAGAGGTAAAAGCACTGCTTAGCCATGAACTTGAATAGAGCCATGGAAGTGTGTGACAGGCAGCAGTAACTAAAGCCCCAGCTGGGACTTTTCCTGGCCAGAGGATTGAAAGGGGGAGTCCTGGGTAACAAGAACATACTGGGCAGATTGGGGAGAAGGAGAAGCTAGGGTAAGTGACCCCATAAAGTTATCTATGAATAACTTCACAACGATTTTTTCTGGTGCCCAACCTCAACTTATTTTATGAGGCCAACATTACCATGATATCAAAACCAAATAAACACAGTTCAAAGAAAGCTCAGGACTGGCTGGCTGGCTCAGTTGGTAGAGCACGTGACTCTGGATCTCAGGGTTATGAGTTCAAGCCCCACATTGGGTATAGAACTTACTTTAAAAAAAAAGTTCAGACCAATGTACCTGATGAAATTAGATTGAAGAACCCTTAATGAGAGATTTATCAAATCATATCCAGCAATATATGTGAAGAATAATATACTACAAGTGGAGTTTATCTTAGGAATGTAAAGTGGGCTCAATAAATGAAAATCAATTAACATACGAATTTTACCACTAAAAATATGAAACTACCATATCCCAGAATAAAATTTAAAGTCAAGGGGCACCTGGGTGCCTCAGTCAGTTGAGTGTCTGACTTTGGCTCATGCCATGATCTTACGGTTCGTGGGTTTGTGCCCCGCATCGGGCTCTGTGCTGACAGCTCAGAGCCTGGAGCCTGCTTTGGATTCTGTGTCTCCCTCTCTCTCTATCCCTCCTCAGCTTATGTGCATTCTCTTTCAGAAATAAATAAAACTTTAAAAATGTTAAAAAAAATAATAAAAATAAAGTCAAATAACTGGGGAAGCCATTACACCATAATATAACAGTTGGTATTAATAAAGATATTCAAATCATTTGTATCTGATTCCACTAAGAAAAGAATTGGACACAGGCGTAAAGATTTGTTACCTAAATGGTCAAGAATTAAACAAATGGAACATGCATGTAGTGAACAATTGCATATAATGTTGTAGCTATGTACTCACTGGCATACCGAGATGTTCACAAATAATACATGTAAAACAAGTATCTGTGTAAGAGTCCACTATTGCCATACAAGCATCTACATATGTATACACATCATAGAAAAAGTTCTAACTCAAAACTGTTAGCACTGGTTATCTCTGGGTTACAAGATCCTCAATGACTTTTTTAAGAGATGCAGATGATTTGACAACATGGAATACTTTGGTAATAAATAATAAGATAAATTTCTGTTTGAAAGTGTAAATGAACAATACACATGAGTGGACAATTCTCAAAAAAAATACAAATGGCTGAAAACCATATAAAAACAAAATTTCAACCTTACTACTGAGAAAATACATGCAAATTATTTTTAAAAGGTCATAGACTTTTTGTCAGCCAGATTTACAAAGATTATAAACATTGAAAATATTAATGTCTGAGCTAGTAATACCAAAAATTGCAAAGGCAAAGGCAAGGGTCACTCATTCAGTTGACATCTAAATTGTCTCTTTTTTTTTTTAAATGCAAATAAACAGCTGAACTTCAAAGAATTTATCTTAAAGAATTAAATCTAATTAGTAAGTTTACAAACTGTGAGTTCAAGTATATTGACTGAAACATTCTTAGCAAATGTGTAAGATTAAAAACAATGAAAATGTCCGCGAGTATTTTATTGAAATACAGCTCAACCATCTAAATGGTATCATAGACCAATGATTCTAAAGAGGAGTGCCTCTCAAAAATCACTGCTTGTTCAACCTGTTACTCATGACTTGGTGTTAGCTCCCTCAGGAATCTTAGTTCAGGAAAAAAGTTGAAAATAACTATGCAGGGGCGCCTGGATGGCTCAGTCGGTTAACCAAGTCTTGATTTTGACTCAGGTCGTGGTCTCATAGTTTCTGGGATCAAGCCCTGTGTCAGACTCTGTGCTGACAGTGCAGAGCCTGCTTGGGATTCTCTATCTCCTCCCTCTGGCCCTCCCCTTCTCGAGCTCCCTTTCTCTCTCTCAAAATAAATAAACTTAAAAGAAAAGAAAAGAACTATGCATAATAATAATACACGAATAAATTTACTTTATAATGTTTAATGAAAAAAATCAGATCACAAAGCCATGTGCAAAGTATTATCCCTTTTTATTTTAATAGATAAGTGTATATAAAGACCGTTCTTTCTCCAAATCTTTACAGTGGTTACCTCTTGTGTAGTATGATTATGGTTTGTTCAGTTTGGGACTTTTATTTCTACCTGATTATGAGATTTTCTTGTTTCTATGTTTATATAATAAATTTTATTACATAATAATAAGTGATCACCTAATAATTCTTAAATAATTACCACATCATTCTTTAAAAAGAAAAAAAAATGGTGAAAATGGTGTAAAAAGTCTTCACTAGCTCCACATACCTAAGGATAAATTACAAAATCCTTAGCCTAGCATACAGGGCCCCCTAAACTACAGCTCCAGCCTGTCCTTCCAGTGCCGTCTCCCACCACTGCCTGTACTGGAACCGGCAGTGTGATGCCAGGGCAAATCCCCAGCTCTTGCCTCTGCCCTTGGTGCACACACATCCTGTCCCCTCTGAGGTCAGCCTTATAGGCCAATGTGGGTGCTCCTTTTCTTACAGAGCCTTTCCTTTGGGGATGGGGAGGGTGTGGCCCTGGCACACAAGGAGCCCAGGAGAAAAGTAGAGTAGAGAAGCCTTCTAAAATGAATCCGGGGGCGCCTGGGTGACTCAGTTGGTTAAGCGTCTGACTCTGGGGCTCAGGTCATGATCTTACAGTTTGGTGAATTCGAGCCCCGCATGGGGCTGTGCGCTGATGGTGTGGCGCCTGCTTGGGATTCTCTCTCTCTCTCCCTCCCTCCCTCCCTCTCTCTCTCTGCCCTTCCCCTACTCACGCTGTCACTGTCTCTCTCGAAATAAATCAATAAACTTAAAAAAGAAAAAAGAAAAAATAAAAATGAATCTGGATCGGTGCGAGGGTTCAGCGGGGAAGGGGTGTGCCTGGCTGGCTCAATCAGGGGAGCCTGTGATTCTTGATCTTGGGGTTGTGCATCTGAACCCCAAGCTGGGTGTAGAGGTTACTTAAAAAGGAAATAAAGAAATAAAAGGAAAAAATGAATTGCTTATTTCTCTAATCTTGTGTGGTTTCAGATTAAGTTTCTCTTAGTATTTTCTCTTCAGCTGATGTTGTCTCACATGATGTGGGAGAACGCACTGATTCCCCCTTCCTCCCCCCACCACCTCTCTGGGCCCCCAGTTTCAGCTGAGCCACAGAATTTCTTTTTGGATTTCTTAAACCTGTGTAAGATATTTGCAAAGGCTGAAATTGTCTTGCCTGGTGCTTTGCTTGGCTGCCCCGAGACTCTGTTCCAGAGACCAGGTGAATGAATGGTGAATAGACCCCAGTGTCCTGCAGGGAAATAGGGAAGTGGGGAAATGGCCACCCATTAACAGTGCTCAAGCAGAAAAATGACTGTAAAAAATATTGAGATGTTTCTTTGCAGTCATTTCTATCCCTTGCATTCTTTTTTTTTTTTTTTTGCCTTTGGACAAAAAAGGATATTTAAAAAACAATTTTGATTACATTTTCACTTTGGGACAGATAACTATTTCAGATATAAAACAGTAGGCCTTTCACAACCTCTATGTTCTTTTACAACCACCTGAACAATGAGCCTTTCAGGTTTTCAGTGAGCAGGAATGGGTCAGCCAAGCTCAAAACAGGCTTGACTGCACTTTCAACAAAGATCACATACCCCGGCAGGGAGGGAGGGGCAGCTCGTTTGTATTTGAAAAGGTTCTCCTGGCCCCTGTGACACCAACAGCTTCCTTCTGCCCTCTAAGATGATTAGGCTGCAAACACCGGTGGCCCTCCTCCGTGGAGAAGAGGTGCCCACCCCCACTTCTTCCAGTTTCAAACCAGGTGCAGCCCTGAACAAAACTGGAAAGGAAGAGAAGATTCTTTCAGTGCCGTCTTCCTGCAAATTAGAGAATAAACACCCTGGGTGTCAGGTCCCTCAATTTTTCCCAACCACCTCTGGAGTACCAGGACTTCTAAGATCTAAACGTGGTGCTTTGGGGTGCCCTAGTGGCTCAGTCGGTTGAGCGCCCTCTCTTGATTTCGGCTCAGTTCATGATCCCCGGATTGTGGGGCCGAGCCCTGTGTCGGGCTCCATGCTGAATGTCAAGCCTGCTTGATATTCTCTGTCTCCATCTGTCCTTTTCCCCTGCTCATGCTCTCTCTCTCTCTTAAAAAAAAAAATTGAATTTAACAAATGAACATAATGTTTTGATTTCAATTAAAATTTGGAGGAATAATACATTATTTTTATTTTGTGATACACATTCTCCACATGATTGTATGACATGTGAAGCATGAAGTTGTGTCAATTTTAATAATTTGAGATATCAGGGAACCTGGGTGACTCGGTCAGTTAAGCGTCCGACGTCAGCTTAGGTCATGATCTCACATTCCATGGGTTCCAGCCCCGAATCAGGCTCTGTGCTAACAGCTCAGAGTCTGGAGCCTGCTTCATTCTGTATCTCCTTCTCTCTCTGCCCCCCCCCCCCCCCCCCCCCCCCCCCCCGCCCACCACTCTGTCTCTCTCTTTCAAAAATAAATAAACATTAAAAATGTTTTAAAATAATAATAATTTGAGACATCAACAAACTTTTCTCATTCCTCTCCTGGAGATCATCTCTGAATCAGATGCCAGATCTTGACTTCTATCATCCTGGGACGAGTCAAGAGAAATCTGAAATGGAAAGCCAACCAAAATAGCAGTTTTTTTCTGCCTGCTGCTTCCTCCTGCCCCCCCCGCCCACCCCATGCCCGTGCCCCCCGCCCCTACCTGGGGCTCTGAGCTGGGCAGAGAGCTAACCTGGGAGAGAAAGAGCAGACTGAGAAGCAGGTGGTGTCTGTGCACTAACCCTGCTCCTCAGTTACCCCATCACTTAGGAAAGCTGAGAGAGGGGAAGAGGGAGCGTGGGGGTGTGAGCCTGAGCCTGGCACCCCCAGAGGGGACTTGGAGTATGTGGTGGCCCTGCTGACAGTCTCTCCTCCCCTGCCTCCAGGCAGAGCGTGGTTGAAATTGTGGTGGCCTTTCCGGGTGCTGGAGACCTTGCAAAGCCCCTTGACGCTTCTGTGTCTCCCAAGGGCTTTGGAAATGATCCACAGTATTCAGTGGCCCTCAAGTGAGACATAGAAAGTAATTAGGAAAGAGGACTGAGTGCCTCACAGAGGAAACGGGGACACGCCATGTCAGCCAGCTGCACAGGGGCAGGACGGAGAGATCGCAGGCCGAGTCTGCACCCTCTGAACCCAGCAGCTTCCCTGCCCAGGAACACGCAGCACCAGCAATGGGACAGAGGCAGGGAGGCCAACAACCTGTCCTGGCCCCTGCCCCTGCCCCGCCCCAGGCCTGGCTGGGGATTTGTGTACCTTACAGCCTTTAATTCAACCCAGAGAGTAGAAGGGAGCTGGGAAATGGATTGCGAATGGCTTAGAAGACTTGAAGTGACAAAGATAAAGCTCAGAAGTAACCAGAATTACTTGCCTGCGTTAGACTCCTCTCTCTGGCCTAGAACTCACGTTCGGAAAGAAGATTGTGTTACAGAAATAAGTCTCAGGGTGGCCCTGATCAGCGTGATCTCTGGCCAGTCATTTTACTTCTGTCCGCCTTGAGACATCCCCACCCCCCCACCCCCCATTCCTCAAAATGAAGGGGGTGGCCTAGCCGCTGACTCAAGCAGGCTTTCTCCTCTTTCTGCCTGTGCCTGTGTGCACAGAGGGCGCCAGAGGACGCTTGTGTGCCCAGAGGACAGAGAAGGAATGGGCCCAGCCTCCTCCTCCTTTATCATCTTTCTTGATCGCCTGCGGAGCTGAGGGGATTCCCCAGCCCGTGCTGAAAATACAGGAAGTGAAACATTCCTATGAAGCCTATTCTTTTTTATTATAATTTTTAAAATTTAAATTCTACTTAGTTAACATACAGTGCAACATTGGTTTCAGGAGTAGAATTCAGGGAAGCCTCGGTGGCTTAGTCAATTAAGTGTCACACCCTTGATTTCAGCTCAGGTCATGATCTCATGGTTTATAAATTCCAGAGCTCTGCGCTGACATTGAGGAGTCTGCTTGGAATTCTCTCTCTCTCTCTCTCTCTCTCTCTCTCTCTCTCTCTCTCTCTCTTTCATTCTCTCCCCTGCCCTCAAAATAAATAAACATTAAAAAAAGGAGTAAAATTCAGTGATTTGTCACTTACATACGATACCCAGTGCTCATCATAATGAGTGTCCTCCTTAATACCCTTCACCCATCTAGCCCATCCCCACACACCTCCCTCTAGCAACCCTCACTGTGTTCTCCACCTTTAAGAGTCTCTTGTGGTTTGTTTCTCTCCTCTTCCCCCAACCCCTCCTGTCCCATGTGTTATCTGTTTTGTCTATGAAACCTATTCTAAGCCTAAATGGCATAAGCAAAGAAGCAATTACCATCTGTAAAAGAAAAAATTGTCTTTGGTTATTTTTTTATTTTCGTTTGCAAAAACAGGTACTAATGTGGGTCTTTCGTAAAGGCGGAGTAGTGTAACACAAACTTTTGGATAGTGGGGGAAACCTGTACCTTCCATTCACCACTTTTTAGATAGTCCTGTAGAGGGCACAGTTTCCTTGTCCCAGAGGCTTCCAGGGTCCAGCAGGTTCTGAAGACTTTCCATCAATCTGATAATCTCTTCAAAGCACCAAGGATAGTGCTTTAGGAACTATCTAGAAGCACAGGAGGGTCTCCTATGACCGTGAGAAGCTCCAGGCATAGCTGTAAGAAAGAAGACAAAGGTGAGGCCCTTTTGCAGTGATTCCAAGACATATTCAAGTTCATGGACCAATGCAGCATACAGATCCTGGTTGCTTAGGGATTCAGAAGAGCTCTACCCTGGTTCCGACAGTCTCCAAGGAAGATGTCAAAGAGGTGGTAACATTGAGGTCAGACCATGATGGATGGATCGATTTGGGAACTACCATGGAGACAGAAAATGGCAATGCCTTATAAAAAGCTCTTGCTTTTATTTTTTGTAAGTTTATTTATTTATTTTGAGAGAGATAGGGTATGTGCGTGCACCTGGGGGAGAGGCAGAAAGAGAGAGACAGACAGACAGAGAGAAAGACAGAGAGAGAGACAGAGAGAATCCCAATCAGGCTCACTGTCAGTGCAGAGCCCTACTTGGGGCTCAATCTCATGAACCGGGAGATCGTGACCTGAACTGAAATCAAGAGTCGGATGCTTAACCGACTGAGCTACCCAAGTGCCCCAAGTCTCTTGCTTTTAAATTAAAATCCAACGTATGTATTTTAATTGTTCACTTTATTTATTTATTTATTTATTTATTTATTATTTATTTATAATTTTTTTTAACGTTTATTCATTTTTGAGAGACAGAGCATGCACGAGAGGGGAAGGAGCAGAGAGAGAGGGAGACACAGAATCCGAAGCAGGCTCCACGCTCTGAGCTGTCAGCACAGAGCCCAACTCAGGGCTTGAACTCCGACTATGACCTGAGCTGAAGTCAGACGCCCAACCAACTGAGCCACCCAGGCACCCCTATTGTTCGCTTTAAAATAGCTAATTTTGGGGCGCCTGGGTGGCTCAGTCAGTTAAGCGTCCGACTTCAGCTCAGGTCAGAGCCTGGAGCCTGCTTCGGATTCTGTGTTTCTCTCCCTGCCCCTCCCCTGCTTGTGCTTGCTCTCTCTCTCTCTCAAAATAAATAAATAAACATAACAAAATAAAATGGCTAATTTTATGTTATCTGACTTTCATCTCAATTAAAAAAAGTCTATGGGAGATAACTGTTTCTGTGTGTGTGTAATTTTAAATTAATTTGTTGTTGAGCTAGGTAATAATTCTGATAGTTTAAAATCCAGAGGTATAAAAGAAAGTACAGTGAAACTTTTCTTTCTATCTTTCTTCCAAACACCTAGTTCCCCCTCTAAAAGCAACTAGTGTCATATTTCCCTTTGTATCTATCCAAAGGTGTTCTATGAAAATATAAGGATCTAGTCTTTATTTCCACTCTGTTTTACACAAATGGTAGCCTACTCTGCCTGCTGTTGTGCATCCCTGCTGCTGTGTCCCTCACACCTTATGTACCAACATTCTAAACACTTTATATTCATTAACTTATTTAATCCTCACAACAATCATATGAAGTAGATGCTATTAGAATCCTCATAACCCTCATTTTAAATATTTTTAAAAGTTTGTTTGTTTACTTAGTCATCTCTAAACCCAACATGGGGCTCAAACTTCTGACTCAGAGATCAAGAATTGCATGCTCTTCTGATTAGTCAGCCAGGTGCCCCCAGTAACTCTCATTTTATAGGTGAGAAAATTGAGACTAAGAAGGTAAATGGCTAGTTAAAAGTCACACACATAATAATTGTTGGAGCCAGGACTTGAACCCAAGCAGCCTAACTCCAGAATATTAGCTTTTTAACCACTAAACTTCACAGCCTCTACCTAAAAATTTTCTCATTCTTTATTACAGTTGCATAGTATCCCGCTCTATGGCTGTACCATAATTTATTCAAACAATCCCTACTGATGAACATTTAGACTTTTCCAAACTTCTGTTGTTTTAAAGTTGCTACAGTGAGTAGGCTTGGATACATGGCATTTCACACATGTATGAGTGTATCTGTAGGATCTTTCAGAAGTGAAATTATTGATACAGTTTTTGATGGATATTGCAAAGTTGCCCTCCCTCTTGCCCCATCAATTACCCCATCCTCCCCGCCCCCACCAGTAATGGACGAGAATCTCTGTTTCCTATCTTCACTGAGGGCTCACTTAATATTGTGGCATCCAATTCATGGTTATTAGCTAGTTATAAAGGAGTCTATCTCTAGAGAACTTCTAGTCTTATTGGGAGAGTCTGGGAGACAAGTCACAGTGAACCATCAGTAAATCTTTATTTAATGAAAAACGAATCAGGCCATTAACTTGTGTTTTGAAGAAGATAGAATATAGATTATAGAGTAGGCTCATCAAGAACCCCTAACATGTGACCATCTTAAGTTGTATGTTTTATAGGGGGAAAAATTACCAGAAAAGTCTTTGTTTACAATTCTGAGTCTGCCCAGCAGGCTGTCATATTGTAGTACCACAAGATTGAGAACAATCCAAATATTAAAAAAACCTTCTTTTTTTAAATGTTTATTCATTTATGAGAGAGAGAGAGACAGACAGACAGAGTGCAAGCCGGGGAGGGGCAGAGAGAGAGGGAGACACAGAATCCAAAGCAGGCTCCGGGCTCTGAGCTGTCAGCACAGAGTCTGATGTGGGGCTCGAACTCACAAACTATGAAATCATGACCTGAGCCGAAGTCGGATGCTTAACCAACAGAGCCACCCAGGTACCCCCAGAGAACAATTGCAAATGCTTCCTTCTTTTAAAAAAAATTTTTTTATGATTTTATTTTATTTTTGAGAGAGAGACACAGTGAGAGCAGGGGAGGGACAGAGAGAGATGGAGACAGAATCCGAAGCAGACTCCAGGCTCTGAGCTGTCAGCGCAGAGCCCGATGTGGGGCTCGAACTCACAGACTACGAGATCATGACCTGACTCAAGGTCAGATGCCCAACCGCCTGAGCCACCCAGGTGCCCCCAAATGCTTCTTAATCCAGGTCCATTACTCACCATCCTCAGAAGAAGATTGAAAGAGCCCTGGCTACAGCAAGAGGCTAAAGAATTTTCTTTTTCCCGTGAAAAAAGAGGGTAAGTCTTCAGATCCAGACCATTTGCTAAAGTTGAAATTTGGCAAGTGGCCATTAAATGACATGTGCATCTTAGTCTTTGAATATATATATATTACATATGATATATGTAACATATGTTAATATAGTATATTACATGTAATATATCATATATAACATATATTACATATATAATCATATGTATATTACGTGTCATATGCATACCATATATTGCATGTAAAACACATTACATGTAATACATCATATATAACATATCATATATATACATATACATTATATATATATATATATACACACACATACATACATTATTTATTTATTTTAAATTCAAACCCTAGTTTAAATTTGGCCTAGTATCTAAGTGATTTAAAAGTGGAGGTTCTAATCTGGATGCCAAAGTTCAAACTCTTGCTTCCTCCACTTAGTAATCAATTGCTGCCCGGGATGCTTTTCATCTGATAATATTTCACTCACTCAGGTGCAAATATTGGTAGAGTTCCTACTACATGCCTGGCACCAGATAAAGATGAATAACACACACAAATAGGCTGCTTCAAGTGACTCCAAAGAGGAGGAAATGCAAATGTGGCGAGGCTTAACTATTTACCAAAGGAAACCGTTTTCTCTCCATTTTGGAACATGCTGTCAGTTTCACTTGTCTGTGGGAAGCACTGCCTTTGGTCTGGCACTTGTTTTCATGTGAGCTAAGATTTGTTCCTATTTATAATTCTCCGAGAAAGCTTAGGGCAGTATTAGGAGAAAAGAGTGACTTTAAACTATTGTGTGTAAATTAAACTATTTCAAGGTCTAAGGGCTTCCATCTGTGTTTATTAATAGATGGAGAATTATTTGACCTCAGCATGACAGGAATTTTTCAATCAGCTGAGAGAGACTCTCCCAAGGAGATCTGACCCACACCCTAAAGATTAAGTAAAAATATGCTCATAGCTGGAGAACCTTAAGAGCAAGATGGAAACAGATGTTAGTTTATTCTCCATCTTTATTCCCTTACTGCTCCTTAAAGAAAACATGTTTTGTTTTTTCATTTGTTTGTTTATTTTCGTTTTTTCTGCAGAAAGGCCTTTGCTGGGCACACAGGGGCGAGTCTAATGTCAGGGTGACGGGACAGGGCACATCCTGCAGAAAAGCAGGGGTGGCATCCCTGCCCAGGGGCAGCCTGAATGCACTAAGGGCTGGCCCTTCAGACAGGCTCAGGGGAGGTCCGCCCACAAGGGCTTCAGGCCCCTCCGTCATGGAGATGCCATCCTGACATGGGGAACATGGGTCCTTGCTCTCATGGCTGCCTTGGCTGCTCTCAGGGAGCACTGTGAGGTGGGATAGAGGGCTTGGGAGGGCCCATCAGGAAGGAGACAGGCTACATGATGGAGAGGAGGGAGATTGGGCTGTGTGGTAGGCCCAGAAACTTCTGGGCACTTCAGTCGTGATATCTGGAAGCAATGGGAGATGCTGGCCCCAAGATTGAGGTCCAGGTCAGAGCAGAACAGTTGGATCTAGAGCTGGTTTTAACTTGGGCTCTGCTGAAAGTGAATGGTTATCATTGGAACAGAGAACTGAAGAGAAAGGGGAGTTAGTCTCCAGCATTCTCCGTAGCACACAGCTCTGGGCACACATGTGGTACACATTCCCCATATTCACACAGATAGATGCAGGTGGCTGTACACTTATGTACACACATGGTCATACACACCAGAAGGCACGTGTGCAGACACCCACATGCACAAGTACAGATATAATTGTAGGAAAGCATGGGTTCTTAATGGGGCACCTGGCTGGCTCAGTCAGTGGAACATGTGACTCTCGATCTCAGGGTTGTGAGTTTGAACCCCACATTGGGTGTGGATCCTACCTCTAAGGGCCAGCCTTATGTGACTGCACTAGTTGGATGTCCAAGAAGCCAGCCCTGGCCACAGGTGCCCAAGCTAAATATGCTATAGTGGAAGACTGTGGAAATCCAAACTCCTCTGAAAAGCAAGAAAGTAAAAATTTGCTCAGACTGTCATTTCACTTTGAAAGTAAAAATTGTTGTGAAGTTTAAGTGATGTTTTAGTCTGGACAAATAACTTCATTCCTCAACACCTCTCTACAGAGTGTCTTTATGAAGCCTGACGTGGCCTTCCCAAATAGAATTGACGGCTTTCATCATGCTCCTTCCTAATTTGTGTAATTACAATGTTAAACATTTGGGCTTTGGAATCATACAAAGCTGGTTTCGAATCCTAGCTCTGTCAGTGACTAGTTGTGAGACGTGGGCAAATTACTTGCATCTAGTTTCTCACCTGAAAACCAGGATAATGCTATTCATCTGTGGCCCCAGGGCCGCTATAGTTGTTAGGCTTAATAATGGCAGTCTAGCTGGAAATGAGGCTGCAGGACTTGTCCTGAAAATATGTTTGCAAAACTAAGCACATTCGCTTTCACTTAGATTTTTGGTTTATTTGGAGTGGCTTTGGGAAGCATGCTTATGGAGATGAAGAGGGCAAAAAGCATTAGTCACAGTGCCTGACACTGAAAAAATTAACTGCCAATATTTACTAGCTTTTCATACTAAATTTCTTGACAGCGGGGCCCTGTTTTATTCACTTGTGTCTAGCATAATGCTTAGCACCAAATGTGAAATGAAAATGGATTTCCTTTGCAATTTGCACTAAAAATGAGGATTTTATCGGTAACTTGGGAGAGTGGATAAAATAAGTCTCTTAAGGGCTTTTGTATTGTTAGAAACAAAAAGAAACAGGGGCGCCTGGGTGACTCAGTCGGTTAAGCGGTGGACTTGGGCTCAGGCCATGATCTCATGGTTTGTGAGTTTGAGCCCCCATATGGGGCTCTCTGCTGTCAGCCCAGAGCCTGCTTGGGATCCTCTGTCTCCCTCTCTCTGTGCCTCTCTCCCACTCACACTCTCTCTCTCTCTCAAAAATAAATGAATATTAAAAAAAGAGACACAAACAAAAACAAGTGGAAAAATGAGGTTGACAAGGCCTTTTATGATGAAACATTCAAACCTATTCCTAAGTGCCTGTTAACACTTGAATTGTCTCATCTTTGTCTACATTCAAAGTAATAAACCTGGACGTCATCGATGTGTATCTGGAACTCATACGGGGGATTTCGATACACCACACTTTTGGAAGTTTTACACCAAGACGGCAAGCAAGAAGAGAACGAAGGCAAAGAACAACTGCTCTCAACTTAGTGACCGTAGGATCATTGGACGACAGCGACATTCTTGCTATCCAATCGCCGGGGAGTCCGGAGAGAACGCTCTCTGGATTGGTCTGAGGAAACATCTCTCCAGGTTCATTCAAGAAGTAGCTTGGCGTGGGGCTCCGGCCGGTAGTGCCTTCTGGCCAATCACAGAACGCATGAGGCGGGTTCTGCCGGAGTGGAGCCTATCTCTGAAGGCGAATCTGCTCCCGACAGACCCGCCCGCCGCGAGCGGAGGGGGCGTGGTCTCCGGCTGCGGGTTCCCGACTCCCTGGGCTCGCGCGCGGAGTGGGCGGGGCGAGCGGTGTCAGCGGCGGAGCCGGATGCGGGCGTCGCCGGGGCCGCAGCGGCCCTGGGGATGGGCGGAGCCCCAGCCGCCAGTGCTGGTGGCCGCCGCCGCTCCCGGAGCCCGAGCGGCCGCCTCTGCTCCCGCGCGTCGCTGCTTCCTAGGGCGGCGGTATGCTGGGGAAAGGGGTAGTCGGCGGTGGCGGCGGCACCAAGGCGCCCAAGCCCTCCTTCGTGTCGTACGTGCGCCCAGAGGTGAGGGGGCGGTGGGGCGTCAGGCTGGAGCTGCCGGGGCTAGGGGCGCCGGGAGCCCCCTCCCCGCTGCGGGGGAGGGCCGCGGGCGCTTCCTGTGCGGGTGCGGGAGGAGAGCCGGGCGGGGTGAGGCCCTCGGGGGCGCGCTGAGATCTGTCGCGGGCTGAGGTGGGGACCTCCGGCGCGGGCCGGCAGGTGCCGGAGCGCAGGGCCCGGTCGCTGGCGACCAGGTGAAGGGGCCTGAGCCGGGAAGGTGCTGCGGCCCGGGACCCCCCTGCCTACCTTGGCGAGGAGCTGGGGTTCTGGGCACCGCGCGGGAGGGGAAGGGCTGGACGCTCCGGGCTCCCGTGGGGACCTACCCCGAGCCCGCCGTCTGGGTGGGTCTGCCCTTGGAATTTCTCAGTTGAGTCTTCAGAGCTGCCTGCTTGTAAGAGGGCTGTTTGATGCCGCCGGCGGGATACCGTGCACTGCCTCCCGCCTCCCATCTGCAAGCAGCACAGTTCTTTCCCTTGTGAATTCCCCTCTGTCATTTCTTCCCCCTTTCATCTCACCTCCACTTGCTTTTCTCCTGGAGTTTTACTCTTAAGTTCATTCATTCATAAAATATTTTTTGACCTCCTACACTATTCTGAACAAAACAGATCTCCGCTCTCCTGGAGCGTATTTGATGGAGATCAGAGTAAACAACAAATAGAATAAATATAAGTAAATTATATGGTTATATTAGAAGGTGAAAAGTATCATGGGAAAAAGAAAAGGCACCATTTTCCTCCATGTCACAGTGGCATTTGAGCAGACTTGAACGATGTTGGGGTCTGAGGGAAGAGTAGTGCTAGTAGAGGGAATGGTCTGGAGTGTTGGAGGCTCATCAAGGAAGTCAGCCCTGAGGAAGCCTAGTAGGTGAGGGGGAAGAGTCCTAGGAAACCAGGTTAGAGAGGTTACAGCTTGTTGCCCATGCTGAGGACTTCTTGAGTTCCCAATCCAAATGCCTAATGAGATGTGTTCTCATTTTGGATTTCTGAAGGTTTTTCCTACTCCTCTGCCCAGCACTTTAATCAGCATGTGCACGAGCACTATCAAACCCCTGGTCTTCAGCTGTCTTCCTACCCCTGTAAAGCATCGGCAGGTGGGCTGTGGATGAGAGGTCTTGATCAAGGACTGCTTCCACAAAACCACCTGGGGCCTGAAGCCTTTGCATATGCGTCTTCAAATTCACAATGTGTGTGTTTCCTCCAAATGGAGAATACTCTTGAAATGGGTCTTATTTTTAATCCTAATTGAAAATAAAAACCACTTCCTCCTTTGATGCTTGATGAAGGAGTCAGGGTCATCTTGAATTTTCAATAGGTTTCCCTACTATCATGAGTAAGTAATGTCAGTTTCTCTTTGTGTCTTTTATGATTGATTTGATCTTTAACCTTTCCTCTTCAGTGAGATTGAACTACACATGGAAAGTCTGAAATGTGGCCAGAGTTCAAGAATGTTCAGATTTTTCATCCACCAAGTGCACATGTTGTAGTTAGACATGTTTTCCCTCTTTGCCCACAGTGCCTGATATATTTCCTTTGAGGGATAATTAGGGAAGGGGAGTGGTTCAGCCCCCAAATGGTCACATTTTTCAGATCCTTCTAGTTGGCAGTTTTGTTTTCTTGCCATAAAATAATGCTGTGTAGATACTATGTTTCTTTGTTGTAATCTGTCTCTAAAAAAATTTTTTTAACAGAGGGAAGGGCTCTGACCTAAATTGCTTATGGTTTTTAAAAGATAAAGGTATGAGGGAGTGAGAAACCAATTTGTTTTTTAAGTGTATAGCTTTTGCTAGATATCCTATTATTGGAAATTCATGTGAGCAGCTTTGAGGCATAGCTTATGTACCTCTGAAAGTACTGAACCTGGTAACCTTCTGTTGGTTCACTCAGTAGGAGTCGTCCCTCACAACACTTTTCTGGACTGCCATTCTTTTTCTACTGCTTTCCTTCATATTGCCCTCATCTTTACTGCTTTGGTGTATGTCTTCCTATCACATTTCTTTGTATGCAGTTTGCTTTTTTTAGCTGGGAATTTGCAGGTTTCTTAGGCATCTTTTTGCTGGTAGGTCACTGAGCTGCCAGAACAATCTTCACACCTTATGATGTAATGATACCTGTGCCTGGTAATGAACTTGTTCTTGGCTGATTAGATCTTGGAAGGTTCAAGAGTGACTTTCTCAGTATGCTAAAGAGTCTGTCAAGAGTCAGCACTTTGTGCAAAAAACAGAAGTACTTAACTGGATAAAGTATTTGAAGATGATGCTTTTAAACATGATGGCTTATATGGTTTTTTTTTTTTTTTTGTGCTAAGATTGACATTGAACAGCCTAAAATGAAGGATAGTAGTTAGTTTCAACGTGGCCCTCTGCCAGAGTTAACTTGGGTTCTTCTGTCATTGATTCTCAGTGAACGTGAATGTTAAAATCTTGAACTGTAGTTTAGGACCTTTGGTCATGTTTTGTAAACTCTGCCCAGAGAGTTATAAATCAGTAAAGCTTGTAAGTGGGAAGCCAGTGGTTCTGGAAATTGAGGTGAATAGGAGAGAGAGGACTGGATCATTCTTGGTGGTACCTGATGGCTGGTACCTAGAAACATCTCAGCATCACTGCCCCAGCTTAGTCCCAGACAGACGGTGCAAAGGAAATTGTGCCTCTGTACAGGGGATCCCGGGGTGCTGATCTCCCCTTCAAGGAGGCATTTGGTTATGGTTTGGGAGCCAGATCCGCTTTTCTTGGTAAATAAAGGAGAAGCTGTAGTTCATTATAGAAAAATAATAAAAGATAGACAAAGAATTTTTTATTTATTTAAAAAAAATTTTTTTTTTAACGTTTATTCATTTTTGAGACAGAGAGAGACAGAGCATAAATGGGGGAAGGTCAGAGAGAGAGGGAGACACAGAATCTGAAACAGGCTCCAGGCTCTGAGCTGTCAGCACAGAGCCCCACACGGGGCTTGAACTCACGGACCACGAGATCATGACCTGAGCCGGAGTCAGACGCCCAACCGACTGAGCCACCCAGGCGCCCCGACAAAGAATTTTTTAAAGGAAAGTTATAAACAACTTGGAGTGTACCCTGTCAGATATGTGTGTAGGTGTCTGCATATGTCTTTTCCAAAGTGGGATTAATATTGCTAATCATACTATTTTGTAATCTGCCTTTTCACCAGAGATCTATATTGTAAATGTCTTTCCACGTCAGTTGTTAACCTATAATGTCATTTTCAATTAGACCCAATAGGGATGCTTGGGTGACTCAGTTGGTTAAGTGTCCAACTTTGGCTTAGGTCATGATCTGCAGTTTGTGGGTTCGAGCCCTACATCGGGCTCTGTGCTGACAGGCTGGAGCCTGCATCGGATTCTCTGTCTCCCTCTCTCTCTGCCCCTCCCCTGCTTGCACTCTGTCCCCTCTCTCTCAAAAATAAATAAACTTAAAAAAAAAAAATTAGACCCGTTTTCCACAACAGAAATACTGTGATGGGGAGATGTTAGGTAGTACAAAGAGCCAAAAAAAAAAAAAAGGCAGAGTGATTTTTAATGGATTTCTACTTCATCACCTTCTCTGGTGCTGAGTATCAGTTCTGATTGTTCAGGACTGCCAGTTCTCTGGTCAGTTACCTTGAAATTGTAAGCACTGGTTTGGTAATTTATAGCGATTAGAAATGCTTATTGTCTGTGCCAGGAAGAAGCTGTAGAAAGAGGACCATTAGATGGTCCTAAGGGAAAGTTCTGATTTAGCAAGAGCCTGGTTCATTGTGATAAGGGAGTTGAATAAAAGCTTCAGGGTGCTCCTGCGTTGTTCTCTGAAACTAAGACCAGGAAGAATCCAGCTTTTAGAGTCTGTGGTACTTGTGTCCATATTTGTATGATTTTCCAAGTATGATTTAAATGGACTTTCTAGTAGAATTTAAGTCAGTGTTTGACTTGAATACGCTAATAAGTTATCAGTTACTTACTTGTAACTCACAATCCTGAGATCAAGAGTCGCATGCTCTACCAACTGAGCCAGCCAGGTGCCCCCCATTTGTGGATTTTTAGATTTGGGAGAGAATTTAAAGATAATCTCCACCACTGTACTCTTCTTCTGTAACACAATGTGGAAGTGTGGCCTCGCAAGGTTAAATGTCCTGTCCACACCACAGAAGTATTTCAGACCAGAGAGAACTGTCTCCTGGAGCCAGTGGTGCCCATGGCTAAGCCAGGCCCCCAGGAGCTTAGGGAATACATAGACATGGGAAGAAAAAGCAAGAAAAGAAACAAAGCTTGAAGAAGGGTCAAAAAAAAAAAAAAAAATCCAGACTTAAGAGCCAATTTTATCTTCTCATTTAACCCTTTAGGGAAAAGAATGCATTTGATTGCCTAATCTTCACTTACCGCCATATCTTTTCATGGAGAGAAGTGAACCTATCTATGATCTAGTGTTTTTCCAAGCGATAATGGCTGGGCGGGGGGTATATACCAGAATAATAAAATGAATAATTACCAATATTTTTTAGGCACTTCTGTGTCCCAGGAACTGTGCTTCTCTCATTTCATCCTTTCAACTATCTTATGCAGTGGATACTATTCCCTCCGTTTTGTGTGTTTAGATGTGGAGAGAACCAGTGAAATTAGTACCTTGCTCACGGCCATAGCTGGCAAGGGGTGGTGCCAAGATTTAAACTCACGCAGTCTGACTCCAACGCTGTTCTTCCGTACTTACATTTATGAATGCAGGGAGTATTATTAGTGAACATGCCTGTAGTCCTGATCGGCATTGACATGCTAAAATGCTTTCTCATTCGTGTTCTCTAGTAGCAGTTTTGTTCTTGGCTTTTGTTAGCTTCTCCACTAGGTGACTGTGAGTGGATACAAGGGCCCCTTGGAGATTCATTCAGCTAATACTTACTTAAAGCACCTGCAAGTAGGAGGCATTGTTCTAGAGGTTGACGAGGCATTGTTCTAGAGGTTGGGGATACAAAACAGATGAAATGATTGAGATTATTTTTGGTGGAACACTACTGTGCTGGACTACTGACTTTGATGAGTTGGGTGGATCCATGGCTAGAAGAGATTGGCTTATCCTAAATCAGACTTCCTTGCTCAGTCCCAGCAATAAAAAATACCTTTAGGGGTGCCTGAGTGGCTCAGTTGTTTAAGCGTCTGACTCTAGATTTCAGCTCAGGTCAGGATCTCACGGTTCCTTGGATTGAATCCTAGAGTCAGGCTCTGGGGTGACAGCATGGAGCTTGCTTGGCATTCCCTCTCTCCCTCTTTCTCTGCCCCTCCCCGGCTTGTGTATGTACACTCTCTCTCTCTCTCTCTCAAAAGAAATAAACTTAAAGATATACCTTTAAAAGCAAATCTAGATCCATTCACTTTTCTTTTTTAAAGACTCTTTTTTCCATTCCAAACTAATTTTTTGATGACTGCAGAATTTTCTACTTGAACTTAGAGGTCATTGACAGTGATATAAAGGACATCAAAAGTTCTTCCTAAAATGACCACTTTCTTAGCTGTGGCTTTTATAGTCTGATGATCTCTCCAAAGCTTCCGCTTTTTCTCTCCTGCATGTGCTTCCTGCGGCATCTCCCTGGATCCTTTCCAATACCATTCAACTTCTGCAGATGGAGCATCAGAAGATGTCATGAGGCTACGTCCGGCAACACTTCCTGCAGCTTGATCGAACAGCTGCCACACTGACAGCCTCTGTCTCAGAACCCGATGCTCTCCTGCACCCTGCTTTCCTCTGTGATGGTGAAACCATCAAAATGTTGGCTACCATCACCAAATGTGATGGCTACCATCGAAATCTTAGGCTGAGGGCAACCCATACTAGAAATTTAAAGTTCTAGATTTTTCTCTGAGCATCTTCAACAAGATGTTTGACATTCTTGGAATAATTTCACATTAAACCATCCTGCATGACGGTGTTCTTAGAATTGGATTTTTTAAATCACTTTAAAAGATGTATACCTATTTTTATAAAGACAATATTAAAAAAAAGAAAAAAGAATGTGACAAAGTTGCAGACTTCCGAAGTTAGAAAAGTAAAATTACCATTAATTATGCTATCTTAACCAAAGCAGTTATTTCCAGTTGTTAGTATGTTCTTGCTTTGTTCCCAGTCATAATATATGTAAAAATGTATAACCTGCATGTGGTTGTCATGTTTGAAGATGGTACTGCTGATCTGTGACAGGAGAGTGTGCACTTTGAGTTGTTTTACCAGCAGGAAACTACCCTTAGTTTTCCATGAGTTATTCTTGTGGCTTCTGATGTGTTTTGGGGAGACAACAAGAAGATCGGCGGGTTTGCAGTTTAATGAATCATTTAAAATAAACCGCTTGAGAGAGGTTGGGAGGTAGGATTGAGCTGGAATAATTCTTTTTAAAAATTTTGTATGGAATAGTTTTTAAAAAAAATTTTTAAAGTTTATTTATTATTTATTTTAATGTTTATTTTTGAGAGAGAGAGAGAGACTCTGAGTACATGTGGGGGAAGGACAGAGATGGGGAGGACAGAGGATTAGAAGTAGGTTCCATGCTGACAGCAGAGAGCCCTGTATGGAGCTCAAACTCGGGAACCTTGAGATCATGACCTGAGCTGAGTCGGACACTTAACCAACTGTGCCACCGAGGCGCCCCAAGTTTGTTTGTTTATTTTGAAAGAGAGAGCACGAGTGGGGTGGGACAGAGAGAGAGGGAGAAAGAATTCCAAGCAGGGTCCATGCTGTTAGTGCAGTGAGCTCAGGAGCCATGAGTTCATGACCCCAGCCAAGGTCAAGAGTCAGATGCTTAACCAACTGAGCCCTCCAGACGCCCGGAGCTGGAATAATTCTTGCAACCTCTAATCTTTTGTTGTTTTGGGAGGATGAAGAGGGGAGGTACAAATGGAGCAGAGTGAAGCTGCTCAAGAGCTAGAAGGGCCACAGGGCCACTTCTGTCCTCAGTCCCCTCTGCATGCCTCCAGGGTCACAACTCTAAGGAGGGCAGACAACCGCTTATTTTGGCTGTGAGTGAGGCCGTCCTCTAAGCCTTGGTTGTATTTCTACCTGGAAGATGGAAATCATAATAATCTCTGATAGGTATATGTGAACATTTATGAATATTAAGTGTGATTATGCAAGTCCTTAGAGTACTTGGCACATGGTTAGCCTTTAGTAGATGTGGGCTATTGTTGGTGTCACTAAGTTGTTGGTCAGGACCATTTGGATGGTTTCAGAAAGTGCTTAATCATTAATCTTAGAATACAGAAATCTTTCCCAGCTAAGGTATTAATGAAAGTGGAGTATTTAGTTGTTGTGGTTGTTGCCATGGTATCATGCCCAGAAAATTCACTGTGTGGTAACTCTTTTCTTAGAGTGTTTTTCACTATCTCTGAAAGTTTCTTTTCCTCTTTTCTTTGTTCCTTTATATATTTGAGAATGATTTAATTATATTTAAAATTCCAACCTAATGAGAACACTTACTCGTTGACTTTTTTCATTATTAACATTTGGCCTTTGACATTTTGCTAGTTTTGTGCTGGAGATGTATTTTTCCCTCTTCCCTCATTTCTTTTTTTTTTTTTTTTTCTTTTTTCTTTTCTTTGCTTTTTTTTTTTTTTGCTTTTTTTTTTTTCTTTAAGTAATCTCTGCCTCCAACATGAGGCTTGAACTCACAACCCTGAGATCAGGAGTCGCATGCTCTATTGACTGAGCCAGCCAGGTGCCCCCTTTGTCCTTCATTTCTAATGACTCTATCATAGGCCAAATTTTGTCCATGTATCACATCTGTTCAATAGTTTACTTAAGATATGAGTAAGTAAAATCAGATTACCCCTGGAAGTAATAACTGTTTATTTAAAAGGCAATTGCAAGCCTGTGCTGTTTTGCTTTCATGGGTAAATACTTTTCCTAAAATAGTATAATCATCACTTTTACCTCCTGTGCCCCTGTCCTTCATTATTCCCTATAGACTTCAGTGGGGGAAGCCCTTCAGAGGTGGCATCTAAGTCCTTAGTCATTTGCTTTTGGGAAAGGGAAGGGTTGCAGCCACAAGAAAAGCAGGGCTTGTGAATGGAAGTCCTGGACACCTTGGTGAAATATTTTGAAGTCTGCCTTTCCTTTTTTTAATTTAATTTTATTTTTTTTAAGATTTTATTTTTAAGTAATCTCCACACCCCAAATGGGGCTCAAACTCACGACCCTGAGACCAAGAGTCACATGCTGTTCCAACTGAGCCAGCCAGACACCTGTCTACCCTTCCCTTATGACAGATTGCCAACCCCTGTTTGAGACAGTGGTCCTGAGCTGCTGGGTGTGTTGCTTTTCTTGCTAAGAGAGTTTTAAAATTCCCAAGAATACCTTGAAGGGAATGAGCCCAGATTTTTGGATAAAAAAATCTCACTGTGTTACTACCTTTTCTCTAGACATACAATCGAGTTCCTGTTTTGCTTTAATCCCTTGAGATCCACTTCCCAGTGTGGTTTCGCCTTTCAGATTTTTTTCCTCAACTGTAACATTGAATGACCATCTTCCCTGCAGGCTGACTTTGAATGTGATAAGAAATAACCACGTGTACATGACATGACTGCTAAGATGCTATTATTTAAAAAAAAAAATTTTTTTTTTGCTTATTTTTGAGAGAGAGAGAGAGAGAGAGACAGAGTGTGAGCAAGGAAGGGACAGAGCGAGAGGGAGACACAGAATTTGAGGCAGGCTCCAGGCTCTGAGCTGTCAGCACAGAGCCTGACACGGGACTTGAGCTCACGAACTGTGAGATCATGACCTGAGCTGAAGTCAGACGCTTACCCGACTGAGCCATCCAGGCACCCCTAGATGCTGTTATTATTGATAGTCACTTGAATTGGGAGAATTGTTGATTGTGTACCTCCCATTTGCACTGTGTTAGAATTAGGAATGCATAAAAACAGTCTGTGCTCTCGGGGTTCACATTCTGTTAGAGAGACAGCAAGTCAACAGATGGCTCTAATGCACAGAAGTAGGTGCTGCCTGTTCATGAAGGAGGCGTGCACAGAATGCTTTTGGAGCACAGAAGGCTGCGGCAGCTTTCGGCCTCATGTGAAGGCAGCGTAGGACTTGGAAAGGGCAGTGTGAGGGTGGGTGCTGGTGTGGGGAGGAGGGGGATGATGTAGTGGGCAGGCAACAAGGACAGCTCAAAAGGCTCATGGGCATGTTGGGCCCAGGTGGTCGAAGCATCTGTCTCATACCTTATGTAAGGCGTGGTGGGGGGTGAAGTGGGCTAAATCCTGAAAAGTAGAATCCGAGGGGTGCTGCTAGGACACGAAGGCTTGTTATTCTGCTTTCTGCGAATACTGCTTTACCATGAAGTCAGTCTGGCCCTTTGTGAGCCTGTAGGCACCTTCTCATTTGCTTCTGGTTCCCCTTGGTCCAAGACCACGGAAAAGCTCCTGTTCCAAGGCTTTTAGCTCCTTGCCAGCTATTCAGCTGACCTAGTATTTGTGTAGCAGTCCTGGGAGTGGGGCAGGAGGTTGGTGCACAGAAGGCAATGCCATGTGTGTTTGCAGCTGTTGTTAGTCACGTCAGTTAGCTTCGACTCTGAGATTCTGACAGCCCTGTAACTGCCACCAGCTACCTTTCTCCAGCACTTGTATACATTCCAGTGCTACCCTCTTTAACTTTTAGTGTAATGTGGTTAAGAGCACAGCTTTGGAATTAGAGCTCTGCTACTTGCCTTGTGGATTTGGTCTGGGTATTTAACTTCTCTGAGCCTTGGTTTCCTGACCTCTGAAATGGGAATAAAAATAGTTGTGTCTAGCTCATAAGATTGTTGTTAGTCTTAAGTGAGGCAGTCCATCGAAGTTAACACAGTACCCAATGTGCAGCAAAGCCTTATTAAATGTTAATTGTTGTAGTAGCTATTACCTTTTACCCCAGAAGCTGCAGGGGTGTGTGTGTGTGTGTGTGTGTGTGTGTGTGTGTGCGTGCACGTGTGTGCACGC
Organism: Panthera tigris; assembly: GCF_018350195.1. Taxonomy (NCBI): domain Eukaryota; kingdom Metazoa; phylum Chordata; class Mammalia; order Carnivora; family Felidae; genus Panthera; species Panthera tigris. Next base: position 212,379,617 of record NC_056660.1, read on the forward strand.
GTGCATGTGTTCATTCTTTGGGCCACAAGTGCAGGTCCCGATAGTGGTGACATTTCTTATGTTCCCTTCTAGCATTGTTCTTCCCTTGCACTCTCAGAGGCTGGTCACCAGAGTGGGGGGGTGCTGTCCCTTTTGCAGGTGCCCACAAAGGACGCCTTTCCTCTCCATCCAGAGGGCTTCCCTTCCTGCATAGCTTTCTTTTTCAGTAAGCTCTTACATGGATTCCTTCTCTGTCCTTCTGTCACAGTGTTTTTCCTTGTCTTGAAGGCATGCAGGAGGACCTGAGGTTTGGGCAGTGTTTTATGTCCTGGGCCTTCTGTCCGATCCAGCGTGGCTATCTTCCTTTTAAATTAGCCTGCCAGTGGCCCCTTCTCTCCCCAGCCAGCCAGTTATACTCCTGGCCATCACAGTTTCCAGGGTTCCCTTGGAGGGTGCCCTCTTTGCTGGTTTGTCTTCACTTCCATTCATTCCGCCCTCCTTGCTGTGCTTGGAACCACAGACCATAGATGCTTACCTGGTCTCTCCCTCTACCCGAGTCACCCTGCACAGCACAGCCAGGTTCCTGCTGGGTGCAGCCTGCGTGTGTCATTTTCCCATTTAAGAGTCCTCCTGTGTGCCTGCCGCTTTCCCAAATCTTAACACCCTTTCCAGACTCACTGCAGATTCCTGCCTTCTTCTGGTTTGTTGAGAGAGTGTTAGTTTGCATTTGGGAGGCCAGGACTCTGTTCATTTTTTTCTGTGTGATTTTGAGGGAGCCCCCTTGACCTCTTTGGCTGTCATTTCCTGATTCATAGAGTTGGCCTAGGCAAGTGCTTTTGAACCTATTTTGCCCAAGGAAATTAAAACAAAAATTTTGTTAAGTTATTTGAGAGAGAGAGAGAGTGTGAGCAGGGGAGGAGTAGAGAGAGAGGGGGAGAGAATCTGAAGCAAGCTTTACACTGTCAGCATGGAGCCCGATGTGGGGCTCGAACTCACAAACCGTTAGATCATGACCTGAGCTGAAACCAATAGTTGGATACTTAACTGACTGAGCCACCCAGGTGCCCCTCCCCCCCTTATTTTTTTTTTTTAAACAGCATGGTTCTTTGGGGGAGCTTTTTCAAAATAAATACACTGTACCAAGTCCTGGTTTAGAGATTTGAATGGGCTTTAGGGTCAGGGAAGGGTGTATGTGAGGGGGGGCACCTGCTGTAAGTATCCACATTTTTTTTTTCTGTTAATTATTATTTTTTCCTTCAACCCCTATTGAGAACTGCTATTTCAAATGAAGTCATAGGGGAAACCCAAATAGAGAAAAGTGAGCAAGGAGTGTAGTGGGAAAGGCTGCTGGCCAGGGAACACTGAAGGCCAGAGCCATTTCAGCCTCTCTGTGTTCGCCGGTCTTTCCTAATTGGCATTCTCCCTTTCTTTTTGCCCATGGTACAGGCCATCTGTAGCTCTGGGTTCTTTGTTGCTACAGTCGATCATTTATTCTCTACTCCTTGTGTGTAATTGCTTTGTGTCTGCAGATCTTTCTCCAACAGAGCTGTAAGCTCCTTGGCCTGCAGTGCCACAGAATGTGGCCTCCTGGAGGTCAGCGTGGCTTCAGAGAGGACTGTGGCCATCCCACGAGGGGGCCTCAGGGGAGCTGGTGGGAGCATCGTTCTGAGCCTCTTTTTTATTTCTCCGGAGAGTGATTGGGGTGGTGAGGTGAGAACTGTGGTAGACCGTTAGTGTGGTTCCTGACTCTGTTCTTGGTCTCTATACCCCAACAGTCATCTGTTAGAGTGATTGTTGTCAAGAAGCATGAATGAGTAATGCTTTTACTATCATTCAATAAGTGATGAGCTGTCAAACCAGAGTGAGGGACTTAATTTGGGTCTTAGTGAGCAGTTACTTTTCTTCCTTTAAGAAAAAAAATCGAGATAAGGGGAAAAAGCAGTCTAAATGTGAATGCAAGGATTTAGAATGGGCACGAGTAACTATTGCTTAGCTGTTAGGGTAATGCACTGTTACAGGTTGTCTCCTGTTTCCCTGTCCTCCTGAACACTTGTTACAGTTGAAAGGACGCTTGATGCTATTATTTTGTAATAGGAAAAAAGTTTAAGATTCGTAGTTACCTAGGGCTCAGAGTGGTGTTAGGGTGGTGTCAGGGAGAATAGGGGGGATGAATGCTAATGGGTACCATGTTTCTTTTAGGTGTGATGAAAATATCCTAAAATTGATTGTTGTGATAGTCGGATAACTGAATATACTAAACACCACTGAATTATGCATTTTAAGTAGGTGATTTGTATGGTGTATGCATTTGCCCTTTTTTTTTTTTTTTTTAAGCAAACTCTGTGCCCAATGTGGGGCTTCAACTCACAACCCCAAGGTCAAGAGTCATATGATCTACCAACCGAGCCAGCCAGACGCCCCTGAATTTGTATCCTAGTACAACTTTTACAAAAACAAAGTAAAAATCAAAAGTACTAAGCCAGGTGTTGGAACTCCTGTGAACAAGTTCTGGCTTCATCACCTGTTTAGCTGTATGAGTCCAGGCACACGATTTAACCTCTTGGAGCTTCATTGGTCTTATCTGTAAAGCAGGGATGAGAATACCTTACAGGATCATTATCAAGATAATGACATGGGACATGTGGAAGTGGACGTAGTGAAACCTTCAGCAAATTATATATTTATGTGTTTAAGTTAGACACATATTTTTGTGGATAATAGATGCTTAGTCTGAAATGTTATTGAAAGTTCCCAACAACCCTATGAAATGAACACTTATTAAAGGCTGAGACCTGATCTGCATGGTGAGTAAATAGCAGAGTCCTTAAAGACCAGATACCTGAACCGGCTTAGTCTGTGGTCTATTACTTTGAGCCCAGACAGAGATTGTCAGTTCACCTCTTACTGCATGTCTGCTTTCCTGGCTTCAGATACTGTTTTCTTGTCAGAGTAATTGTTGCTTGTATGCCAGAGAGTGTATAAAGGGTATAGAGTGGAGCTGTGGTTAGCAGAGCTGTTACCTGGGCATGCTTTCAGAGGGGACTGAGCCTGCTAGCAGGCTGGCTCTAAAGCGAGTGAAGCCCTCTGGCCAGGAGCAGGGAACTAGCAGTCTGGGAACCAGCTCCAGGAACAAATCCTGCCTAGAGTTCCAGCTCCCTAGAATTGGACAGTAGGTACATTCATTTAGCTTCTAGGCTGTATCTTTAGTGATAGAGCTTCATATTTAAAGTCTGGCTTTGCCTATGCCCCTGTCCTATTGATGGGACTAGAATGTGTTTCAGAAAGAAGTGTGACAAAAGTTGGTAAGACTTGGCACTAATCATATACTTCAGTACTGATCATACTTAGGTAGTAATTTAAAAAAGTCTGTCAAGAACTATGCTTAGGATAGTTAAAGAATATTACCAGGAAGAAAAATTCCTTGTCTCTTTGTATGTTTCTGTTTATGCATTCTTTTAGTAGACTTTTCTTGACAATTTACTATATGAGGCTAGAAAATACATACAGGTACAGCCTCCTCCCCCATTTTGTGTCATCAGTTGGGGAGGCTGACAAGGTAAGAGATTGTTGCAATACAGGAGGGAGGGGCGATCGGAGAGATCTTGGCGGAGGTCTTGAATTGTGTGGACGGTTGAATTGACTGATGGGTCCAGTGGCTTCACTGGGAGCTAGATGGTGACAGTGTGGCTGTGGTCACGGGAGCATGCAAAGTGAGAGGTGATGGTGGCTGAAAGTAAAAGCAGCAAAGGGATGGACAGATGTGGATGGATTCTGGAGCTATTAATAAAGCAGAGCAGACAGGTCATGAGGGGCAGGGAGTAGTAAAGAATGACTGCTGGGTCAAGGGAGGTGGGGGGGATGGGTTAAATAGGTGGTGAGGAAAAAGGAGTGCATTTGTTGTGATGAACACTGGGTAATGTATGGAAGTGTTGAGTCACTACATTGTATACCTGAAACTGATACTACACTATATGCTAACCAGAATTTAAATGAAAACTTTAAAAAAAGAGGGACATCTGGGTGGCTCAGTCAGTTAAGTGTCCAGCTCTTGATTTTGGCTCAGGTCATGATCTCATGGTTTGTGAGATCGAGCTCTGTGTCTGCACTGATAGTGTGGAGCCTGCTTGGGATTGTCTCTCTCCCTCTCTCTTTATGCCCCTCCCCCGAATAAATAAAAATTAAAAATAAAAATAAATAAATATATTAAATATATTTATATATAAATAAATAAATTAAAAAGTAAAAATATAAATAAAAATAACTTTTTAATGGTTTATTTATTTTTGAGAGAGTGCGCACACGCGTGCAAGCTGGGGAGGGGCAGAGAGAGAGGGAGACACAGAATCTGAAGTAGAATCCAGGCTGTGAGCTGTCAGCACAGAGCCTGATGTGGGGCTTGAACCCACGTACAGTGAGATTGTGACCTGAGCCCAAGTAGGACACTTAGCCAACTGAGCCACCCAGGTGCCCCAGTAAATAAACATTTTAAAAAATTAAAAAAAAAAGAGAAATGAATGACTTTTGGGTGTCTGTTGATGGGGCCGATCATTGAGTCAGAGCCCAGAGGAGGATGAACAGGTTTGGTGGTGGGCAGCAGAGTGATGAACTGGTTTTAAAATGTGAATTTGGAGGATGTTAGGAACATTCCAGTGCAGGTGGGCAGGAGGCTGTTCAGGTGTGTAGGCCTGGAGCTTTTGAATAGAGATCTGGAGTGAAGAGCCCTTTGGGGGTCATCCGCTATATTGCTGGAAGTGACGTGAGTGGGAGAGCTTGTGCAGGGAACACGGGTCTTGTGAAGAGGGAGGAGGACCCCGCCTGGAAAGGAGCCTTGCAGAGGAGCAGCCAGAGAGTGGTGGTTTGGCCTGGAACTAATTTCTGCTTATTTTCAGGTCTCAGTATAAATGACACTTCCTGAGGGGAGCAATCTTCTCTGACCCTGTGTGAGTGCGGTTTGGTGTTCCTGCTGTGTTCCCATCATGGCCTGTCCGTCCCCGAGAGCAGCACTTCGCACACATCTTTGTTACGCGTGTACTGTGGTCAACTCCTGTGTGCTCTGGGTGGGGAGGCAGAGGCAGTGTGTTCTGTTCTCTCCTGGGTTTGCTGTGCTGGAGTACAGCAGGTGCGCGAGAAGTGATAGTTCATCGGTGAAAGAGGGTGCGAAAAGGCAGGGATAAGACGGTGCCCTGGAGAAGGATGTGGCCAGCAGGCAGAGGCAGGTTATATTATAGTGAAGAATATGATTCTGGTCAGGTAAACTGAGGCTCAAGTCTCACTTCACTCAACCTAGGTCGGCCTTGTTTTCCTCATCAGTAAAATGGGAACAGTAATGGCTGTTAACAGAGTTGTGAGGATTACATGAGATGATGCAGTCTTGATATGTAATCTTTTGTAGGCTTCCAGTATTTATTGCATTGTTCACCCACTGTTCCAATTATGACTTTTTATTTGTCTGGATTTAGTGAGAGCAGAAGTCAATTCTTATTTATCTTTTTATTCTCAGCGTTAGGTATTTAGGATGTTCGGGAGCTGTTTGTTGAAATGAATTGGTATGTATTAGAGATGGGTCACCCCGCAGCTCTGAGTAACCAGACATTCAGCTTGAGTGTTGACTCACTAGTTTCGCTCCTCGGGCTCATCGGAGCCCTGTGCTTTGGGCCACTCCTTCTCAGAAACAGAGTTCTGAGAAGAGATGCCATTGACAACGTTTTAGTGCCAGGCCACGTGGATGATCCACGTTCCGGTAGGTGTGTCTCCTTTGGGCCATCAGCTTGCAGAAGAATGGGTGGCGGTTGTCACAGATTGCCAGGAGAGGAGCGCTTCTGGCTCAGCGTGGGGTGGGCTTTTTAGATGATGTGGGGGCACTGGCAGGTCCTAGGGGTGGGTGGTACTCCCGCGGCTCCTTTTGATCTGTGGGGTAAACCGTGCAGAAACAGGAAGACTTGTTATTCATGCCCTTGTTCTCTTTTTAATTTAAAACAAACAGTAGCCAAAACATTGGGGTAAATGTTGAAATAAGGAATTAGTGACTACAAACCCCAACTCCCATCCTACCACTGTGGTAGAACTGTTCCCCATTTATGTTCAGCCACTGTTGTGACTGAACTCAGGCCACTGGGATACCCTAGTTTGGAAACTGTGGGCATGCTGTGACTGCTGACAGCAGTCTTTGCCATTCTTTTGCACCGTAATGGCACAAAATGTCCACACTCAGATGGAGTCGCAAGAGGTGCCACACAAATCATTTGGTCCATTTGTAACTGCTACGTTTGTTGAAAATTTGCATCATTTTCTTTTTTTAATGTTTATTTATTTTTGAGGGAGAGAGCATGAGCAGGGGAAGGGAAGAGAGAGAGGGGGACAGAGGCTCTGAAGCAGGCCCTGCACTGTCAGCAGAGGGCCCAGTGTGGGACTCCAGCTCGTGAACCGTGAGATCATGACCTGGGCAGGAAGTCGGACGCTCAATCTACTGAGCCACCCAGGTGCCCTGAAAATTTACATCATTTTCAAATGAGTTGGTTTTCAGGAGTCTTGCAGAGTTCAAGAAAAGTCTGTCAGTGTAACTAGGAGAACCAATTCTCCTTAATTATTAAAGAACCATACTTTTCTACCTTTTTTTCCTACCCATTGAACCAAGATACTTAATTGGGGTCAGCTAGGACTTTTATCCCATGTTTCATAGCTTTGGAAGTACGATTGTCACTGTTTGCTCTTAGGCAGCTGGGCAGGGAGTGTCAAGAGTTGAAGGATGGTGGGATAGAAGTAGTAAAGAGTTAAAATGGAGTCCAGGCCCCTCTCTGAAACCAGATGGCGATGTAAGTAAGCACACGGGCAGCTGTCACTAGAGGCTGGTTGGATTGGCTGTCGGATCCTGGGATGACGCCAGCCCCATCCACGGCTGTCGTGCTCCTACAGTTCTTACTGGACAGGCTTCACAATTTCTGGTCTTTCTGGATGAATACCACATGCATGACTGTGTTCAGTGGAACACACTCTTTTCTCCAGCACTTTACCATATGATTAGAGCATTTAGTGATGCCATCTATAGTAATGGCTCAAGCCTAGTTATCATATCTTAAGCCCTATGTTTCTCTGGTCCCTGCTCAAGTGGTTTTAAAACCTCTTTAAAACATCTCACTACTTAGTCATTGCTCATGAAATTAACAAAATCTTTTGAACATGTACCATGTGCAGGGCCTGTATTGGATTCTGGGGATATATGGTGAGCATAAAAACAGATAAGGACTTACCCTCAGAGTTTAGATTGTTGGGGAGACAGACTTAAATAATTACATAGAACAAATGTGAAATTGCAACTGTGACAAGGGCTAGGAGGGAGAGAGATACATAGGGCAGTGAGAACCTGGTAATAGAAATGGCCCTTGTCATGAGATCTGATGGATACACAAACTTCATAGGGCGGAGAAGTAGAGGAGAAGCATTTTATAGAAGGAGCATCCTGTGGAAACAACTCAGGATGAGAATGAGCATGGCAGGTATGGGAGGTTGAAAGGCCAGTGTGGCCAATGTGCAGACTGAGGAAACCAGATTGGACAGGTAGGTAGGGGCCAGGCTGCACAGGCCCATATCAAGTCATTGTCTTCATCCTGCCAATAATGCAAAGCAGACTGTGTGCTGAAAGGAACACTGCTGCTTTAGGGTGGAGAATGGATCAGAAAGTGGACAGATGTGGGTAGACCAGCTGCAAAGCGTGTGGTCCAAATGGGAGGTGGTAGCTTGAATTAGGTGATGCCGGTGGAGATAAGAGAGGAACATGAATTCTAGAAACATTTTTAACAGGTAATATTGATGGAATTTGGTGATAGATTGGATATTGAGGGTGATGGAGAAGGAGGTGTAAAGGGGGACTCTTAGGTTGACCTCTAGATTACATGCTCTTGAAGGGAAGCACAGAATTGTCCAGGCAGTATACAGCAGTATTAATTGTGGTTGGAGTGTCATGAATCAGAAGATTCCCATTGAACCCTGGAGGGTTTGTTGGGGTGACAGAGGCTTCGGCCTTAAGCAGACCCAGTGGAGTAAGTTACAAGAGGTAACTCAGCTGGGGTTGAAGAAGCCCCAGAGTTCTTTCCCATGCAGCCAGCCATTACTCCTGTGGGGCACATGTTTTTTGGTGTTTGTTTTTTCCCTTCAGCTTCCTTCTGCCTCTCTACAGCACTCTCTCAGGTTTTCCTTGAGAACTCTGTATGAATCTTGATTTAACTTGGTTTCAGGTGGGTCTGGCAGATACATTCACTGATTATTTTGTCCTGGTTTTCCTTCATTCCATGTAAGGGGCGGCATGTCCTATAAGGACACAGACTGGGCCAGCTACTGGGTTTGACTTCCACCTCCACATGTACTAGTTGGGTGTCTTCATCTACAAAATGGAGATAATAGTGGCTATAATAACACCACTTCAAGGGCTTGCTATGAGGATTACATGAGTTAATAAGTATAAAACCCTTTAACAATGCCTGATGCATACAACCCAAGAAATATTTGTCATTATTCACCTCTCAGGGCTGGTCTTTGAAGTATCCACTTTGGCATTTACAGATTGGGCATTTATGATTTCTCTCTCTTTTTTAATGTTTATTATTTATTTTTGAGTGAGAGAGAGAGAGAGAGAGAGAGAGAATATGACTGGGGGAGGGGCAGAGAGAGGGAGACACAGAATCCAAAGCAGGCTCCAGGCTCTGAACTGTCAGCACAGAGCCCGACGTGAGGCTTGAACCCACAAACAGCAAGGTTATGACCTAAGCTGAAGTTGGACGCTCAACTGAGCCACCCAGGTGCCCCTATGATTTCTACAGTCCACAAGCGACCCCTGAGTCATGATGTGTAGTAATTTGTAATGTTGAGAGGGAAGAAATTGTAGTTACTTACCCAATTCTAAAGATCAAGTTGGGCAGCCTTTAATCACTCATCTAATAAATTCTCCCATGAAGACAACACCTTATACACACTCAGGGTGCAGCATGAGCAGGAGTAGGATGTACATGTGGGAATTTCATCTTGTCCTATAACCAACCGACTTTAAGATCCATATACAGACATGGGTGCTCCTTGTACCCTTGTTGATAACTGCTTCTCCTCTCTTCCATTCGACTGTGTTCATTCTCCCAGAATCAACAAGCAACGGATGTTATCACTCTTTTCTCTTTCTCAAAAACATTGAGATAGAATCTCCATATTTGTCAGTCTTTTTCTGTGGAGTTCAGAAAACTATTGTAAAATACAGGAGTGAAGGAACTATAGGATGTAGCCAATGAGAATCCATTCTGTCTTTCCTGATGCCTCCCTACCACCCAAAGAGATAGGTTCCCAAATTAAAAGAAAAATTCAATTTTTTGAAAGGAGGGTTTTTTTTTTTTAAACGATTATTTTTTTAGTAATTTGTACACTGAACCTGGGGTTTGAACCCACAATCCCAAGATCAAAAGTCACATGCTTTTTGGACTCTGCCAGCCAGGCACCCTGGGAGGGTTTTGTTTTTGTTTTTGTTTGTTTTGTTTTGTTTTTTTCTGATTCTCTTTGTATACCCTGATTTATTGGAGTCCTCTAGGCTATTTCTCCTCTTAGGACTGGTGTGTGTGTGTTTTGATTTGGGAATGGGTATTTGATGGTAGTGATTGTGGTACTTATTTTTTCCTGAATTATTTGTAAGAATTGGATAATGTATATTTATAATTATTTTGAAGTATGAACCAAAGAAGGATTAGATATTAGTGATGTTTGTCTACAGTGTGCCTCCTTAAATTCCACTGCTCAAGTGTTTCTATAGGTTTTTATTCTCAAGTTCAGCAGTTTAGTCTACTTTCAATAGAATCAACAGTCGAGAAAGTTTTGCTTTTTGTACAGTATGCCTGAGCGGTCCATTCCTTGGATGTGGTATTCTTTTAAGGAAGCCATTAGTTTTCTCTCTTGGTCTTGTAATGGGTTCAAAGTACTTCATATTGTAGAAGATAAGACACAAAATGACCAGACCTAAGTTATTATGGGCTTTTATTATTTATTTATTTTTGAGAGAGAGAGAAAATGTGAGTCGAGGACAGGCAGAGAGAGAGAGAGAGAGAGAGAGAGAGAGAGAGAGAATCCCAAGCAGATTCTACACTGTCAGCAGAGCCCAGTGGGGCTCGAACCCATAAACCGAGAGATCATGACCTGAGCCTAAGTCAGACACTTAATCAGCCGAGCCATCCAGGTGCCCCTGTCATTGTGGGCTTTTAGAAAACAAATCCTATTAATAGAAAAATGCCATTTCTTTTTCCTTTGCTTCACATATTCCTGTATCCTCTGTCTTACAGAATTAGGACCAACTTGGGTGTTGCTAATTGCAGGAGTTTCTGATCCATAAAAAAAAGAATTGAGAGGCCTCCTGAGTAGATTCAGTGTAGTTTAATGTAGGAAAAAGGACTGAGAGAGAAGTAGAAATTATTCTTACCTGTGACAGAATCTTGAATAATTGCCCCTCTCATGTAGGATATTTGAATTCTTTGTTTATTCCTTAAAGGAAAGGACGAGAGAACGAAAGAAAAGGAAATCAAGAAGCACAGATACTGCTATGTCCAACAATTACAGCTCTCATTTACTGAACATGTGTGCCAGGTGTTGGTACACATTTTTCTTCAGGCCTCATATTAGGTAGTATTGTTTCCATTTACATTGGAACAAACCAAAACTCAGGTTAAATGTTATGCCCAAGGTCACGTCTATAGATAGCAGAGCAGGGTTTGAACTGTGGCCACATCTGTATCCTTATTGTAGTGCAGGCACTGAGAGAAGTTTGGAGAAACAAGAGGGAAAACAAAAATTATTTGTACAATGCTGTATTAATAATACAGCTTTCTGCTGTAAAAAAAGGTAAATTTCATTCCCACCTAATATGTGGGTGCAAATACATTTTCCCCTTCAGATTTTCTGTTTTAGCGGAGAAAACAAGTGTATTAAATGTCCATTTTAGAGCATGGAGCGACTTTGAGGAAATAAAATGTCTGTGTTTTGTCTTTTTAGCATTTTGGTGCCAAATGCGATTGAGAGAAATTGTGTTTTGGAACCTTTAGGGATGTTGGCTCTTGGAATTTGCCCTTCTGGCTGGATGAAATTAAGCTGAGAATAACAACTTCAGTTTTTGACTCCAGGCCCTCACAAACAGTGAAGGGTTGATGTGAAGCATTTTGGTATATATAAGCATTCCGGCCTGATGAGAGCTTGGTTGTGGGATCGCCCTCCACACACCCCTGTTCTTTTCAAGATCAGCGATCTTCTGGCAGGACCCATTTTTGCCTTTCCTGAGGTGCCCTGGGTCGATCACACATTTGAGAAGATGGGCACCTTAAATATGAACTTGGTAAAAAACTAGAGAATTTACTTTTTGAGAATTAATGGAATGAAAACAAGCAGGCTGCTTTTCAGCTTCTCAGCAGATTCTCAGGAGTGTTAGCTGACTTTAGCTTTCACATGCTTTTGTCCTGTATGTCCTGTACGGTGAAGTGCAGTTCTCTTAAGGGAGTTTTTCTAATTTGTCCAAATCAGTTTTGTGATAGGAGACTAGTTTCCTACTGTAGGCAGTGGATATTACAGCTGTTCTCCCTTTTGTAGGAGGAAACTGGAGACCATGTTTGTTAGAAGCAGTACTCAGCAGTGAAGAATGTAGGCTCTGGAGCTTGTTGGGGGTTGGGCTGTATCCTTGCCTAGTGACTTACTTCCTATAAAAGGAAATTTCCTGAACCTCTTTAAGCCACAGTTTCATCTTTAAATGGAGATAATACTAGTGCTCATACCTCTGTATGAGGATTAATGAGATACTAATGAAGAGCACTTACCTGGCACATAATAGAAGCTTAATAAATGTTGGTTATTATCGTTATAGTCAATGTGTGCAGTTGACATAAAATGATTAGCACTTCCATTTCCCCAGGCATTTGATGGGGAGGAGGTGGGTTCACCCCAGGAAGTTGGGGGAGCAGAGAACAGTTGTTTAGGGAAAGTGAGTTTTCGGCAGGACAGAATCCTAAAAGGTGTCTCCTGATTGTTTTGTTTATGGAATGTAAAGAAAGAATTCGACCATTTCAGGAATTGATGTAGGTAGTTTTAAGTAGTGTAAATTCTTTATCATTGGAAGATGCTACTTTTGGAGACAAAACAATAGGGTAGCCCTCTCCAAGCTGGCTGCAGTGTTTGAACTGAATTCCAGGCACTAGTCAAGATGATCACTAGTTTTCTAACAGGTGATTGAATTTAATGAATCGTTTTGCTCTGTCCTCAGAGAAAGATGATAGACCTGTCAAAAATAATAGTGCTTTCATTTAGTTCTGTGCCAATAACAGACGATGAAAACTCCATGAGAATTTCTAAATTACCAAAACACTCGTAGCATTTACATATGCAATATAGTCCCTCTTGCACAACATAGACCAATGCATCAGAATCATCTGGGGAGCTTTTTGCACAACCAAAGGCCCAGTTGCATCCCCTGCACTCTGATTTTTTACACTCGTGGTGAGGCCCGAGCACTTAAAGAGGTAACAAGATCCACAGGTGATGGAACACTCCCCACATCTAAGAAGCACTGCCTCAGAAGGACTTGATTTATTAGCATCTTCTGGGATGTAAACTGTGGGCATCTCTAAAATACATCACACTCAGAGTGGTGTATTTTCTGAAACCGCTCTTTCTCTGAAACAGCTCTGACTTTCTTCTTCTGCCTTAAGATAGGCTGTCTTGCTTCTTCCTGCCTCGGCTGTTCCCAAGTTTCTTGTAATGCTTATTTCAACCTGAATTAACAATTTTAGAAAACTCCTACCACCCAGAGCCTTATGCCAAAAAACAAAACAAATTCCAGTTTTCTTTGTTGACAAAGTTGGTTGTGTCTTACAGAATTTTCCACAGTTAAGATTTGACTTGTTGCATCCCCATGGTGTCATTTAACATGTTTCTCCTGTCCCAGTGTTTCTTATAAATTGGTAGATTGACATAGAAAGTCAAGCTGATTGAAGTTAGATATTTTGGCAAGAATACTTAATAGATGGTGTGGTAGATTGCTTTCGGAGACTCACCAGGCCTCTCTTGTTATGTTAACAGCCACTTATGACTGTTGCTTTGTTCCATTAACTCATTAAGGATTGCTAATTATGTTTGAATACCCAATAAACAGTGAACCCAACATGAAGGCATTTGAAGATATTTTCATTGAGAAACAGTGATATAAAACCTGGCTTTGATTCCTTATCAGAAGTGATTATATCCCATGGCAGTGCCTTGTGGTTTTAGGTTATGTGTTTATTTTATTATTTATTAATAAATAAATAACTGGAGCGCCTGGGTGGCTCAGTCGGTTGAGCATCCGACTTCTGCTCAGGTCATGATCTCGTGGTCTGTGAATTGAAGCTCCGTGTTGGGCTCTGTGCTGACAGCTCAGAGCCTGGAGTCTGCTTCAGATTCTGTGTCTCCCTCTCTCTCTGCCCATCCCCAGCTTGTGCTGTCTGTCTCAAAAATAAATGTTTAAGAAAAGTTTAAAGGGGCACCTGGGTGGCTCAGTCGGTTGAGCATCCGACTTCGGCTCGGGTCATAATCTTACCTTTCGTAGGTTTGAGTTCCGCATCTGGCTCTGTGCTGACAGTTCAGAGCCTGGAGCCTGCTTCTGATTCTGTGTCTCGCTCTCTCTCTGCCTCTCCCCCACTCATGCTCTGTCTCTCTCTGTCTCAAAAATAAACATTAAAAAAAATTAAAAAGTTAAAAAAATAATTTATTATTTATAGGTTATTATCAATCTATTTACTTTTTAAGTTTATTCATTTTGAGAGAGAGCATGAGCCGGGGAGGTGTGTGTGTGTGTGTGTGTAGACGGGGGCGGGTGGGGGGGCGGGTAGGGAGAGAAAAAGAGAGAGAGACCCAAGCAGGCTCTGCAGGGTCAGTGCAGAGCCTGACAATGAGGCTCAAACTCACAAAACTTCAGGATCATGACAACTGAAATCAAGAGTCAGATGCTTAACCAACTGAGCCACCCAGGTGCCGTGGTTTTAGGTAATTTAGAATGTTCCCATCTGTCTTTACTGGGTCTTGGTATGCTACAGAGTAGGTGGGTCGAGTACTGACTTGATACATTCATATTTTCCTGTTCTTCAAACCCTTTACATATATCTATTATTTCTCAAGAACACACAGTCATCTTTTGTTTTCAATCCTTGATTCTCACTGGAGGAAGAGAGGAGCCATGTTGTGAAATGTCTTCCATTCCCTCTCTGACTCTGTGTTTGAGCTGCCTTACTTTCTGTGTAACAGTTGTTCCTTTAGGTAGGGAGTGCTCATCCCTGCCCCTCCACTGGGGGCAACTAATAGTTGTCAATCCCAAATAGGTTAGTGCACTGGACTAATTTGCTGGAATTTTCTGTCTTTTTGTTAAAAATACATTTTTAAAAAGTAACTAGCTTGTCAAAAAACTCCTGAGGGTATGTGACATTTAGTGTGTATTCGAAAACATGGCTTTATGTTACCCATTTTGAGCCCTTAAACAAAGAAAAATATTACCCTTTGCTCTTCTCTTTTAGGAAATTCACACAAACGAGAAGGAAGTAACAGAGAAGGAAGTCACTCTTCACTTGTTGCCAGGTAATGGTCGTTTAGCATCAGACCTCATGTGCCACTCAAAGCCAGTGATAACTTATGTCATCCCTAGTATTGCTATATATAAACTCCTTTGTTTTCATCCAGAAGGCATATAACAGGAATGAGTTGGACAAAAATATCAAGGTCTTTAGTTCAATCACTACATATTAGGTCTGAGTATTATAACCTCTGCCAAGAATTTTTGTTTCCCCCTCCCCGCAAGTTGATGAAAATCAACCTGGCAAATTCACCTCCTTCACAAGCAAATAAGCCTTTTTTGCGTCATTGTACTTGGACACATCCAGGATTCTGGTCTTCAGTCAGGAAAATTCTGGTCCTCTCCAGAGCCCTACATCCCACTTCCCCATGCAGCTGCCCTAGACTAGCACGGCTGCCCAGGCCCCCCCGCAGCAGCGTTGGTGGGTGGCCTCACCTGTGGTCTTCTGCATCTGAGCATAAGTGCCAGGCAGGCTGTGGTTTACTAACCTTGGGACTGCCAGGGTTTTGCTCTGAGGTCATCACTGAGGAGTCTGGATTGGTTGGATATTTTTGAGATGGAAGAGAGTGACTCTATACTTTCAGTCAAGCTTTAATCATTTCTGAATACAGAAACGGAAACTACTTGGTGGTCTGTCCCCTTCCATATGTGGGGCTGTCCTGGGAATTGTGCATTAAGTTCTTCCATTTTCTTTTTTCTAATCCCAGTAGCCTTTTTTTTGTGAGTTTTTGTTTTTAGGTATATTTCCCCCCAAACAGTAGAGGCCTCATTCTGGTACTGTTTACCTTATTCCAGTTTATTGGGAGGATATGATTACACACAAGTTTCTGACTGATCCACCTTATTTGGTAAATATATTGGGGTCCTGAAACTTAAAAAAAAAAGTGTCTAAATTTCAAAGGTTTGTATGTTTTTTTGTTTATTTTTTTACAATAATGGCCTAAACCTTAATCCATATACCACATTTTCCTTCCTTTTCTTGGGTTATAGATTCTGATATTAACTTTCATTTTTAGCTCAGTGCTACGTGCATTCGCCCATCCCCTGGAGTACCTCAGGTCTCTTCTAGATGCACAGCCTCCATTTCTTAGACCAGACCATGATCTTTTCCAGCTCCCACCTCCCACGATTCGAGACTTTTATCTGCACACACAAGCTGGTGGCTGTGGCACAGCATGTGCCTTGCTGACAGACTAGCACATCGCTGGGTGTTGTGTTAGCTGCTCTGGTGCCCATGTCTCGTCTCCAGTGCGCGGCCACTGACTGACACAGCCTGCTTGGTCTCGGGGACACACTCACACTTAAAAGCTGTTTCACACTAGGAGTTGAAAAAGCACAGGAAGCTTTGCTCATATATTTTCCACCTTGAACCAGCTGAGGCGCTTTTTCTGGGACTGTTTTAAACCATAACGAGGCCCCAGCTTCATTGTTTTCTTCAAGCTCTGTGGTCTCAGTAGAGGCCGACCTAGTGACTGAGCCATCTTTTTGTATTTCCTTAGGAATTAACTCCTTGGGAGGTGGAAAAATATACCATAATATGTGTCCCTTGATTGTCTGAGTGTCTGAAAGCCTTCTTTATTTTCATGTTGCAAGTTAGACCAAGTGAATTTTGAGCCAAAAAGTAAATTTAAAGTCATTGAGGAGAATATCCAGAGGGAGATTCTGAGGGTCTGAGATGGTTGTCTGTTGAAGGGAAAGAAAATGCCTTTTTTTTTTTTTGTTCTAAAATATTTGCACTTGATTTTTTATTTCTTCCATATCCTTCTCCTTTTCCTGCTCTCACCCACATGTCCAGCCCTCATGAACTTCTCTTCCATGGAGCAGAGAATACTTACCTATCCCTAAATCCTAATCTTTCTGACTGTAAAGAGAAGAACTCTCTATCTGCAGGAAATACAGCTTCTCATGCAGGCGGGGTGCATGCAGATAGAGCAGGAAAGGCGACACACTGAGAGGAAATACTCTCAACTAAGAAAGAGAGGAAACAATTTTTTTCCCACAAACCTCTGATCTCCCTTTTCCTCCCATCCTTCTCTGTGGAGCCAGAATGAATGTGATCAAGCTGCACCTCTGTGTCTGAGGAAGCCACCTGCGAGCCCTTTGGCCAGGGAGGCACCCGCCATCTTTCAGCGATTGCAGAGTGAGAGATGGCCCACTCTCACCGCAAAGTGGGCTTGAGCTCTACGTTCCAGAGCCTTTCTGATTTCATTCATTTAGGGTCATTTTCATTCATTCATTTTCATTCATTTCTGTACCACACCTGCCTGCTTGGGCCCAAGTAATAGGAACACTGAGGTCTGCACTTGCAAGTGTAGCTGAGATCATTTTCACCTATTGGACACTTTCCTGGTTCACAGTGAAAAGGTAGAGAAATGCCCTGTGTGAAGGTATATCAGCCATTTTGCGTTCACTTATGAGTGGTCCCTGCTCTGCTTCATCTCCACACCTAAGGTTTGCCACTCCCGCTGTGCTGGAAAGCGTAGAGTTCTGAAGGGCTGTGGTGTAGTGTGTGTTTGTCTTTCCCGGGAATGGAGCTGGGGAGGCTTTTACTGTTTGCATACTGTATGTTCCCTGAGGACTCTGAGGAGGGCTTGTTTGGTTTTGATCAGGTGAACAGCTGCTTTGTGAAGCCAGCACGGTGCTGAAGTATGTCCAGGAAGATTCCTGTCAGCGTGGGATCTATGGGAAACTTGTCTGCACAGACTTCAAGATTGCTTTCTTGGGCGATGATGACTCTGCATTGGATAATGATGTATGTATGAGCTGCGTTTGGTTCAGTTTGTGGGGAGCAATAAAATTGTGGCCCCATTGTCTTTTTTCCCAGTTCCTCAATTCCCCACCATGCTCGCCACCCTCACAACACACATGAAACACCAATGAGAGAGGTCCTCAACACCAGAATGCCGTCTGTCCTTTGGAACCTCTTTTCAGTTGTAGGGCCATTCTAAGTGCCCCAGGTCACGCTGGCTTGCATCTGACTTCATAGGTTGACACCATCAACTTTTTCTTATTTTCTTCTGTATTTCAGCACAGTATGTATCACTCATTGGAATCACTAATCTCCCCTAATACTAGTTCCCCGTGTTTTCTCTGTACTAAGCTGTCCCTCAAATTCAAGAACTGAGTTCGATTATGAAACTGATGCTTGCAGCACTTGAATTCGGGTTTCCTTTGCCCTGAGTAGCAGTGCCCTTGTAAGACCTGGAGAATGGGCAGTGGAGTGAAGGAGAGGCCTGCCCACGCCACTCGGAGAGCGCTGTACGTTGATGCAAACCCAGCCGTCCCAGCCCACCCTGGCTGTCTTGGAGTGTGGGCTTCTGTGCTGCTGTCTGCTCTAGTGGCTTGGCTCCTTGTCCTGTGCAAATAAAGACAGCATTCACAGATACTTGAATCTCCCAGCGTTTGCTTCCTAAACCTGGCTTCCCGTAGCTCTGTCACTCACCTGTTTGCATTTGTGAGGACTCTAACCTCCCAGAGTGATTGTGTGTGGCACGGCCGGTTAGCCTGGGAGCAGCCCAGGAATGGCATGTTGTGCCTGGCTTTGAAAACAAGGTGCTTACCAGCTTTCCTTGCACACTTCGTCATCTCTTACTCGGGGAATGTGCCTCCATCTCCCTGTTTGTTTTTTAGAGTGTACACTCTATTTTTCCTCAGTTTTATTGAGCTATAAATAATAACATTGCATTAGTTTAAGGAGTATAACAGAATGATTTGATAGATGTATATCAATATATGTATATATTGCACAATGATCACCAAAGTAGGTTTAGTTAACATCTGTCATTTCCTATAGTTACCAATTTGTTTTACTTGTGATGAGAACTTTTAAAATTACTCTCTTAGCAACTTTCAAATATATAATACAGTATTATTAACTATAATCATCATGCTGTGCATTACATCCCACGATTTATCTCATAACTGGAAGTTAGTACCTTTGGACCACCCTCACCCATTCTTCCATCCCCTCTCTGGTTTTTTTAATGTGCAGTTGGAAATCAGTGATTTGTTCTGCCTTTAAATGTTTAATAGGGCACAGAAAAGAGTCACAGTTGTTTCCTTTTGAATCTTTTAGGAAACCCAATTTAAGAATAAGGTTATAGGAGAAAATGACATAACACTCCACTGTGTTGATCAGATTTATGGAGGTAAGTATCTTTTCCCCTGGGGTGTTGCCAGCCTTTGAAAGTATAGCTGATAATGACAATATTTTTATGGTTCTTTACAGTTTACTAACATTTCTTTACATACTTATTTTGTTTAAATCAGTTCTATGGATGATAAAATTGAGATGTATAGTGGCTTGTTTGGGGTCACTTAGCTGGGGGAGCTTGGACTTGAACTTGGAACCTATTCTGAGACTCCACAGTGCCATTAAGTGTTTGTTTATTTTGAGAGTGAGAGAGAACATGCATGCATGAGCCGGGAGGGGCAGAGAGAGAGGGAGAGAGAATCCTAAGCAGGTTCCACCCCCAGGGTGGAGCCTGACATGGGGCTCCATCTCACAATCGTGAGATCACTACCTGAGCCGAAATCAGGAGTTGGATGCTTGACCGGCTGAGCCACCCAGGTGCCCAGACAGGGCCACTATATGCTAGATCACACTTGTGGCTGTCCATGTTAGCTGTGTAGGTTTTACTGTAAAGTCTAATCTGAGAAAGATTTGTACTCCATGTCTTTTCTGCTAAGGGTCAAGCTTCTCTGTGCTTCACTTCTCTATTTTTTCAGTCAGGGCTTTTTCAGAAATCATTCAGTAGCTGTTTAGATCCCAACACCAGTAGGTGCAGCCTGGTCCGAACTCTGGGACAGGGAGGGGCCCCTGCCATAAACCCAGGAGTTGAGTGTCCTGAAAGCATGTCCCTAGTGACTCCCTTTCATTTTTTGTAATGTTAGCTTTTGGAGTCAGTTTTGCCGATAGTGGCCAGTTCATTTTGGTCTCGTGCAGAGGAACGAAGAGCCTTGCACATTCTCAGAGCCGGGCCCTTGCTCACAATTACTTAGAAGACAGTACCTTTCCTCTTACTTTTGAGAGGTCCTAATAGTCTTTCTTGTTTCCTTAGCATTGACTTTTTGCCTTCTAACATGATTTCCCTTCCTGATTTCATCGTTGATGTGTAGTGTTTGATGAGAAAAAAAAAACTCTCTTTGGACAACTGAAGAAATACCCCGAGAAACTCATCATCCACTGCAAAGACCTCCGAGTATTCCACTTCTGTCTGAGGTACACAAAAGAAGAGGAAGTCAAAAGGGTAACTAGTTGCATGTATTTTTAGGTTTTCTTTCCCATCAGGTTTTACCACTAACTCTTATTTTTGGCTTATATTATATGATGGTGGAGGGGGGAACATGCCTGTCTGCAAAGTGAAATTGGTTATAATCCCATATGCTTTGATTAGAATTGAGAGAGAATTGGGGAAAACATGTCTATTATGATGGCACCCATTTACCTTTAATTCTTCAGTTCGTAATGTTTTGATTCCTGGAAACTGAAGAGTGGGAGGTAGGAAACCAGGGTCAGGAGGCAACCTTCTTCTCCCACACCTGACAGTCTTTCCAAAAAGTAGTAGCAGAGACCCCCAGCTCCTGGAGTGGATGAGTTCGTACCTGGGAGGTAGTAGAAGTATGCGGGAGGGAGGAAGTGGTATAGGGTCGGACGGGCAAAGCTGAGTTACCAAATGAGGCCTGTGATTTTGGACATTAAGAAACTTAATCTGGTTGCTGCAGCAAATTGAAATATATAACTGTATGAACTGGTTACAGGGGTCACTGTAACTTCCAAGATTTGTCTTACTGAGGTATCAAAGGTCTCAAACTTGCCACTGTAATGGTAAATACGTCAGGGGAGACCTGGTAGGGGGACGCAGCTCACCTGTTGTTTCTGGTTACAGTTGAGTTGTGCACACTTACAAGTAAATCCTTGGTTTTCTTTTAGGGAGTGTGAGAGTTCAGTTAGAACAATAAGCATGACTCTGGTATCTATTCTGAGCAGGAAATGAGTGGTGCAGACAGGGAAAAGTCCCAGAGAAGCCAGAAACTTCATTTTGAATGATGATTTTAGTCATCTATCCAAATATACTTTAGTTTGCAACTTCAAACAAAAAGCACAATGGATTGATTTCTTTTTCTGATCTTCTAGAAGAAGGTTGTAAAGGCCACAAGTCGATCAGAATAGCTAAATGTCTTGGTTATTGTTTGATATAGCCCTCTGTCTCTGATGTGTCAGATTTTTAGAATATCTGAATATGGCACTTAAGCTTCTGTAGCACCTTGATTTTGAGAAATTAGACGGTTTTTAAAAATATCCCTAGAAATTCAAAGCTCTTAGAAAACCTGACAAAATTGTTAACATTCCATTTATTTGGCATTATTCCAAAAGATAGGATCATAGAGACCTCAACAAGAG
This sequence comes from Panthera tigris, assembly GCF_018350195.1. Lineage (NCBI taxonomy): Eukaryota > Metazoa > Chordata > Mammalia > Carnivora > Felidae > Panthera > Panthera tigris. The sequence goes on from NC_056660.1 coordinate 212,400,604, forward strand.
TTTGTGTTTGTGTGCTGCCCAGAGGAGCCTATTAGCATGACTAAAAACCTAGACTCAGTGTTTATCTGCCAAAAGCATGACTGTACCCATTGTTTGGTTCTTTTCTAGATTGTCAGTGGCATAATCCATCACACCCAGGCTCCCAAACTGCTGAAGCGATTGTTTCTGTTTTCCTATGCTGCTGCTGCACAAAACCACGCAGGTGAGTGTCTTCTGGGCTGTAATTTGCAGGCAGACCCTTTCAATTCCTACAGAAACTAGCAGGAGAAAACCCATCCATGAGCTTTTTCCTCTCTCCTAGCAACTGGTTGCCTCTTGCTTGGGTGATTCATTCAAGATTCTTATTAAAAAAAAAAAAGGAAAGAAAAAAACTTTTTTCTTTTTTCCTGCAATCTTTGTTGCTGTAATTTATCTTTTAGGTTTATTTGCTTTTTGTGAGGGATTATTGGCTTGATTATTTCTTACGAAAGGTAAAATCAACGTATTATAACTGGGAATGTGAGACTATAGAGAAGCAAAATTCAGGTAAGTTTAAAATAATCCTGTTTGTTCCTGGGTTCTTTTTTTTTTCACTTTAATGTACTCGATCTCATTTCATAACACTCAAGAGAATGTTTTGCATTCTAGAAAGCCTTTAAGCAACCAGAACGTGCTCTGTAGCAGATATTTTGGGGGAAATGGAATAGCTGTACATAAGGGAGCACATCAGAAAACAAGTGTGCTTACAGAACTTAAAATCCCAAGTGTTTGCCCTTCAGTTCAGGGAACAGTCCTTTACTAAGAAACTTCAGTCATCTGAGCTATCAATAATGCCCAGCACTGTTCAGTGTTTCCTCAGATGTCTGTCTGTACCTTCCCTCCATCTCTCTCCTCGGTCCGTGCACTCACTCTGCCCATCACCCGTAAGGTCACATTGATGTCAAGTGACTCTGGGTGTTACATGCTTTTCGTCAGAGAAGTGGCATGCTGGAGTACAAAGTTGAACTCATTTGGTCGGCATTTTTTGAACGCTTGCTGTGGGTCAGGACTGTGGGGATGGATGTGAATACAACTAAATCCCCATCCTCTGAGCATCAAGTCAAGCAGAGGCAGCGGAGAGCTGTGTCCTCTGGTGGAAGGGCCTGCCAGGGACACAGGGCACAGGGGGTGCCTGAGCAGATAGTGGAGGTATGGGAGTGTCTGGTGGGCGAGGAGGCGTATTTTAGGCAGAGGGATTAGCACGTGCAGAGATGTAGATATCTGAAAGAGCAGGTTGCCTTTTGGGAACTATGGTGACCTAGTAGAAGAGCTGCGAATTTTGGTGTCTGTCCCACCTGAATTCAAATCCTTGCCCAGCTGCTCAGTAGCTGTGTGATCCTGGGGATGACACTAAACTCTTGGGGCATCTGTTTTCTCATTTTCAAAACAGCAGCATTCATGCCTCTGATGAAGTGTCGTGAAGATTATAAATTGTTAAATGTGTGGCATATAAGGTGCAGTAAGTTAAAGAGGATTAATTGAAAGTGTAACTGCATATTATTTGGGGTGGATTATGTTTAGAGACTTGATTACACACTAACTTAAGATAATGCTCAGCTCTACTGTTAGACTGAACATAAAATTAGTTCCTTAATTTCATAAGTTCATCTTTGTGAATGACAGATCTTTTCACTGGAGCTGTACATATAAGTGCTGGGTAACTGGCTTATAATAGCTTGTTGCAATATGAGATATACAAAATATGACTTACTTGTTGGTTACTGTAATTTTTATAAACATTTATTGAGTTTGTATTTGAAAAATCATACTCTATTTTTAGGAATTCTGCTTTTTCCTTATATCCTGATTCTTGGTCCAGACTCTACATAGGACAGTTTCTTGGCTCGCTAACACTAGGTTGATCTGTGTTCCAAAGCCCTTCGTTTGATCGACTCTGGCAGTTTCTTCACCGTGTGGTGCCTTTTTTGTGTGTGCCAGAAGGCCGAGGATATGTGGCATCTTTTATTCTATTTTAATTCCATCTTTTTCTTATCCTCCTTCCCACCCCCATTTTTTGAGAAGTAAATGTTATAACTGATAGATGCTAATTGACCAATTAGCTTTTGCATTGAGTAGGGGTGTGTAGAGATGGGTGCTTTGCAATCTGAACATCTTTAGTTATTTCCTGGCTTGATAATTCATGAATGTGATTTGGCTGAAAGGTCCTGAATACTGAAGACATAGCATTTTAGGGAAGGACTTACTGGTGTTGCTAAGAATATTATCTGTTTTTGAATTGGAGTATTATTATTTGTGTTCATGGGGAATTTTTTTTTTTTTTTGCATTTATTACTTTATGGAAATCCCTTATAGCTGCCTGGGTTTTAATTCTGGTTCTGTCATTGCTTAGCTCTGTGACCTTAGGCAAGTTTCTTGACCTTTCTGTGCCACATCTATAAAATGGAAGATTAATATTGCATACGCTGTAGGATTATGAAGATTGAGTTAATAAGATGTAATATGCTCAGAACGGCACCTGGCACATACTAAGGGCTATATAAGTGTAATCACTGTTTTTGTCATTATTCCTATTATCTTTTGTACTATGATATGATTTGATTAAAAGGATCATGGGGGAGGGGAGCCTGTGTGGCTCAGCCGGTTAAGCATCTGACTCTGGATTTTGGCTCAGGTCATGTTCTCACAGTTCGGTTCATGAGTTAGAGCCCTGCGTTGGCCTCTGTGCCCTGACCTTGGGGAGTCTGGTTGGGATTCTGTCTCCCTCTCTCTCTGCCCCTCCCCTGTTCACATTCTCTTTGTCTCTTTAAAAAAAAAAAAAAAAAGCATGGGGGAGTTTTATCAAACACTGTTTTTCCCAAAAGTCTTGGGTTTTGTTTGTGTGTGTGTGTATGTTTTGATATGCAACAAAAGGCTTGAAGTAACTGATTTGCATAAATACCTGAGACTGTTTTGGTGCGTGCCACCCTGCAGTCTATGGCTTGGGAGAGGGCCACGGACACATCTGTCGGGTTGCAAGAGTAACGCTCCTGGACATTTCCTCCTAGCAGGGAGTAGCAGGGCAGGGTGAGGGGCAGAATTCTCCATCACCAGGGTGCTGTCCTTTATAAGCCCCAACCCTCACTGTGGCTGTCTGATCTGGTGATGGCCTTTAGTAACCAGGTGTCACACTGGAAAATCCTCTTGCTGGCGGTCATCTTCAAACTGAGGGAAGATTTACATTCAGGCATCTGACATGCTATTCAAATGAGTTTGCCATCTTATGCACATGTTGGTAGGGCTAAAAATATTTTATTATTTTAGCATTTGTGCCAAGCCTGTCTTCTAGTGCTTCACAGGATCTTTTATGTTATGTAAATTATCTCATGGTCAGATGACTGAAAATGGAGCTACAAATTACTTTTGCAAGGAGTGGAGCAGGAACACGTCTAGTATGAGGAGACAGGCCCTTGGTCATAATTTTGGGTTAATGACAAAAAAAAGGAACCAGGTTAGGATTAAGCAGTGAATTTACTGTGCTTGGATAAAAATGGGCTTAGTGGGCAAAATTGGGGCTTAGAGATCTACTTTCACATCATTAAAATACTTGTACTTCACGACAAGATTTTATTGTCTTTTCAAATTTGTTTTGTTAGCCACCGATCCCAGGAACCATACGGTGATGTTTGACACACTTAAGGACTGGTGTTGGGAATTGGAGCGGACCAAAGGCAGTGTCAAGTACAAAGCAGTGAGTGTCAATGAAGGGTATAAAGTCTGTGAAAGGTAAGCATTCAGTGCTCTGCCTTTTTTTTTTTAAACAGCTTTATTGAGATTGAATTCACATGCCATACAGTTCACATATTTGAAGTACACAGTATTTTGAGATCTGTTCACAGAGCGTGAAACCATCACCACAGTCCATTTTAGAACATTTTCGTCAGCCCTAAAAGAAACCTCATGCCCCTTAGTAGTTGCCCCCCATGTGCCCTCAACACCCCTAGCCCTAGGTAACCTCTGGTCCACTTTCTGTCTTTATAGTTTGCTTATTCTGGAGATTTCATGTAAATGGAATCATATCATAAAGTGGTCTTTATGCTTGGCTTCTTTCACTTACCGTGATGTTGTCAAGGCTCGTCCATGTTGTTGCATGTATCAGAATTTCATTTTTATTGTTCAATAAGATTCCATGGTATGGATGTACCACATTTTATTCATTCATCAGTTTATAGACATTGGGTTGTGTTCCCTTTTTGGCTGTTTTTAATAATGCTGCTATGAACATTTGTATACAAGGTTTTATGTGCACAGAGGTTTCCAGGTCTTTTGTGTATATATATTTATATATACGCCTAGAAGTAGAATTGCTGGCTCATGTAGTAACTCTGTTTAACTGTTTGAGGACCTGCCAGACTGTTTTCCACGGTGACTGTACCATTTTACACTCCCATCAGCAGGGTGTGAGGTTTCCACATTTTCCCACATTGAAACCATGCTTAAGAAAACCTTAAGGTGTCCCTTAAAACATTCAGAAATGAATTTGTGTCTTTTTGTGTGTGTCTTTTTTTCCATTTTATCTGTAGTCCAAGTGTAGAACGATTAGAGGCATTTTTGAATTTATATTGTGTATTTGCTTTACTTTTCTTGGGCACTTTATTCAGTAAAAATCTTTGAGTGGCTACTGTCATGCCAGGTAGTGACCTAGCTACTGGAGATACAGCACTAAGAATTCCTGCCCTCCTGGAACTTTCATTCTGGCAGGAGGCAAACTTTGAGAGAACAAATGAGTGAATAGCGTGTATTAAAAGGTAGTAAGTACTGTGGAGAAAATTAAATCAGCAACGGACTAGGGAGTGCTGGGGGGTGTTGGTGCGGAGGTTGGTCAGGCACAGGGGACAGTGCAAAGTCAAAGACCCTGAGGTGGAATCTAGTCCGGCTTCTGTGAGGAACAGCAAGGAGCCCAGGGGCTGGGGAGCAGTCATCAGGGGACAGAGGAGTAGGGGTGAGGTCAGGGCGCAGAGGGGTGGTTGGATGGTTACGGTAGGAGGCTTTCAGAATTTATCATGCGGTGAGGAGGAGTTTGAGCAGAGGCGTGATGTGATCTGACCTACATTTTTAAAGGATGACTCTGCATAATCCTCTTTTAGAAACTTGAATCTTATCATTTTGGGACATATTCCCCAGCACGCTGCTAATAGTTTCATAAGATTTGTATTTTTGTAGAGCATTTTGTATTTATGGTTCTGATGGGCCTCTTCACATCAGTTTTGATTTTGATCAATCTCAAATATCTATCAAGTTAGCTCTCCTGACACAGCACAACCTGGAGTGACAGTGGGGAGGGACCTGCAGAGCAAGTGTCACCTCCCCATTCCCACCCTCCTCCTCTGCTCTTTCCTAGTCACAAAGCTTGGAAAGGGAAGGCTAGCTCTCCCTCAGAAAGAACTTAGAAACCCCTGCACCCAGAAGGTGGTAGCGTGTAATGTGATGTTGACACTGATAGAAGGCATCCCCGTTCTCAGAAATGTTTTTAAAAATCCTGCCACGGACTGATTAAATTCATTAGGATTTGTGTAGTTCTCAGCGCACCAAAAATATACTTGGTAGGGAAGGCAGGTGGGGAGAAAGCCTTTAATGAGTGGTTAGCAGGGAAAATGAAGCTTTAGCAAGATTTTAGTGCTTAGAGCACCTGGTGCCAACACACCCCACCTTGGGCTGCCCCAGCCACGCATACTGTCCTCTACCCTTTTCTGTCCCAAGGGGAAGAGACGGGGCAAGTTGTGCTTTGTTTCTCACCCGGACCAAGGTGGTGCAGCCTGCTGGTCTCCCCAGTGTTCATTGCCTGTATTTACAAGACGCTTCGTGTTTGACTCCTGCCCGACTGCCTTCTGTCCAGTCCCCTGGCCACTCTAACCCCCTGCCATAGACCTTGCCTGAGTGGTCTCCTGTTGGGGGTGCTCCTTTGTCTTTCAGCTGCAGGAGGGTAGTTCTTTCCAGCTGTGTGTCAGATATTAGCCCAGGTGTTACTTTCATAGGGAGCCTTCCTAGGGCTAGGCCAGGTCTCTGGGAGAGCTTTCATTGCACTTACTGTATGCCTCTCTTCACAACACTTCCTACAATTGTGAGTTTATTTTTATCTGTGTCACTGTTTGGAAATGTTTGCTTCTGCAACCTGGCAGCTCTGGAGAGATTCAGGGGCACTGTTTTTGTTCATCACTGTATCCTCAGTCCCTAGTACAGTGCCTGGTTTTGAGAGGCACTCAATAAGTAGAATGAGTAAATTAATGGAAGTCCTTCCTTCAGTAGTGAGAGGGCACTCCAACCAGTTTGGATAAGAATAAGAAACTGAGTTTCTGCTTCATCTCCCAAGGTCACAGCTGGCTCTTTACCAGTCTTCCTTCTGAAAAGCCTTTCTCTCATCCTGCCTCCTGTCAAGGTATCAGAAGGCCCGTTACCCTGCAGGGTGCATGTAACACAGTGGAACGTATAAACCAGTGCTGCCTCAGGAAGATATTGCTGCCCCGATGTTGTCACTCTGAGGGTTTCCTCACCCTAAGTAAGGCTGTGCCCGAGTGGATTGGACAACTTTCCTTGAATATTTATTTTGAATATTTCCTTGAATAATAAAGTCGTCCTGTATTGGGAAAGGCTGTTTACTTGAAACTTGTCCTAATGACTAAAATGACTGCTCTCCAAGGAGGGAAGATTAACTGTTTGTGGACATTGGGAGCCTCACAGCAGAGACTCCTTAGAACTTCCTTGTAGTTCACCGGGACAGGAGAGAACATCTTGAACTCCCCTCGCTGGTGCACAGCTGTCCATCTCTGTGCGCCCTCCTTTCTGTAGCCACTGGATCTGACATTTTTCCCCCTTTGGTGAAAGACTATTTATAAGAGAAAATTAACTGGCTAGCCAACATTGTAAAATAGCCTCACTTGTAGGGGAAGACATGCAAATTTTTTAAAACTATGTGGCCCAGGAGTGCCTGGGTGGCTCAGTCCGTTGAACATTGGACTCTTGATTTTGGTTCAGGTCGTGATCTTGCGGTTTATGGATTTGAGCCCTGAGTCGGTTTGTGGATTTGTGCCCTGAATTGGGCTCTGTGCTGCCAGTGCCACTGCTTGGGATTCTCTCTCTGCCCCACCCACCCTGCTCACGTGCACGTGTGTGCTCTCTCTCTCTCTCTCTCTCAAAAATAAATAAATAAAAATAAATAAATAAAAATAAACTAAAAAATAAAAATATTGTGGCCTAAGCTGGGGAGGGAGCTGAGACTTGGGGCTGAACCCACCACACAGGTGGCTCCCCTCTGCAGGCTGAGAAACAGTGGTCTGTGTATAAGCTGCCATCCAGGGCAGTGCTGCTCCCAGTTTGCGCAGCTAAATCACCTGGGAGCTCGTTAACGTGCAGATTCTGATCCACTAGGTGTGAGGTTGGGCTTGAGAGTCTGCTGTCCAGGTGATGCCGCTGCATACCTGGAGCGGTAGGGTCTTCTAGAGCAATAACCATCATCCTGTTTCTATACCAGGAGGGCTTTTCAGCTTTGGATTTTCTTCTTCAGGTTTCTGATATTTCATAGTTCTGGGGTGGAGCCTGGACATAAGGAGGTTTTTAATTTTCCCATGTGATTTTAATGGGCAGCCTGATTCGTTGATTTGTGAAGAGGTATTTATGTATGTATGTATTTCTTTTACTTCAGTGATAACACCTGAACAAGGAACACCTTACCACCCACCCCCTTAAGCACACATCTAATAAAATATTCTGGACACTGCAGACTTCAAAAGCCAAATAATTCTTAACAGTTTTGATGGTTTGAAGTATCTTCTCCTTGACCAGTAGTTTCTAAACCTGATTTTATATTATAATATAATGGGCACTTTTTTCTTTTTAAACACCTTTAAGATTTTTTTAAGTGGAAAATTTCAAGCAGTATAAAAGAAAAGAGAATATGATGAATTCCCTTTCATTCATCACCCACCTTCAACAATTCTCTTCTTTTAAGTTTTTTATTTTGAGAGAGACAGAGTGTGAGTCAGGGAGGGCGCACCTGCCAGCACAGAGCCCAGTGTGGGGCTTGAACCCACCTGTGAGATCATGACCTGAGCTGAAATCAAGAGTTGGACGCCTAACCAACTGAGCCATGCAGGTGCCCCAGCAATTTTTAACTCGTGCCTAATCCTATTTTCTCTGTTTCCCCTGAATTATTTATTTATTTATCTATCTATCTATTTATTTATTTATTTTCCCCTTGAGTCATTTTGGAATAAATCCCAGACCTTACCACATTTCATTCATGAATATTTTGGTATACATCTCTAATAATTAAGGATTCTTTTTATAAATATAATCATAAAACCGTTGTCACCCCTTTCAAATTTAACATTAAAACCATCAATACCATTCAATAGCCAGTCAGTATTCAGAATGTCCCCATTGTTTTATAAACTTTTAAAACAATTTTTCATCTTTTTATGTTTTATCATTAATCAAGACTCAATGAGATTGATCTCTTGCCGTTGATTGATATGTGTCTTAAGTGTCTTAATCTATAGATTCTCCCACCATTATTTGTTTTCTTGCTTTTCAGTGTTTGTTTATTTTTGAAGGAGAGAGAGAGTGTGAGCGTGGGAGGGACAGGGAGAGAGAGAGGGAGACAGAATCCGAAGCAGGCTCCAGGCTCTGAGCTGTCAGCACAGAACCCAACAAGGGACTTGAACTCATGAGCCGTGAGATTATGACCTGAGCCGAAATCAGACACCCAATGGGGAGCTACCCAGGTGCCCCCATTATTTGTTTTCTTGCAATTTATTTGAAGAAACCAGGCTATTTGATTGTTTCTTATAATCTAGATTCGGTTGGTGTTTAAAATAGTGCCCCCCAATGGATTGATTAGATTTAATGACTTGATCACATTAAAATTCTGATCTCTTCAACTTAGAAAGTCCCTATAAAATGTGCAGTGTGCATACAAGTGGCATCTGATTATTTTCCATTATAGTTACACCACAGTTAAACTTCTTTGTTAAGCTCTTTGACTGAAAGGTGTTTGTAGCTCACAGTGATGCAACTTACACAGGTTTCTTATTAATAGAAACCTGCATCTGTTAACTAGAGGAAGAGGTGGTGTCCCTGTATAGCTCTGATCTTTGCAACTCTGAAACCTAACTTTCCCACATCCTACCACTTAACAGGTTATTTTTAGAACCTAAAATTTCTCATGCAGAAACTGAAGTCATACTGGTTGGGTTCAGGGCGTAGCTCTCCTAATGCTTACTAGTTGTATAACCTGTGAAGGACCTTGGTGGCGCTGTCTCAATTTCTTTATCTGTGAAATGGAATAATAGCAGTACATACCTCATAAGAGTTGTCAGGAGGATTAAATGAATAATTTGTGTTACCTAATTAGAGTCTGGCATACAGTAAACACTTATTTGTTTGTTGTTGTCAGAGTGCTTGATAAAATGTCTCGGCAGCAGTCATCTTTTTTTTTTAAGTTCATTTATTTTCAGAGAGAGACCACAAACGGGGAGGGGCAGAGAGAAAGGGAGAGAGAGAGAGAACCCCAGTCAGGTTCCATGCTGTCGGTGCGGAGCCCAACACAGGTTGAACCCACAGACCATGAGATCATGATCTGAGCTGAAACCGAGAGTCAGATGCTTGACTGACCAAGCCACCCAGGTGCCCCTAGGCAGCAGTCATCTTAATTACTGGTTTTCATATTAGTCTGACTGAAACAACATGGATGCTTAATTGCCACTATATGATGAGAAAGATCACTGCCAATTTTGGAATTCATATATTTTTAGATATCACAGATTCCAGTCCCCTCATTTCATGGATGAGGAAACAGACCCAGAGAGGTGGGGTAGCTTACTTAGGGTCACACAGAATCCGAGGCAGAGCTAGGATTTGAACCCAGAGTCCCAACTGACTTGGCCAGAGATAATTCATGTGCATTTGCTCTTCTTAACAGGAAAATAAGGTTCATGTCCTGCCACTCTGCTTTTGCTTCCTCAGTTCATTAAAGTTGAGCTTTCATATTTAGTGAATTACTCTAGTACTAAAACTGGTGACATCTCTTTCTTCTAGATTGCCAGCATACTTTGTTGTCCCCACCCCTCTTCCCGAAGAGGATTTGTCACGCTTTCAGGGTCACGGCATACCAGTAAGTACATCTAGAAACCCTAATAGCCGTGGGTTGCTCATCAACCCATTCTGACAAATTATTCTATTTAAAGCCGTTGGCTTTGGTCCTCCGTTCAAAACTGATCCATAAATATCTCAGGGAGTCACTAAAAAAGTTTTTCTCTCAGACTTGAGGCTCCCTAGGACAGAGCTCTAAAGCTTTCACAGATGCAGTAGAGTTTTTAGCAGAAACATCTTAGAGATTTAAGAGGATTATGTATCTGTCTAGTGTTGAAAGCTAGCCTGATTTAACACCTGAAATCATTTTGAGGCTGAGCTAGCTGACCACCCTAAGGGAATAAGGTTTAAGATTCTTTTGGGCCCCACTATTAATTTTTGAGTGGGCATGGCCATGTTTTCTCCCAGAGGCAACATGGAGAACTAACTTACTTTTCACAGAATAGACTGGGATGGGAGCCATATTTAATGTGTCACTGATCAAAGAAAGCAATACTTTGGCAGTTACTCCAGTTTCTAATTGGTGGTGGGAGTTGCCAAGCCTTCAGGGAATTTAGTAAGGAATGAGAATTATAAATAAATGCTGTGCTGTGCACATGGCTCGTTCACCAAAAAGGTCATTCCTGTATGGGAGTTGAGATGTTTAATCAGAGGTCACGTGCTCAGAAGCCCATGCAGGCAGGTAGGTAATGAGCTTGGCCCTTGCAGTGAACCAGATACCATCCGCCTGAGTTAAGGGGAGTCTGCTTCTCTGTGCCAGCCAATTTGTGCTGTGTGGGAATATGGGCCTTGTCTTGCCAGATATCTGATTTCTCAGGAGAAGCCAGAGAGAGGGATTTTTATGTGAGTTGTGAGTTTTCCCAGTTTCTAAATGTATGCAACTGATTTAGATGTTTAAAAAACTCTGGTCTTTGGGCTAGAGTTGGCTCATGTCCCACCAGTTTGCAACCTTTGATTGAGAGCTGTGGTTTTCACACTTTCTGGTCTTAGCGCTCAACACTCTAAAACATTATTGAGGATTTCAAGGAGTTTTTGTTTATGTGGATTATATTGTTTCATATTTGCCATATGAAAAACTAAAAACTTACTGCTTATTTTAGCAATAAACTTACTACATTTTAATGTAAGTGACATATTTTTGTGAAAAATAACTATTGTTCAAAACAAAAACATAGGATAACAGTGTTTTACATTCTTAAAAATAGAAGACCACCGGATTCTTCTATCTGCCCCTTTCATTCAGTGTGTTCTAGTATGGTAGTGTTTGGTTGAAGTACATGAAAATCCAGCCTCACACAGATCCGTATTTGGGGAAGGGAGGAATATTTATTAACCTTTTCAGATAACTGAGAATATTGTTCTTTGATGGTACACCAAAAAAAAAAAAAAATGATTGGTAGTTTCATAAAGGTTAATTGCAATAAGGAATCTGAAAATATAATGAATTTTTCATTCTCTGCTAAATTAAAACCCATGGGTCTGTCTTGTACTTGTCATAGATCTTAAAACATGAATGATTTTATGACGTTATATAGTGGTCATTTGGAAAATGTTGGTTCACTGGGCTATACAGATCATCCAAATATTAACTTATTTCCTTATATAATATAAAAATCAGAAGTGCCTGGGAGCTCAGTCAGTTGAATGTCCAACTTTTTTTTTTTTAAGTTTATTTATTTATTTTGAGAGAGAGCGCACACAGGGGAGGGGCAGAGAGAGGGGGAGAGAAGGAGAATCCTTGGGATTTTCCCTCTGTCCCTCTCCCCCACTTGTGCTCGATCTCATGCTCTCTCTCTCTCTAAAATTTTAAGAAATCACATTCATTAGCATTGTCTTTGTCTTGTCAGAAGTCTGTATATTTTGGGAAGCTGTCCAGCTGGAGTCAGAGGTTAGTTTTACACAATGTGATTTTTGCTTGAAAGTTCATTTTTTATTTGCAACAATCTGTCAGTTGTTTTCCTTGAAGTGGCAGGGTCACTTCATTTTTTTTTTGAGGATGCATCTGCCAGATTCCAAAGTCTAAACACACGTTGTTTGACTCGCACTCATTCTGTATGGGTTTTGGTTTTTTGGTTTTTTTCCTCACTCATTCTTTCAATTCCATGGAAAGAGCAGCTAGTTCGCCTCTCAGCTCAGGCACACACGTGCTCTTTCTTGTGACCAACACCATCTCAGTGCTTACTTCACACTCCATCGCACGGAATAGAAAGCGTATTACTATTAAATTGTCCATAATGGTCAAGATTAATAACATTAATAATTTTTAGTCCTTCATTAAGGACATTCTCAAGTGAAGGAGAATTTTTTTTCCTATGAGTGTGTGGCAGCAAAGAATACAGTGGTGACCAATGGCATCTGGTGGTGGTGCCTTGGTTGGTGCTAAGACACCAGCACTTTTGCCCACCAGGGCTTTGCCATAGGTGCGAATGTCAACACTGTGAAAAGGACACAGTTACCTCTTAATATTTATTCTCAGAACACCTGAAAGGGTCTTGGGACCCTGCCCCCATCCCCCCACCCCCTACCATGCCTCCATCTCAACATTTTAAGAATTGCTGTTGTAGAAGGATGAAAATGAATGTCTTCATTTCTCAGCCTTTCAGAGATGGATCTAGGGAAAGAAGGTGAGCTCTGTGGGAAGAAACAAATACGAATTGTCCGCACCTGTGCAAACAGGCTGCTTTTCCACCTGGCGTTGTATGAAATTTTGATACTGTGTTCTAGCCAGGCCTTCAGGCTGAGGAGTAGGAAGTGTTCTGCTAAGACCTGAGTGGGGAGCCAGCAACATAACTTTGATAGAAACAGTAGGAAAGTGTTCTCACTTTTTCAGATCTGCCTTAATGATATGTCCTGGAAGTTGTTAGTGGAGTTTGCATGAACGGACAGCAGAAACATTTTGTACGTAATGGAATTTCCACATTTACCCAGGGAACACAGAGCTCTTGGTACACATAACGTAAAATTTGCCATTAATGGCATTTATGTATTCACAATGTTGTACAACCATTACTGCTTTCTAGTTCCAGAACATTTGCGTATCTCCATGCTTTTTTACCCTGACTTTTCAGCTAATCTGTTTTTTTCTTGCCTTCACTTATTTTCAGTGAAGACCTACATCGTTTGTAAATTCAGTCACATCCTTGCTCTAATAGCGACTTTGGCGTCCTCTACCCTCTGCTGTTCTCCAGCCCCTGAGTATTTATATTTTCTGGCCGCGGGGCTAGTGAACATTGCTAAAGATGATTCAAACCAAACAGCAGAGTGTTCCTTAATGGGATGTGCGAAAGCCATGTTACCTTGCCTCTGTTGGGCCTTTGTTCTGGCTCAGCAGTCTGTTATTTAACTCCTTTTGGATCCTGTATCATTCTTCCCTGGGGCTGGTGTAAACCATCTTTGCATTCTTTTTAAGTTTGTAAATTCCATTCTTTTTTTTTTTTTTTTAAAGTTTTATTTACTTTAGTAATCTCTACTCCCAGTGTGGGACTCAAGCTCATGACCCTGAGATCCAGAGTCACAGAGTCACATGCTCTTCCAACTGAGCCTGCCAGGTGCCCCTGTAATTCCATTCTTCTTCTTATTTTTTAAGTTTATTTATTTTGAGAGAGAGAAAGCCCAAGTCCAAGAGGGGCAGAGAGAGAGAGAGTCCCAAGCAGGCTCCACACTCGGTACAGAGCCTGACGTGGGTCTCAGTCCCCTGACCATGAGACCCATGACCCGAGCCACTATCAAGAGTTGGACTGTTCAAACGACTTAGCCACCCAGGCAACCCCCCCTGTAATTCCAGTCTTAACTTTTGTACTGAGAGACAACATTTCCCCCACTTCTGTGGGATCTTGGACAATCAGCGACAAGACCTCCTCCCTCAGCTTCCTCCTTCACCTCCTGTTGTTTTTTTCTGTGTTCCTGTTTCCTTATCCTGAATCTAACTAAACATCTGCCTGGCTCTTGATCTCATCTGCCCTTGTTTTGTCTGGAGCCTGCTTCCATCAGTCTTCCGCCTTCCACGTGGATCTTTCCATGGTTCTGCTCTACCTGAACGCATGTTCAAGCTTTCCCTAACCTGAAGAAGCCCCTCCTGAAGAGCTAAGTTGTTGTCTTGTTCTCCTTCCGACAAACATATTTCAAGACTCTACTGACCTAGGTTTCTCAGTTGGTTAAGCATCTGACTCTTGATTGGCTCAGATCATGATCTCACAGTTCCGTGGGATTGAGCCCCATGTTGGACTCTGCGCTAGCAACGAGGAGCCTTCTTGGGATTCTCTTTCTTATCTGCCCCTCCCCACTCACACTATCTCCATCTCTCTCTCTCAGAATAAATAAATGAACGTTAAAAAATAAAAGACTGTGTACTAACTGCCCCTACTTGTCTCTCTACTTGTTTCTTCTTGCGTGGTGACTTTTATCCCCTACTCTGCTGAAGGACCTTCCCGAAGTCACTATGCCTTGTGTATCGCCACCTCTCTTCCCCATCGCTGCAGGTGTGACCCTAATTATGTTCTCTTTTTTTGCTTCTAAATTCCTGTCTTGCTTTGGACACACTGTGCTTTCTTGGTCCTCTGACTTCCTTAATAGTTTCTTCTTTCTTACACTGGTGTCCAGTTGTAAATGATCCCCTAAAGCTCTGTCTTTGGCTCTACTAAGAGAGATACCTTAAGATGTACCAAATAATGAATAATCTCCCCCTCTCCTTCTTCAAAGTTAAATAGAATAGGGGCACTTGGGTGGCTTAGTCGGTTGAGTGTCCGATTGTTGATTTTGGCTCAGGTCATGATCCTAAGGTCGTGGAATTGAGCCCTACATTGGGTTCTACACACTGAGTGTGGAACCTTCTTAAGATTCTCTCGCTCTCTTGCTCTCCTGCACACTCTTGCGCGCACTCTCTCTCTTTCTCCCCTTCCCTCCCTCCCCCTCTGTCCCCTCACTCTCTCCCTCTCTAAAAATAAAAATAATATTTTTTTAAATAATAAAAGTAAACAGGATTAACAAGGAGTGATTCTTGTCTGTTGTCAAGACTTTTATACTAAGAACCCAGACAGAAATCATACATATTACAATAGAAGACATGCTTTTGTTAAATTCTTATGAGAAGTATGTCTTTGACTAAGAATTTTGCTTGTTTCTGGGCGTATGGGTGGCTCAGCTGGATAAGCATCCAACCCTTGATTTCGGCTCAGGTCATGATCTCATAGTTCAAGGGTTCCAGCCCTATGTCAGGCTCTGCATTGACAGTCAGGAGCCTGCTTGGGATTCTGTCTCTTTCTCTGCCCCTCCCCTGCTTTCTCTCTTTCTCAAAATATATAAACTTAAAAAAATTAAAAATTTTGCTTGTTTCCTGTTTATTTTTAAAAGCAATACCTAGTGCTTTTGCTTTTATTTTATTATCTATTTTCAGAGTATTAAAAAAATTAAAAATAATTTTTTTAATGTTTATTTTGAGAGAGAGAGAGACAGAGCGTGAGCTGGAGAGAGGCAGAGAGAGAGGGGACACAGAATCCAAAGCAGCTCCAGGCTCTGAGATGTCAGCACAGAGCCTGACGCGGGGCTCGAACTCATGAGCTGTGAGATCATGACCTGAACCAAAGTCTGCCGCCCAACTGACTGAGCCACCCAGGCGCTCCTAAAAATTTTTTTTTTAAATATTTGTTTATTTTTGAGAGAGAGACAGACAGACAGACAGATTATGAACAGGTGAGGGGCAGAGAGAGAGGGAGACACAGAATCTGAAACAGGCTCCAGGCTCTGAGCTGTCAGCACAGAGCCCAACACAGGGCTCGAACTCAAGAACTGTGAGATCATGACCTGAGGCAAAGTCAGACACTTAACTGACTGATCCACTCGGGCATTCCTATTTATTTTTTCAAGTAGAGAATAGTTAGGGAATTACCCCAGAAGAGATGAGACAGGTATGGTTGTGCCCCAAAGAGAACATGAATTATGGTTGAATGTCACCAAGAGTTAACCCTTTCTATCCCAAGAGAAGAGATAAAAAGGATTACGGACCCTTAATTTCTTAGAACCTGTCACCTAGTCGTGGCTAAGAGTGTCTCTCCTTTTATCCAAGTGAGCTGCAGCAACTAGGGGCATGATTGCCTGGGCATTCAAATTATTGCCACCTTTGGCTGAGAGCTAGAAACTGTGTGGTGGTTTCTGTACGTTGCTTAGTATGACATTGGGAGAAGACAGCAGAGGGCCCTTTGATTTGTCTTAGTGTCCTAACACGTCCACCTTATTAGGAACCTTAAAGAGTCAAAGTACGGCCTGGCCCTGAAAGGGGAGGCATTGCTTTTTGGCATTTCCTAGAGCAGTCCTATGTTCCTCTGCCCTCACTCCCTGGGTGAGCTCGTTATCAGCTGGCTGCTACCTCCCATGTCCGGAGCCCCAATCCTGCCTTCCCCTCCTAAACTCATAACCCTCATCTAATGTGCCTCCTGGATAGCTGCACATGGGTATCCTGTTGGCACTGGACACCTAATACATCCAACACCCATTCCATCATCTTCCCCTGTAACCCCAAGCCAGTTCCTCCTGGCTTTCTAAGTGTGGTGCAGAGTTATCGCCTGGATCGTGTGCTCATCTTGAACCTCACAGCCCAGACTTCTAGCCTGTCCAGTGGATGGCTTATACCATTCATTGCAGATGAATAGCAAAAAGGTATCAGTGCTGGATGGCAGAATTATAAAAAGCATCTTCCCCTAGGTTTTATCTTTGAGCTAAGGCTGATGACTTGGTCAGCAGAGCAGTGGCTGTGCTCTAGCCATTCTCAGCCCTTAACCAGGCCTTGATGGGGCACAGAGTCCACACAGTGCTCACCTGCCCTAACCAGGCTTGCCCTGTCCTCCGTTCCAGGCTCCACTGGCAGATTACTTTGCCCCGAGATCAGTTCTCATTTCCTTTTGTTCCTGCAAAACAGCAAACAAACTCTCCCACTGTAGCCAGAAAAGTGCCTGAACACCTGAACCTGTCACTTACAGTCATTCGTGTGATTTCTTCCTCTTTTGCCTTCCCTTTGTGGTTCCTTGTAATTCTCTTCTCTTATTTACCACGTTCTACCTTTTATTATGTTTGTGAATGCATTTCCCTTTTGAGAGTATAAGCTCCTTGGAGTAGACACACTATCCTCGCCCTCTTCACATCCTCTTCACCTAATGCAGCGCCTTGCATGTACGGGTCTGGTATCCTTTGTTGAGTAGCCAGCTTCCCGTTCTGTCTGGTGTGAACTTTCTCTACTGACAGGAGCTGCCTCCTTCTTGCCATCCAGGTAGAGCACAGCATTTAGACACACTGCTGCAGCTTTCAATGCAACTTGAGCAAGTTATTTGGTCTCTCCAAGCCTCAGTTCCTTGCTGTTAATGGAATTAGAAATCACCCCTGTCGGGGCACCTGGGTGGCTCAGTTGGTTAAGCGTCCGACGCTTGATTTTGGCTCAGATCACGATCTCATGGTTCGTGGGTTCAAGCCCCACATCGGGCACTGCATACACAGTGTGGAGCCTGCTTCAGATTCTCTGTCTCCCTGTCTTTCAAAAATAAACATTAAAAAGAAAAGAAAAGAAAACCTCAGTGTTTAAGAGGGGAAAGAAGGAAATCACTGCAGTCTGAGAGTGTGACTGAGAATCACATGAGTTAGTTGACATGAAGTCCCTGGCAGAGCAGGTTCACCACGGTGACTAGCCTAGTGATGATGATGCAGTCATCTAGGCTCCCGGCACTCAAGCCCGGTCAGACCATAAGCAGGTCTGAGTGTAACTGTCTAGACCTGGGGGTCTTTTTTGTTTTTGTTTTAAGACTAAATCATTGTTTTTCATTGTAAGTAACTAGTCTTTGGCTTAACAAAGTTGAAAATATTCAGCCATTTCCTACCCAAGTTATACATTTCCCTGAGTAAATTTAAATGCTCAGCTTACCTTTCTCCCGCTGGATTGTGTATCTGGATTATGACTGAAAAACCTTTCTTCCCCTTTGCAGTTATGGTGTTGGTCCTGCCACAATGGATGTGCCCTTTTGAAAATGTCAGCACTGCCCAAAAAAGAACAGGATGATGGCCTTTCACAAATGCAAAAGAGCTTCTTGGATGGGTCAGTACTGTTCTACATTTTGTGACTGGTTAGCTCGAGTTCTTGTTTTCCAAAGAAGCTTCATTCCTGTTTACCTGCTGATAGCTTAGTGCTCAGGAATACCATAGAGAGGGATCATTTTTAATCCCTTTGAAAGGAGGGGCGCCTGGCTGGCTCAGTCAGTAGAGGATGCAACTCTTGATCTTGGGCTCATGAGTTCGAGCCCCACATTGGGTGTAGAGATTACTAAAGAACAAAAAACTTAAAAATACATAATTTTGAAAGGAGTCGGTATAACATAATCGTTAAGAATGTCAACTGCAGGGGCACCTGGCTAGCTCAGAGGAGCTTGCAACTTTTGATCGCGGGGTAGAGTTCAAGCCCGATGTTGGGTGTGGAGATAACTTAAATAAATAAAACTTAAAAAAAAAAAAAAAAGAATGTCAACTGTATTGTTTTTAAAGATGCACACTGAGGTATTTAGGGGGGAGGGCATGATGGCTATGGTATTGACAGTGGTCAAATCCAGGTCATGGCCTATGTCACTGTCCTTTGATACATGTTCCACGTGCTTCCATTTCCACCTCCGATGACTGGGAGCAGCGGTCCTGTGGTAGCTAGTTTATTGGCAAGGATCAAATGGGAGGATACCTACACACACAGATCTTGCCACGTCTAAGTGCTCGGGAAAAATAAGCTGTTTCTAATTCACTTCTGCTCTTTTAATCTCCTGTTACTTTTTGATACCTAGAATCTATAAGACCATCCACAGGCCACCCTATGAAATTGTTAAAACTGAAGACCTGTCAAGCAACTTCCTGTCCCTGCAGGACATCCAGACTGCCTACTCTAAATTCAAACAGCTGTTTCTGATAGGTGAGAAAAATGCAGAACAAAAGCTCTCTGTCAAATAGGGAAAGACATGCCGTGTGGATCAGGTGACAGCTGGTACCTTCTCCCTGGTCTCTGTATGTACCCGAGGCTCATGACCATGAGGGTTGATGTCATAGAGCAGAGGGGCTGGTAGCTGAGGAGCCGCTGTCATTGCCACGTTCACCGCACGCGCCCCCCTCCCCCTCCATTTTCTTCCAGGCTTTTACCCCGCTGCCCCTTCTGACAACAGGGAACACAGGCCCACCTCTCCATTGCTCCTCTTCTCTCCTTCCTCAGCACAGTGTCGCCCAGTGGTGTACACAGGGGCTTCTCTCTTTAAAAGTTGTGGAGCCATGCAACACCTGTATTCGCTGGCTCGCTCACGGTGATTGATAAAGTGGATGATTGGTTTTGTTTTCCTTAGTGGCTTATTGAATGGACCGCCTCCCACCCGCCCCCCCACCCCAAGTGAAAATATCTTTTTTTCTTCTGATTAAGCAGAAATGTACAAAGTAGGAAATGAAATATGCCCATCCCGGCCACCCCCACTTCTCTGCCTGGGCTGCCCACTATGAACAGCTTAGGACCTGAATCCTACTTAACCAGCCCAGTTGTTTATTAATTCTCGTTCTTCAGTGAATCTGTATTACCATCTGAGATTTGTCACAGTTTTTCCTAACTTGGACTTTCTAGCCTAGCAAATTCTAATGACTTAGGATTCATTCATTCATTCAGCTGACATTTATTGAGTTTCCATTATATACACTGATTATGGAGGCATTTGAGATAAAGATGAATATGATGCCCAGGTAAACAGCAGTGTCCACCTCTAACTAGATTTATAAAAAGCAGGGACCTGGTGGAGAGTGATACACTGCCCTAGTTTTTTGGGGTTTTTTTGTTTCTGCAGATCTTAAATTTTGGGTACTCTGCACATTCAGAGAAACTTCTCTAGTAATAAACTATAGAAATGATCCTTGAAAGTATAGTCTTCACTGTACTAGTTGGTGCAGGACTGTGATTCTACCACTTTCCGTCTCATCACCCAGGACTTGCAGAGAAGTATCTGCCTTGTCGTTGATTTGAGTTTGCAGCTTGGACCTGTATTAGATGTCCATGCAGCGCAGGTCTCTCTGTACCAAAGGTGTGGGGGCGGGGTGTGTGGTGTAGGAGTATGCAAGGAAAATGTGCTTGTGTATTTAGGATTCCAGCAGAAGCCAAGTCTCCCCCTTTGGGCTCCCTGGCATCAGGAGGTATGCCGTTATCTTCCAGTGCTAGAATAGTGTAGCCTGGGTGTCGACTGTTTCTGCCTAAAACATGTTACTCTCCTTGTTGAATCACAAGGTCAACCATGGCTTTACATAAATATTGTGGAGCACTTTTTATTTGAACAGTAAAAATCTAAAAAATCCATTTTTGACTGCCACCCCCTTCCAGAGGCTTACAGTTCAAACACCATTTCAGCTGAAGTCTGGAAGTGTCCTTTCTTAAGAATGGAGATCTGTGCTTGGATGCTGCAGTTCAAGTCCAAGACTGTCTGAACAGCACACTTGAGTAGCACAGATTTTTGGTGGCAGACATGTAAGAGAACAGTGACCTGACTTCCTTGCTCTTTTTTCTTTTTTCAGATAATAGTACGGAATTTTGGGACACAGATATAAAATGGTTTTCTCTGTTGGAAAGTAGCAGCTGGCTTGACATAATCAGGTATTTTAAAGCCATCATTTTGCTCATGAATTTTATAGTTCTCTAATTCAAAGTAGTAAAACAAATTGACAAACAATGGAACTGTTTTAAATGTTAAACATTTAAATGTGTTAAACATCACAGTTAGATGTTCTTAGATCACATATTCTATTGACAGCTCAGCTGGATTTTACATTTGTTTATTATTTCTGTGCACATTTGATCTGAATTTATCGACATGCTACTTGCTCACAAAGAGATCTCTCTAGACTATATATAGACTAGGCATGGAAAGACTGCAGAACAGGGGGGTGGCAACCCATAAGTCTAACTGAGTAACTGAGGCAGCAGTGCTGGCCTCCAAGAAGGGAACAGGAAGAAGGGGGGTGATGCTGACTTTTTACTGAATACCTTTTTGAATTACGTTTCTCCTGTGTATATTACTTATTTTAGAATGAGTAATGTCGGTTTTTCATAATTTCATGATTAATTTCAATTAGGCATTTTGGGTTTGGGAATTAGGTTGAGATTCCCAGAGACAGAATTCCTATATTCCCTTGCCTACTTCATAGTTTGAATAGCTCCTCTCTGTTGCTGTTAAAGAGAGGAGAGGGCAAAGGGAGGCACAGAAGAGCAATGATCAGGGTGTGAGAAGAGTCCCACCCCTAGGACACTTGTGAGGAAGGAGAAGAACTCCTCCCTCCAACTGGCACCGCATCTCTCGGTTCTGCCAGCGAGGTTTGTGGCAAGGAGCCTCAGCCCCCCAAACACTTGTTAACGCATCCATTCCAGAGAGCCTGCTGCATGGCCCATAGTTGGAATGTGTAGTTGCCGACAGTGATCAACGTCACCAGGAAAAGCACCCTTCTTCATGTGGGGTGGGCAGAGAAGGTTGAGCATCCCTCACCAAATGAAGCACCGTCCAGGAAGGGCGCCCCTGCAGGCAGGGAACAGCATATGTGAAGCCCTTAGTTACAAGCAAAGGAAAGTCAATGCTGAAGATCAGGAATAGTGTGTACAGAGAGAGACAGAAGGGATTTCTGGACCTTGTTGGACTGTTTCAGCCACACTGACACATTGGACAGGTGACCTTGAATTAGACCATGTGGGCGTGCAGCACAGTTTGCAACGTGGGCATTTGTGGGTCTTACTAGGACTCTCCGGCCAGACTCAGGCATGAGTTCTTAATAGGAGACTGTAGTTTAGAAATCACCTAGGAAGGTTTTGACATCAATTTTGGGATTCCCTTCTGAAAATTTTCAGTCTCTAATTGGCAGATGAGTGTCTTGCAGTATGTGAATAGGGTAAATGGTAACTTCTTTTCTGGAGGATTTCAAGTGAAAAAACAAATGAGACTGTCTCAATCTTCAGTTTCCTCTGTCTAAATTTCTCATGGTTTTGATGCCAACCTCAGAAACTAATGCCCCTTTTTCTTGTCTCTTTCCAATGTAGACGTTGCCTGAAAAAAGCAATAGAGATCACAGAATGTCTAGAAGCACAAAACGTGAACGTTCTTCTTTTAGGTAATACATTTAAAGCACAAAGAGTGGTTTTCGTTTCCCTTCACTCGAGACTCAATTTCTGCATATATAGCTTTATGTAATTGGAATTATCTTACAAAAGGAGCGAGCTAGTGTAGAAATCCTTCCCATTCTTTTCTACCCTGACCTTAGAATTCTTTGCGTTTGATTTCAGTGTTACAGTTTAAAAATAAACCCTTCATTTAGAACTTGGCAGACTTACTTGCAGCCCAAGAAGGAATTGTTTGGTATCTTCACCAAAGTTCACATTTCCTACTGCTTTGGGTTTTGTTTTATATTAACTCCACTTGGTTACAGTTAAAATCTTTTGATAATCCTTTTTATATAAAGAAATCCATGAATGGTTTAATTGTTCTTTTTATATCTTTGTGTTTGACAGACAACCTTGTGCAGTCGCTATAGAAAGTTTGTGGGTCACGATTTCCTTTGCTTCAGTGGGCTTAACTTGCTAAACATGTGGACAGGACATAAGCATTCAGAATGTGTAAAAACAGGTGCAAACCGCTTTTATTTAAAGATTGCTAGAGTTGGTTAGACCTGAGCTAAAATATGATGTTTGCTATTTAGAATATTTTCAACTTCTCATAGCCCTGCACTTCGGTTCAGTAGATCATCTCATGCTTTCATGCCCTCAAGCTTTTACCATGGCTCTGACGTGTTCCATGACTGCTGAAATTTAGCCTCTGTGGGCGGGCTGCACATGTGTCTGCCTGGGGCTTCTGTACCACCTGATGCTGGCTCGCTGACTTGGATTTTACGATATTGACTGAGCACCTACCATGTGCAGAGCTCTAATACTTCTGCCTTCTAGAAGTTTACAGCCTAATGAGAGTTGGCCTGAGCATGTTATTGAAAAAGACCTAATCACCAATGGCAGAACAGAATACTGAGGAACTAAGTGGTATAGAGGAGGACGAATAAAGATCAGAATCTGAGAGGCAGAAGTCCTCAGGCCAGGCTGCAGTAGTCACAGTTGCATAAAACAACATCTGAATCTTTGGCTGAGATGTGAGAAGTCACTCGGTCCAGAAGAATGACTGAGTTGTCTCCTCTGAAATCTCATTTTCTGGTCCTTCTTCCTGTTACTCACAGGTTTACTGTTAACACCCGTCAGATGCAAGAAGGATGATTCCCTTAAAATTATGAAACTTATTTCAGGGCGCCTGGGTGGCTCAGTCAGTTAAATGTCCGACTTCAGCTCAGGTCATGATCTCACGGTTCACGAGTTTGAGCCCCGCATTGGGCTCTGTGCTGACAGCTGAGAGCCTGGAGTCTGCTTCAGATTCTGTGTCTCCCCCTCTCTCTGCCCCTCCCCCACTCACACTCTGTCTCTTTCTCAAAAACAAATAAAACGTTAAGAAAATTAAAAAAAAAAGAAAAAGAAAGAAAAAGAAAGAAACTTGAAATAAGCTGATAACACTCCAAACACAAAACTCTGTTTCTTTTGAATCCACGTGTTCCCATAGTTTAGACTCGTCTCCCTGGAGGAGAAAAAGAACCACAAGCGTAAGCCTAGACCTTAGTGCCTCATGGTTCCAGGGTCAAAATGAAAGAATTTTAACGGTAGACACATCCCCCTCCTTAGAATTTGTAAGTTTCTCTAGTTTCACCGATACTAGCACCGCCATCCTCCTGGACATTTTTAAATAGCAGCTTGAGTTGCACTTCTTTCTGCAAAGAGGAAACCACGGGGATGCAGACCCTAACTTTTAGGATCTGAAAACTCTAAGGCAAATGCATGGACAGAAATGTATGCTTTTATTTGCCGGGAGTCACGAATGCCGAACACACGTATGAATGGTGTTTTCATCACACAGGTTTTGTCCGGTGCACTCTGGGGGTGGGCACGTGGACATAGACCGAGGGGAGTTTCTCTGCCAGGCTAGGCGAGGAGAAGTGGGCACCTCTGTGCTCTCAGAGAAGGAAAGAGCTATGGAGATGGGAATAAGGGAGTCCAAGCAGAGGGAGTGGAGGAGAGGAGCTCTGAGGGGAGTCTGAGGAGCAGCTGAGCCCTGGAACAGTGAGTCCAGTGATGGAGACTTTGACACGGCAATTGGAAGAGTTTTGAACTTGGTCTGTGAAGGCTAGCGGGTCGCCACCACGTGTATGGCTCTGCCCTCATTATGCGGCACGCCGGGATGCCGGTACGCTGACAGTGGATTTGACGTGCTGCGTTTTATTCAGTCAGCAGATCCGTGCTTAGTGCCAGCATATGCCGGAACCTGTACGGGACTGGCTGGAAGCAGTTTGTCTGTCAATCTGAACACTACCTGTTTTCCCCATGGGCCCTCGCCTTCAGGGAAGTAGACCTTGACTGTCATTAGCAGGCACACTTTGGTTTTGGGAACCCCACCAAAACTGTGCAAGGGTGAGCACTCTTTGTGGCTTTTTAATACTCCATACTCTCCTGCCTCTTTGCACTGCCGCTGGGCCCCTCCTAGAGGAGAATGCTTCCGACCTCTGCTGCCTCGTTTCCTCTCTGGTGCAAGTGATGATGGACCCCCACTGTAGAACCAGGATTGGTTTCCAGAGCCTTGTCCAAAAGGAGTGGATCATGGGCGGGCACTCTTTCCTGGATCGCTGCAACCATCTACGTCAGAGTGACAAAGAGGAGGTGAGTGTCCTCGTCGGAGAAGCGCCCAGTCTCTAATACCTGTCTTCAGGTGTCGGGTTGGTGCTTGTGAAATGCATGCTGTTGGGCTTGTTAGGAAGGCCATGTTCAGTTCACTGTTGGATGACTCCAAATGCTTTAAACAGTACTGAAATCCTTCCCAGAGGAAAAGGGTATTAGTAAGTGGCTCAGTGCCTTTTCTTCTAAATTGTGTATTTCATGATGGGAATATGTATTTCATGATGGGAATAACACTGATTTATAAAACTTAAAAATTAATTCAGAGAGACTCCTACAATTTCTGCTAAGTTAGTGCTTGCAAAAAAATGAATATTCCACATAATAACACAAAGTAAATTTTCCCTTGCACATAAGCCTTTTCAAATAAAGCATGAGGTTATGTTAACACCATCCCTCACCAGGACCTTACCGGTGACATAGCGTACTGTGCACATGACCTCTTCTGCGTCTGGCTGTGTGAATTGCGTTGTAGTTTAGCTGGCCCCCACGTCGTGGTCTAGTCTCAGCTGCAGCTATGCATTCTTCTTTGGCCGCATTGTTAATGATTGCTGAAGAGAAAATGAAGACAGGTGAACTTTCTTTAATGAAGTCACCTACAAAGCTCCGTGTTCTAGGAGCATGGCTCGTGGTTGTTCTTCAGGTAATGAACGTGTCTGTCTGTGATGGGAAGCAGCATGGTGCAGCATGCCGTGGCAATAGAGAGCCATGGCTCCTGCCCTCAGGGTCTTGGCACATTTCTGGAAGACTGCGGCTTCTCTTGCTAGGCTGTGAGGTTTCTTTCAGGCCTGGTCTCTGCTCATCTGTGTCCCATCAAGCTGAATGGAAATCACCATTTTCAGCCTTGGAATGGACTTTGCCTTTCTGAGGAACTTTGCAAGGTTGATGGGACTCAAATAACATGATGGGCAGAGAGCAGATACTATGTGGGGAAGAGTATGTTTTGGATATCTTGAGAAGATAGGACTGTCAAGGACCATGTCTGGGGAGGGAGAATGAGTCCAAGAGCAGATACAGTCTGATCTGCTTTCACCCATCCTTTGGAGAAGTTATCCAAACTTTCTGAGCCCATTTTCATAACTATATAGTAGGGTTCAGATACTTTCCACTCTGTTTAATGATATACTGAGCAGAAAATGAAGTATGAAATAAAGTTGCTATATCAGCATTTCTTCGCATCTCCACAATGACATATTGATGTTGTTGGGTTTTTTTTTCCTTCTAAATGTGGCCATTTTAAAAGAATTATTTACTTATCTATTTATTTTTGAGAGAGTGAGTGAGTGAGCAAGCAGGGAAGGGGCAGAGAGAGCGAATCCCAAACAGGCTCCATGCTGTCAGTGCAGAGCCTGATGGGGGGCTTGATTTCACAAACCGTGAGATCGTGGCCTGAGTCAAAATCAAGAGTCAGACGCTTAACTGACTGAGCCATCCTGGCGCCTCTCAACTTCTGTCTCTCTTCTGAGCTCCGTGAGGCCTCGACAGCCTCCATAAGGGAGAGACTGTGACATGGCTTGTCTTACCCACCTGACACCTTCGCTGATGACTCAGAAGGATAAACACTTTGTGAATGACGAAGCACCCTGGAAAACCATCTCTACCAATAAAGGGCTTGCCTCCAGGAAGCTAGTAAAGGAGGCTATCTGTTAAAAAAAAAATCTGTACGCTTGTGGAAAAAAAGGTTAGAAACTCACCTTTGCTGCTTCTGCTGTCTTTCCCATCCTCTTTCTCTTCTGCATCCTCCTTGTGGGGGTGAAGAAGGGAATATTGACAAAATTCAACATGATGGAGTATAGTTTTTTGGTAATATGATTTACTAATGTGAAGAATGGAATTCTTTCAGGAGGTGATAACAATTTCACTTAATTGGGGTTCAGAGTGTTCCCTGTCATCAAAATCAGTTGCAAACGCTCGTGTGTCAGTGTTTGGTCAGTAATGAGGTTTTACATATTTCGCCCTAAAATGTCTTTCGTACAGATCGGTACTGCCAAATACTGAAATGAGTCTACAGGCATGTGACTTTATTTATTTATTTATTTATTTATTTATTTATTTATTTCAATGTATGAAATTTATTGTCAGATTGGTTTCCATATAACACCCAGTGCTCATCCCAAAAGGTTAGGCATGTGACTTTAATTGAGCATATTCATTGCGTGGAGTGGGATGGAGTCGACTGTGTTTCCCAGGGCATACAGTGCTCAGAAGTGGTTTCCATGGCCATTGAGATGGCTGCCCCTGAACTCAGGACAGCTGGCCTTGGCCTTGTAGTGCCTGCTCAGTAATGCGTGTCTTGTTTTCACATAGGTTCCTGTGTTCCTGCTTTTCTTAGATTGTGTCTGGCAGCTGGTGCACCAGCACCCCCCAGCATTTGATTTCACGGAGACTTACCTGACTGTGTTGTCAGATAGCCTGTACATACCTATTTTTAGCACCTTCTTCTTCAATTCGCCTCATCAGAAAGATAACGTGGTAAGAGTCCCTCTTAGGAACCTGTGTCTTAAAGAAGCCCTGATTCATGAGTTTATTGCAATAGTTTTGATGATAAAAATATTTATAGAACACTATATACTGGGCCCTGTTTTGAGTGCTTTCTGGGTATTGGTAATTGTCACAGCATCCTGTGGGGGGTATATTCTTATTCCTGAGGAGCCAAGGCACTGAGAGGATGGGGAACTGGCCCAAGTCCACGTTGGGAGCAAGTGTTGGAGCTGAGGAATTAAGCAGAATTAAAAGCTGTCCTTGATAAAGCTGGTCAGCATTCTCTTCCGTTTGCCTGGTGCCTGGAGTTACTCTGGAGAGAATGGAGGCAAGGCAAAGCAGGGAAGCTTTTACTTTCCATCTTACACTCTTTTAAGTCTCTCCTAGGGCCTTGCTCCTGGGGGTTTTGCTCTCTAACCAAGCTTAGGGCCTCTGACCGGCTTCCTCTCGGCCCCGGGTTTGCTTGAGCTGGGCCTCAGGAGCAGCGTTAGCCAATTACTCGGTGAAGCGGAGGCACGGAGCCTGGGCTTCCAGTCCCCCGGCCCCGGTTTCAGATCCCAGCCGGTCACTCACCAGCTTCGTGAGCCTCAGGCAGTTCACTTCAGTTTTCTGAGCCTCAGTTTCCTAAATATAAAATGTGACAAATAGTGACAGAGTTGGTGTCAAAGTGCCCGTCAGCGGCTGACATGTGGCCTGCTGGAAAATAAGGTGACCTTCTTCCCTCTCCCTTCCCACCCAAAGTCTTAAATGAACGACCACTGAAGGCCGCAGCCTTTAAAAACGAGGAAGCCGTGAGTGTTTGGTCTCGGGGCAGGAGCGCCCTTTCCGGTGCCCCTCGGCATTGTGTGTTTGCTCTCCTCAGCCCTCCCTGGAAGCCGTCATGACCTGTGCTTGTTTTGGCAGGGCAGGGAAAGCCAGGATACACAAAGCAAGCCTTTGAATCTGCTCACCGTGTGGGATTGGTCTGTACAGTTTGAACCCAAAGCCCAGATGTTGCTCAAAAACCCTCTTTATGTGGAAAAGCCAAAACTGGACAAAGGCCAGCGGAAAGGAATGCGTTTCAAAGTAAGATGTCCACGTGTCTAACCCCTTTCATCTGCCCAGGATCCCCGGGTATGGCAGGAAAAAGTGACATATGGATTCTGTAAACAGTCTGAAGAGTCAAGATTTGTGGCAGGCCAACTGTCAGGGCCCATGAGAATCATTTGCTTTCAGCAAATCAGCCTTTGCCCCGATGAGACATGACCATTTGCTGAATGTCACCGGGGATGTTACTGCCAAGACAGTTGTACTGCATGGGATTGTGTGAACCCTCTACCTGAGTGTGGTTAGCAGAGTAAAAGGTGCATTGATTGTGGGATTTGCTCAGTCTGTACTGGTTCACGTCTTCAATAGCAAGACCTTTCCTGATGAGGTGTAGCTACAGCTTTTTCTGTTAAGGGCTGTCCAGTCTCCTCACTGTATTGATGTGCAGAAGTAGCCACAGACAGCACATAAGCAAATAGGCACGGCTGTGTTCCAGGATTTATAAAAATAGGCAGCAGGCCAGATTTGGCCGTGGGCTGTCATTTGCTGACCCGTGCTGTGAATCACAAGTGTCAAATAATATGGATATCCCTTCAGATATATGTTCTTGATTGTAGTTAATAAAATCCCAAAGTTCCCTAGATGACAAATGATTTCCGTGGCATTTCCTAGCTCTTTCTCCTGGCCTGGAATTTCCCCCCACCAGACCCAACGAAGGGGAAAGTGGTAGTGGTGAATCCCAAGTCATTGTGTGTCTCTGCCTTCTCCACTGCCCTACTTCTGATCCCACCTGCCCTCCAGGGAGCCTGGCCAGTCTGTGTGGGAGGTGCTCCATTCTAAGAGGCTTGGGGGCCAGGTGAGCCAAAGCCCGCACTTGCAGAAGATGCCAGCTGCTGAACAACTTAGAACTGTTGCTTTACTCTTTCAAGGGGCCTCAGGGCCGGGGTGGACGTTTCTCCTCCTGGTTTAGTCTCTTTCCTGCCAGCTGGACCAGAACTGCCCTGAGCTCCGGAACAGCTTGGCCAGAGGTCAGTTTTTCCTTGGTGTGCTGTGCCCCCTGGTGGCTGCATGCACACTTGTCACCTGTTCAGGATCCCAGAACTGCCCCGGGCCAGAGGGGCAGGGGACCTCAGAGACGGCCAGGGCCTGATCCCTTATTGTGCATGGGAGGAAAGTGACGTTCCCCTTTTCAAGACTGGATTTCACTTCTGTACTTATATCCAGTTTTCCTTGTACATACATCCCTTTTCCTTGTAGTTAGGAGCAGATGGCCTAGGCTCTAGGAGCTGACTGGTGCAGGAGGTTTGAGCCAAAGCTAAAGCAGAGCTGGGGTTGGGGCCACAAGGAACTTTGAAGCTTTTGGGTTAGGACACCACACGTAGGGCTTAGGGCCCCTTGTTGAGTGGGCAGACGGCCTTGGAGAAGTTCTGTAGAAACTAAGAGGCTATGGCGGACCACCATGAAGCACTGCTTGTGAACAGCCTACATGAGGCTGCAGGGCCTGCTCCGGTGTGCACTCTCAGCCTCAGCCTTGACCAGGCTTCCCTCCCAGCATGCCCTTCTTGAGCCCTCTGTTCACTTAGAGGTTGAGAGAAAGGGCTCTCGAGACCAGTGGAGCTCTGTTAGAGCGCAGTCTCTGGAGCCAGACTGATTTTTGTAAGACCACCTTTAGCACTTTCTAGCCGGGGTCTTTGTGGATTGCTTAACCTCTGTGCTTTAGTCTCCTCATTTGTGAAACAGGACAATAACGGTGACTGTGGAGATCGGCTAAGTCCATGCATGTAAAGCACTGAGCACAAAACCTGGCAGGCAGTAAACACTCAGTGGCTGTTAGCTTCCACCTGCAGTCAGCAGTCCCCTGTGTGGACGGACTGGCCTTGATCCTTGGGGAGGAGAGGCCAGGCCGCTCTCCCACCCCCCGCTGGAAGGTCAGAAATCCTGGTCAGCTCTGAGTTGTGGCATTGTGGATGGTTTTGCTTTTTTCTCGTATGTTTATTATTATTCTGTATTCCATAATAAAGAATGCTCTTTTTCACAAAGAAGAACCACTGGCAGGAGTATGTTAGAGAGTCATAGGGCTAGCCTGCCCAGAAAACTTGTCTGTTCTTATTTCAGACTCACACCTCAGGAGCAAAAGAGCTGGGGAGAAACAGCATCTCCCCACATTGCTGACCTCTCTGTGGGGCTCTGGGGTTCTTTGTAACCTCTTGACATCTTTCCCCACCTTCACGGCCCCTCCCTGGCACTTCTCGGTGTAGATCACCTTGCTTTGGCTGCAGGTAGAATTACTCAGGAGGGAAGTAATGTACATGCTCTCACATTTTTTACTCGGTGCAGCGCGTCAGGCAAGAACATCTGGCCAGTTTAGCCACTTCTCAAATTCCTTTTGCTCCCACCTGTCTCTCTGTCCAAAAGAATCTTTATGACATAGGCTTAAACTCCCACTGGCTGCCTGATAACCTACAAATGCAGTTCATTTGAGTGATAGGATCTTCAGGTAGTTGGCTGCTGCTTCCTCTCAGGTGTTCAGAATTTCATTCTCAAAGAAGAAGCACTTTGCACTCTTCAAAAACTGAATAGGCCTGACATCCAGACTGCCCTGGATCCGCAGGCTGTCTCGACTTAAGCTTG
The DNA here is from genome assembly GCF_018350195.1 of Panthera tigris. Lineage (NCBI taxonomy): Eukaryota > Metazoa > Chordata > Mammalia > Carnivora > Felidae > Panthera > Panthera tigris. The sequence goes on from NC_056660.1 coordinate 212,431,625, forward strand.
TTCTTCAAAAGTGCCTTAGTGCTCCTGTGCCAGGGGAAGGGGGGTAGACAGCTTCCCTCTCTGTCACAGCGCCCTGTGTGCCTGCTTTCACCCATTTGTTTATGAACACGATGTGCATCCAACATTTGCATCATGGAACAAATAAGAACCCCCCCCCCCACTGTGTTACTGCTTTTTAATGGCTTTCCAGTCTCATGGCAGTTCTGATTTCTCATGATCATAACTGCTCTCAGGCTAACCAGAGGTTTTTTTGTGTGTTTTCTCTCAAAGCATCAACGACAACTTTCTTTGCCACTCACCCAATCTAAATCATCTCCCAAAAGAGGATTTTTCAGGGAAGAAACCGATCATTTAATTAAAAACCTTCTGGGCAAGAGAATTAGCAAATTAATTAACTCTTCCGATGAGCTACATGACAACTTGCGAGAGTTCTATGACAGCTGGCACAGCAAACCCACTGACTACCACGGTCTGTTGTTGCCGCACATTGAGGGGCCCGAAATCAAAGTGTGGGCTCAGCGCTACTTGCGTTGGATTCCAGAAGCCCAAATCCTGGGCGGTGGCAGAGCGGCCACCGTGAGCAAACTCTTGGAAATGATGGAGGAAGTAGAGCGCTTACAAGAGAAAATCGACGCGAGACCCCATGGCCAGGGAGCGCTCCTGGCAGAGGCCCCCTTGTTGCTGAGGGGCTCTGCCCGCCTGTCGGCCCTGTTTCCTTTCGCTCTGCTGCAGCGACATCCCTCTAAGCCGGTCTTGCCCACCAGCGGCTGGAAAGCTCTGGGTGATGAAGAAGATCTGGCCAAACGAGAAGACGAGTTTGTGGACCTAGGGGATGTGTGACTCATCCGCTCAGTGATGTGAAAGAGGAACGTTGAAGGTTGAGGCAGGCGTCTACCATGTTTGATCTCCAGATTAGCGGCTCATGCTTTACTGCTGTGGAGGTGGGGGGAGTGGGAGGCCTCAGGCATTAGTCCAGGGCTGTGTAGGAGGAAGCCGGGACCTTCAGGAAAAGAGCTGGTTCTCGTGGGTTTTTTTCTTGCTCCTGAAGACTATGCAGTTAAAATCATATCTCTGGTATTATTAATTGGAAGGAGTTACTACTTGACCTGTAAAAGAACTGTGGCCATTGTGCATAAGTATTATATAGAACCTGCAGTGGCTGGTTTACTACTAGAAAGGGCTTTGGTCAGACGCTCTTGGACTCAATGCTTTCTTCAAATCTTTTTTGTGCCAAGATAATTTATCCAGTCATTGGGAATTTATCCAGTCTACCCATCTTAGCTTGGAGAAAGTGCAGCTTTATGTGATGTGTATATGGCAAATCGAAAGACTCACTTAAAGGTATTAGGATTATGGCATTCCTTTAAGCCATAGTATTTTTCCTTTCTCTGTCCTCTTGCCTGAGAAAAGCTGGGGAAATTCCACCCATAGCACCCATCCTGACATTTCCAACCATCCCCCGTCCTGCATAGACTGTGTCACTTTGTGTGGGGTTGGTTGGTGGGCTAGCCAAGCAGCCACACCGCCCTTTTGTGTGCTGACAGCTCCGGGTCTCTCTCTGCCCACTGGGCACCCCTCACTGCCGTCCCTCCATGCTCCCCACCACGGGGCATGTAGTCCAGAATCTTGCTGCTGAATCTGTTGGTTAAACTGGGGGAATCCCTTTGGTTTGCCTGAAGGAGCTTCCATGCTTCTGGAGCCTCTCAGTGTTTGAAAGTAATGGCTTTGCCTTTTTCTGACAGTGTGCTGAGGCTTGGGAACGCTTGTGACCTCCGCAGCAGCCCTCCCAGACATGAGCAGGATCATTTTTGAACGTGGCTTTCATAGGGAAGCAACTGAGCATAAATATGAGAAGCGATGGTTATCATATAGTACCTCAATGATTTAAAAAGCCATAGAAGAAACTTGACTATGCCTGGTGACCTTCTTGAATCTGCTGTCTAAATGGTATATATTTTGTAATGCAGGAAAGTACACTTTGTAAGGACCAGTTTTTTCATTCTCAGTAGAACCCTGTTAAATCCCACAAAAGGAAGGTGGGGGAGGGGGGAACTAATGTTAGAATGTTTCAAATAGAATGTTTGCCTTTGATATACATTTGCTATCCAGGATAGATCCCAATTTGAATGTTACATGTTTAGAAAAACTTCAGTTCTTTAAGGGCAATAAGAAATTTTGAAACTGTTGATAAAGAAGTTTCTCAGTTTGCACTGAATATTGTCTTTCTGTTTGTACAAGAAATTGCTTTGCTCTTCTCCCCTCTTCATGTTGGCACATGAGCCATGTTGGTCTGTTAAAATGACAGAGGTTGAGGAGAGGGCAGGATTCGTGCATTGGGGTCCAAACACATGTCCGGTCTTGGTTGCCTTAAGTCTCACTAGTGAGTTCAGTGTTAGGCTTGCAGTAGGGATTTTGCAAATACACTAGTCTATGAGCTACCTTAACATACGTTCTGTGGGCCTTCTTAAACTAGCACTAACCTCCACTTCTCTGCCCCGTTGCCTCCCAGATACACTATGGAGCTATTTTTGTTACCATATTATAACATGAATATTTATACAGTAGCCTCTTCAATCTTAGAATCTTAGTAATTTTCATTCCAAAAATGCCCGGTGTGATGCTTTACACTTCACAAAGTATGGTTTAAAGGCACAAGGTCATGGCCCTTGTCATAGCAGTTGAATGTGCATTGAAGTATTTTTCTATGATTTTTTAAAAAATTACAATAGAAAAATAAGCTGTTGTAACGTGAGGTCATGACAATTTATGTATTTATATTTGAAATCAGATTTCTATAAACTTGTATTTGTGTACAGAATTCTTAGTGCGTTTATATATTGTGACATTTTTATTCAAGATTGAGATATGGATTATGCTTAACAGTAAAAACTGAAATGAGACCATTTACTTTGTTTAAAATGCTGCACTGTGCAAGTTTGGAAATGTACATTAATTTACTGTATATAATATCCTGAGTTTGTTTATACCTCCAAGTTTTTACACTGAAGATAAATTAGCTTTAATTACATTAAAAACTTTTTTTTTTTTTTAAGGGAATAAGCTGTTGGGCTATATCTGTATAAATGTGCTTTTTATTTTCTGGATGTATGAAAGTTTATACTTGTATCTCACTGCATCATACCTGATTGCAGAAATTAAAGCACAATTTACAAGCAGTGCTGCGTTCGATGTGGTTGATATAACATGGAACAATTACTTTCAGTGTGTGTTGGGTTGAGTTGGTTGATTGGTTGGTAGTGGTGGGAAACAATGACCAAATAAATATTTAAAATTTTAGGAGCACATGGCTGGTTCAGTCAGTAGAGCATGTGACTCTTGATCTTGGAGCTGTGAGTTTGAGCCCCACGTTGGGTATAGAGTTTACTAAAACAAAAAAAGTAAAATTTCAGGTGGTGATGATATGATATGAAGAAAAAATAAAATAAGGCAAGAGCCCTGCACGGCAAATAAAGGAAAAGGGTTTTTGCAAACATGTGAAATTAAATATTGCTGCCGCTTTGCTTTTGCGGGGATATATGAGACGTCTGTTTTATTGCTGAAAGAGGTCTGAGTTCATTCAGTTTAACCATGAATAAGAAGAAGCTTTGTTTTGCCTTCCAGAGAGGAGAAATGAGATAGTGTGTGATGGTAGGATTTTTTCTAATTTGTTCAGTTTAACACTTACTAGATTGAGACCTATCACTTGTCTTTGTTGGGAGAGTTCCATTTCCTTGACCTTTCCTGCCTGTATCCCTCTCCCTTTTGGGGACCAGAGAAGATGTCCCCCTCCTCTGCTATTATGTTCAGCCAGGCCTGTCTCTTTGTTACCAAGCCAGCTCTGAGACATCCCTGGAACTTAATAAGCCCCCATTGCTGCCACATTCTTTTCATGGTTCTTCTGTAACAATTAAATTCCCAAGTAGTAGTTATGACCCTATAGGTGAGTGGATTCTAGTCCTGTTTCCCACATTTCTTTAACAGCTCTTGAACTTTTGGTGGACTTGGCAATCTCTCTCCTGATTTTGCTTGTTCCTTGATTTCCAGGTGAGGGCATTGGGGGGTTTGGGAGGAACAGGTAAAGAGTGGGGCATATCCCATCTAACATGAAACAGCATTGGGTGGGGCTCCTGTTGAGAACAGACTCCTGGCTCCTGTGCCGGGCGGGGACCTGGGGGCAGAGGGAGCCTGTTTTCAAAACCCTTCCTATGGTTGCAAAGTTGCTCAACAGAGGTCAAGTTTCCTCAGCTGTGCGTGCTTTGCTTAGGCCCCACTGGGGCTCCAGAGCATTTATGAAGCTGGCCCTGCGACAGGACAGATTGGGGCTGGGACAGGAACCTCCCCCTCAACAGCCCATTGCAGGGTTGGTCTGTAGTGACCATGGCCGTCCGCATAGGCCTTTCCCACAGCCTCCCCAACACAACATACTGCCCTTAAGAATAGGATGGAGGGGCGCCTGGGTAGGCGCCCGACTTCAGCTCAGGTCATGATCTCACGGCTTGTGGGTTCGAGCCCCACATCGGGTTCTGTGCTGACAGCTCAGAGCCTGGAGCCTGCTTTGGACTCTGTGTGTCCCTCTCTCTGCCCCTCCCCAGTTCGTGCTCTTTCTCTGTCTCTCAAAAATAAATAGACATTAAAAAAAAAATTTTTTAAAGAATATTAGGATGGAGGTGGGTGAGGGAAGACCTGTTTGTGCTATGGATTCCAATGTGAGGAGGGATGTGTATGTTGATAACCAGCCATGGATAATATTTTAAATATCATTTATAGGGGCGCCTGGGTGGCGCAGTCGGTTGAGCGTCCGACTTCAGCCGGGTCACGATCTCACGGTCCGTGAGTTCGAGCCCCGCGTCGGGCTCTGGGCTGATGGCTCGGAGCCTGGAGCCTGTTTCCGATTCTGTGTCTCCCTCTCTCTCTGCCCCTCCCCCGTTCATGCTATGTCTCTCTCTGTCCCAAAAATAAATTAAAAAACGTTGAAAAAAAAAAAAATTAAAAAAAAAAAAATATCATTTATAGATTGAAGAGGAAAACAATTTGTTGGAGTGATGCTTTGTGTCTTTAAAAACACAGACATGTCAGCCTATTTTGTGGTTCAGGCCCAGGTTCTTTTTTTTTCTTTTGAATCCTATTACATCGTCTGCCTCTAGCAATTAAGGGATATGAAGTGTATAATCATATGGAAATACACACAGTAAGCTTTTTTGGCCTTCTGTTAAGAAAAACTTTCCGGTTTTGCTAGCTAGTCCAGTTTTTGTAAAGCAATGAACTTTTTTTAAATTTAGATTTGAGTATTACTTTTATAAAAGGCTGTGTGTCTTGCTTCCCCCCCCCCCCCACCCACCCCCTCCCAAATCCAGCATGGAGGGCTTTGCAAATTACCATTTCCCTGAGGTTTGGGGCCAGGCGAATGTGGTGCTTCTTTCTCCCCAGCCCCGAAAGGGTACAGCATGTGCCATTCTTGGGTCAGAAAGGAATGCAGACGGAGTACATTTTATCCCTCAGACTGCCCCCAGGACCTGGCCTTGCAATGCTCCTGCAGGATCTTCCAGAAGAGTGGAACACAGCCGATCCCCAGACCCTCCAGGGCGGAAAGCAGCAGGAGCGATTGCCTGGGTGGAGGTGTGGGGGCAGGGCTGGGAAGGGGCCTGACGGAGTGTTCCGGAATGAAGGGAGCATTCTAGATCTTTTTTATCCCCTCCAATTATAACTGACATACGACGCTGTATCCGTTTCAGGTACCGCAAGTTGGTTGCCCCGTGCTCACCACAGTGTCCTCGCCATCTGGTGCCATACAGTGTCATTATAATATTGTCGCCTGTCTCCTATGCTGTACTTTCCATCTCTGGGACTTCTTTTATAACTGGAAGTGTGTACCTCTTAATCACCCAGAGCTCTGACATCCCCCCCGCCCACCTCCCCTCTGGCAACCACCAGTTGTCTGTATTTAATAAGAGTCTTTGTTTTTTTGTTTATAAATTTGTGTTGTCTTTTGATTCTACATATAAGTGAAATCCTAAAATATTTGTCTTTCTCTGACTTACTTCACTTAGCATCCTACCCTCTAGGCCCACTCATGTTGCTGCAGTATTCTGTATCTTGATAAGTTTGGGATATGCAGATGTATGCCAAAAACTCAGCAAAACTACATTTGAGATGTGTTTAATTGTTTGAATTTTATATTAAAAGAAACAACTAGGCAAATGTGGAACTCTAGTTAATGATACTGCCACTGAATTACGCGAAGAGAAGTGTGCTGTTGTCTGCTGTTTGAATGGCAGCAGCGATGGGATGGATTAATGGGTTTAGACGGCCGGGTACGACTGGGTGTGTGGTAAAGCCAGGTACAGCAAAATGTCAGTGATGTGATCTCAGAGCTGGGCCTGTGTGCGTATGAATATTCACAAGACTCTTTAACCTTTGCTGTGTTGGAAACTTGACATGATAAATGCTGGGGAAGTTTTAAATAAATCCCTGAAGAAGTAACTATGAACAACATATATAGGAGTATATTGGACCTTTATGGGAGAAGAGAAACCAGCACCTTTCCTGGCCACCAGGATATAATGGACCTTGGGGAAGGAATTAGAATTTTCACATCCCCCTGCCTCGAGCTCCCTTTTCCATTTCCATTGTCCCTCTGGGTCATTTTCTGTTGGCCTGGATCATTATCGTCAACTCCCTCCTCTGCTTTCAGCTCCTTCTCTCACTGCCAATGAATCTTCCTAGAATAATCATGTGATTTTTTTTTTTTTTACTTGAAATGTTTTAATGGCTGCATCCGTTAGAACTCTGGGTTGCAACAACTCATGCCAAAAAGAGGAATTGTGTGTGTCTGAAGGTCAGAGATGTTGTTGGGTCTCAGTACTGGAAGCCCCTGTAGTCTTTTCTGAGTGTTACCAACCGCTCTTGCTCGACACACCAGCTTTCTCCTCTTCCCGGTGAAGTGGGATGCAACTCCCACAGCAACTCTGAGTTCAGGAGGCCAGTCACATTGACTGGAATCTTGGTCCTCATTCCGAATCCTGGAGAAGAGAGCCTGGGCCAGCAGCCACGAGCAAGGTCTTTGTGTGGCCACTCCCACCAGCTCCGAGTGTGGCATGCGTATCTTCCCAGCCCCAAGTTCAAAGAGGCATGTGGTGTAGTGGGTTCTCTGAATCTGACCCTCTGACTTGCACCTTATGAACTGTGGGACTTGGGCAAGGAAGTTAACATCCTTCCATCTCAGCTTCCTCATCTGCAAAATGGCGACATTCACAGAGCCCTCCTCATTGAAGTATTGGAGGCTTAAACATGATTTCCTTTTTTTTTTTTTTTTTTTAAATTTTTAACGTTATTTATTTTGAGGAAGAGAGAGAGTGTGAGCAGGGGAAAGGCAGAGAGAGAGAGGGAGAGGGAGAATCCCAAACAGTCTCCTTCTCCTTGCTGTCAGCGCATAGCCCGACGCAGGGCTCGATCCCACGAACCAAGAGATAATGAACTGAGATGAAATCAAGAGATGCTTAACTGACAGAGCCACCCAGGTGCCCCAAAGAGGAGTTCATTTTAAGTGTCTGTCACATAGTAAATGCTCAATAAATGTTTAAGTGTTAGCTCTGATTCTATTGTGGTGTGGTCATTTAAAAACTTAATGTAAACAGGTTGTGTGTGTGTGTGTGTGTGTGTGTGTGTGTGTGAGAGAGAGAGAGAGAGAGAGAGAGAGAGAAAGAGACAGAGAGAATTTAATCTCCATCCCAGGAGCAGTTAGCTAGTCTGAAATAGCCTAAACAGGAATCCAGGTTCCAAAGGTGGCCATATTAGCATTTCAAATGTCTTCAAGATCAGACGATTTGTTGAGCAGCACCTGGGATGTTAAAAATCCTTTCGGTGGTGAAATGAGTGCATACGTGGGATATGTGATTGGCTAGAAATATCATAGAGGCCCCATCCTCAAATCTGTGGGATAAAAATCCATCAGGCCCAGCAGCATAAACACTTTGGAGCAAGCACGAGGTCTAGAAACCTCGCTGGTCCAGTGACCTCCGCATCACCCAATGGGGCCCCAGAGTTCGTTGGTTCTACCATCTCATTTCATCTGTCTTGGGAGTGGAACTTTCATGCCAGGAGAACAAAGAGAGGGACTTCTCCCAGAATGTAAGTACGGGAAACAATTGTTTTGTGCTGTTAATAAATGAGCACACATCTAGTAACTTGGTCCCAGGCTGGCTTTCATTGTGCAATGCCATCTGCTAACGAGGTTGTGGTAATAGTGCCAGGGAGCAATAGCCCCTGCCCACCTCTGACTTCCAGAAGCTACTGACATTTACCGGAAGAACATCACAATGGCCAAATGGTCAAATTGACTTAGGTCAATTCATGACATTCCACCAGATTGACTGGAACTTTAATTGTGATATGTAGTTAGATTTACTGGATAGTCAACCATGGTTAAATTGAGGGGACTCCCCCCTCCTTACAGATGTGCAGGAGTCTTAGTGTCAGTCTGCTGTGACCTTTGGTCCATCGTGGCCACCAGCCAGGGGCTCCTTGCCTAGGCCTTAGTTTGCATTCCCCCAGTGACCAACCCTGAGACAAAGATTTGAGTGCAAGTAGTTTATTTGTCGAGTGATCCCGGGAAGCACAGCGAGAGTGTTGGGAAGTAGGACAGGAAAGCAAGCCAGCACAGAGTATGTGAATGAGCACATTATCGTTGGGGCAACTGGAGCTCAATCTGATGAGGACCCTCTGAGAGGCCACATGAATTTGGGGAGGGGGTTTCATTATACCGTATGTCTTCTCCCTCGGCATTGTCTTGTGGAAATTCCTCTATGTCAGGTGGTAGAGTTCCAGTGTGTTCTTAGGTAGTAGCTGCTCAGAGAGCATCAATGCCTTGAGCTTTCCCTCCAGACAAATTCCCCGATTTCTCCCCCAAATTCCAAATGTGGGACTGCCTATGCCTCCCTTCTTTATAAAGGAATACCATTTCTATGTCCTCAAAGCCTGTGGACACTTCTAAATGCCCTTCCTATTTCCCCCGGGAAGTTGAGTTTCATCCTGCCTCAGGGCTTCTGGTTACAGGATGTGATTTCCCAGAATTCTTGATCTGACCCACACCATCTCCCTTGCCTCACAGGAAATGGCAAAATCAACTGGATGATTAAATGATTCATTCCTTACTGTAAAGTTGAAATTTTTATGTAATAAAAAAAATCCAATAAAAACCACAGTGTTTCAACTCACAGAGTACCTCTTTATTCATCATCCAATTCCAAGAATCCCTGCCAACCCTTCGAAGTGCACTCATATTCTCCAGTGTGCACACCACCCCCAGATCCTTCAAGCTACAGAGCACGGGGAAAGGACAACAAGAGTTCAAGAAATAAATGTTTTGTGATTTAAAAAAAAAGATGAGGTAAAAGCCAAGAAATCAAACGGTTTCTGTTTGTAGTAGGTGGTGAGAAAAACATAATGCGGCGTGTGCCATTTCTTGCCTTTGCGTCCAGGTTGAGGTATAGTTCTACTGAGTGAGCGGATTCAGAACTTGCTGGTTTTCCTCGCCATATCACCTAGCACATGCCGGGGAATAAGGGCTCACTGTGTTGCAGGCACAAGGAGAACTTATCCTGGACCGACTCAGGGCAGAAAGGAGCCAAGTTGTCAAGACAAAAGGCAGCTTAAGACACATGAATTCCAGCATGATTCCGTGGCTGCTGGGTTCCCAGATACAGTTCTGTGGCCGTATCCCAGGGACCCACATTTTGGGCTACTCCTCTACTTAGACCAGGTGGTTGAGGATGTTTGTGACTTGCAGAGGGAGCAGGCTGAGTAGAAGAAAGCCTCCCTACAATTGCAAGTTTCTTTCTTTCTTTTTTTTTTTTTTTTGGTAACAGCTTTATTGAGATATAATTCACGTACTATAACAATTCACCCATTTAAGGTATACAATAGTTCTTAATATATTCACAGTTGCACAGCCATTACCACAGAATTATAGAACATTTTCATCACCTCAAAAAGAAACCTTTTTAGCTATCACTCCTCAACGCCCCCTCCTCCCCAAGCCTTAGGCAACCACTAATGAATCTGCCTCTATTTGTTTAATCTGGACACTTCATATAAATGGAATCACAGAAATGGTCTGCTGTGATCAACTTCTTCCACTTAGCATAGTGTTTTCAAGATTTATTCACATGGTAGCATGTATCAAAACTTCATTCCTTTGTATGGCCTAATAACCTCTTACATGGATATACCACATTTGGCTTATCCATTTATCAGTCTAGACAATTGGGTTATTTCTGCCTTTTAGTTATCACGAATAATGCTATTGCCAACATTTGTGTGCAAGTTTTTGTGTGCATGTGTGTTCTCCTTGCTCTTGGGTATGAATCTAGGAGTGGAATGTCTGGGTCAAATACGAACTCTTTGTTTAGCATCTTCAGGAACTGCCAGACTTTTCCAAAGTGGCCGCACCATTTTATATTCCCAGCAGCGATGTACGAGGGCTCCGATTTCTCCACATCTCTCCAGCACTGGTTATTATCTGACTTTTGACTCTAGCCATCCCAGTGGGTATGAGATGGTATTCATTTTCTTTTTCATTTGCATCTTCCTGATGATTGACTGATGGTGTTGAACATGTTTTCATGGGCTTGTCGGTTATTCGTCTGTCTTCTTTGTAGCTGGAGAAATGTCTATTTATATTCTTTGTTCATTTTTTAATTGTATGGTCTTTTTGAGTTAAGAGTTCTTTATATATCCTAGTTACAAGTTCCATTGCCAAATCCAAGGTCACAAAGATTTACCCCTATGTTTTCTTATAAGAGTTTTACTGTTTTAGTTCTTATAATTTAGACCTTTCATCCTTTTGAGTTAATTTTTATATATGGTGTGAGGTAAAGGTCCAACTTCATTCTATTCCAAGTGGATATCCGTGTCTAGTTTCTTTCTGAAGCTTCTCTTTTCATTCTGGCTGGGGTAGTTGAGGCTATTTTAACTAGAGGCATTCTATAGGATACTGAAATGATGTGCCTAGGCATTTTTAACCCTACTATTTAGTTTTGACCCAGTAAATCATGTTTAAAAAGCTAATTCAGGGGGCGCCTGGGTGGCTCAGTCGGTTAAGCATCCGACTTCTGCTCAGGTCATGGTCTCATGGTCTGTGAGTTCGAGCCCTGCGTCAGGCTCTGTGCTGACAGCTCAGATCCTGGAGCCTGCTTTGGATTCTGTGTCTCCCTCTCTCTCTGCCCCTCCCCTGCTCATGCTCTGTCTCTCTCTGTCTCAAAAATAAATAAAAACATTAAAAAAATTTTTAAAGCTAATTCAGGAAGAGATATGTTTAGATTATTTAGCCTCAGATTTTTTATATTATTATAAAGGATTGTCTTTGATATTTGTGGACAAAGCCATCACTGGAGATTAAATGGGCAGTTTTATTAATAGATAAGATAGGAAAGAAAATTCTTCTTAGCTCTGTGGGTCTTATTCAGCATTGTTCAGGGAGCCTATGGCTCCTGGTTCATACTCCTTGTCACCCTTGGCTTCCCATTGCCTTTATCCCACTATTTCCCTTCTCTGTCCCTCCTATTACAGTGGAAGATGTGGCCTTCTTCCATTTGTATGGAGTCCCTACACCTGTGCCCTGGCTGCCATCACCTGTTATCTGCTCAGGAACCTTTGCTTTCTATTGGCTTCTGTCTCCCTGGTCCTTCAGTCTCTACTGGCCCTGCCCTGTAATTTAATGTTCTAGCTTATCTCAAAACAAAACCATGCCTTGATCTGATTTTTTCCCTCAATCTGTGTTCCCTACCTCCATGCCCTGCCCTCCACCAGCCAGCCAGACTTCTTGACACTATCATCTTCATTTAGGTCTTCCTTGTCCCACCTTACACTCACTGCTAATCCACTCCAGAACTTCTGAGTCCCTTATCCCAGGGCCCCAGTGAGCTCCATGCCACCAAACACTTTTCATTTCTTATCTTGTCTGTCAGTGAGGACTGAGCATGCCAAGCCAAGAATAAGGAAAGAATGGACATGGGGAAGGCGACTGTCAATGACCTTATTGACTCCCTCAGTGATCAATGCTAAGGGCCGTTCCCTCCTTCTTGAAGTAGTCTCTTCTCTTGGGCTCCATGATATTATGCTTCCCTAGTTTCCTTCCCCTCTGGCTGCTCCTTCTTAGGCTTCTTGACAGACATTCTTTCTTCTGTCCTCCTTAGGTTTCTCTTTTCACTCTTAACTCTCTTCCTGGGTGATATTTATTTCTGTGGATTTAATGACCTTGCGAACACAAGAGACCCCCAAATCCTTATCTTCTGCCTATATGCAAAGATCTCCAAGTCTTTTTTTTTTTTTAAGATTTTATTTTTAAGTAATCTCTACACCCAATGAAGGATTTGAGCCTACAATCCTGAGATCAAGAGTCGAATGCGCCACCAACTGAGCCAGCCAGGCATCCCTAAAGATCTCCCAATCTTTATCTCCTGCTTTGATCCATTTGTCAAGATTGGGATGTTTACAAGGTACTGAAAATTCAACATGTCCAAAATTAAAGTTATTTTATTCCCTCCAAACTTGCTTCTCCTTCAGAATTCTGTCTTCAAAATTACTACCATTCGCTCAGTTGTCCAAACTAGAAATCTGAGAGTTGTTCTCGATGTCTTGTTTTCCCCCTTACTCTCTGACCCTAATTAACCCCCAAGGCCTTTTGAGTCTACCTACTACATGTCTGCTGAGTCCTTCTGCTTCTCTCCACGCTCACTGTTGCCACCCTGGCCTTAACCTGCATAGGCAGTCCCCTGGACTCCCCTGTCAGTGTCTCTGATCTCATTTTTCCAATTGTTCCAATTGTTCCAATTGTTCCGCACAATTATCTCATTGCCTTAGGATGAAGAATCAAATCCTAACCCTGAACAAGGCCCTCCGTGACCAGGCCATGCCGGCCTCCACATGATAAAAGCAATGATTAGAAGTCTGAGAAAGGAACCAAGGACAGAAGTTATGACCACACTGTTCAGCACTTAATTTTCAGGTATGTAAAGCTGGTCTTGAGACAGAGCAGGGACTGGACTCAGGTCCCTGCAGCCCTAGCCTGAAACCCAGCATTCCTTGATAGCTGCAACCCTATGCCTCTGGAGTAGCACACCTCACAGGAATGCGGAAGTAGGATGCTCACCAAAACTCCAAAGACTGGTGAAGACCAAACCAAACCAGTCTGTGCCAAGGTGGACTCCAGTGCTGACCTTTCACCGACTTTTTACTTCATTATAATACTAAAAACCATGCGGGGGGGAGGGGGGAGATTTAACATGCTAATGAGACACACAATGCATGAAGAAGCATGTTCTGTCCACCGCACCTGCGTTCCAACTTCCTGTATCTCTCCTCGCCCTTACGTGCTTAGATGTCACTCCTTTCCCACCTCAATCTCTGTAAAAACTTTTCTGGGCCTTTTCTGGAAAAACCAGCATGAAGGACTGTTTCCTTTGTGCTGTGTACCTTGTGTTTGAGCATAACCCCAAGTAAAAATCTTGCCTGAAACTTCTATTTGGCCTCTATTGCTTGGAGAGCCCAAGGACCCTAGTCAGTTTCAGTCTCGTGGTAAGCAATTTAATCAGGCCCAGGCTTTCACATTGAGACTTCCACTATGACTTTTATACTAACTTAATACCAGTTTTATTATAAATCTTTTATTCTGAAACCCTTCCAAGATTGTACTCATGTCCCTTTTCTCTTGCAGTTAGTATCAAGAGAAGAATTTGAAATATTTTCTTGTTAATTAGATGTCACATATAAATATTTGACTATATTTTTAGTTTTTATTTATTTAAGTAATCTCTACACCTCACATGGGCTTGAATTCATGACCCTGAAATCATGAGTCACATTATTTCACTGACTTAGCCAGCCATGAGCCCCATATTTGAATATTTTAAAAAGTAGCTCATGACAATTCAATAGCAAAAAAATAATAACTCAGTTAAAAAATGGACTAAGGATTTGAGTAAACATTTCTCCAAAGACCCACAAATGGCCAATAGGTATATGAAAAGGTGCTTAACATCACGAATCATCGAGGAAATGCAAATCAAAATCACAAAGAGGTATCACCTCATACCTCATACTAATTATTAAAAAAAAAAAGACATTGAGTGTTAGCAAGGATGTGGTGAAATTGGAATCTTTGCACACTGTTGGGAATGAAAATTGATACAGCTACAATGGAAAACAGTATGGCGTTGGCTCAAAAAAATGAAAATAGAACTATTATATGATCCAACAATCCAACTTCTGGGTATTTATCCAAAAGAATTGAAGTCACGATCTTGAGGTGATATTAGCATCCCCATGTTCATTACAGTATTATTCCTAATGGCTAAGATGTGGAAACAACCTAAATGTCTATTGACAGATGAGTGGCGAAAAAAAGTGGTATGTACATACAGTGGAATACCATGCAGACATAAAAAAGACAATTCTGCAATATACAACAGGGATGAGCCTTGAGGACATTATGCTAAGTGAAACAAATCAGTCACAGAAAGACCAATACTTCATGACTCCTCTTATATGACATACTTAGAATAGTCAAATTCATAGAATCAAAGAGTGGAATGGTGTTTGTCAGGGGCTGGGGGAAAGGAGAAATGGAGTGTTACTAGTCAATGGATATGGGGTTTCAGTTAAATAAGATGAATAAGTTCTAGAGACCTGCCATACAACGTTGTACCTAGAGTCTACAATACTGAATTGTACACTCAAAAATGTATTAGGAGAGTAGAACTCCTGTTGTGTTTTTAACACACACACACACACACACACACACACACACACACTCAGTAGTCCACTTAAGGTGCATAGCATAATGCCTGTCAAATTGTAAGTGCTCAGTAAATGTTGACTATTCCATTTCTTTCCAGAACTATTTCCTTGTTTTTGGGTAAATAGTGAAGAGGGAAGAAATCATGACACTTACTGATGATCAGTTTTCTAAAGAAATGACTTTATTCAAATACTTCATTCTTTTTTATTCTTTTTATCCTATTTATTCTTTCTACTATTTAGCAGAAATCAGTAAGTCACCTCTCTATATTAACCAGCTTTCTTCTTTCCTGTTGATTACATCATGGATCTTGTTCTCATGGATCAAATCAAACCCAATTATTCTTTGCACTCATAGGATACATTTATTAAAATATCATAAACATGAATTATCCTAGAACCATAAAAATGTTTTTGAAGAATATATTGACACAAGAGACTGTTCTCAGTGTGATCATTAAGTGAAAAAGCATGAATTTTAAAATCCTGTCAAAATTCTAATTTCATTTAAATAAATACATAGAAGGGCTTCTAGGTGGCTCAGTTGGTTGAGTGTCCAACTTCAGCTCAGATCATGATATCATGGTTCATGAGTTCAAACTCCACATCAGGCTCTATGCTGACAGTTCAGAGCCTGGAACCTGTTTCGAATTCTGTATCTCCCTCTCTCTCTGCCCCTCCCCCACTCTCTCTCTTCTCTCTCTCTCTCTCTCTCTCTCTCTCTCTCAAAAATGAATAAACGGTAAAAAAAATTTTTTAATAAATGCATAGAAAAGTGACAGGAAAAATATTCCAAAATGTTAGAAGAAGTTATCTCAAAGT
This sequence comes from Panthera tigris, assembly GCF_018350195.1. Lineage (NCBI taxonomy): Eukaryota > Metazoa > Chordata > Mammalia > Carnivora > Felidae > Panthera > Panthera tigris. The sequence goes on from NC_056660.1 coordinate 212,447,240, forward strand.
GGTAGAATTATTGGTCATTCTTTGTTTTCTTTATAATCAAAAAAATTGACATTTGTTTCTATAAGGTTCTATGTTTCTAAAACTTGTGAGTTGGTGTTTTCCCCCTTTTGGTTGCAAGGGACAGAGACGAAAATCACACGTGCTTTAACCAACATAGGGAAATTATTGTGAGGATCCTGTTCTATCTCAGAAACTCAGTGACAAGAAAAGAGCCAGGCCTTAGCAATTACTGGAACCAGAAATGCAAATGCTGCCTGTTCTCCAGTTCAGTGGCTTTTCTCGGTATGTCTGCTTTGTTTCTCCCCACCTTCTCCCAGACCAATTTTCTCTGGCCCAAGTGAGAGAAAATGTGCTTCCTGAAAGCCCCTGACTTCACAGTTTAGAGTCCTGAAGTTCTTTTTATTAACGTTTTATTTTCTAAAGTAATCTCTATACCCAAGTTGGGTATCAAAGTCATGACCCCAAGACCACAAGTTGGCTGCTCTACCGACTGAGACAGCTAGGTGCCCCTGTAGTCCTGAAAAAAAATTTTTTTAAGTTTATTTATTTATTTTGAGAGGGAGAGAGAGTGCGAGTGTACGAGCGAGGAAGGGGCAGAGAAAGGAGACAGAGAATCCCAAGCAGGCTCCTCACTGTCAGCATGGAGTGTGACACGGGGCTCGAACTCAGGAATTGTGAGATCATGACCTGAGCTGAAACCAGGAGTTGGACGCTTAGCTGGCTGAGCCACCCAGGGGCCCTAGTCCTGAAATTCTTTTATTTATCTATCTATCTATCTATTTTCTAAACCTTTATTCGTTTTTGAAAGACACAGAGAGACAGAGCACGAGCAGGGGAGGAACAGAGAGAGAAGGAGACACAGAATCCAAAGTAGGCTCCAGGCTCTGAGCTATCAGCACAAAGCCTGATGTGGGGCTCCAACCCACGGACCTCAAGATCATGACCTGAGCCAAAGCTGAATGCTCAACTGACTGAGCCACCCAGGCACCCCCCAGTCCCGAAATTCTTAAGAACGGCTGGACATCACCTGTTTCCAGATGTAAATCTCCAGGTAAGGACTGACATTGTCCCCACTTGGATAAGCATATCACCCTGGACCCGTCATTTGCAGACAGACAGAATCATGGTGCACTGCATGGTGGCTTGCATGGTAATTATGTGGATGGTGTGCGTGTGTGTGTGTGTGTGTGTATAAGGGTTGAAGAACAGAAAAGTAAGGGTTTGTTTCTAGAAGGAAAGGAGCTCTGTATTTGCAAAACAATAGTCTTCACAACATGAAATTTTGTTAAGATCAGAAAAAATTATGTGATTTTTAAGTGCATAAATTATTTTCTGTAACTTCTTAGTAAATCAGCACTGACTTACCCGTTTCTCTTTCAAACAGATAACTCATTCTTTGCCAGCTAGTTCATAAATTCTATTACTTATTAACCCATAAACTGTAAAGATTATCTGCTTCAGTCCCGTCATTCTAGAAAGGATGGACTCAAGCCCGGAGGGGTGGCAGGACTTGCTAAGCTCCCTCAGGGGGTTGGCAGACTGCCATCTTCGGCACCTTCCTTGTCCATTGCCTTTCTTCTCCTCTGCCCAAATCACCCATCCTCCCTAAGGCCTCCCCACATCTGAGCTTGTGCCCCTAAGCTCAGATGTTTTTTCAGAACGAAGTCCTAAAAGTACAGCAAGCCTGACAGCCCCATGGCAATGTCCCTCTATTCAGCTGCATTTCCTAGACCCTGATGCGGACTAGAAACCTGGAGTCATTTCCTGCATAATTACTCTAACTCCCTGACATTCAGTGGAGCATGGGTAGGGCAAAGCCCTTTCAAGGATATATTGGAGAGGACATAGGCACATTCTGGGGGAAGGGCGCATCATGCCTCTAAATGTTACAGGTTGTTACTTTTTTTTAATGTTTATTTGTTTTGGCAGTGCCTGGGTGTGTCAGTCAGTTAAGCCTCAACTTGGGCTCAGGTCATGATCTCACAGTTCATGAGTTCGAGCCCTGTGCTGACAACTCAGAGCCTGGAGCCTGCTTCGGATTCTGTGTCTCCTTTTCTCTCTGCCCCTCCCCCCACTTGCACTCTTTCTGTCTCTCTCTCTCTCTCTCTCAAAAATAAATAAGCACTAAAAAAAAATGTTTATTTGTTTTTGAGAGAGACAGAGCGCAAATACATGTGAGCAGAGAAGAGGCAGAGAGAGAGGGAGACAGAATCTGAAGCGGGCTCCAGGCTCTGAGCTGTAAGCACAGAGCCCAACACGGGGCTCAAACTCACAAACCACAAGATCACAGCCTGAGTCAAAGTCAGATGCTTAACTGACTGAGCCACCCAGGTGCTCCTAAATGTTACAGATTGTTCATCTGGGAGTCTAAATACTGGAACAAAGCCAATCAATAAGATTGCTGTAAAAGTCTCCCCCGCCACCTCTGTTACATATTCTTTTTGTTTGTTTGTTTTCTGTTTTTACGCACATTGTTGTATTAGTGGAAGAATGCAGGCTGTGCTTAAAGTATGAGCTATCAGTTCTGGGTATGACTGGCCATACCACATGGCCTAATCTATCTTAAAAGGGCAGGATGGTAAGAACAGTAATGGACAACAAGAATAAAATGGCCCAGAATGATAGTCAGCTGCTAAAATGACTCCCAGGAGTCATGTCTATATTAATCTTCTTCCCTTGAGCATGGACTGGACCAAGTGACTGTTTTAACAAATAGGGTATGGCAAAAGCTGATTAGGTTACAAAAGACTGTACCTTTCATCTCTCTCTCTCTCTCTCTCTCTCTCTCTCTTATGTTTGGAGCCTTTTGTTTGAGGGAAGCAAGCTTCCGTTTTGTTATCTGTCCAGTGGAGAGGTCCGCATAGCAAGAAACTGATGTGTCTGGCCAACAGCCAAAAGGACCTAAGGTCAGCCAATAACCACGAGTGAGTTTGGAAACACATCTGCCCCGAGTTGAACATTGAAGTGACTACAGTCCCACCAGAAACCTTGACTGCAGTCTTATAAGAGACCCTGAGCCAGAGAAACCAGCAAAGCCATGCCCAGAGTCCTGGCCTACAGGAACTGGGAGATGATAAACATGTTTTTGTTGTTTTAAGCTACTAAATTTGGGGATAATTTGTTACAGAGCAAAAGTTGGCTGATATACTCAGCTGGAAGCTACCTCATGTTGAGAACTCAACAGACATCTCATGAAATGAAGGCTACTTACTAGTGAGCTGGAGAAGTTCTAGATGTACAAGCTGAAAGAGAAATGTAAAGGAGAAAGATCTTTCAAGAACTGGTACATCTTTTTAATAGAGCTGTTACTATAAAACTGTGATATGAATTTTTCCATAGTCCTATCAGCAGATCACCAAGGATTTCCTAATAAAAAATGTCATGTATTTTTATTCTTGCATCATGCTTTGAAAACAGAGTTCTTTTTTTTTTATGTTTTTATTTTATTTATTTTTGAGACAGAGAGAGACAGAGCATGAGCAGGGGAGGGGCAGAGAGAGAGGGAGGCACAGAATCCGAAGCAGGCTCCAGGCTCTGAGCTGTCAGCAGAACCCAACGCGGGGCTCGAACTCACGGACCATGAGATCATGACCTGAGCTGAAGTTGGATGCTTAACCAACTGAGCCACCCAGGCGCCCAAAAATAGGGTTCTTTTTTAAGGAAATGAGTGTGCGTTACAAATTCTGATTTTTTTATCAGGAAAATTAGGTACAATATTTATGAGTATAAATCACTAAATGTTTAGGAAAATGGATTTCCCGCATTTTCAGCCCCCTGTTTCTGTTTGAATGCCTCTTCTCCTTGGGCTGCTCCGGGGGCTTCTTCTTACCACCTTTGCAGGCCCTCCTCCCCAGCCTCTCTTGACTGAAGATCCTTCTGTTGGGAAGAGAGTCTCTGGAGAGCAAGGAATGGCGTGTCGCACCCTGCTCCCTACCCCTACCGCGTGAATGCGTGTAGAGGAATGTTAGGACCCCACAGTCCACAGCATTGATGTGGGGAATCAGAGTAAAGGGGACTTGTGTCTCACCCCTATTTGTAGCTCTGGAAAGGAGCACATTTCAAAGACCTCTCCACGCACCGTCAAAGGGGTGATAGAATAGACAGTTGGGTGGGCCGTGTGGGAAGAGAGGCCTGAGGTAGCCCAGAGGGGCAGGGGAGAAGAGCAAGATATTTTTCATGCTGCGATGGACTGAACGTTTGTCTAAATTCGTATGTGAACTCCTAACCCTGGCTGTGATGGTAGGAGGAGGTGGGTGTCTTTGGGAGGTGATTGGATCATAAGGGCAGAGCCTTCATGAATGAGATTAGGGCCCTTATAAAAGACACCACGGAGAAATCCCTCACCCTGCCCACCGTGTGAGGACCCTGCAAGAAGGCTCTCTGAATCCATGAACCAGGAAGCAGGCTGTCATCTGACATCAAATCTGCTGGTGACTTAATCTTGAACTTTCCACCCCCAGAACTGTGAGAAGTGAATTTCTGTTGATTATAAGTTTGTTACAGTAGACTGAATGGACTAAGACACATACCATCAAGAAGGATCTGAAGAGCTAAGAAAGAGGGTCAAGGGATTTGAGGGGTCTTGTAAGTAGGAAGGAGAAAGAGGGTCAAGGGATTTGAGGGGTCTTGTAAGTAGGAAGGAGAGCACACAGCTGCGAAGTCCAGGATAGAGCCACCCCCTGTCCCATGGCCACCTCTTGACATACTTTAAGATTATCTTCCCCTGGAGCCTGCATACAACCCTGGGAAGAAGTGGGAAATGCCCAAATCAGCTGAGAACATCTAGAATTGACAGTTCAGCCCAAATTAACTGAGATTAAGTTTTCAGACCAAAGCAGGATGAAGGCTTTAGATAGAAATTAAGTCCGATTATAGGGAAGTTTATGTTTTCACATACCTAAGTTTGTATCCTGTATCATAAACTGGCTGTCTTTAGTCATACAAGTTGAAATGTGGCTTGAAAAAAACCATAAAATTACTCCATGAAATATTCATTACAGAAGAGGTTAAATAATTCAGATTAGCATCTCTTCACTAGGCCACACCTATTTGCATCACACATGGATTTGGTTCAAAGCTGGGTCAGTGGAGATTTCCCTGAAATATCATCAACATTTCTAAACACACGTTTCCACCCAATAACTGATCTCATCTCCTGCAACAATCTCTCTCGAGCTAGCATTGTGTTCATGAATAAAACAAAAAGCATTAGCCATAGATGTAGCTGCTCCTTGAAGGGCAAAATCAAGGACTCATGTGCTTATAAACATCAATTCTTGCGGTACCTGGCTGGCTCAGTCAGTGGAGATATGATTTTTGATCTTGAGGTTGTGAGTTCAAGCCCATGTTGGATGTAGAGCTTCCTTTAAAAAAATTAATTTGTCAAAAAAAGTTTAATTCTTCAAATTTTACTTAGGACCCTGGTTATTTCATTTTTACTCCTGGTAGCAGCATTATTTTACATACTTAAATCAAGGAAAATTTTTATCCTTGTCTTCACCTTCACATCCCCTAAGATCTGAAAATACTTAAAGCAGAGGCACTCTGTTAGAGACAGCATGTGGATTATTTTTAAGAGGGGGTAATTTGAGAGCTCAGAGAGGCTCTTCCTTCATCCAATTAACCAACACTGAATGCACCTGCTAAGACTGGGCCCTATGCCCTGGTGGAGGTCTGAAATGACTAAAAACATAGGCTCTGTCCTCAAGAAATCCACAAGTCAAGTCAGTCTCAAGGGAAATTCCATTAGACATAAAGGAAGACTTGACTCAATGAGAGGCACCCATTGCCCTGGATTGGAAGATTCAATGTTACAAAGGTGTTGGTTTTCCTCAAGTTTATCTCAAAGTTTAACCCAAGCTCAAATTAAATCCCAAAAACCACATTTGACCACCAAAAAAGGAAGCTAGAGTTCTACTAGAAAAGAAAAATATGAAACGTGAAGAACAATATGGAGAAAGAAAAATGACAATTTCCCCTGAAGACAATAAGGCATGGGATACAGTTAAGATACCAAAACGGAAGAGGCAGGTAAATGAAAAAAAAAAAAAAAAAGTTTACGAGTGGTTTCAAGTAGATATGAGAATTTAAAATATCATGACTTTGTTTTCAATCAGTAAACTGATTTGCAGTTAGAAACAATTGTTCAGCACGCCTGGGTGGCTCAGTTGGTTAAGTGTCCGACTCTTGATTTCAGCTCAGGTCATGATCTCGCAGTTCATGAGTTCAAACGCTTTGATCGGCTCTGCACTGACAGCACAGAGCCTGCTTGGGATTCTCTCTCTCCTTCTGTCTTTCTGCCCCTGCCCTGCTCCCTCTCTCCCAAAATAAATAAAATAAGACTTAAAATAAAAGAAATGATTGTTCGATAAATACAGTTGGAGCAAGTCTAACCATTTGCGGAAAATGAAATAAGATGGAGATTCTTACCTCATACTTACAGTCAATACAGATTAAGGATTAAATGTAAGAAGTGAAACCATCAAAAAGCAAGAAGAAAATGGAGATGAATATTTTTCATAACCATGGGATGAGAAACACTTTTACCAAGGCACACAGTCTTTAGTAGATATTGCTAGTTTTCCAAAGTGGTTATTATAGTTTACATTTCTGTGAGGAGTTTGTAGAGTTCCAATTGTCCCATGTGCTTGCCGACAACTGGCGTTGGAAGTTTACAATATTTTTGATACATTTTAGTAGTTGTAAGTATCTCACTGTGGTTTTAATTTGCAGTTCCCTGATGACTAAAATGTCGGGTACATTTTCTTTGCTTATAAATACATATACATTTTTAATCCAGCAATTTTACTTCTAGGGCTTTATCCTGAAGAAATACTTACACATGTGCACGTGCGTGCGTGCACGTGCACGCGCGCACACACACACACACACACACACACACACACACACAGTGGAGTTATCCAAGAATTGTATTTTGGTGAAACATGTTTGGTATATTTATACTGTGAAATATGGTTACCTAGTGACAATTAGCATTAATGTCTTTCTGATAGTTAATCCTAGGTAATAGAGTAACGGGTGATTTTTTAAATTTCTAAACAACACTTTAATACATTTCTAGTTGTGTCCTGACAGGAGATTTTTAATATGTTCTTAACTTTTGGACATTTTCTGAATTTTTCACAGAAAGCATATACTGTTTTTTTATTTTTGGAAGATATCGCAAAAATTATTTCTATATTATTTTGTGATGGATAGAAATAAAAAAATCTCATCACAAATAACCTAACAGAATACCCACAATTCAATTATGAGCAGTGTCATTTACGGTCAAGTTTTTCATTTAAAATGCAAAAGATATACCTAGTGCCCATATCTTTCTAAATATGATTTCATCTTTTGTTTTTTATTTTATTTTATTTTTTTAATTAAATATATTTTATTGTCAAATTTGTTTCCATACAACACCCAGTGCTCATTCATCTTTTGTATTTTAAAGTAAGCTCTGTGCCTAATGTGGGGCTTGAACTCACAACCCCAAGATCAAGAGTTGCATGCTCTATCAACTGAGCCAGTCAGGTGCCTCCGATTTCATCTTTAAAAAGAATCAGGGCTCCTTGGAGAAACGACTGAGACCGGGGCTCAGGCAGGGAAAGCACAAGATGAACCAGGAACATAGGAACATTTTGATGTACCAGAAAATATGGAAATGAAAAAAAAAACAGAAGAGAGATGGGAACGTGTTAAAAGGACATAGGAGCTGGTTTCAAGGAGAGCCCAGTGGCCATGTCTGGGAAAATTTCTGAGCTAAAGATAAACCAGGAGAGTAAAGGATTATTAAATAAAATTAAATAAAATCATTAAATAAAATAGGAATCCATCAATTCATGCTGATGATAAATAACTAAATAAATGGGGCTGAGCAAGGGAGGGTTCTTCCTTACAGTGAAATGCAGATTGAAAGTGTGGAGGGAGGGGCACCTGAGTGGTTTAATCAGTTAAGCATCTGACTTGACTTCAGCTCAGGTCATAATCTCATGGTCTGTGAGTCTGAGCCCCGCATGGGGCTCTGTGCTGACAGCAAGGAGCCTGGAGCCTGCTTCCGATTCTGTCTCCCTCTCTCTCTGCTCCTTCCCCACTTGTACTCTGTCTTTCCCTCTCTCAAAAATAAATAAACATTACCAAAAAAAAGTGTAGAGGGAGGTAGAGTTGAAAGGTCACCATTTACCAACCATCATAGTGAAGAATGGTTTGGGCAAGAAATAGCAATGATCGCTAAATTTACAGGGGGGGGTGGGGAGGGGAAGTTTGATGAGGAACAAGATATTTACTCAATTCCAAAGTGTCTCTCCATAAATTGCTTGTTAATTGTAAGGGAAAATAGTAACTATACAGTGGAGAAACTGGACATTTGGATCAATTGATCAAAATTAACCAACAGGGGGCAGATTGACATGGTGTGCTTCCAGATATGATATGCAGAGAAAAACAAAACATCACTTTTGTGCTATTCTTGCAGGGGACCCATGACCTGAATCAAGTCATGAGGAAACACCAGACAAGTCTGACTGAAGAGCATTCTACAAAATAACGGGCTTATATTCCTTATATTCTTTAAATACATCAATGTCATGAAAGACAAATACTAAAGAATCGTTCCAGATTAAAGAATATTAAAGAAACATGACAACCTGAGGCATGTGTGATCTTTGGTAAAAGCTTCTACTAAAGGGGGGGATGCTATAAACAATTTATTGGTATGACTGACAAAATAGGAATATGGATTGCAGAGTAGAAAAAAAGTGCAGATCAAGGTGAGACTTCTTGATTTGAAACTGTTTTGTGACTATGTAGGAAAATATACTTGTTCTTAGGAACTGTACAATGAAGTATCAGGAGCATAACAAAGGCATGAGCTATATAACCTCAAATGGTTCAGAGAAAATAAATAAGTACAGAGGGAGAGAAGGAAAATGTGATGAAATGTAGAAACAAAATGATTATTCTGGATAAAGGTGGTATGGGAGTTCTCTGTAATTTTGACAGCTTTTCTTTACATTTGAAGTTGTTCAAACTTAAAAGTTTAATAATGCACATTGTCGTAGTCATGGGCTTGGTTTTAATTATTTTATCTCAAACACACACACACACACACACACACACACACACACACTTAACTGAGATATTGAGATACGTGGAAACAATTTATCTGGGAGAGGGGAATAAGAAAAGGACTAATTTTGGAGTGTAGAGGCATGTCTCTCAGTTCTGACTTAATGGAGGACAGGAAGGTGAGTAGACCATGGTAATGAGTCTCAGAAATGGAAAATGGTGACCCAGGCTAGAGAGCTGGATATTGAGAGTCCTGAGAGGTCAGTTTAATGTCAGACATGGCCCATGGATATGGACATGAATGTGGTCATAGTAAAATGGAACTTCCAGATTATAAATGATGAAAAGATAGAAGGGACACCATTAGAACCTGCCCAGGAGAAGCTGGCTGCATGAGGGCTAAGGGATCCACGGGGCCACAATGAGGCTTAGAGAGACATGGGCAGCTTTACAAACAATGTTTCCTTTGTTGGTGCATTATTTAAAGAAGTAGGGGCACCTACGTGACTCAGTCGGCGAAGCATCCAACTCTTGATTTTGTTTCAGGTCATGATCTCACAACTCATGGGATTGAGCCCCACACTGGGCTCTGCACTGACATCACGGAGCCTGCTTGGGACTCTCTCTCTCTCTCTCTCTCTCTCTCTCTCTGCCATTCCCCCACTTGCTAATGCTCTCTCAAAATAAATAAATAAATAAATGTTAAAAAAAAGAATTAAATGGGAGATTTGCTGCATTTGTGGTAGCTGTAGGGGCTGAATATAGGGGTTGAATATCACTTGAAAGAAAGATAAGGAGCATCACTGAAGATAATACCTACAAGTATCTTAGTGGCTTCTTAACTGTCTTATAAAAATAAGACTTCTTCACTGTAAAACAACAACAACAACAAAAACCCAACAAAATGGAAAATGGCGGACCTATGTGTTTACAGCACGTCATCTTGTTAGTCTGATTTCTTTTTCTCCTGATGAAACGCTCAGGAGCAGAGGCCGTCCACACACTGGTACTTCATCTCCTTTGTTTCAGTTGCTGAATCTCATCAGCGAACAAACTGATATCGTCAATCCCTTCTTTCTCCATCTTAATTCCAAATCAAACTCCTGTTTGGAAATTCAAATTTTAGTTCAAATTTCAATAGCCTGTGTAGGCTTATTTTTCTGTTGTGAACAAACAGACTAACAAAAGTCCTATATTTTTGAAGCTGGACAGTTTGAAAGCTCCCTGTCAACACACAAGCTAACAGACCGCCATTGAAGACGAAGCTCTCTCGTGAGGAACAAGGCAGAGCTGCCTGGCATAAGTGAAATAGGACTGTCACAGCCCTCGGGAGGTATGGTTACAGACGGAAACACATTTTAGAATGGCAGGTGATCTTTCTTGTTTTGTTTCTGTTTTCCCTGCAGAAAACTTTATTGTTTCCATTTGGCCCACAGCTTAGGACAGGGCTCCAGGGCCTAGTGGCTTCCAGAGAGGCTCAGGCAGAAGCTCCCCCACCGGGGTGTTGCTGGAAGGACTGCTCAAGAGCCGCCTGGCTCAGGAGGCTCCTAGTTGTGCTTGAGGGTCCACTCTCCCTGCCCAGCCTGCGGGCCAGCCAGCCTGCAGAAGTGAATCAGATTATCACCATGTTCCTGATGAGTTCACTTCCTCATCTGAGAAGTGGTTCTCCAGGAAGTCACAGGGTTCTGCTCTGGCAGAACCCAGGGCATGCAAATCCAAAAGGACCCACTTTGGGTTCTTCTCTAGAACATGGTGGCTCCCGTGGTGTCCTGGGTTTTACCCCACTCATCTTGGGACAGCTTCTACAAGTCCTTGAAGAGGACGTGGCTGCTGCCCTGGTTTTGCATCTTCAAGACGTACTCAGCGCCTTCATGCTTCTAAGCCAACTTGTGTAAGAAGTCACCTGCTCCCTCTGTGACCACATCCTCGAGGTGGAAATAGAAGCCCAAAGAGAGGTAAGTGTAGGAGGCCCCCAGATGCATGTTGACTAGGTGGTTGATGGCAGACCACACCTTGGTGGAGTAATTCTGATAAATCTGGAAGCTCATGGATGACAGGAAGTTGGGGGCTAAGCTCAAAATACAGGCTTGGCTGGTCTGAAGGCAGAGGATGGCCAAGAAGATGGTTCTGAAGGTTGCAACTGGAAAAGAGGTTGGAGGGTGGCCGGAGGCTGGAAGAAGGGGTATCCCTGGGTCTGTTTTGTCTAAACGCTGTTGAAGCAAGAGACAGGTCCGTGGGACCACTGCACACACTGTTGGTAGGTAATCTTTGACACAGGTATAAGAAATACTATGGCTTTACTCAAATGACCGGTGGAATATAATTCAACCACGTAAGGCCCATCCAACAAGAATTTATTATATTTAGCTTTGCATTTTAAGCCTTCCACTGGTCTGGTCTTTGTAAAAGGCAAACCTAAGGTATTCATTTTCCTTTCCACTCCCCAACCCTTATTGAGACAGGAAAGGAAAAGGAAAACTGGCAGAATAGACCACAAGTTTGGATACCACTGTGATTTAGACATGGCTAAATGAGGTTTGGAAAAGACATTAAGGTGTTTTGTTTTGTTTTTGAGAGAGAGAGAGAGGGTGCAAGTGAGCGAGGGACAGGGACAGAAAGAAAGAGGAAGAGAGAGAGAGAGAGGGAAGTGGGACTCACCCAAAGCAGGGCTTGTGTTCACTCGATGTGGGACTTGAACTCACTGACCTGAGCCCAAGTCAGATGCTTAATGGCTGAGCCACCCAGGAGCCTGACACTAAGGTTTTAAGGTCATGAGGCACGAGTTAGTATAGTTAGTACATGGGGCAAATGTATCTGTCCAAGAAGAGGTAATGGAAGGAAGAAGTTCATGATGCTTCAAAGCATTTATGTCATTCACCCCAAGGCGGGCATCTACAGTGGGAGAAGATGGCTAATTTTAGTTGAAACTTCCTAGGTTTATGTTATAAGGCTTCCTTTCTTTTATTTTAAAAGAATGTATTTATAATCAAGTATTAATTTTGCCCAAAGAACTAAAAATAGTAGGGGTAACAAGAAAAGTAAACATATTTCAAGGCTATCTTTGTTAAACTCTTGGGAAGAGTGAAACTGCTTTCCAGTTACTCATGTTAAATTTTAGGTCTTAGTTAACCTCAGCTTCTGTAGCTTAGTTGTCCTGCTACTGAAGTCTTCTGTTTCCTCAGTGAGTAGCCCTTCTAGAGTTCCTTGGAAGAAGTCATTAAAAAAACAGTTCTTTTTTTTTCTTTTTTATTATTTTTTTAACGTTTATTTTTGAGAGAGAGAGAGAGAGAGAGAGAGAGAGAGTGGGGGAAGGGCAGAGAGATAAGGAGACACAGAATTCAAAGCAGGATCCAGGCTCCAAGCTGTCAGCACAGAGCCTGATGTGGGGCTTGAACTCATGAACTGTGAGATCATGACCTGAGCCGAAATTGGACGCTTAACTGCCTGAGCCACCCAGGCACCCCACTAAAGAAACTGTCCTTAAAGGCACAGGGAAAAAGGAACATCAGGGAGTATGTGAGTATGACGTCATGGGGAAATCAGGACATAGGCTTAAGACATGGACTTTATCTTACAGAAAGTGCACATGGAGGTTTGTACAAAGGGGTTTATTGCACGGTTGGACTAGTGAACATTTAGGAATAAGTTGAATATCCATCATCACAGAACTGATCTAGTGAATTGTTTGCCCATACTGTGAAACACTCTGCAACCATTAAAAAGCATGAGATGGAGGTAAGTGCACTGATACAGGGAGATTCCCAAGGCATATTATTATTATTATTATTATTTAGAGAGAGAAAGCATAAGCAGGGGAGAGGGGCAGGGGGGAGAGAGAGAGAGAGAGAGACAGAGAGAGAGAGAGACAGAGAGACAGAGAATATCTCAAGCAGGCTCCACACTCAGTGCAGAGCCTGAGGTGGGGCTTGATCCCATGGCCCTGGGATAACGACCTGAGCCGAAATAAAAAGTTGGATGCCCAAACAACTGAGTCACCCAGGCACTCCCCCAAGACATTATTAAAAGCAACTTGCAAAACAACATGTATAGCATGACTCTTTTATATTAAAAATCTATGTAATGTATGTACATGTGTTACATGTAAATGCATAGAATGGGGACAGAACAGGTAGCCACCAAACCACAAATCAGTCCTGGCTGATTTAGAGGAGAGTTGTAAAAATGGGGAAGAGGATGAAAGATAACTTTTATATTTTGCTCTCCAGAAATGATTCTTGTTTGAATCTTTTTTTTTTAAGTTTATTTATTTTAAGAGAGAGAGCAGGGGAAGGGCAGAGAGAAAGAGAGAGAGAGAATCTCAAGCAGGCTCTGCACTGTCAGCACAGAGCCCCATGAGGGACTCTACCCCACAAATTGTGAGATCTTGACCTGAGTCAAAATCCAGAGTCAGATACTTAACCAACTGAGCCACCCAGGCGCCCGTCTTGCTTGAATCTTTTATCATAAGAATGTGTTCATGTTACTTGTGGAATTTTCAAAAGGTCATTTGAAGTAGTCAATCTTTCCTGAAAACAAGAAGTATTAAATTCATAGTGGTATGTGGATCCCCTGGTGTGTATAACGTTTTGGCATCTGACCTGGTCCCACAACCCCCTCAAGAGCTAAAAACCAAGAGAGATGATTTCTGTGACAATTCCTCAAGTTCATGCTCAGATCACTTAACTCGCTTGACTTTTTTTTTAAAGTCTTTGAAAAAAAATTTTTAAGTTTATTTATTTTGAGAGAGACAGAGAGAGTGCAGCAGGGGAGGGGCAGAGAGAGAGAGAGGAAGAGAGAGAATCCCAAGGAGACTTCGCACTGGCAGCTCAGAGCCTGACATGGGGCTCGAACCCATCGAACCCACAAAACTGTGAGATCATGAACTGAACTGAAGCCACAGGTCCGGCACTTAACCGACTGAGCCACCCAGGCACCCCAACTGGCTTGACTTTTTTTTTTTTTTAACCTAACCTCACAATTAGAGGGTTCTCTCCCTGTCTTTCAAGGGCATATCTACTTTCTTTCCTTCTTGACTACTGCATTAACCGGATTATTTTTCTTAGTCAGGCTCTCTTGGCCCTTGTGTCCACTGGTGGCTTAACTCCTCCTATTTAAAGTTTCCTGCCTGAGGGTGCCTGGCTGGCTCAGTCTGTAAAGCATGTGACTCTTGGTCTCAGGGTTGTGAGTTCAAGCCCCACACCGAGTGTGAAGCCTACTTAAAGTCTCCAGCCTGTAAACTGAGTGTAGGATCTTTCCTACAGTTTTCACTAAGTTACTTATTTGAATGAAGGAAACTGATGAAAGGTTCAGAGTTGTACTAGCAACTAACAGTTCTCTTGATTGCTGGCTTGATGGTTTTACTTCAGGAAGAGGGAAGTCCTTTGAGTCTCAAGATATACTACTAGACTCTGCTCTAGAGATGATTGAGCCAAGGAAATTTCTTAACCTGTGTTTCAGTTATCTATTTCTCATGAACTGATGATGGCTCATCTCTGCTCCCCACATCATCAGCTGGGATAGCTCAACTAGAATGATGAAGGATTCACTTTCAAGATGTCTCCCTCACATGGCTGATACATTGGTGCAGACTTAATAGGGAGCTCAGCCAGTGTTGTGGGCCACAAGCCTCAGTTCTTTTCTAGGTGGGTCTCTGAACAGGATGCTTGGGTTTCCTCACAATATGGCAGCTGGATTCCAAGAGCAGTCATCCCAAGACAACAGAGCAGATACACACGATATTTCAATGACATACCCTTAGAAGCTACATAAGGTAAATGATACCATACTCTATTGGTTGAGGCCGTCTCAAGGCCTACTCAGATTCAAGGGCAGGGGGTATAGACTCTAGCTCTTGATTGGGGGGGGGGGGGATGTAGGCCAGCTATTGGCCACACCTTGGTTTTGAGGGAGACCACAGACAGAGTTGATTACTGGATCTGAAGTAGAACACAAAAGCAGTGATGCAAATGTGAAGACTGAGAAACTGATCTTCCCAGGTCTCCCTCAATCAGATCTTGCTTTTTTGGTTGATTATGAATTTTCTAAAATCCACAAAAACACTAAACTTCAAATGCAAGTGCAAAATGAAAATATTTTAAAAACCTAACCAATTGTGCAACTCTTCAAAAAAAAAAAAAACAAACAACTTCGTCGGGCACCTGGCTGATTCAGTTGGTAGAGCATGCAACTCTTGATCTCAGAGTGGTAAGTTTGAGCCCCATGTTAGGCGTAGAGATTACTTAAACAAATAAAACTTAAAAAAATTCAATCCAATTTCATTGTCAAATTTAGGGTTATTTATTATTTATGTACATTTTGACTTATGTAAACTTATCGTTCATAAAGAAGGAAATAGAGACTTAATTATATCCCACTATCTTATTTATTAAGTAAGTGCAAGGTAAAAGTTTATTGGGATTTTGAATTAAAGTAGATATAGTCATTATTAATATTATTATGAAAATTGTGAGGTCACCTATTAAGATAACTTTCTTACATCCTCCTTTGTTTAAGATTTTAAAAAATGTTTATTTATTTTGAGAGAAAGAGAGACAGAGAGATAGCATGCACACATGTGTGTGCATGTGAGCAGGGGAAACGGGTAGAGAGAGAGGGCGACAGACAGGGGGAGAGAGAATTCCAAGCAGTCTCTGTGCTGTCAGTGCTGAGCTGGACACAGGGCTCAATCCCACAAACCATGAATTCATGACCTGAACTGAAACCAAGAGTCGGACACTTAACCGAATGAGCCACCCAGGTGCCCCTTTTCTGAATTTTGTTAGTGAATTGATGGGAAGGGGTTTTGGTGGTGAGAAGGCAGTAGAGTAGGACCAAATATGGCAGAACTGTTGGGGTAAACCTTACGAGGGCATTGTACAAACTTACACCCAGTACTGAAGAGTATTGTGAGCTTCTAGAAAGGGATATATAAATGCAAAATAATACAGTTTTATCTTTTATTTTTTTTAATTTATTTTTTTTTTAATTTTTTTTTCAACGTTTTTTCATTTATTTTTGGGACAGAGAGAGAGCATGAACGGGGGAGGGGCAGAGAGAGAGGGAGACACAGAATCGGAAACAGGCTTCAGGCTCCGAGCCATCAGCCCAGAGCCTGACGCGGGGCTCGAACTCATGGCCCGCGAGATGGTGACCTGGCTGAAGTCGGACGCTTAACCGACTGCGCCACCCAGGCGCCCTTAAATTTTTTTTAACATTTATTTATTTTTAAGACAGAGAGAGACAGAGCATGAACAGGGGAGGGGCAGAGAGAGAGGGAGACACAGAATCTGAAACAGGCTCCAGGCTCTGAGCTGTCAGCACAGAGCCCGACGCGGGGCTCGAACTCACGAACTGTGAGATCATGACCTGAGCCGAAGTCGGACGCTTAACCGACCAAGCCACCCAGGTGCCCCAGTTTTATCTTTTAAAGATGGGTAGGAGTTGGGAGAAGACTATAAAGTCTGTTCTCACATGGATGTGCCTCAGCAAAGCCCCTCTGCTCTTCCTCAGGAGAAGCAGCAGGAAAGGGAGGGAGCTCCCTACTTCAGGAGGGGACAGAGCAGGAGGCCACGTAGGAAATGCCACATCAGCTAGAGACAGTGGCCAGGGGCAGTTGGCAGCAAGTCGCTTGTGACTGACACAGAACATCTATAGAAATAAAGCTAAATGAAGTATGGTGGCAGGTGGTGAGCACGAAGTTTGGACTGGCACTGGGGCAAAGTAAGCAGGGTGGCTGTAAGTGGACACGTGGACTAAATTTGTGCGTGGGGAAGGAAAAAGCAGAATCACCACCCCACAGGACAGGCAAATAGGCTAATCTATAGACACAAAAAATATGTTACTGGTCACTTAGGTCTGGGAGTGAGGTTGATGAGCAAAGGGGAATGGCTGCTAGTGGGAAGGCATTTTTTGGGGGGGAGAGGATGATGAAAGTGTTCTAGAATTGATTGTGGTGATGGTTGAACTTTATGGTATATGCATTATATTTCAACAGAGCTTATGTTTTGAAGTAAGTAAGACCACAATTGAATATAAATAAAAATACATGTATGTGTAGACTTGAAAAAAACAAATACACCAGCTGCATGTTCACCACTGTGTCCCTCTTTCTCCCAGGTCATGGAATGCCTTTTTTTAGCTTCTTCTGTATCTTTCCAGGGATTTAAAAATGCATATATGTGCAAATATGAATATATATTCTTTTGTTCTTTCCTTTCCTACACATAAGGCAGGGTATTGTTGTTGTTTCCATATTAGCAAACAGAGAGTGTCTCCATCCGTGTTCATAGGACACAGTCTTCCATTGCGCGGATGGACGTTGCACTCTAGCCAGCCTTCCACTGATGAACCTTTGGGTTATTTCCAAAATTTCACTTCTACAATGTTACAATGAACAACCATGTATATGCGTCGTTTCATACCCTAGCACACAAATCTGAGAAGTGAAGTGAGGTCGCTACATCAAAAAGTAAATGTGTTCATAATCTTGATAGATAGCACCATATTGCACCTTATCTTGTACTCCCACCAGCAATGTATCATAGCCCCACTTCCCCCATACATTTGCCTACATGCTGTGTCACCAAACTTTCCATCTAGTTGGTGAAATGGGATTATTAGCATAGTTTTACTATGTTTCTCTTTTATTAATAAAGTCAAGCACTTTCTTTACGTATTTAAAAGCCAACTATGTTTATTTCTCTGTGAACTGTCTGTTAATGTTCTGTGACCATTTTTTTTTTCTTATTTGCCACGAGTCTTGACTCTGTGGTATTTTTTTCCACGTGGAAGTTTTTGATTTTTGCAGAATCAAATTTATCGATGTTTTCTTTCATGGCTCTGCATTCTGGGTGATGATAAGAAAGGCTTTTCCTCTCCAAGGTCACAAAAGAATCCATTCATAGTGTCGTCTGCTACTTTTACGGTTCATTTATTAAGTGCTTTGAAATCTTATCAAAATAAATAGTTGAAAGAAAAATGAAAGCAGCTAGCAATATTTAAGACAAACACTTATTAAGAATAAACCTAGGGGTGCCTAGGTGGCTCAGTCGGTTATGTGTCCCTCTCTCCTTTTTTTTGTTTAATGTTTATTTATATCTGAGAGAGAAAGAGAGACAGAGTGCGAACAGAGGAGGAGCAGAGAGAGACAGAATCCGAAGCAGGCTCCAGGCTCTGAACTGTCAGCACAGAGCCCAGCGCGGGGCTTGAACCCACAAACTGTGAGATCATGACCTGAGCCAAAGTTGGAGACTTAACCAATTGAGCCACCCAGGTGTCCCAAGAATCCCACTCTTGATTTCAGGTCAGGTCATGATCCACGATTCATGAGATAGAGCCCCACATCGGGCTCTGTGCTGACAGCATGGAGCCTGCTTAGGATTCTCTCTCTCTCCCTCTCTTCCCTCCCCCTACTCGTATGTACTCTCTCTCTCTAAATGAATAAATAAACATTAATAAAAATAATAAACCTAGCAACATTTAAGGCTAACATGTGAAGGTATCTGGAGAAGATAGCTTCTAGTACATAAGCAAAGATCAATTAACTACTGTACTTTAACAATAATAAACATTAAATGTCATTAAAACTTGAACCCGTTAAGAAATGCTCTTATATGTGAAGATGGATATTTTGGAACAGTTATTAGGTAAATCTTAAAGGTTCTTGGGTTTGAACTTTGCGCAATTCTGGACTGGAAAAGAGGCGGGGTATACTTCCCTACCCGCTGCGTCTGGCTAGCCTTGGAAACTTTGGCCAATAAAATGTGGCAGAGTAATAGTATACAACTTGGGAGATTTGCAGCTTCTCTTACTCTTGGAACTCAGACACCATGTGAAAAGGACTGGGCCAGCCTGTGGGAGACGTGTGGACTGGCCTACAGTCGGCACCAATTCTTACAAGTGTGAGTGGGGCCAGGTGAAATCAACTAACTAGTTCATGTCAAGCTGCAGTTTTACTACGGCCACATGAGCAACTGCATGGGACACTGGCAGAACAGCCCAGGTAAGCCCAGTTCAAATAGCCGAACCACAGAAAAACGAGCAAGTGCTTGCTGTTTTAAGCCTCTATTTTGAGGCTATGGTTTGTTACACAGCAATAAATAATTTATACACATGTTTTCCTGGGGAGTTATGAATAAAGAGATAAGATAATACAAAATATTGGAAGACAGGTTCAGTTTTGCTCATTAATTTGTTCATTCACATCCTCTCCATCCCCTGCAGAAAGGATTCATTACCGCTGTGGTGGGCAGACCCAATGATCCCTGTCTTCCGGTATTCAAGCATTTGTGTAATCACCTCCTCTTGAGTATGGGCTAAAGCTAATGACTGTTTCCTTTCTTTTCTTTTTTACATGAAATTATGTTTTATGAAAATTCCTCATTTTTTTTTTCTGGATAAAGATTTTACTTTATTTTTTAAATTTTTATTTTAGTTCTTTTTCCCCCCAAGTTTTTATTTAAATTCTAGTTAGTTAACATATATGGTAAAATTGGTTTCAGGTGTAGAATTTGGTTTCAGGTGTAGAATTTTGTTGTTGGTTTCACTCAGGTCATGATCTCACAGTTTGTGAATTTGAGCTCTACATCGGGCTCTGTGCTGACAGTGCGGAGCCTGTTTGCGATTCTCTGCCTCCCTCTCTCTCTACCCCTTTCCCCCTCATTCTCTCTCTCTCAAAAAAATAAATAAGTAAATAAATAAATAAACTTAAAAACAAAACAAAACAAACAAAAAAACCCATTTTAACCTAATGGTTAAAAGCACATATTACAAAAAGTATATTTAAAAAAATACAAACCTTTTTTTTCTTCTCTTAGTAATAAAGTATCTTGGGACATATTCCTAGCCAAACCTAATTCAAAGATCCCTAATTTTCATTAATAACAGGTTTATTGAAGTATAATTTACATACCATACAATTCACCCTTTAAAATATATAACACAATGGTTTTTAGTGAATTCACAGTTGTGCAACCACTACCACAACCAATTTTAGAACATTCTCAGCACCCCAAAAAGAAACTCTGGAACCATTAGCAGTCACTCCCCATTCTCCACCCCACCCCCAATCTCCCCAGTCCTAGGCAATCACTAATCTACTTCCTCTTGCTATACATTTGCTGATTCCTAGCATTTCCTATGAACAGAATTGTGCAATATGTGGTCTTTTTGACTGGCTTCTTCTAGTTAGCATGATGTTTTCAGGGTCTTCAAGTGTCAGTAGTTCATCCTTTTTATTATTTAATAATATTTCATAGTATGAATATACCACATTTTATTCACCCATTCACAAGTTGATGGATATTTGAGTTGTTTCTACTTTTTCATTATTATGAATAATGCTGCTGTGAATTTACACATACAAGTATTTGCATAAACTTATATTTTTATTTTTCTGGGTCATTTGATAACACTATTTTTAAAGCTTATGAGAAACTGCCAAACTTTTTTTCCTGAAGTGGTACACTATTTTGTATTCCCACACGTACTGTATGAGGGCTCTAATTTCTCCACGTTGTCAATAACACTTGTTAATATCTGTCTTTTTTATTATAGCCGTTCTAGCGGGTGTGAAATGGTACCTCATTGTGGTTTTGACTTGCTTTTTCCTGAAGATGTGGAACATCTTTTCATGTGCCTCTTAGCCATTTCTTTATCTTCATTGGAAAAATGTCTATTCGTGTATTTTGCCTAATTTTAAATTGAGTTATTTGTGTTTTTATTATTGAGTTGTCAGAGTTATTTATACATTCTGGATAGAAGTCCTTCAGTAGATATATGATTTATGTATGTCTTTTCATTTTCTTGATGGTGTCCTCTGAAGCACATTTTCTTAGATGGTGTTCTTTTAATGTTTAATTTATCTCTTTTGTCTTTTGTCACTTGAGTTTTTGGTGTCATATCTAAAAAACCTGCTCCAAGGTCATGAAGATTTATGCCTTTGTTTTCTTCTAAACATTTTATATTTTTTGGCTCTTACATTTAGACCTGTGATCCATTTTGAGTTAATTTTTGGTATATGATGTTCACAACCCTGAGATCAAGAGTCCCATGCTTTACCAACTGAGCCAGCCAGGCACCTCTTCATTTTTTTTTTTTTTTAATGTGAATACACAGTTGTCCTTGTACCATTTCTTGAAAAGATTATTTCCCCCATTGAATTGTCTTGGCACACTTGTTGCAAATCAATTGAGCATAAATCTGAGAGGGTATTTCTAGTAACATTGTTTTCATTAAAAAAATTTTTTTTAATGTTTATTTATTTTTTTGAGGGAGAGCGAGAGACACAGCATGAGCGGGGGAAGGGCAGAGAGAGAGGGAGACACAGAATCTGAAACAGGCTTCAGGCTCTGAGCTGTCAGCACAGAGGCCGACACAGGGCTCTAATTCATGGACCACAAGATCATGACCTGAGGTTGGATGGAGGCTTAGTCAACGGAGCCACCCAGGGAGCCCTATCATCTTTTTTCTTAAAGTAGTTTCTATGCCCACTGTGGGGCCATAAATTGACCCCAAGATCAATAGTTGCACATGCCACCAACTGAGCTAGCCAGGAGCCCCTATCCTTTAGTTTCAACCTATTTGCATCTGTGGCATGGCAAATTACTCCTAGTTTAGTGGCTTCAAACAACACATGCTTATAATCTCACGGGTTCCATTGATCCGGAATTTGACGTAGCTTAACTGGGTCCTGTGCTCAGGGTCTCACAAGTTTGTAATCAGCTGGTCTACATTCTCCTCTGGAGTTTGAGTCCTCTTCTAAGCTCATTCATGTTGTTGGCACAACTCAGTGGCTGTGTTTCTAAGACTGAGACCATCAGCTTTTAGAAGCTACATTTCTTCATAGGCATTTTACAACATGGCTATTTTTTTCTTCAAGAGGAAGAAGGCGGCTCTTCTTGAGACTGAGAACACTGAGAAATGTATAGAAATGTTGAATCATTATATTGTACACTTGAAATTAATATAGCACTGTATGTTAATTATACTTCAATGAAAAAAGAAGAAAGGGAAGTCACCCCCTATGGAGAATCTAAAAAAAAAAAAAGGGTCTCAGCTGACTCAGGTCTCTCTCATTAGGGAAGTGTTGGATCAGCTTTCAAGGGACCCCCTGATTATGCCATGCACACCCAAGGTTATCTCTCTTTCGATTAACTCAGAGTGAATTAATTAATTACTTAACTACATCCGCAACTTTTCCTCCCCATTTTGCCATATTCTAGTAGTTAGAAGCAAGTCACAACTTCTGCCCACACTCAAGGAGAGGGGATCACACCACAGTGTAGATACCATGGTGGCAAGAATCACAAGGGACGTGTTAGAATTTTGTCTATGACAGATGGGGACATAGGTAGAATTGCAACTTCTCTATGTATATGCCTTTTATCATTCTGATTTTTGAAGTATGTGAATTTATTACTCATTCCAAAATAAAATAAAATTCTATATTTTTGAGGGGTACCGGGATATCTCAGTGGGATAAGCGACCTCCTCAGTTTCAGCTCAGGTCATGATTTCATGGCATTGGGCTCTGCACTGACAGCATGCAGACTGCTTGGAATTATCTCTCTCTCAAAATAAATAAAATAAAAGGTTGAATTCTGGTTTTCCTATTAAAAATTTTTAAATCTTTTTTTAATGGTTATTTTTGAGGGAGTGTGAGCGGGGGAGGGGCAGAGAGAAGAGGGGGACAGAGGATCTGAAGCGGCTCTGCACTGTCAGCAGCTAGCCCCATGCAGGGCTTGATCGGACTCAGTAAGTGCGAGATTGTAACCTGAGCTGAAGTCACGACTCAACCGACGCAGCCGCCCAGGTGCCTCTAAAAAATATTTTTTAATCTTTGAAACTTTGCATTAGTCTCACTGGAGTTTTATGCCTTTTTTAACAAAGGTCACTCCGCATAGTTGTTTTTACCCTAAATTCATTGAGCCACTCTGAGATCCTAATTAAGAACATGGACTTGGGAATCAGGCTGTGGAACTTTAAGCAAGATATTTAATCTCTTTGAGTCTCAATTTCCTTTTCTGAAAAATGGCGCTAATTATAGCACATAATCAGGATGTCATGAGAACTAAGTGAGCTGTTCCATAACACAAAATCTTAGTGTCATATGACAGTAAGCATTTATTTCAACAATCGCAGGGTGGCCGGAATGGCTCTGCAGATCTCAGCTGGGTTTGGTTAGGCTTGGCTCCAAGCTGTGTATTCGCTTTTGTCTGCTTCATTCTCATTCCTCTGGGACCAGCAGACTACCCAGAGGAAGTGTTTTCATGGCCATGAAAGAACCTCTTCTCATGGCAGCAGCCAGGAGCACAAAAGGAAAAGTACAACCGCATAAGCCTATTTCCTGCATCTGCATCATATCGGCTGACATCCTATTTGCTGAAGACAGTCACGTGGCCAACCCGCAGGTGGAGACTTAGGGCAAGCCTCCTGGCAAGGGGTGATCAAGAATCCTACACACGCTATACGGGTAGCAAGGATGTGGATGTATAACTATAGGGGAGTGAAAACTCGTGACCTATAGATACAGTTTAATCTAAAATTAACGTGTAAGGCACCTAGAGCTATCTCTGGAATATAAATCTTTGCAGTCATTGTAACACATATTTTAAAAAGAAATAATGTTGTTGAATGCCTCTAAAAGTTTTGCTAGTCATGTCAATAATATTGCTGTGCTTCAGGGCATAGCTGGGGTAGGAATGTAAAATGGAATAGCCATTCTGGAAAACATTTTGGTAGTTTCTTAAAAAGCTAAATGCATACTCACCATGTGACCCCAATTGCACTCCTGGGTATTTATCCCAGAGAAATGAAAACGATGTCCACACAAAACATGTACACAAATGTTCACAGCAGCTTTATTTGTGATACAACTTGGAAAGAACCCAAAGTCTTTCAATGGGTGAATGGGTAAACAAACTGTGTAATATCCACACGGTGCAATATTACTCAGTAGTAAAAAGGAACAAACTATTGATACATACAAGCTGGATGGATTTCAAGGGAATTATATTGAGTGGCAATGGGCAATCTCAAAGGCTACCTAGTGTATGATTCAATTTACACAACATTCTCAAATGATAAAATTATAGGAAGAACAGATTGTTGGTTGCCAGGGGTTAGAGATGGAGCAGAGGAAGGGGTGGGACTATAAAGGGTCTTTGTGAGGGATCTTCCTGGTGAGGGAACAATTTTATCTCTTGATTGGTGGTGGTAACACAAATTTGCACATGTGGTAAAATTGCATAGAACCAAACACACACATACACACACACACACACACACACACACACATACACACACACACACACACACACACAAATAAGTGCATATAAAACCTATGAAATCTGAATAATGTCTGTGGATTATACCAATATTCCTTTCCTGGTTTTAGTGTTGTACTATAGACAATATAAGATGTTACCATTGGGGAATACTGGGTTAAGACTACACAAGTCCTTTCTGTACTAATTTTACAACTTCTTGTCAATCTATATAATTATTTCAGAAAAAAATTTTTTTCTCAAATTTTGAGTCATGATAAGAAACGTGCCTCCTCTCCAAGGTTATAAAAGAGTTCACTCATAGTTTTCTTCTTGTGCTTTTATAGTTTCATTTTCTAGGTGTTTTGAAATTTTAATCAGATTAAAACAGAAAGCACCTATACATCCAACTGCCTACACAACATCTCTTCTAGAAGGTTTCATTTACTTCTCAAAAACTCAACTGAAATAAACTCAACTGCAAACCTGTTCAGGGCCCTGTGGTACCTATCTCAGTGAATGGCTTTCCTGTGTGCTCTCACACAAGCCAGAGCTGGGGAATCATCCTTGAAAACCTATCTTTCTTGTGGCCCACCCACTCCATAGTCAATCTTCCATTGAGTTCTATTAATTTTACTTCCTAAGTATCTTTTGGAAACTTCCACTTTGTAATGTCTCTTCTTCCATAGTTATAGTTAAGTCACTATCAGGTCCTATGGGATTATTACAGAACTAACTGGCTGCTGTATCCAATGTGACCATCTCTTTCGTGTATTGGGGGAGCTTTTCAAAATGCACGTCTGATAATTTTACACACTCACCCATTCCATCCTTCTCCCCACAAGGCAGGCATTTAAAAGCACCTTTGATGGCTTCTCATTGTATTTGGCTGGAAAAAGACCAAAATCTTTAAATGGTCTTATAGCACTGCATGATTTGATCCATGTCTGTCACTATTGCTGTTGACAACACTCTCCACCTTAGCCTACCCAAAATGGTCTTCTATTTCCTTCTCCATTATCCCATGATCTCTCCTTGCCACAGGGCCTTTTCCCATGCTTTTTTTTTTTTCCCCTCAGGAATGAGAGGTTTGGTTTAGTTAATTTCTGTTCATTCTTTGGCTTACTACTTCCTCAGAGTTGCTTTCCTTGAGTCCCAGATAAAATACAAACTTCTCATATTTTTGAGAATACATGCTCTCATAATACTGTATTCCTTCTGTATTCAAATATGTTCAAAGCATTTCTCAATTTGTATGTTAATGTGTGATGATTTGCTTAATATCTATGCACTCCACTAAACAGCCTCGTGAAAGCTATGACTGTGTCTCTTTTGGTTTATTATAATATCCTCATTGCTTAGCACAGTGCCTGGCATACAGCAAATATGTATAAATGCAAATATTTGTGTAATTATTGGATTAAGGACTGGGATTCTAATGAAAATATGGTTTTCATTAATGCATGCTTGCAATTTACCAGATGTGTTATGTTGGACAGATTACTTAATTTCTCTGAATTACAGTTTCTTCACAGTAAAATGAGTGTCTTTTGTTTTTAATTTTTAAAATGTTTTTCTTTATTTTTGAGACAGCACAAGTGGGGGAGGGGCAGAGAGAGCGAGAGTGGGGGACAGAGGATCCAAAGCAGGCTCTGCACTGACAGCAGTGAGCCAGATGTGGGGCTCAAACTCCCAAACCCTTCTGAATCACAAGATCATGACCTGAGCCAGTTGGACCCTCAGCTGACTGAGCCAGCCAGTGCCTCTGTCTTAATCTGGGCTTCTGAGAAAGCAGAGTCTGAGATAAAGGCTTTTGTGCCACTATTTGGTTAGGGAGCATAGCACCCAAAAACAGGAGTAAAGAAGAGGTGGAGGGAGGAGTAAAGGGGGGAGAGCCACGTCAAGAGTGTGTTGTTGAGTTTTCTGTAGCTAAATGCCATTGACAAATTGTATAAAGGATCTTAAAGATCCATTTGAAGAGAGAAAGGGACACTTTTATCTACCAGCTTGAAGTGCTAACTTCTGCACACTTCCAGGTTCTTCTGCATGGGCATGAGGTATGTGGACAGGCTTTGCTGCACCAGGAGGTTAGGGTTTTGCAGAACAGCCCCACACCTAGTCTGCGGGATTTGGGTCGGAGTTCCTGGAGAATACGCCTGCCACATTCTCAGTCATCAATAAATAAATGGTCATTGTTACTTGGAATATATATTTTGGTTTCCCAAAATATCATATCTTTCTTTCTTTCTTTCCTTCCTTTCTTCCTTCCTTCCTTCCTTCCTTCCTTCCTTCCTTCCTTCCCTTTCTTTCCAGATATGGTGATTTTGAAGTCTAGTTTGTAGAAAATGAACAAGGAAAAATGCTAGAAAAACTGAAAAAACAAATAATGAAGCTGTGGAAAGTCAGTAATTTGAAGAATGTGCATGAATATACAGACCATGTACATGCATTTTTGTGGACAAAATATATGTGGCTATTCATTATACTTATTATAGCATTGTTTGTAATAGCAAAGACTGGGAAACAATCTAAATGTCCATCTATAAGGGATTGACTTTAAAAAAGTGTATTACGATAGAATATGACGCAGCTGAAACAAAGTATGAAGAAACTCTTAAGTATTGATATAGAATGTTTTCCAACATCAAGTGAAAAAAAATCAAGATACAAAACAATGTATATTATGTGCTATTATTTGGATAAGAAATGAAGGAAAATATATTTTCATATTTGTTTGAAAATGCATAAAAAATTCTCTGGAAGGATATCAAAGAAAGGGTTAGTTATTTTACCAGCAAATGGGTTTATTTGGGAACACAAGAGAACTGCAATTCAGAACATGTTAAGCCAAGGCAAAACCTCAGGCAAGTCCAATAAAAAAAGAGAAAAACGTTATTTGACGGAGAAGGAGGAAGTTGGGAGGGGTTGTTTTAAGTGAAAGTCCATTGGACAAAAGCAAGCATTATCAGGGTGGTGATGATTTCTTATTGGCTGAATTGCAGGGGTAGCTGATTTCTAGTAGGAGATGCAATATACATCTTTTCCCTGTTGGGGCCTGTAATTGTTAATTCTTTCCTGTTGAGGATTCTTCTGTTAGGGGTCTGAAATTGACAATTCTTCCTGTAATAGAGGTTGAGTGGGCTGGCTCCCCCTTGTAGCCTCCCCTTTCTAGCCTCCTGACCTCTACTTTAGTGACGTTTCCTGGAATTGATTTTCATAACAATACTATTTTTAAAGTTTATTTATTTATTTTTTT
Source organism: Panthera tigris (assembly GCF_018350195.1). NCBI lineage: Eukaryota > Metazoa > Chordata > Mammalia > Carnivora > Felidae > Panthera > Panthera tigris. Next base: position 212,474,831 of record NC_056660.1, read on the forward strand.
AGTAAGCTCTATACCTGGGTTGGGGCTTGAACTCCCAACCCAAAGTTTAAGAGTTGCGTGCTCTACTTTAGGGCACCTGAGTGGCTCAGTTGGTTAAGCATCTGAGTCTTGATTTCGGCTCAGGTCATGATCTCACTCATGGTCATGAGATGGAACCTCATGGCTTTGTGCTGGGCGTGGAGCCTCCTTAAGATTCTCCCTCCCTCTCTCTCTCTCTCTCTTCCCCTCTGCCCCTCCCCACCTCCAAAAAAAAATGTCTCATGCTCTACCAACTGAGCCAACCAGGTGCCCCCGATTTTCATAAAAATAATATTGTTACCTATTTGTTTGTATAAGCACCCAAGTATTTAAATACCTATTACCACATAACAGATGACCCAAATTTAGCAGCTTAAGACAACTGATATTTATTATCTTGCAGTTGATGTAGTTTAGAAGTTCAGGAATGGCTTAGCTGGGTGGTAATGACTGGCTCAAAATCTTTCATGAGATTGCAATCAAGATATGAACTAAGGTTTGACAGGGGCTGGGGAATCTGCTTCCCAGATGGCTCTCTCCTGTGGCTCTGTGCAGGAGGTCTAAGTTCCTTCCCAATTGGACCTCTCCATAAAACTGCTTGAAGGTTGGCATGCTTGGATGGCTCAGTCCATTAAGCACCTGACTCTTGGTTTCGGCTCAGGTCATGATCTTACAGTTTGTGAGTTTGAGCCCCATATCGGGCTCTGCACTGACAGTGCGAAGCCTGCTTGGGATTCTCTCTCTCTTTCTCTCTCCCCTCTTTCTCTCAAAATAAACTTAAAAAAAAAAAAATCAGTTTGGAACCACCATACATTATAAGAAAAAGAAATGAAAAGTCTCTATTTAAAACAAAACTGCTCGAATGTCTTCATGATATGGCAGCTGGCCTCCCTCAGGGTGAAAGATCTGAGAGATAGAGGCAGGGAGAGAGGGACCATAAGAGAAGAAGTTGTGGACACCTGCATACATTCTACTCATTTGAATAGAGTCACTGAATCTAGTCCACACTCAAGGGAGGGGAATTAGGCTTATCTTTTTTTTTTTTTTTTTTTAACATTTATTCATTTTTGAGAGATAGAAACAGAGCCTGAGTGGGGGAGGTTGCAGAGAGAGAGGGAGACACAGAATCTGGAAGCAGGCTCCAGGCTCTGAGCTGTCAGCACAGAGCCCTGCGTGGGGCTCAAACCCATGGACCGCGAGATCATGACCTGAGCTGAAGTCAGGCGCTTAACTGACTGAGCCACCTAGGCACCTCAGACTTCATCTTTTGAAAGGAGTACCAGAGAATTTTGTTGAGGTATTTTGAAATCACTAGGGGAGGAGAAGGGGGGAACAACTAGGTGAATAGGGGCAGGGCTTGAAGGTAGATTTTCACTATATTCATTTTTATACTCCTTCAACTATGTATTTGATTAAACAAATAATTACGTTTCTTTTAAAAAAACATTTTAAGCTATTTGGGAAAGAAGTGCTACGGAAATAAAAGGAAAAAAATAGTTGAACAGGATGTGGAGAAATTGGTTGAGGTGAAATTGACCTTTGCCCAGAAAGATAGGAAAAAGGGAGGGTCTACTTTGTGTTCACCTTTCTCTCTCCTCACCCCACATTTAGCATTCTCACTTTCTAGGGTTTGGGGTGATGATGGTGTGCAGCCAGTAGGAGTTTTGGATGATGGGTTTGTAGAAGCGGGAGAACTCTGTAGCCAGAAACGTTCGACGGGACAGTTTTACTGTGAGCGTTTATCATTTATCACAGCTCAAGTCCTGTTACAACAATATATTTCTCCTATCTGAATATTCTGTAGCCATAACCTGTGGCCACTGTTGATTTTAAATAATATTGGATGGCATACAATGCCATTTCTGGATGTTTTATTTGTAAGCTCCATCCTTCTGGTCCTCCAAACTCCCCCTCAGGTTTGACATCTACGCTATAACATAACTTGCACAAACTGTCAAGAACGCCAAGAGGATTTCACCTAGTAATTAAATTCGAGGAGATTTAATTTGTACAAGGACGTGGCATGAAACCCAACAGGTTTATTGTCTCTATAAAAAGATCGTTAAGGTCAAGTGCACTGACGCGTACAGCACTAACAGTACTCACTGCGCCCTGGTCACTTTACAAGTCAGGAGGCGAGGAAAAAGTTCTACAAACAAAACTATTCAATTTGGTCTAACTTCTCTCTAATACATGCGGTAAATACTAAAAGTCCATTTTCAAGCTATTTAAATGCAGTTACTCCTTCGGAAGGGTTAGGGAGTGTGGGCAGAGAGAGCGCGCTCCCTCTTCGCTCTATCAGCAGCGGGCAAAGTCCTTCCTGTGTCTCTTGGGGACCCCGGATTCCAAGCGGGGTCCCTTCCCCGACCCCCCTCCGCCCTTTCCGCGGCCGAGGCCAACTCCGAGGATGGTGGTGTCTGCCGTGGTAACTGCACAGCTTGAGGCTGAGCGGGGTCCAGCCTCGCTAGGCCACGACTCTCCCGATTCGTGGCGGGGGCCTAGCCAGTCTCTGGCGCCAGGCCCGGTTTCCCCAGGGGCGAAGGGGGAGGCGGACGGAGGGAGGACACGTCACGGGTCTCCGGAGGAGGGGGATGGCGGGCCCGGCGGCCAAGGGACGCCTAGCAGAGGGCGAGAGCCAGCGGAGACCGGAGGGCCCAGCAAGGGGTCAGTGTGGGCGGATCCCCGCCCTTGTCCCCTGCCGCCGGGTCCCTGCCCGACGCTTCCGGCGCCCTCCGGGCCCGCCCCGCGCCGGCTGTGCCACATCCTCCGGTGACGTCAGTCGGCGCCGCCATATTGGGAAGGCGCAGCCGCCGCCGCCGCCGCCACCACCTCCGCCTCCACCTAGGATCTCGGGCTGCCTTGGGGCCTGCGGACGCCGGAAGGAAGAGCCCCTCTCTAGGTCCGCCGACGCCCGGCCCGCCCGTTTCGCCCCGACCCGTCTCCCCATGACTGCCCCCGGCACAGCTGTCGACGGACGTCGCCCCAGCGCCGGGATTTAACACGGAAGCCCGGGTCGGGGGCCGCGGGGGAAGGAGGAGGGAGACCCGGTAGGTCCCGCGTCCCTCTCGGCCCAGCACGGCGTCTCGGCGGGAGCCATGACCTCGCTGACCCAGCGCAGCTCCGGCCTGGTGCAGCGGCGCACGGAGGCCTCCCGCAACGCCGCCGACAAGGAGCGGGTGGCGGGCGGCGGCGGCGGCAGCGGCGAGGACGACGCGCAGAGCCGCCGCGACGAGCAGGACGACGACGACAAGGGCGACTCCAAGGAAACGCGGCTGACCCTGATGGAGGAGGTGCTCCTGCTGGGCCTCAAGGACCGAGAGGTGCGGGCGCGGCGGGCAGGGCGGGGGCGGCCGGAGGCTGGCGGCCGGCGCGGGGCCCGGGCACAGGGGGAGCCCGGCCTCCGGCTCCGCGCGTCTGCCCTCCCGAGTTCCTGAGCTGAGCGCCCAGCTGGCCCGGTGCTTCCAGATCCTCCCCGCACAGATTGCTTGGATTTTCCCTTCCTCCTTACACAGTCACTCCTTTGGTTTTGACTCCTTGGCGGTCTGTATGTCTTCCTCCCTTTTTCCGCCTTTTTAACCCGTGTAGACCCCAGGGTACAGCCCCACCTGGAGACTGCACGTTAGAGTGAAACACCTGGAACCACCAGCGCCCCGAACTCTCATGGGTTTTGCAGGTTTTAGGACCTGGGAGGGCTCCACGGATCTGCTTTTTGGGAGATTAAAAAACAAAACAAAACTTAAGGTGTACTGTTTGGAATTTTGAAAAATTTCGGTGAAATGGTAATGGAGGCAAAAGTTGTTTTACATCCAATAAAGTTAAAAGTCCAACAAAATTCTCATGACACCTTCTGGAAAATGACTTCCTAGGTAACCTTGCTTTGGGTAAGAGATTACTTTTAGTATCATTTTTATATTTTATCAGTTGACTAGTCTGCAAGAAGGTCTTCCTATCTTAAGGAAGGGCTTTTTCGTGGTGTGCTGGAAAGGTTAGGTTTGTGATTCAAGGCCTTAGGTGGGTTAAAGTTGCTGTGGATATATTTGTGTGTTGTGATTTTGAAAGATTATTTTCACCTCCTGTACACTCCCCTCCTAGGTTCTGTCATTAACATTTTCCTAGATTTGCTTCATCACATATCCATTTATCTACAAAAAAACCATTTTTATAAAGAGACCAGCCGGTTTTGGTGAGGTGATTTCAGAAGCTTGTTTTATCTCAGCGTGGAAACTACAAACTGCACATTTTGAGAGTCAGATACAGAAATATGCAAGTTTTGTTTTGATTTTTAATAAAGTGTTCCCTAGTCACAAAGGTGGGCAAAAAATCCTTATAAAACGATTTGGTCTTATTTCACTGAAACTTACCAGATATTTTATATTTTATATACCAGAGTTTTATATGGATTGTGGCCTCCTAATATTTAGTTTTTTAATGAATTAAAGTTTACTTCTATAGAGATGTCTAGAGTATTTGCTGTATCTTGGTTTCCCATTTTTAGGTTTTAATAAGGATCACTTGAAAAAAGGTTCCCCTGGGTGTGAAAGGGACTCAGTATGTTTATTAATTAGTGAGTTATAATGGAAACAGACTGATGTGAAATTCTTTTTTGTTCTTTGGAAGAACAAGCTACAGGTCTTCCTCAATTTATGATGGGGTTATGTTCTGATAACCTCATTGTAAATTGAATATTGAAAATGCATTTAAGGGGCGCCTGGGTGGCTCAGTCAGTTGAGCGTCCGACTCCAGCTCAGGTCACGATCTCACGCTCCGTGAGTTCGAGCCCCGCGTGAGGCTCGGGGCTGATGGCTCAGAGCCTGGAGCCTGCTTCCGATTCTGTGTCTCCCTCCCTCTCTCTCTGCCCCTCCCCCATTCATGCTCTGTCTCTGTCTCAAAAATAAATAAACATTAAAAAAAAAATTAAAAAAAAAAAAAGAAAATGCATTTAATACACTTGACCTATGAACCATCGTCGCCTAGCCTACCTTCAACATGCTCAGGACACTTACAGTTAGCCTACAGTTGAGCAGACTCACCTGTCACAAAGCGTTTTTATAATGTGTTGAATATCTCGTGTAATTTGTTGAATGCTGTACTGGGAGTGAAAAACAATGGTTTTAAGTGCATCAGGTGTTTACCCTTGTGGTCATGTGGCTGTGCCTAGCAAATCATATGTGTATGCATATTGTTAGCTCAGGAAAAGATCAAAATTCGAAGTATCATTTTTGTGCAGTCATAAAGTTGAAAAATTGTTAAGTTGGGGATGGTCTGTAGGTGTACAGTGTTCTAGAAATGTGATTTTAGAAAGTATTCAACTTGCCTTTTTAGGCTGCACAATTTAGAATTTTGGTAGTAAACATTTTTCTTTGTCTTTTTCCTTTAGAACCAAAGTAACGTTTTAGAAAATACAAAAAAAAAAAAAAAAGAAGGAAACAAGTCCTCCATATTCCTGAGTGAGCATTCTGGTTTATGTCATTTGTGATAGTTTTCTGTGTGGCTGTGTCCTGTGCATAAAACTAAAACTTAAAAAAACCAAAAACCAAAACCAACTAAAACCAAAACTAGCTTTTGGATTTGAGTCAGTCCCAAGTGAGAGCTTATGGTGAAAAAGTACCTTTTTCCCCCAAAGTATGTGTTACTGAAAAAGTTTAAGCTAAAACACATTGATTGACTTTTTTTTGGTGCTTGGTTGTCATGAAGATAATTTAAAGAATTTGTTGAAGCTTAATGGTACTTAAAAAATGTAGACAATTTAAATTTCTTTGGTGGCAAGTAATTGAAACCATATGTTGTGCTTATGTCAGGAGTCACTGTACCTTGCCATGTCATGGCTAAGGTCCAGACTCAGCTAATTTTGAGCATTTCTTGCTGATTTCAACAATCACCTAGAGAAATTTTTTATTTTCCCCTTTTGCAGGCAAGCCTAGGGAGTTGAAGTAGAGGTGAGTGGGTTTGGGATTTGGCATTGCTTTAGATAGAGGTTTTAGGGATTAATCTATATAACTTCTCTTTTACATCTTTACAGTACTAATAATGGACCTGTCACCTCCTCCATTCATAAGTTTGGGAGATTTTCCCCTCATGTCTTCAACTTGTATCAGTCTTTATAGTGGGGGCAGGAATTACTCTTACCTAGAGCCTAGGCATTTATGCTTGTTAATACTAGATTTTGATATTAACAAGTTTCAAGCTTTAGGCATAATATATAGCTTAATAAATTTACTGCTTTAGCTTAGTATCCATCTTTGTTACGTTTGGGTACTTGTGAGATATGAAAACCTACATTTTAAGGTCCTTAACGATAGATACGTTATATATGCACGTGTGTGAACTATTGTATTTGAATTCCAAATAATTGAGAAAAAAATGTAAAGAAATTGTAAGATGGTGAAATTAGCTTTACTTAGACTTTTAAAACAGACATTATGGCTTTTTAAAAATATTTTTGTTCAATAAGAAGTATATAGGAAAGTGCGCTGAAGTGTGGTAAGTTTTCACAAACTGAACATAGCTGTTAAACCAGCACCCAGATCAAGAAACAGAACATGACCACTCTCCAGAAGTCCCACTTGATGCCTTTCCAGTAATTGCTTAGTCCTTAAGGGTAGCAACTAGCTTGACTTTAGAATTCAGCAGAGAATAATTTTGTCCATTTTTGTACTTCCGTTTGCAGCTTTTGTTTTGCATTGTGACATTTATCTGTATTGTGTGAGGTTGTCATTTGTTCATTTTCTTTGAATTTTCAGCTTCTAACACATTTGTAATTTACAGTATTTAAACAGTTACATTGACTTACATCCTGTATCTAGTGTTCCTCCTAGGAGTCCTCCCTTTATTGAACAGAAGGCTCAGGTTGCCAATAACCAGATGGTCTGGCCTTGGTTTACCTATCAGGAGTGACTCTAAGGTCATTGTGAGGGATTTTTTTCCTTTTTTTAAAATTTAGGTTTGCGTTTTACACTTTTTACCAATGATTTTCCTTTGTGGCTCTTATGAAGCTGCTTGGGCCCTCTGGGGATTGCGGTGCTCAGTCTGGATGGAGCATCAGTGACTTAGGTATTGAAATAAATCTTCAGAGACCACAGTAAGAATGGCAGATAGGTTTAAACTTGAACTCAGCTTCCAAATTCTCAAGATTTTCTATAATCTTCTCCTTTGAGGGGGAAGGGCAGTAAATGAGCCAGATTTTTTTCCTTTCCCCGACTATTTAGTTTTTCCACTGATGCCTCCAAGAGTCAGTTTTCAGAACGTCTCAATTACCTCAAATACTTGGTATCGTTTATTTTTTTGCATTTTATTTCTTCTCTCAGGACATCATTATTGTATTTATTTACTTACATTTATTAAATTTTAATTCAAGTATAGTTGTATTAGTTTCAGGTGTAACAGTGATTTGACAATTTTGAACATTTCAAAATACTCACTTTGGTAAGTATGGTTACCATCTGTCAACATACAAAGTTATTACCATATTTTTTACTAATTCTTACCCTGTATTTTCTATTCCCTTGACTTATTTTATAACTGGAAGCTTGTAATTCTAAGTCTCTTCCCCCTATTTCACCCATCCCTCTATCCTCTGCCCCCTGGCAACCACCATTTTGTTCTCTGTGTTTATGAGTGTTTTTGTTGTTTGTTTTGTTGTCAGATACTTTTTTAAGTTTATTTAGAGAGAGAGGAAGAGAGAGCACGACAGAGGGAGGGAGAGAGAATCCCAAGCAGGCTCCATGCTGTCAGCACAGAGCCCTTAAGACTTGATCCCAGGAACCATGAAATCGTGACCTGAGCCAAAATCAAGAGTTGGACGCTTAACCGACTGAGCCACCCAGGAACCCCTATTGTCAGATACCTTTAAAAAAAAAAAAAAAAAAATTTTTTTTAATGTTTATTTATTTTTGAGAGAGAGACAGAGTGTGAACTGGGGAGGGGCAGAGAGAGAGGGAGACATAATCTGAAGCAGCTCCAGGCTCTGAGTTGTCTGTCCACACAGAGCCTGATGTGGGGCTTGAACTCACAAGCCATGAGATCATGACCTGAGCTGAAGTCGGACACTTAACTGACTGAGCCACCCAGGTGCCCCTTGTCAGATACTTTTAAATATTTTTGTTTGTGGCAGATCTTAGTGCTTTGAGGTTGGATGTAACTATTTTAAATGGCCAGGTGTAATTTAGAGTGTGTCTGTGGAATAGAAGTGGAAAGAGGTATTGTAGTTCATCTCTGAGACCTATCTTTTGTTTTACATATATTATTTAAGCCCTTGGGCCTCAAAATTCTCCTTTAAAATGGAGAGAGAATTCTCTTCCATGGTTCTGATTGGGCTGTTTTGGACGTTTATTGTTTTACTCTCCACCATGCTGAATCCTGTCTATCTGTTCCCCCCCACCCCCATCCTTTTATAGGGGTTCCCCCATTGTGTGTAGCCCCTGGAGGCCCTGTTGAAGCATTTACCCTCCCCTTTTGTGATGCAGTCACACTGCCTTATCCAGTCAGGTATTTTCTTCCAGGGCTTTGGATCTTGGTAGTGAAACAGGCTGTGGTATTTTGGAGACCTATCAAGGTTAGTGCCAGCGTGTGGATCAGAATGTTCTCTGACATGGTTCTTTGAGCTTCTTTCTCCCTAACCCATTGGTGCTGTCTTTCCTCTCCTGGTTTTTAAGACACTTTTCCCCTAGTGGTATTTTTTTTTTTTTAATGTTTATTTATTTTTTTTGGGAGGGAGAGAGAGAATTGCAAGCAGGCTTCATGCTCAGCACGGGGGCCCAACATGGGGCTCAATCCCATGAACTGTGAGATCATGACCTGAGCTGAAATCAGGAGTCTGACACTTAACCAACTGGGCCACTCAGACACCCCTGTTTGTTTTTTTTCGTTGTTGTTTGTTTTTAAAAGTAAACTCTACCCTCAGCGTGGGGCTTGAACTCACATCCCCAAGATCAAGAGTCACCTGCTCTACCCATTGAGCCAGCCAGGTGCTTTCAATTTTGTAATCTTAAAGATCCTTTCATGAAAGTCCTTTTTAAGGGGGGCTTGGCTGCCATGTGCTAAGATTTTAGTAACTTAGTGTATACTAAAGGCTTCTGAGCTTTGGAATTTTGTGATTCCTTTACTAATAATATTCTTTTCATATTTTCAAAAGATTGAATCTTCATTTATTTTTTTCAGGTGTATTTAAGAGTAGGTATACAGTGAAAGGCACATAGGATCTCAAAAATTAGTTTTTGGAGTTCATCGAACCATTTTTACCTTTTAAACAAGAGTTTATACTGAAATCGTTTTGATATATCTTAATTTTAACCATCTGACTGTCCCTGTGTGGATCATTTGAGATTATGTTTTAGAATTATATTTTGAAATAATTTTGATCAAAGTTTGACATATTTGATATTTAAAGAAGTAAACTGTTATAGTGTCAGCTTATGTGTAAGTCTCAAAAACCTAAATCATGCTTTTCCTGTTATGTCATGTTACATTTTTGGCCCAACACTCCTCTGTGTCCAAGCAAACTTTCCCTACTTTCTATCAGCATAATTTTTCTGCTGTTAATCAGAGTAAATGGTATCATTCCAAGTTGCTGTAGTCTTTCTTTAGGTCATTCTGTTTTCATGTGAGTCTCCTTTTAAAGCAACACAAAGATTGTGCTTGTCCTGTGTTTCTTCCATTTAATAAGCATAGTGACAAGTGCCAAAGTGGGCCATCTGGTTTCATTTTGAAATTGATATCTGTGGCTTTAGGTTTCTCTAATCAAAGCTTGAAAGATTGCTACCTGTTTCAGTAGCATGTACAGTATTATAATGCAGTCTAGCAAATACTGAGGTTTTAGGTATTATGGGAACATATAGAAAATAGTCTGCTTTCAGGCACCTGGGTGAAGCTACCGTGAGGTCATGACCTGAGCCGACATAATGAGTCAGATGCTTCATGGACTGAGCCACCTAGGCTCCCCTCTAGAATTTTTTGATAGTGAATATCTTGCCTGGCATATACTACCACTTAAGTATTTATTAAATAAATCATGTTTTTTTGATGAGGGTAATGTCCTCTCTAAGGGAGTGAAAATTGTTTCTGGGGTTGGTGGTGAAAAGTCCTTACTCTTTTTATGTATAAGCATAAATGTACATCTGTCCTGTAAACAGATGGTGTATCCATCTTAGAAATTTTTTTTTTTTTTTTTTTTTTAGTATTTGAGAGAGAGGCTCAAAAGCAGGAGAGGGGCAGAGGGGGGAGGGGAGAGAGAGAGAGCGAAAATCCCAAGCAGGCTCCTTGCTGTCAGTGCAGAGCCTGACTTGGGGCTCGATCTCACGAGCTGTGAGATCATGAGGTGAGCTGAAATGAAGAGTCAGATGCTTAACTGACAGAACCACCCAGGCGCCCCCATTTTATTAAATTTAGTGGGGAGAGGGTAGTTAGGAAAAATAAGTCTGAAAAAGCTTCTTTAGGGAGCAATAATGAAAAAAAGTTGAGAAACACTGAAATGAATCAATATTGAAAATACTAAATTTGTGCCCTTTACTGAAGTTTAGAAACCTTTTTCTCTGGAATTAAAATTTTTTTAAACATTTATATATTTTTGAGAGAGAGACAGAGCATGAGCAGGGGAGGGCAGAGAGAGAGAGAGGGAGACACAGAATCCGAAGCAGGCTCCAGGCTTCGAAACTGTCAGCACAGAGCCTAATGCAGGGCTCGAACTTGCAAACTGCCAAGATCATGACCTGAGCAAAGTCAGGCATCCAACCGACTGAGCCACCCAGGCGCCCCTGGCATTTTTATTGTAATAGATTTTGGCTTCTAGTTCAGTAGTGGGAGGAACAGTTTTAACATACGAAACTGTAAGAGGTTGTGAGTAAAATTTTAAGATCAAAGTTATTCTTGTTGGTTGATGATGTGTAGGTAAAGTTTTGTGTTCTTCTCCCAGTATTGTCTGGGAAGGGCTGGAAATTAAAGGACTGCATATAAACTGCTGATGGTTATTTTTACTCTGGTTTTATTTTCAATTTTGTTTTTTTAAACACTACTGTTAAAGTTTTATGCTATGTTAACAAAATAAGCTCAAAATAACATATAGAATTGAACTTTAAAAAAAACTGAACTTTGATTTCATGCACTGAATTGAGCTTGTCACATTTAATTTTTGGATCTATATTATCTAAAATGGAATCTGGTTTAGTGTCCATATGTTTAGTTCAATCCAATTATTGAACACATTCTGTATGTCCATCTCTTTCCTTCATGGTTGGGTTTCAGAGAAAAATTTCTTACCCTCAAGAAGCATCCAGTCTGTGTAGAAGACATGTGCAAATGATTTCAATAAAAGAGATTGCAGACTTCAATGTTAGTACATGTTAAGTGTAGTATGGACATACTGGGGATGCCTTGGATCAGCAGCCGAAAGACTGTGCCATGCTCTAGACTCCCAGCCTTGCCTTTGAGTAGTTAGAAAAACTAGGATAAATGATTTGAATTCTTAGAACCTCAGTTTTTCCCTGGGCAAAATGGGCCTATATTTGTGGGCTGTCCCATAATCTCTAGATTGTAGGGCTCCAGTGAACTGGCATATATGCAGGATCTTTGAAAACTGCAAAGTGCTGAACAAATGAGTAATGGCCTAGCCTCGAGAAGTGAGTTACAGTTTGTAGTGGTACTGATAAGTATTTAATATTTTCACTATTTTTGTTTCTTGGCCCTCTTATTCTTTATCTACTGGGCTTAGTAGAACATTCCTCTTCCAACCCCGGTGGTCACCATTTCTTCCCACTTTCCATAGTCCTACCCCCTGTTTTTGATGCCCTCCCCCCTTTAGGAGGCAGGGGGTCCTTTCTACCTGAGTTCAAGGCCAGGATCTTCTCTTAGGGTGTTAGGGCTAGGTCCTCTGGAGAAGGCATTGGCACACAATCCTTTCTTTTTTTATCTTATTTCATTGAAAATTTTTTTCCTATTTTCTTCCTGTCTTAATGTACTGTTCGCTCTTTCCTCACTATAGGTTCTTTGGCTACCAAGCCAGAGCCCTGTGGGGTTTGAGAGTGGGGAAAGGTGGGAACGCCAGTTTCCAAAGTTGCACTAAATTATGAAATTGTACTTTGTGCAAGTCTTTTTGTTAAATGAGCCTAGGAATAAAAGTAGCAAGGAAAGTCCTAGTCTTCACAAGTTTATATAGTCTAATGGTGGAGAGGCAGGACATGGGAGAATTCAAATAACGGTGTAAATTAGCACTATCCTAAGTGCCACTTGGATAGTGGATACCATACATTTTTATTCAGAGGAAGTAGCAAATAGGTTGAGGCTGGCCAGGAGGGTCAGGAGCAGAGGGAAGTTGAGCTGGGCATTATTCCCCTTACAGAGGAGTCGGCATTCCATTCTAGGAGAGGAGGGGGAGCTGGGGCTTATAACAGAATCTCCCAGGGGATTCTGTCCACAGAGTTGGTTGGAGCTGACTGGAAATTGGTTTTGGGGTTAACTTTCATTTGATTGTCACAGTCTTTTAAGATGGTATCTCGGCTAGTCCCGCCCCATGCATCTATAAAATTTTAAGTTAGAAAATTGTTTTAATATACATTGTAATTTTCTTAAAATATTTGCAGTGTTTAGAAATTATTGCTTATAAATGTGAACTTAAAGTAATCTGCCCATCCATCATCTCCCGGTCTCAAATAATTGAGGATCTTTTATGATCTGGGCAGGGTCCTGACTGCTGGACTAGAAACATTAAGATAGTCTCCATAGTCTTAATTGTGACTGGTAGGCCTCAAAGAGTAAAAGGAAAGCTGTAGGTTCTTTATTCTTAATTTTTTTTTCTTGTGGTAAAATATTCGTAACATAAAATTTACGATTTCAGCCATTTTAAAGTGTACAAATCAGGGGCATTAAGGACATTCAGATTGTTGTGAATGTTGTAGCCATCATCACTAACCATCTGTAGAACTTTTTCATCATTCCAAACAAAGTATACCGATTAAACACTAACTCTTCCTTTCTCCCTTCCCTTAGCCTCTGGTAACCACTATAGATGATCTCCAACTTACAGTGGTCTAACGTGCAATTTTTTGATTTTATGGTGGTGTGAAAGGGATATATAGATAGTAGAAACTGTACTTTGAATTGACTTTGGATTGTTTCCTAGGCTAACAATGTGCCCTGTGATACTCTCCCCTTAATCCGGGCAGGGCTTAAGGGGGCAGCAGCCGCCAGCTGTCATGTGATCACAGGGATGAACAGCTGGTAACAGTTAGAACTGTTCTGAACCCACAACCGTTCTGTTTTTCAGTACAGTTTTCAGTAAATTACATGAGATACTGAGTACTTTATTATAAAATGGGATTTGTGTTAAGATGGTTTTGCTTAATTATAGGCTAATGTAAGTGCTCTGAGCATGTTTAAGGTAGGCTGGGCTAAGCTGTGATGTTCAGTGAATTAGGTGTATTAACTGCATTTTCACCTTAAATTATATTCTCAGATTTACAGTGGGGTTTATTGGGATGTACCTCCATTGTAGGTTGAGGAAGATCTATATTCTGTTTTCTATATCTATGAATTTGACTATCCTCGGTACCTTATACAAGTGGAATCATGCATTTGCCCCGTTATGTCTGTTTTAGCATATTTTCAAGGTTCATTCATGTCGTAGCATGTATCCTAAATTTCATTCCTTTTCAAGGCTGAATAATATTACGTTATATGTGTATACTGCGTTTTGTTTATCCACTCATCTGTTGAACATTTTGGTTTCTACTTTTTAACCATTGTGAATAAGTCTGCTTTGAACGTTGTTATGCAAATATCTGTTTGAGTCCCTGCTTTAATTATTTTGGATACATACTTGGAATGAAATTGCTAGAAAACATGGTAATTCTATGTTAAATGTTTGGAGGAGCTACCATATTGTCTTCCACAGTGGCCGGACCATTTTGCATTCCCAGCAGTGCACAAGGATTGCAGTTTCTGTGTCCTGGCCAACACTTGTTTGTTTGTTTGGATGATAGCCACTGTAACAGGTGTTTAGTGGTATCTCATTGTGGTTTTGATTTGCACTTCTCTAATGATTAGTGATGTTGAACAAATTTTTTTGTGCTGATTAGACATTTGTGTATTTTCTTTGGAGAAATATCTATTTAAGTACTTGCCCTGTTTTTTTTTTTTTTTCCCCCAATAAGGTTTTGTTGTTGAGTGTTAGAAGTTGTGTATATTTTCAGGATATTAATCCCTTATTAAATCTATGATTTGCACATATTTTCTACTATCGTGTGGGTTGCCTTTTTACTATGTTGACAGTGTCCTTTGATCCACAAAAGTTTTTACTTTTGATTGTCTGCTTTATCTTTTTGTTGCTGTTGGCTGTGCTTTTGGTGTCATATTCAAGAAGTCATTTCAAAATTTAATGTTTTTAGGATTTTCTGCTATGTTTTTTCCCTATGAGTTTTATAGTTTTTTTATGTTTTGGTCTTTGATCGTTTTGAGTTAGTTTTTAATGTATGGTATAATGTAGGGGTCCAACTTCATTCTTTTTGCATATGGATATTCAGTTTTGTCAGCACCTTTTGCTGTCAAGATTGTTCTTCATTGAATGATCTTGGCACACTTGTCAAAAATCGTATGACCATATACATGCAAGTATTTATTTCTGGGCTTTTGTTCCATTGGTCTGTATGTTTTAATGCCAGTACCACATTGTTTTGATTACTGTAGCTTTGTAATACGTTTTGAAATCAGGGAAGTGTGAATCCCCCAACTTTGTTCAAGCTGTAAGTTTTTGAAAATGAAATTAGATAGTAAAAACTATCCTATCTGCCTGAAAGGTTAGAGCCCTTGAAAAGAGCTCAGAAGTCTCACACTAAAGTCTGTTGACTTCGTTGTCTTTGTTGAAGCTGTCTGCTGATTTGTTCCGGGTTGTGAGTGTGTTTAGGAGATTCAGAAGGAGAGCCAGTAACCAGTTATTTATACCTAATCTTATATATTTATCCCTTAATGCTTCAGTAGGAGGTTGCAAATTTGGGTTTGATGTTCAGGAGAGGTGTCTGGATTGGAAAGGGTGATTTGGAGTTGTATCTCTCCCCTAAGATTGTTTCCTGCACTCCATGTCAGAGTCTATTCCCCTGCAGCCACACAGTTGCTTAGGTCAGACTTCCCAGTCTTCTCTCTTTCACAATCCATGCCCAGTAGGTAACTCAGTCTGCATTCTCAGAATTCTTTGAATTTGTCTTCTGTCCATTTTTAAGGCCACTGCCTTAGTTCACCTCCTCACCTGTTCTCTCTTGGATTGGTTTTCCTCAGTGACTGTTTAAAATCTTCATCACTCCCTTCAAGTTTCTTGTTTTACTTCTTCCTTGCTCTGGGTCTATAGAGGCTTCTTTTACCTGTCTTCCTCTATCTACCTTTATCTAAACTCCTTCCTTTCTGTTACAGGGGAAGGGGTTTCTGCTTAAGGTTAACCCCTTCTCCCACTCCAGTATAGTCTCTTTGCCTCTTTGATGCTTGTGCTCCCTCAGCTCTTAGATCTTCTTCTCCTCCATCTGTCCATCTCTTCTGTAACTGCACATGACCATTTAAGCTTTGTCATCATGGCTTTATTTTCCCCATACTTTTGTAAATGTGTTCTGATTGTAAACTTGGTTATTAGAAACTATTTAGTAGAATTGGTAGAATTCAGTAGAATTGGTATTGAATTGAAGGTCTAGGGTTTGTGTTTCTTTGTGATTTCTTTCATTGCTTGGTGTGTGAAGTGATTCTTCTCTCACCTTCAGATTTCTTAGATCACATTTTGGCTGATGGTCTTGCCTGGTCTGTGGAACAATGGCAGTCTTTTCCTATTCCTATAGGGGAAAATGTGTTATTATCTTAGTAGCTGGTTAGAGAATTCCTTTGAAGGGAGGAGTTCCTCCTGTGGGGTGTTGTCCAGATTTCAGTGAGGAAGGGAAAAGTGATTCTGTTGTCACTGGTAGAACAGGTAGGAGTGCTGAGTGCTGTGAGGAAGGCAGAGATGTGTGGTTGAGGAGTGTGCCCAAAGAAGGACGTTGGAAAGGGCAGGAAACACTTTAGGGAGGTAAGTTTTGAGCAGAATATTGAATGAGATGTGGCATGTCACTTGACAGGAAACTGACATTCTAGACAGGATATATTGTGACAGGGTATATGTGAAAATAACTATATGAGGAAGTCCTCTTTCTAAGATTGACATTATTTTACCATAGCTAAAGAAGAAAATCTGTTGTATATAATGAGAACTAAGTTATGGGGGGGGGGGGAGTTTGTGTGGAACAGGGAAATGAAAAGTCATTAGTACCTTAGGATCTTTAAATATAAGTTGGAAATGATATTGGAGGCAGTTGGAGGTTTTAAAGATAGCAATAATACTGTAAACTGGATTTTTAGAAAGGGTTCCTTTAAGTGAATAAATAATTTGTAGATGGAGAGGATGGAGGCAGGAAAGTTGGTAGTAGGATTGAAGTTACTAGAATTTGTGAAATTTTGTGCCTGCATCTTGGATGCAGAGGGAACAGTCTTGATCAGAAAGATAATTTTTATAGAAGAATTAATAGGATTTAATTACCATTAAAGCTTAGAGGAGAGAACATGGTTGGTTTGAGTTTAAAGAACTATGCTCCTTGTGGAGAAAGATGTAGAAAATGAAATCCACAATTCAGCTTTTATTCCTTTGAAAAACATTTATGGAGTGCCTACTGTATCCTAGGCACTATACTAGGGAAGACAGAACAACATAAATTTGCATATATGTGTATAATTACACATTGTGATCATGTTATGAAGAAAAATTAGAGTATGCTGTGAGAGAGTGGGTATAGGGGGAGGGTAAAGGGAAGAACTTTCCAAGGAAATGATATTTAGGCTGACACTCAAGGAATGAGTAGGAGCCGCAGACAGTGAAGTTAGATTAGTTGAGTGTACTCCAAGGCCCTGAGGTGAGACAGCTTGGCTTGGCTTAAAGAACTGAAAAATGGTTCAGGCAGGAGTGGGGTGATGGGGAGAAAGGCCTGAGATGATGAACACACAATACAGGGCTTTACAAGGCAGTTTAAGGATTTTGTATATTCTCCTGAGTGCAGTTGGGAAACCATTGAAGGGTTTTGGGGAGTGACATACTTCACTAACAACAACAAAAAAGTTCTGGGTGGAAAATGGCTTGAACAAAACGGCAAGTGATGAAAATTGGGTGGTAACACCGTGTATTATTGTTCTAGTCTTATTTTAAATGAATTTGCACATGTTTAGTTTTCAGTTAGAAAAATGAGATCTTCCAGTACTGCTTTGTAACCCTTTTTCTCTTAATGATATGTAGTGACCACTTTCCCATGTTAGTAAATATGCATTTACTCATGTAAAAAAAATTCAAGTGGCACAGCGAGAAATACAGTGTCCCATTATTTTCGGCGACTGCATTATAGAACATATTATTTGATGTACCATAATTAATAGGTGTGTATGTTAGGGACCTTCCTTTATTTTTCTAATGGCCTGGAAATCACATTATTATTTTGTTAGGCTTTCATGTTTGTATTAGCAGGTTCTCCCATACAGGCTCTTCCTTTTCTTCACCGAGCAGCCAATTCTTACTCATGTTTTGATGCCTAGCTGAGGCTCTTCATCTTATTCTAGCCCCCTAGGCAGTGTTAGTTGCTCTCACATCCCTTTTGCTTATTGGGTATCTAGCACCTACCACAGTGTCTAGTATGTTCTAGGGGTTTATGCATATGTGTTAGCCTGCTGGGGCTGTTGTAATAAAAATAATCAAAAGAATTGGCTTAAACAGAAGTTTTCTCACAGTACTGGAGGCAGGAATTTTGAAGTTAGGGTACCTACATGGTTGGGTTCTGGAGAGATTCCTCTGTGTCCTCACATGGCCGAGAAACACAGCAAAATGTGTGGTGTCCCTTCTGATGAGGGCCCTACACTTGCAACTTTATCTAAACCTAATTATCTCTCAGAGACCCCCGTCTCCAAATAGATTCACATGGGGGTTAGGGCTTCAAAATATGAATTTGGGGGGTACACAATTCAGTTCATAGCAGCATGTTTTTGGAATGAAGGAATGAATGGTTGCCATTTTATTCATATTAGCATTATGATATTGAATTATAATTTTATTTTCATTGTGTGCCTTCTATCTTGGTTATCTTTAATCTCTGCTTAGCAATGTCTTGGCACTCAATAGCTATTTATTGAATTAAAATGATATTTTCTTATTTTAAGAATTACAAAATTATGTTTTACTTTATGCAGCTTTGTGTCTCTGCCTCCCAAATGGGATTTTTTGCTAGAAAATCATGCACACACCTGCATCGAATAGATAAATGTTATGGTGATGTGGTAGAAAACTTACATGCTTTCATTATTATCTGTAGTTTTCAGAATGTCCTCAGAATACTGATAGTGTGATGTAGTGGTGAAACACTATATTTACAGTCACAGCACTGTGGCATTAGATACGACTGCTGCTTCTGGAGTGTGAATGTAGTCTTATTTCTTCTCTAAACTTCAGATTTTTCAAATGTAGAATGATAGTATTTTACTGGGTTATTATGAGATGAGATGATTATGTGAAGAGAGCTTTGCAAATTGAAATGTTTTTGTGTTGTGTTTATTAAGTAAACCCCTCATGCTTTCTAGAGAAGAATTAAGACTGGGATTAGAGTTAGGTTTTGTTAATAAGATGCTGTTAAATACACTTTAAAACTTAACTGATCAAATAAACATACATTTTGCCATGGATCCTTGAAAAGATTTATTTGTTTGTGAGGAAGTCAGTTTCTTCTCACACTTAGTTTTGTGCTTTCTGTATTGAAGTGATCAGTGGCAGGTGTGGAAAGAAAAATGAGTACAGTAGTGCTCCCTTATCCACAGGGGTAATGTTCCAAGACCCACAGGGGATGCCTGAAACCCAAGATAGAACCGAACCCTGTATATATCATGTTTTTTCCTGGTCATTATATTTATGATAAAGTTTTATTTATAAATTAGGCACCGTAAGAGATTAACAACTAATAGCAAGATAGGACAGTTATAACAATATCCTGTAATAAAAGTAATGTGAATGTGGTCTTTCTCTTTCTCAAAATATCTTACTGTACTGTACTCACCTTTCTTCTTGTGATGATTTGAGATGATAATATGCTTACATGATGAGATGAAGTGAGGTAAATGAATTCGGGGCATTGTATGTAGCATTAGGCTACTATTAACCTTCTGACAATAAAGTCAGAAGGGTTATCTACTTCTGGATGGTGATTGAGCATGGGTAACAGACTGTGGGTAAGGGGTGAGGGGACTACTGTATCTTTCATTTTCATGGGGCTGAAGTGAAGCATACCTAGATTACCCATTAAACAAATCTGTCTTGGATGGCAGAGAGAGAGGGAGACACAGAATCCAAAGCAGGCTCCAGGCTCAGCCGTCAGCACAGAACCTGATGTGGGGCTCGAACTCACAAACTGTGAGATCGTGACCTGAGCCAAAGTTGGATGCTTAACTGACTGAGCCACCCAGTGCCCCTAAAAAAATCTAAAAAAAAAAAAAAAAAAAAAAAAAAGCGTATAAGTAAGACAAGACCACGGAGTATTACGCTTCAGGAGTAGGTGAAACAAGAGTAATCTGTGAAAGCCTGAACAGGAGCTGCTCAGTAAGGGAGTGGTGTTATGGAAGCCAGGGGAGGAGGAGCAAAGGTCAGCAGCGGCAGAGGTTGTGGGGCAGTTAGTTAAGGCAAGGCTTGTTGAGAACTGTATCAGATTGCATGGGTTCGAAAGTGAAAAGGAAGTGGTGGCGAGTTATTTTTTGACCAAACAGTTGACTCTTGAACAGTTTAGGGGTTAGGGGTACCACAAAAGCTAAGGAAGCTTTGGACTTCCCCAGAACTTAACTACCAGTAGCCTACTACTGTTTATTGGAAGCCTTCCCGATAACATGAAGTCAATTAGCACATATTTGTATATATATTTTGTGCTGTTTTCTTAAAATAAGTTACAGAAAAGAAAATGTTATTAAAATCCTGAGGAAGAGGAAATACATTTGTAGTACTGTGCATATCGAAAAAAATCTGTGGATCAATGGACGTGTGCAGTTCAAACCAGTGTTGAAGTGTCTGTTGTACTTTCAAGGAGTTCGTGGTGAGTGGGCAGGATATAGGGCAGTGCTGGTTCCTCTCTCTCTGTTTCTCATGATGGGCAAACTTGAGGATGTTTGAATGTCAATAGGAAGTGCTAGTATATATGTAAGAGGTTTAAGATGCTTTAGAAGGACGGTAATTGTGAGGAAAGGTACTTCTCAAGATGTGAGAGCATTGGTAGAAGGGTGAGCCTTAGGCAGTTTTTTCTGTTACCAGACAAAAGAATGAGTAGGGAGGAATTTGAGTTTATAGGTTTGGTTCATTGTTAGAAGCTGAGGCCATTCCTGTCAGATGGTGTTTACTTCTGTGAAGTCATCTGCTGAAAATGAGCCAAGTTCAGAGATTTGAGGAGAATGGAGTTTTGAAATAGCTGCTACAGGGAGTGAGAAGAGTTTTGAGGGGAACACAGGATTTGCCAGGTATCATTGACAGTTTAAGTTGTACTGAGATTGCAAGATTTTTTTTTTCCCCACTAGCAGTTCAGAAGCACAGAAAAGGAGAAAGTGGACAGTTGGATTGATCTGGAGTTGGAGTTTTGCTAGGTGAATGTAGTAGAAGAAAAATAGAAAACGCATTTAGGAAATTAGCAAGAGTGTAGTCTAAGTGGTGTATTCTGGGCTTGTTTTCCCTATTTTTGAATTGGAAATAATAATACTTAACCTCAGAAGGTTACTGTAAGGTGTAAATGAGTTACTATGTGTTTAGTGTTTAGAATAATACTTGACATATTGTGGGTGCTTAGTGAATGATTGTTCTGGCTAGAGGTGAGGATAAAGATGGAGGGGACTGATATGAAGGAGGGAAGGCTTGGGATTGGATTCCCCACAAAATTGAGGAAGAATTGGATGTGGATTGGATGTGAACTTACTACTTAGATTGGGTTCTAACAGAGGTTCTTGAGGTTTGATGCTGGTATCCAAGTTCCCAGGGAGTGGAGGTTCTTAGCCTGGAGTCAGTGGTAGAATTCAGGATAAAACACTTGAGTGGGAAAACAGAATTTCTTTGAAAATAAAAAAAATTTGATTTTGTCTATCGTTTTTGCCATATGCAGACTTGGAAAAACTTGGGTGGTGTAAAATCAGTCTCTTTTATTTCTTTTAAATTGGAGTAATAGCTGGAAAGTTTTTTCCCTCACTCCCAGGTTATGAAGGTATTCACCTCTGTTTTTTTCTAGTACTTTATTGTTTCATTTTACATTTCAGTCTCTGACCCATCTATTTGGAGCTTTATTTAGAAGTATAATATGAAGTATGGATCTAATTTCTTTTTCTAAATGGCTATCTATCCACTTGTCCCAATTATTAATTAAAATACCCATCTTTCCATTTTATACTAATTTGAGATTACAGTTTTATCATTTATTAGATTTCAGTATATTCTTGGGTCTTTTTCTGGTTTTTATTCTTTTGGCCTGTTCATGCATTGGTATCACATCATTTAATTTCTAGAGGCTTTTAAATCTGTTTTAGTAACTAGTAGGACAGTTTCCATTTCTGTTCCTCACATATTGCCCTCTCCCAAGTTTTCTTTGTTATTCTTTTGTATTTATGAACTCCGTTTTTAACTTCTGTAGCTCCAGGAAAAAACAACTTGCTATTTTTATCAGGACCTTTGTAAGTTAGGAATAACTCATAACATGATAATGTTTTTGTATGTAAGACATCTTCCAGGTCTGTTTTTAAGTCTTGCAGGAAAGTTTTAACTTTTCTTTGTATAGGTTTGCCTAGATTCTTTCTTTGGTTAAGATTGTAAATGAGGTCTTTGCAGTTATATCTTAACTTTTTATATTTTATTTTTTTATTTTTATTTTTTGGTATATGGCAGTTATTGATGGTTGTCAATTTTGTAGTCCTGGTACTTTTTCAAAGTTTTCTTATTGTATAGTAATTTTTCCATTTATACTCTTCAGTTTTTTCTGGGTGTCCTTTTTTTTTTTCAGTCCCTAGTTATATCACCTGCAAATGTAGATAGTTTTCCAGTTTTTCTGTTTTCATTCGCTTATTTTTGTCTAATCTTTGAAGTCTGTCTTTACCTGAAGTCACCTTCATTGTCTTTATCAGTTTATTTTTGCTAAGAACTTTTTCACTCTTAGTTCTTCCAAAGTAATGAAAAGTTCTTTTAAGATTTCAGGAGTAATTTCATATACAAGGTGTGGTAGTTTTTTTTTTTTTGTTGTTGTTGTTCGTTTTTTTTGGTAACAGCTTTACAGAGGTAGAATTCATACATCATACAATTCACCCACTTAAAGTATACAATTCAAGGTTTTTAGTATGTTCAGAATTGTGCAACAGTCATTACAAGCAATTTTAGAACAGTTTGGTTATCCCCAAGAGAAACTCAGACTCTTTGGCCATCACCTCCTTTTTTCCTGTCTCTTCAATGCTAGGCAGCCCCTACGTAAGTTGTACTGTGTAAAAATTTAGCAGCTTAAAGTAGCAAATGTATTTTATCTCCTAGTTTTCTGTGGACCAGGAATCTGGGCATTGCTTAACTGAGTGCCTCTGGCTCAAGGTCTTTCATGAGATTGCAGTTAAATTGTTGGCCGGAGAGAGCTTCAGTTTCATCTGAAGGTTCAACTGGAGGAGAATTCTATTTCTTGCAGGTTGTTAGTCTGAGAGCCTCAGTTCTTTGCCTGATGTGTCTATATAGTACAGCTGGAAACATGGCATTTGGCAGAGGAAGGGAGGAGGCCCAAGATGGAAGCACACACTGTATTTGTAACTAACCTTTGAAGTGACACACCATCATCTTTGCCATACACTTGATAGAAGCAAAACCCCAAGTCTAGCCTACAGTCACAAGGAGGGATTACATGAGGGCATGAATACCAGGAGGCAGGGATTATTGGGGGCTGCCCTAGAGGCTGCTTCTGTACAAGGATAGGATGACTTATTTTTTTGAAACCTATTTTATTTTTTGGCTTTTTAGCCCATATTCTTTTTGATGATAAGCTGCTTTCTGTAGGCCTCATTAATTACCTTAACGTACTGGGATGTGTGGTTTTTAGGAAACAGTGGTGATCTTTAGATTCTGTGTACTCCAGAACCTATCATCCTGAGAGTCTAATTTGGATTCTTAAAGTCTAAATGTAGTACTCACTTGCTGTGCCTCTGTAACTGTTAATAGTGTGCCAAGATAGTCCCAAAATTTCTTACCAGTTTGACTTTTAAGAAGATCACCTTGTCAAATGAAAACTTGAAATTTGTTTTGTCCTCATCTAGACTCCATATAACAGTGCCAAATACCAGTTTTCATGTACCCCATCATAAATGCTTATCTATCCTAGGATACGGTTAACTTTATTCTTCACACAGTTCTTTATATGCTGTTAAGGAGTTTGTAAAATGCCCTTGGTAATTGACTTAGAAATGCTTTTTTGGAAATTAACAGGATTGTTTATCTGGTTTTGCCCTAAGTCACATACCCCCTTAGGGAATTCTTAATTGGTTAGAATCATCCTTGTAGAATGCTTGACGTCTTTTTCATGTTAGGTGAGAAAATGTTGGCACAGAGAAGATATTAAATGATCTGCTTCAAATCCTGTAAAAAGTTTTCCCTGTGGCTGGGACTGGATTGAGGTTTCTCAGCATCTGGTCCAGCCTGATTATTCATACATCGTAATGACACTCTTTGTGTAAAGATTTTTGTTACCTAATTCTGTTTCTTGTTAGGGGTTTATTCTGAGTTTTATTTCTTTTTCAGTTGGTTTTGGTAATTTGTGTTTTTCCAGGAATTTGAACATTTTGTCTGAGTTGTCTGATTTATTGACATAAAGTTGTTTATGGTATTCTCTTAAAATCCTTTAAATTTCTGTAGGATTGGAAGTGATGTCCCTGCGTTACTTTTTTGACTTTGGTAATTTGTATATCTCTTTACTCTTTATTCCTCTATTCCATGCCCCTGTTTTAACCTTGAAATTTTTTTTTTTTAAAGAAATAACTTTCGGCTTCATGGATTCTTCCTCCCTCCCCCCCCCCCCCCCCCCGCCCCTTTGCATTTCCTTGGTTTCTGCACTAATTTTTATTACTTCCTTTTCTTTGATTGATTTGGATTTAGTTGGTTTTTCTAGTTTCTTAAGGTAGGAGACCTTTCTTCTTTTGCAATATAGATGTTTAACAGAGATAAATTTCTTTCTAAACACTGCATCTCATAGATTTTGATATTTTGTTTTTGTTTTCATTCAGTTCAAAATGTTTCCTAACTTCTTTGGTGATTTCTTTTTTTTTTGTTTGTTTTTTTTAATATATGAAATTTATTGTCAAATTGGTTTCCATACAACACCCAGTGCTCATCCCAAAAGGTGCCCTCCTCAATACCCATCACCCACCCTCCCCTCCCTCCCACCCCCCATCAACCCTCAGTTTGTTCTCAGTTTTTAACAGTCTTTTATGCTTTGGCTCTCTCCCACTCTCACCTCTTTTTTTTTTTTTTTCCTTCCCCTCCCCCATGGGTTTCTGTTAAGTTTCTCAGGATCCACATAAGAGTGAAACCATATGGTATCTGTCTTTCTCTGTATGGCTTATTTCACTTAGCATCACACTCTCCAGTTCCATCCACGTTGCTACAAAAGGCCATATTTCATTCTTTCTCATTGCCACGTAGTATTCCACTGTGTATATAAACCACAATTTCTTTTTTTTTTTTTTTAAACGTTTATTTATTTTTGAGACAGAGACAGAGCATGAACGGGGGAGGGGCAGAGAAAGAGGGAGACACAGAATCCGAAACAGGCTCCAGGCTCTGAGCGGTCAGCACAGAGCCCGACGCGGGGCTCGAACTCGCACACCGCGAGATCGTGACCTGAGCCGAAGTCGGCCGCCCAACCGACTGAGCCACCCAGGCGCCCCTAAACCACAATTTCTTTATCCATTCATCAGTTGATGGACATTTAGGCTCTTTCCATAATTTGGCTATTGTTGAGAGTGCTGCTATAAACATTGGGGTACAAGTGCCCCTATGCATCAGTACTCCTGTATCCCTTGGGTAAATTCCTAGCAGTGCTATTGCTGGGTCATAGGGTAGGTCTATTTGTAATTTTCTGAGGAACCTCCACACTGCTTTCCAGAGCGGCTGCACCAATTTGCATTCCCACCAACAGTACAAGAGGGTTCCCGTTTCTCTACATCCTCTCCAGCATCTATAGTCTCCTGATTTGTTCATTTTGGCCACTCTGACTGGCATGAGGTGATATCTGAGTGGTTTTGATTTGTATTTCCCTGATAAGGAGCGACGTTGAACATCTTTTCATGTGCCTGTTGGCCATCCGGATGTCTTCTTTAGAGAAGTGTCTATTCATGTTTTCTGCCCATTTCTTCACTGGGTTATTTGTTTTTCGGGTGTGGAGTTTGGTGAGCTCTTTATAGATTTTTGATACTAGCCCTTTGTCCGATATGTCATTTGCAAATATCTTTTCCCATTCCGTTGGTTGCCTTTTAGTTTTGTTGGTTGTTTCCTTTGCTGTGCAGAAACTTTTTGGTGATTTCTTTGAACAGTGGATTATTTAGAAGTCATAGATTAATTTCCAAATAGAGATTTTCCAGATTTCATTCTGTTGATTTCTAATTTAATTCCCTTAGAGTAAAACATATTTTATATGATTTCAGTTCTGTTGTTTCAAACTATTGTTTGAGAGTTTTCTCAATGCCATTTAAATCAGCTTGGTTGATAGTATTGTTCAGTTTTGTATCTTCGTTGTTTTTTTTGTCTAGTTCTATCCATTGTCAGTGTAATCTTCAGCTACTGTTACTGTATTGTTTCTCCTTTCTGGCCAGTTTTGCATCATGTATTTTGCATTTGTTAGGTATGTATGTATTACTTTATAATTGTTCTATCTTCCTGATACTTCTTTATCATATGAAAATGCCCCCTATATGTTCTTATTAACTTTATTTAAGCTGAAGTCTACTTTGTCTTGTTAATATATCTGGTCCAGTTTTCTTTAGATTAGTGTTTGCATGTTCTTTTCACTCTTGTAAACCTATTTGTGTCTTTGAATCTAAACTGTCTTTTGTAGGCAGCATATGGTTAGGTCTTTTATCCAGTCTTGGTAAGCTTTTATCTTTGGAGTATTTAATCTATTCACAATTACATAATTATTGATAGAGTTTGATTTACACCAGCCACTATGCTCTTTGTTTTCTGTCAGATGTCCCTTTTGTTCCTCTGTTTCTCCTGTACTGCCTTCTTTTGTGTTAAATAGAAAATTATAATTAAACCATTTAAATTTCCTCCCTTTTTTCTTCTTTCTTTTCTATATTAGAGTCTTTTTCTTAATAGTTACTTTAGAAATTACAATATATATCTTTATCACATTCTTCAAATTAATACTTATTTAATTCCAGCAAAATATAGAAGCTTTGCTTCAGTATAGCTTTATTTACTCCCCTTTCTTTTCTGCATTGTCAGAAATATTACAAATTTATGTTATGACCCCAACAACAATGTTTTATACTTAGTTTTATGCAAACCTTTGCTTTTAAATAAGGTTTTAAAAGGAAAAAGAAAATATCCTTTTTTAAAAAGTGTTTGTTTATTTTGAGAGAAGGAAAGAAGAATCCCAAACGCGTGGAGTCTGACATGAGGCTTGATCCCGTGATTCTGAGATCATGACCTGAGCTGAAATCAAGAGTCTGATGCCTAACTGATTGAGCCACCCAGGTGCCCCGAAAATACAGTTTTAAAAATGTACCTTTGTATCTGTCTTTTGTTTATGTGGATTTGAAATACCATCTGATGATACTTTCAGCAGCAGAACTTCCTTTAGTTAATTTCTTATGAGGTTGATCTGCTAGCAACAAATTCATTCTTCTTTTATCTAGGAATGTCTTTGTTTCAAATTCATTTTTGAAGGTTATTTTGCTGAGTATGCGTGAGAAATAAGCCCACTGACCCAATCAAAGGAGGGATGTGGAGATTCGGAGCACAGTGGAGCAAGGGTTTAATCAACCAAGAACGGGTATCTGATGGACGGGCACACTCCAGGCAGTTCCAGCAGGGAATTTATCTCCTAGCATGAAGTCCCTCTCCTGGTTCCTCATTGGCTGAGTACTACAGAGGTTACAGCCTCACCTGGATGTTGCTTATGCCCATGTAAGGCCAAAAAGTAGTCTGATTGGAACAAATGTACATTCCCTGAGGTGATGCAGAGACTTTCAGTCCCTCCTCCCTTTATTCTATGAAGCATGCTTATTGCAAATCCTGCGAAAGTAACCCTGTGAAAAGGAGAGGGGAAGAAGAACCAGGAAGTGAAGTGTCTAAGGGCTTGGGACTCCCCATTTTGGGGAGCGAGGAGTGGTTCATACATACTTCCAAAAGTTAACCCATTGTTAACTAGACAGCACTGCTTTTATTTGGCATATCTGAAAATGAATCATCTCACTCTCACAGTATAGATTCTTGGTTGGTAGTTTCTTTCTTTCGGCACTTCAAATCTCAGTGCCTTCTAGTCTCCAGTCTTAAGTGATTGCAGTGAGAAGTTAACTGGTAATTTGCATTGTTCCCTTATATGTGATAAGTTGTTTTTTTTCTTGCTGCCTTCAAGATACTTTTTTTTTTCTCAACAGTTTGACTATGATGTCTATGTTTGGTGATCTCTTTGTGTTTATCCAGTTTGGAGTTTGTTGAGCATCTAGATCTTAGATGAATTATTTTCTACCTGGTTTGGGAAATTTTCAGCTGTTATTTTTTCTACTTTCTCTCTTTTTGAGTTTCCTTTTACTCCTATTTTACTCCTAAGGTCTTAAAGACCTTAGTCTCTGGGGCGCCTGGGTGGCTCACTTGGTTGAGCGTCCGACTTCGGCTCAGGTCATGATCTCACAGTCTGTGAGTTCGAGCCCCATATCGGGCTCTGTGCTGATGGCTCAGAGCCTGGAGCCTGCTTCCGATTCTGTGTCTCCCTCTCTCTCTGCCCCTTCCCTGCTCATGCTCTCTCTCTGTCTCAAAAATAAATAAAAACATTAAGGAAAAAAAAATTAAAAAAAAAGACCTTAGTCTCTGAGGCTTTCCTCATTTTCTCTCTCTCTCTCTCTCTCTCTTTTTTTTTTAATTAAAGTATATTTGACATTCCTCATTTTCTTCTTTTTTCTTGCTGTTCTTCAAATTCATGTTCCTTGATTTTCTTTCATTTCAAGTCTGTTGAACTCTTCTTGTGAACTTTTCATTTAGGTCATTAATTTTAACTCAAATTCTCATCTCTTGAGATTCTGTATTTGATGAATCAACTTTCTTAATTAGTCATTGCGTTATTCCTTTAATTCTTTAAAAATTTTTTTAAACATTTCATTTTTGAGAGAGAGACAAAGTGTCATCAGGGGAGGGACAGAAACAGAGGGAGACACAGAACCTGAGGCAGGCTCCAGGCTCTGAGCTGTCAGCATAGAGCCTGATGCGGGTTTCCAGCCCATGAACTGTGAGATCATGACCTGAGCTAAAGTTGGCCACCTAACCAACTGAGCCACCCAGGCGCCCCTTGTTCCTATGATTCTTAAAATCTGATTTCCTTTAGTTCTTAACCAGTTATTTTGTAAAATGTCCCTCAATTTGGATTTGTCTGTTGTATACTTTTTTTTTTTTTTTTTTTTAGAGTGAGTGTGAGCAGGGGAGAGGGAAGGCGGGGGAGAAATTCTATAGCATGGGGGCTCAATCCAGTGACCCTGGGATCATGACCTGAGCTGAAATGAAGAGTTGGATGCTCAACTGACTGAACCACCTAGACTCCCCTTTTGTGTAAATACTTTTTTTTTTTTTTTTTTTTTTGAGTGAGGTGAGGGGCAGAGAGAGCAAGAGGATGCAAGAGAATCACAAGCAGCCTCCACACTGATGTGTGGGGCTCAATCTCACCAACTATGAGATCATGACCTGAGCTGAAATGAAGAGTCAGACACTTAACTGACAGAGCCACCCAGGTGCCCCATATAAATATTTTTTTAATGTGTATCTTAGTGTGTTGTTGTTTAATTTTTTAAAAATGTATTTATTTTGAGAGAGACAGAGACAGTACAAGTGGGGGAGGGGCAGAGAGAGAGGGAGAGAGAGAATCCCAAGCAGAGCCTGATGTGGGGCTCAGACTCATGAAACTGTGAGGTCATGACCTGAGCTGAAACCAAGAGTTGGAAACTTAACCGACTGAGCCACCCAGGCACCCCATTTTGGTTTTGTTTTTAGTGTATGTGTTTTTTTGCTTGTTTTGTTTTGTTTTTTTCTTTACCTTTGTAAGGTTGGGGATATTGGATTTAATTTGCTTCTAATTAGATGAGATTAATTGGAATGTGGCAGTTAAATTGTAAGTGACATTTGTTTGGTTAATAAGTCCTAATTTGCTCTCTTACAAATGATAATGTGGGTGGATTGGACTGCCTTTTGTTTACTAGTATGCAGCTGCCCTTATAGTCATAATCAGAGTAGGTTTCTAATAACAAATGTTAAGTGCATGCAGATTTGAGTTTTTTAGCTATGCATAATATTTATTGGCCTGTGTAAATCTTTTAGTTGTAGTTGCTTTATTTAGAGACTTTTAACAGATACATGTCAGAATTTATTAAATTCTTTTTAGCTTTACTAGAAATTACTTGCTTACTTGAACAAAACCCCTTCAAAGTAGCTTAAGATAAGGAGACACAGGTATTCAGCAGTACAGCCCAATACATAGGACTGGTTCTGTCGTTAGGATGCTATTCTTTGTGCAAACTGGTGCAGCCACTTTGGAGAACATTATGGAGGTGCCTCAAAAAACTGAACATAGAACTACCTTACAACCCGGCAGTTGCATTATTAGGTAATTACCCAAAGGATACAAAAATACAGATTTGAAGGGGTGCAAGCACCCCAATATTTATAGCAGCATTATCAATAAGAGCCAAACTATGGAGAGAGCCCACTGATGAATGGATAAAGAAGATTTTGTCTATACACACACACACACACACACACACACAAACATACACACATACATACACAATGCAATAATGCTCAGCCATCAGAAAAAATGACATCTTGCCATTTGCAATGATGTGGATGGTTCTAGAATGTATTGTGCTAAGCGAAGTAAGTCAGAAAGACAAATACCATACGATTTCACTCATTTGTGGAATTTAATAACAAAACATGAACATATGGAAGGGGTGAGGGAAGAGAAGAGAGGGAAACAAACCACAAGAGACTCTTTTTTAATTTCAATTTTATTTTTTTAAATTTACATCCAAATTAGCATATAGTGCAGCAGTGATTTCAGTAGTAGATTGCTTAATTCCCCTTACCCATTTAGCCCATCCCCCCTCCCACAACCCCTTCAGTAACCCTCTGTTCTCCATATTTAGGAGTCTCTTATGTTTGTCCCCCTCCCTGTTTTTGTATTATTTTTGCTTCCCTTCCCTGTGTTCATCTGTTCTGTGTCTTAAAGTCCTCATATGGGTGGAGTCATATGATATTTGTCTTTCTCTGACTAATTTTGCTTAGCATAATACCCTCTAGTTCCATCCACGTAGTTGCAAATGGCAAGATTTCATTCTTTTTGATTGCCGATTGTGTGTGTGTGTACACACACACACACACACACACACACACACATATACATACATACATACCACATCTTCTTTATCCATTCATCCATCGATGGACATTTGGGCTCTTTCCATACCTTGGCTATTGTTGATAGTGCTGCTATAAACATGGGGGTGCCTGTGTCCCTTCGAAATAACATACCTGTATCCCTTGGATAAATACCTAGTAGTGCAATTGCTGGGTCATAGGGATGTTCTACTTTTACTTGAGTTGATTCTTAAACAGCAAAATGCTTCTCATTAAGTGCTTCTGGAGCTTATACCTTGAATGGTGAGAGCTCAGTGTTTGCATTTTTAGGGACCCAGTAAAACAACACCCTTTCCCCCACTCAGGTTGAGCCACCTGAGGGACTCAGGCAAATAGAGATACAAATAAATATTATCACTGAGAATAAGCTGTGTTGGAGGTTGTTGCTTAGATGTGTAGCAGCATTGGGCTTTCTGTAGACTCTGTCCCCTAAACTTAGACCTTGGAACTGCCCATCAAGGGAATTGTGTCTGTAGAGCATGTCCCTGAGATCACTGCCTCATTTGTTATTACATTATTCATTGTTTTTACCGCCTTGCATCTGAATGGCATACTATATGATAAGGTAATTCATATTTCAGTTTATGTTCCACAACCTTCTCATGAGATCTGCCTGAAAGTTTGGCCATTTGACTGAGTGACTCTGTGATGCTGGGGACTCTGAATAACAAAAGATTGATTGAAGTACAACTCTGTAATTAATTTAGCTGGCACCCCATTGGGAAAGTTTCTACTTATCTGGTTATCATTTGTTGTTACTAAAGTAGATGGTGAAAGGCAAGTAGAGGTGCTTTGAATTAGGTTCCAGAACCTTTGGATTTCTTGTCTCTTGTGTTCTGTTCTGTTCTTTGTTGGAGGCCTTGTGAGCTGCACATAGTATAATCTTCAAATGTGCCTGTTGTTGGTTTTTTAGTTCATCAATATGACCATATTAGGGTCTTAATACATTTTCTGTTCTGGTATGTTCCCTCCTATTTTGGACCCATGAACCTAATGAAGTCATGTTTCTCTGGGTTTTGTGGGAACAGCTTATGACCTATCTCTGCTTGGAATATCTCTGTCTCTCCCATTCTTGTATTTTAGGATATTGGAACTGATAACTTGTAGGGCCCCAGAGTAGTTTGCTGTGGTTTTCTAACCTCCAGTTGTTTCTTCTACAGTGAACGGGGTGGGGGGGGGGGGTTATCCTTAAGGTCCTGTGGCTACTGGTATTCCTAGTGCAGCTGCTGCTGCTTCATCAGTAAGTTGATTGTCTGGCCAGTGGTCTTCTCTCAGTGTGACCCTGAACGTTGAGTACCTATCCTTGGACTAACCGAGGGCGTGAAGATACTCCATTGCTGGTGGTAGAATCTCAAACCCATTTAGGGATCTGAAATGATTATTGACTTATAAGTGTAAGAGCTGTGTGGTGTCACTGGGTACATAATCATAACTGGGACTTCTTTACCCTCTTAAAACGTGGCTGCAAATGTAGGTAGTTGTGCCTTTTGAGCCAAATCATAAACTGCTTTATATTGCTGGGTCTTCCTCACCTATTTTAACTGTTACTTTTATTGTGGCTGGCTTGCCCTGCTTAACAGAGTATATTTTTATGGGGCAAACACATCATGTCTTGCATCCCACCTAGACTACAGTTCTTGCAGTTGCAGGGAGTAATGGTTTGTCTGAGGACTGAATCTTTCAAGCAGTGGTTATTGACCTGCCCTTGTAAAAAATCTTTTCCACTGAGAAGTCAGGTGGACTGATGGCATGCCTGGATGTGGTTTCAGTCATCCAGTCTTGTACCAAGTTTTAAGTACTCCAGGTAACTGTCATCACTACACCGCTGTGGACATGTGGGGCCTATGCCACATGTCTCTTCTCTCTTCCATGGGTTTAGGCTCAATAACTGTAATGTGGCATTTCCTTTAAAATACCATCTTATTTGAAATGCATCCCAATTTTAGAGATACTAACCCCCCCCCCCCCGCCCCCCCGCAAGAGTGCTGAGAAATATTGACATACATTGTTGTGTAAGTTTAAGGAGCATAGAATGGTGGTTTGTTTTACAGATATTGTGAAATGTTTACCAAAATGGATTTAGTTAACATCGTCACAAAAAGAGACTCTGTTTTTAATTTTTTATTAAAAAAAATTTTTTTTTAGTGTTTATTTTTGGAGAGAGAGACAGAGTATGGGCGGGGGAGGAGCAGAGAGAGAGGGAGACAGAATCTGAAGCAGTCTCCAGAGTCTGACGCAGGGCTTGAACTCACGAAACCGTGAGATCGTGAGCTGAGCTGAAACCAAGAGTTGGACACATTACCGACTGAGCCACCCAGGTGCCCCACCATTCAAAATTTTAAATTTAATCTTGCATTTTTTAGTACTCCTCCTCTCCCTCCCCTCTCCCAACTTGGTTAATTCCTGATCATGTTTTGCTACAGAACTGTCTGTGCTGATTAGTCCACTTTCCCATGTGATTTTAATTGTATGTTTTCTACTGGTAATGCCTAAAAGCCGTTCACTTCATGTAAGTTTTTAAAGTCTGGTGTTAAAGACTCCAGTTGGCTAAGGTCTGGATACACAGTTACCTTGGGAGTAGTTGAGATTGAGACGTAATTTCATCCTTAGCTAACAAATGGGAGCTTCTCAGTACAGTTCATCTGGAATTTCCGGACTTGTAGACAGACAGGGCGTGGTACTGTCCACATCCGTTACTGCTTCATGAGGTGCACTCTGTTGTTTGCAGTTGCTAGAGGCTTACCTGGGAGCTCCATCTCCGTGTCCAGGTCAGTAGAAGCCAGATATCTGTAACTTTGATTTCATGTGGAATCCATTCCCAGGCTTCCCAGGGCTTTAGGTGACATGGGTACATAGGCTGTGGGCATTACCTAACCTCTGTAACTTAACTGATCTCAGTAGCCACTTCACTAAACCTATGGCAGTATTAATTTAATCAGACCCCTATCGTTTATTAAGTTTAAAAGTATTCTCTCAAATTCAGTCAATTTCTGCTTCCCCTGCCTCATGTTTAAATTAGCCTAGGGGTACCTGTGTGGCTCAGTTGGTTAAGCATCCAATTCTTGGTTTTAGCTCAGGTCATGCTTGGGGTTCGTTCCCCCTCTCCCTCCCTCTCTCCCTCTTTCCCCTCTCCCCTCTCCCCTATCCCCCTCTCTCCCCCTCCCCCCTATCCCCCCTCTCCCCCTCCCCCCTCTCTCCCCCTTCCCCCTCTTCCCCCCTCTCTCCCTCTCTCCATCCCTCCCCCCTCTCTCCCTCTCTCCATCCCTCCTCCCTCTCCCCCCTCTCTCCCTCTCTCCATCCCTCCCCCCTCTCCCCTTTTCCCCTCTCCCCCTCTCCCGCCCTCTACCCCTCTCTCCCTCCCTCTCCCTCTCCATCCCTCCCCCTCTCCCCCTCCCCCCTTTCCCCCTTTGCCTTTCTCCCCCCTCCATCCCTCTCCCCCTCTCCATCCCTCTCCCCCTCTCCATCCCTCTCCCCCTCTCCATCCCTCTCCCCCTCTCCATCCCTCTCCCCCTCTCCATCCCTCTCCCCCTCTCCATCCCTCTCCCCCTCTCCATCCCTCTCCGTCCCTCTCCATCCCTCTCCGTCCCTCTCCATCCCTCTCCGTCCCTCTCTCTCTCCTTCCCTTCCCTCTCTCTCTCCTTCCTTTCCCTCTCTCTCTCCTTCCCTTCCCTTCCCTCTCTCTCTCCTTCCCTTCCCTTCCCTCTCTCTCTCCTTCCCTTCCCTTCCCTCTCTCTCTCCTTCCCTTCCCTTCCCTCTCTCTCTCCTTCCCTTCCCTTCCCTCTCTCTCTCCTTCCCTTCCCTTCCCTCTCTCTCTCCTTCCCTTCCCTTCCCTCTCTCTCTCCTTCCCTTCCCTTCCCTCTCTCTCTCCTTCCCTTCCCTTCCCTCTCTCCTTCCCTTCCCTCTTTCTCTCCTTCCCTTCCCTCTCTCTCTCCTTCCCTCTCTCTCTCCTTCCCTCCCCTCTCTCTCTCCTTCCCTTCCCTCTCTCTCTCCTTCCCTTCCCTCTCTCTCTCTGCTTCTCTCCCCCTCTCTCTGCTTCCCCTCCTCCTCCCCCCTCCTTTCTTCCCTCCCTCTCTCTCCTTCCTTTACTCCCTCTCTCCTTCCCTCCCTCTCTCCTTCCTTCCCTCCCTCCCTCCCTCCCTCCCTCCTTCCCTCTCTCTCTCCTCTCTGTCCCTCCATCTCTCCCCCCCTTCCTCCCCCCCCCCACTAAATAAACTTTAAAAGAAAAAAAGAGTTTAAATTGCTAATTTGTTTATTCTTTTGTGGCTGTCTTAATCTAAATTCTCACTTTCCCAAAGCCTTTTCCCTCAGGAGTGGTAGTTTATTAGGCTAATTTAAGTCCCTGTGTTGATAGTGGAATCTCATGGACCTTGATGGTCAGTCACCATCTGTATACAGGCTGACCACTGTGACCTGGCAAAGTACCAAGACTGACCTTGAACAAGTGCCAGAATCAAAGGGCTAGGTCCCTCCCTAATCCTAGACCCTCCATTACTCAGAGAATCCATTGGCCTGCTCTCCCTCCTACCAAGACTATATGTTACTAGGTTCTGAGAACCATTTAGAAGTTCTCCTTTCTCCTCCGAGTTAGGCACTTTATTATTTAATTTTTAAAAAAAATTTTTTAAGTTTATTTTATTTTTTGAGAGTGTGCGTGCAAGCAAGTAAGCGGGGGGGGGGGGTGCAGGCAGAGAGATAGGGAAAGAGAGAATCCCAAGCAGGCTGTGTTCTGTTAGCACACAGCATGGAGCCCTAAGCGGGGCTCAGTCTCACCAACTGTGAGATCAGGACCTGAGCCAAAATCTAAGAGTCGATGTGTAATCTGTTGAGCCACCCAGGTGTCCCCAGAGTAGGGGGCTTTAGATGAGTAGTTGGCAAAGTTCATAGCTTCATATTTTGGAGGACTCCCAATTATTTGCTCTCAAATAGTGCCCAGACTTCATCTGGTTGATATGAGTATCCCCAGATCTCTAGATGTCTGTCAGTCTCCTTCTGTCTGGTGGTTCTTCCACCTCGCATGTTGCCCTTAGATTTCTGTTGGAGTGAGGGTGGAGCATCTGATTGCCTTACTGTTTGTTATTCAGAGCTTTAGGCATGGGCCAGCACATAAATTTGCTAATATGTTTTTTCAAAATTAATCTTGTGGGGGTGCCTGGGTGGCTTAGTTGGTTAGGCGTCTGACTCTTGATATCTACTCTGGTCGTGATCCTTCCACGCTGTCATGAGATTGAGCCCCGTGTCAGGCTCTGTGTGCTGAGCGTGGGGTCTGCTTGGGATTCTCTCTCCCTCTCTTTCTGGCCCTCCCCCCTCAAAATAAATAAGCATTAAAAAATTAACTTTGTTTTTATGCTAAAAAGAATGAATGATGTTTCAGTATTCTTTGAGGCTACATTGGGCTAGATTGTTTTTCTGGATCTTTTTAACTTGCCCATATGTACTAATAATAAACTACAGTCAGGGGTTAACTGCGTGAGTGAGCTCTGGTCCTTGTAATCTGAAAGAGCCTAGAAAACACTTAATGAAGAATGAGAGACATAGTTTTAAACCTCTGACTTCCAAAGTTATTTGTTTAACTGCATGTAAGGGTTAGTGGTGAAAAGACAATAAACACCTGAAAACTCTAGATTAGTAATGTATAACAATTGTAAGTTTTTAGTATTTTATTTAAAATTATAATAATGAAAAGATAAAGGTAAAAGGTACCAGAAATAACTTTGCCTAAAAATATTTGTTTTTGAATCTGAATTCAAAATAAATTAGTTCTTTTCTTTTCTTTTTGTTTTTTTTAAACTAGGGTTACACATCATTTTGGAATGACTGTATATCATCTGGATTACGTGGCTGTATGTTAATTGAATTAGCACTGAGAGGAAGGTTACAACTAGAGGCTTGTGGAATGAGACGTAAAAGTCTGTTAACAAGAAAGGTAAGAGGAGTGCTAAATAACATCCTTGTTAAAGAGTTTGTGCTGACTAAAAGTGAAAATTTCTAATACCTTTAAAGAATTAACTAGGAAGTTGATTTTAAAGTTAAGACTTTATTGGAAGTCATTATTTCCATATCCTTTTTGTATTTTTGGTTTCTTAGTTCTTTGTACATAATGACTCATGTAATTCATTGTCAGGCTCACTGGCCACTGCATCTCACATATTCAGAAAGACTCTAGACTTCATTTTCCTTCTGAAAGCCATAATTTGGAAAGACCTGACATAATTTTGTTTTAAAACTCAAAGGTGTTATCGTGCAAATTAACTGTCCATGGGCTGTTGGTCTTTTTTTTTTTTTTTAATTTTTTTCTTTTTTAACGTTTATTTATTTTTGAGACAGAGAAAGACAGAGCATGAACAGAGGAGGG
The DNA here is from genome assembly GCF_018350195.1 of Panthera tigris. Classification (NCBI taxonomy): domain Eukaryota; kingdom Metazoa; phylum Chordata; class Mammalia; order Carnivora; family Felidae; genus Panthera; species Panthera tigris. Next base: position 212,511,883 of record NC_056660.1, read on the forward strand.
GCAGAGAGAGAGGGAGACACAGAATCTGAAACAGGCTCCAGGCTCTGAGCTGTCAGCACAGAGCCTGACGCGGGGCTCGAACTCACGGACTGTGAGATCATGACCTGAGCCGAAGTCGGACACTCAACCGACCAAGCCACCCAGGCGCCCCAAGCAGAATATGAATATGTGCTTTTTAGATCTCTGCCTTCTCTAGTGTGATAGGCTGTATAAATCGTTATTTTTGGCTAGTTTTTAGGATTCTTAACTCCATCCTCAGTCTGAAATACTCAAAACTGTTTCTCTTCTAGTCTGTCATTGTGTTTCTTGGGGGGCATGATGTTTTTAAAACTTTTCAATTTTTTTTTAGTTTTTTAATGCTTATTTATGAGGGAGGGAGAGAGAGGGAGAGAGATAGCGGGGAAGGGGCAGAGAAAGGGAGTCACAGAATCCAAAGCAGGCTTCCAGGCTCTGACCTGTAGCACAGAGCCTAACACCAGGCTTGAATTCACGAACTCCGAGATTATGACCTGAGCCGAAGTCAGATGCATAACTGACTGAGCCAGCCAGGTGCCCAGAACTGTTTTTTCTTTAATACAGCATCTTCAAGAAATCTACATAGTTTTAGATCAAAACTGAATGTTTTTTGATTGATATGCCATAATCCTATAGGAAAGAGAGCCATTTTTATATGTTCTTGAAAATTATATGCAAAGTAAACATTGTATAGCAGAACATATTCCTCATCGGATTTTAAAATTAAATCTACTTTTAGTCATGCAAAGTAGAGTTACATGAGCTGGCCTGAGATTGGTTTTAAAATTACTGTTTTAGAGAACTGTATCATAAAGCAGAATATAAATTTTATTCTGTTTTACCGTGAAACCGTAGATTTATGGAGGAAAACGTTAAGAATTTGCCATTATAGTTATCAATAAAACATACACATAGGTTGCTATTGATTATAGTAATTATAAACAATTTGATATTAATGTTATGAAGCCCTGACCTAAAATGAAAGGATTTGATACTGGTTCTTTTTGTAGGAATAAGAGCTAGCTTTGTGTTGGTTATCAGCAGATTATTTGCTCTTTTGTTCGTTTATTCATTTGTCCAATATTTAGTTAGTGCTTAAGTCTACCATACACTGCTCGACCCTGGGAGTACAGTGGAGGCCAAGAGACACATGTTCCCTACCTCATGGGCTTTCTGTTTCAGTTCATTGTTGGTGTGACCTTAACTAGGTGGTTGATGTGTTTTTTGGAAAAATACTCCATATGATTTAATTTATTGACCTAAAAATAATGATGGATTTTATTAAAGTAATACATATTAATAGTGATAAAATCAAATTGTAAAAGTTATAACAAAAAATAACAATCTTCTATTCACTTTTCCCCACTTCTTAGTCCTGCTCCTGAGAGGCAGTCCTTCTTAGTCCTTGTATTAGTTTTGCAGGGTCTCCTTAACAAATTAATAACAAACTTGATGGCTTAAAACAACTGATCCTTATTCTCTCAGTTCTGGAGGCCAGCATATGCTATGCTCTCATAGAAGGCTTCAAGAAGGATACTGTGTCTTAATTCTGGCTTCTGCTGGCTCCAGGGTTTCCTTGACTTTTGACTGCATCTCTGTGCTCTGTCTTTACACTCCTTTCTCCTCTGTGTCTCTCCTTTGTGTGTTTTGTATAAGGACGCTTTCATTGCATTGTGTGTTTTTTATAAGGATGCTTTCATTCCTAGCTAATCCTGATCTAATTAATCCTGGATAATCCAGACCGTCTCCAGATCTAATTTAATCTTATCTACAGGGATTTTGCTGAAAAGTAAAGGGTTCCAAGGGTTAGGCCATGAACACCTCTTGGGGACCACTATTTAACTTGCTGTTCTCTTAGTTATTTCTTTTGGCATTTTTCTCCATATTTCTAATGAGTTTATACTGCCATCTCTCTCTCTCTTTTTTAAGATTTTATTTTTAAGTAATCTTTATACCCAACATGGGGCTCGAACTCACAACCCCAAAATAAATAGTCACATGCTGTCTGCCTGAGCCAGCCAGGTGCCCCTGTCATCTCTTGCTAAGTCACTTTGAAATGCTGTTTACTTTCTATTAAGAAAGATGGAAAAAAGGAAAAAAGAAAAGGAAAGGTGACTATTTGGCTCTCTCACATACTACTTATCTCTACCCCCAGTTTTCCTAATAGGGTTATGTTGTAATTTTGAGCAAAACCAGAACAATTACTTTATAGTATTATAATTATGTTACTATTGCCTGCAGAGTTATGTCAGATCCTATATTCTCCTTTCATTTTTTTTTTTCTGAAGAGTTTTCATAATTTTCTTTTAAAAAAATCTTTTTGGAGCTTCTGGTTGGCTCAGTCGGTTTAGTGTCCTACTTAGCTCAGGTCATGATTTTAGGGTTCGTGAGTTTGAGCTCAGAGCCTGGAGCCTCCTTCGGATTCTGTGTCTCCCTCTCTCTGCCTCTACCCCTCTTTCTCTCTGTGTCTCTCTTAAAAATAAACGTTAAAAAAATTTAAAAAAAAATCTTTTCTATGTAGCTTTCTCTTTTTTCTCACATGCTCCCTTGGAAAAAAATTAGCATTATTAATTTTCAAATGTTCAAGTACATTGGTTTGGACTGGTTATGATTTGGTGCTACTGGAACTTCCTGTCATATTTTACTGCTTTCAACCCCCTGTTTTCTGGATCTAGTATTTTTTGTTTTTCTATCCTGGAGGGAGGAAATGTTTTGAGACTTTGCATTCCTGAAAATTTCTTTACCTCATTTTTATTTGACGGTTTGGGAATAGAATGTTGCATTTAAGTTACTTTCCCACAGAATTTTGAAGTCATTTCCCCATTGTCCTCTGGTATGCACAGTTGCTGTTAAGGTCTGGTGCCCTTCTGATTTTCATTCATTGTGTGATACTTGTTTTCCAGTCTGGAAGTGTTTCAGATCTTTTGTTTTTCCCTGGTGTTCTGAAATTGTACGCTGTCCCTTGATGTGGGTCTTTTAAAATTCATTATGCTGTGCTCACTGTGACAGCACGTATATTGAAAATCATTATGCATGGGCTCTTTCGTCGTAGAAGTGTTTAGTTTTGGTTTTAGAAAATTTTCTTCTATTTTTGTATCTTCTGTGCTCCATTTTCTAGACCTCTATAAGTTTGATGTGGACCTCTTGACTAGTCTTTTTTCTTTCTGTTTCTTAATTTCCTAGCTTTATTGAGGTATAATTGGCATTCTCTTGGCTTCTTTACCTTTTAATCCTCTGTTGAGTTTTTTATTGTGGCTCTCATGTTTTTGATTTCCAGGGACTTTTTCTTGTTTTCGTGTGTTTTGTTTTTGTTTTTGCTTTGTTTTGTCTTTTTTTTTTTTTTTTTTTTTTTAATTTTTTTTTTCAACGTTTTTTTATTTATTTTTGGGACAGAGAGAGACAGAGCATGAACGGGGGAGGGGCAGAGAGAGAGGGAGACACAGAATCGGAAACAGGCTCCAGGCTCCGAGCCATCAGCCCAGAGCCCGACGCGGGGCTCGAACTCACGGACCGCGAGATCGTGACCTGGCTGAAGTCGGACGCTTAACCGACTGCGCCACCCAGGCGCCCCGCTTTGTTTTGTCTTTTAATCACACCTTCTTATTTTAGGGATGTCATATCTTCCTTTAAATCTCCAAGGATATTATGGCTGTTTTGAAAATTTCTTTTGTTTCTTGAAAGTTCTTATTTTCTGTCTTTTGGTCTCTTCCATGTTGAAGGTTTTATTTTAGTATCTTGTTATCCTTGGTTATCTGTTCATATTTAAGAATGAGGCTCTCCTCTAAGGAGAAATACACTAAATAGAAATTAAAGGTGTGGGGAGAGCATATTTACTAGTGGTCCACACATTGCTGAAATTTGATAAGGGGTTTGGAACTTACTGTACACATTGAAGACTTTTAGGCAGAAACCGTTGAGCTAAGATTTGCCTTTTAGAAAGGTCATTGAGGGGGTATGGGTTAAATGGGTGATGAGCATTAAGGAGGGCACTTGTTGGGATCAGCACTGAGTGTTGTATATGATAAATTAAGTGATCAATCACTACTCTCAAAATCATTATTACACTATATGTAAACTAACTTGGATTTAAATAAATTAAAAAAATTAAAATCAGGAGAATGGATTGAAAAGGGCTACAAATAGTTTGGGGAGGCTAGTTAGGAAGCTTAATACAAGTGAAAGATTATTAGATTAAGTAGAGTAGCATAATTACAGAGGTGATAGAGAAGAGTAATCTATCTGTGAGAGAATTTCATAAGAAAAAAGCCCCACCTACACCCAGGTTCTTGTGACCTGATAGAAGACCCATCTCAGAAGGTGGGCATGAGGTGATGGCAGTGGATTTAAGGAGCAAGTGGGAAGTAAGAAGTGGTGGCAAGACTACAGTGTATAAAGATACAACTTTTTCTCCCAAGGTTCTCCTTTTTTTCTTCTCTGACCCCTTAACTAAAAGCATGGTCCAGAATAGCACTGTCCAGCGAAACTTTCTGTGATGATGGAAAATGTTCCGTATCTGCCAACACTGTAGCCCCTAGCCACCTGGTGTCTGTGAACCAAACACTTGAAATGTGGCTAGTGCATCTGGGGCATGTTGTAAATAACACACTGGAGTTGGGAAGACTTACTATGGAAAAGAATGTAAAATATCTCAATTTAAAAATATTTGTTACATGTCAATATTTTGGCTATGGTGGGTTAAAGCAAATACATTAAAATTAATTTCACCTGTGTCTTTCTTTTTTAAAATAATTACAAAAGTTTAAAAAAATTTGTGGCTTACATTTGTTCTAATTATATTTCTGTTGGGTCATGCTGTCTCAGAAACAGAGATCTCATTATATATATATTTTTTAACTTTTCAGAAGATCGAACAGAAAGGTAAGGACAATTGTTGAGGATAAGTTTAAGGGAAGACTGCTGCATTTACAAAATAATAGTTAGATTTTGTAATGTTTTAATAATTACATTATATACTTATATTACATAAGTAATATAGCAGATTACAATTTGATTATAGAGAATTTCAACCAGAAATTTGTTTCTTAGCCAAGAATTCCGTGAAGGCTGCAGAAATCTAATGCTTGGCCAAAGCAGTAAATAGCATTTTCTTCTTGTTCCCCAGTCTTGTCTTTTTCCACTTTTAGATGGAGTGAGTCTATAACCATCTTAACTTTAAAAAGTTTTGTAGTGTAACAACTGTGTTACCAAACTTATTGGTATATTCAAGGTTCTGCTAGTTGTCACAATTTTTTTTTTTAATTTTTTTTTTTTTTTAACATTTATTTACTTTTGAGACAGAGAGACAGAGCATGAATGGGGGAGGGTCAGAGAGAGAGAGGGAGACACAGAATCTGAAACAGGCTCCAGGCTCTGAGCTGTCAGCACAGAGCCCGACACGGGGCTCGAACTCACGAACCGTGAGATCATGACCTGAGCTGAAGTCGGACGCTTAACCGACTGAGCCACCCAGGCGCCCCTAGTTGTCACAATTTTGAAAAAAAAACTTTCTCACCTGCCAAATTATATTTCATATTTAAAATTTTTATCTTTTATTGTGGCATAAGCTCTTGAGGAGCCAAGTCTTACTTAATTTTTACTCCTAATTGGCTAGCCATTTGTTTCAGTAACATTGAAAAATTCATTTCTCCACTGCTGTAAAATGCCACATTTATCATATACTGAATTTTTATATATAATTGAGTTTATTTCTATAACTAATAAATGTTTAAAAAATGAATTTCTTGATTAAATAGCCTAAGGTTTAGCAATGAAAAGAATTAGTATCAACTCTTCTAGCATTTGTCTTTACTAATTCTTGCACAGTTACTTTATTTTCATTCATGATTGTGGCTAATCTGGTTAGGTTCAATGTTGGATTTCTGAATAGAGAATTAATTTGAAATCTGAACATTCACACTGTGTGAAGAACTTCAAGAAGTTTTTGCATAATTAAGTTTTTCATTTAAAGAGATGAAGTCAGAAAAAAGAATTCGTGATCATTTCATTCCTATTGCTTACATTTTAGGTGATCTGTAAGTCAGATGCTCCAACGGGGGATGTTCTTCTTGATGAAGCTCTAAAGCATGTTAAGGAGACGCAACCTCCAGAAACGGTCCAGAACTGGATTGAATTACTTAGTGGTAAGCTTTTGTGTATAAACTGAAAGCTGAATTCTGTTTAAAAGATTTTTGTAAAAAGGGGCACCTGGGTGGGTCAGTTGGTTGAGCATCTGACTCTTCATTTCATTTCAGCTCAGGGCATGATCCCAGAGTCGTGAGATTGAGCCCTGCAACCGAGCTACTTGCTGAGTATGGAGCTTGCTTGAGTCTTTCCCTCTCCCTCTGTCCTTCTCTCCTGTTCCTGCTGTCTCTTAAGAAAAAAAAAAAAAAAAAAAAAGATTTTTGCAAAAGTTTAAAATCCTTTTGGGAAGAACTTACACAAAATAGCCAAAAGCTTATTATTTAGGCAGACTTAAAAGTTATTAGTCACTGAATGGGGAAAATAGTAGTTTTAAAAGTTTCACTCCCTTTAACAAGCAGATACATGTTCAGTAAAACAGAATATTCTTCCTTAGAGCTTCCACCATTGTTTAAGTTTTTCTTTTTAATGTTTATTTATTTTTGAGAGAGACAGTGCGTGAGTGGGGGAGGAGCAGAGAGGGCGGGAGACACAGAATCCAAAGCCGGCTCCAGGCTCTGAGCTGTCAGCACAGAGCCCGATGTGGGCTTGAACCCACGAACCATGACATCATGACCTGAGCCGAAGTTGGACACTTAACTGATTGAGCCACCCAGGTGCCCCACTGCTCTTTAACTTTTAAAAACATTTAGATGTTGTGAGATTGGTAATTAACATTGTGTCATTTTTCTTACAAGTAATTTCTTTTTCCCACTTACAAAACAGTTTCTAAGAATAATTCTATTATGAGGTGTTCTTTCAGTAAAAGATTTTGAGTTTTGCATTTGTGTGTATTTAAAAGTTGAATACACATACTCCATTCTTAGCTAATAGGACAACAGTGGGCACTTTATGCTTAGGGCAGTGTTTATTCTTTCTTTTTACTGATGGAAAGCAAACTTACAAGATTGTTTTCATTAATTTCGAACATTTTTCTTTTGGCCATCCTCTTGTAGATCTTCTGATCCAGGTGGTTTCTACTTCATTGAGTAAGAGAAATTTTCCCCATTTGGGGCACCTGGGCGGCTCAGTTGGTTAGGCATCTGGCTTCAGCTCAGGTCATGATGTTACAGTTCGTGAGTTCGAGCCCTGTGTCAGGCTCTGTGCTGACAGCTCAGAGCCTGGAGCCTGCTTTGGATTCTGTGTCTCCTCTGTCTGCCCCTCCCCTGCTCACACTCTGTCTCTTTCTCCCTCTCAAAAATAAATAAATGTTAAAAAAAATGAAAAAAAAATTACTTTGCCCATTTGATCAGGGTTTGATTAAAACTAGATTCTTGCTTAGCATGTACCAGTACTGTATGTCACATTGCCCAGCATGTTGTCAGTCCTCTTTGGGTTAGCCTTCCACTTATGCCTGTTGATGACATATGGCCATTGACAGAGACTCAATGAGGGCATTAACGTTAACTCTAGGTATTCAGTATTAGCAAATATTTTTTCAGATAAAAATAGAAGTGCTGATAATTTCTAACTGTACCTTGATGGATCATTCAGGAGATCACTGGCCTAAGCAGTCTTTGTGTCATGCTCATGTTGTGCTGCTGCTGTTGGCCCATTACCACTTCTGGTGGTGCAGATTAGAATTTGTAGTTAAGTTCTCCACTGACGAAAAACAGGGTTTTTCAAAGTTAATTTTTTTTGGCAGGTAAGTCAGAGTGTTCTTTAATGGAATGTAGTTGGGTCTTGTCTTAACGTTACTGATACCCACTTTGGTGCCACTTAGCACCATGGAGATGTTTTCAGACCCCTCCATTACCAGCAGTCTCTTCATATAAACTTATATCATATGTGCTAATGGCACATCGGCATTTGGTTTACTAACTTGTCTTACACAACTAAATTTCCTTTGACAATATACATATCATGCAAGTAAGCATGCAAGGAGTAGGGGATGAAAGTATGGCATGCTGGGAGAGTGAATCTCAACTTGTAAGGTGGTGGCTACATCTTAAATTTACCTGTTTTGTAACATTTTATGAAAGTAACTTGTCACTACTCAATATCCGTGCTGTTGAATCAAGTTGGGCTGTTCTCTTGCGCTGTTCTCCCCTGATGGAAGAGAATGAAGAGATGGCAGAAGTCTTTAAAACTTTCTCCGAAGTATTTAAATACACTTAAGATTTTGTGAAACAAAATAGTTTTCAAAATTATCTCATGCTACCTGGTACTGGGTTAGGCTAGGCTAGGCTAAGCTGTGGAAACAAGCAACCCCAAAGCCCCAGAAGCCTTAGGACTTCTCACTCATGCTGTGAGTCAGCCACAGGCCGTTTCATTCTCAGCAAATGATTCTGAGTGTCCATTTGGGTTGGGAATTCAGAGTGTCCATTTGAATTAGGAATTTGGATAAACTGTGAGGCTAATACTTAGGGCAATTAAAAAAAAAAAAACAGTACCCTCTGAAGTTTAGAGTGGCTGTAAATGCTAGAATGTCACCTGTAGCATCTCAGTTATGTGTTTCGGACATATTAGGAAATGACCTGTAATTTCAGCTTAAAAGGAGAGAATCCAGAATGAGAGGAGAAAAAAGTACATTTCTTTTAAAAGAAGAAAGCCTCTGTTTTCTGCCCCAGGAAGGTACTGTTAGTACCTTGCTGATTTTGTTTAAAAAGCATATTTTTTATTATGGTAAGACATACTCAACATAACACTTACCATTTTGACCATTTTTAAATGTTCAGTTGTTGAATTTTAAATTCTTAAAATTTTAAGTTGCTTCCAGGTAATGAGTGGTGGCAAATACCAGTTTTTATCGCTATACTGGCAGGTGCTGTGAACAAGGAAGTGCTTGAAGAATCTTAAAATCCATTTGGGAAACACTTGCGTATTTGTAATAATTCGATAACTGATTAAGGTTTAACAATATGGTTCTCTGAAAGTACAGTTGCTCAGAGAAGAGAAATTGTGGGGATCTTTGGTAATTGGAGGAGGAAGCAAAACTTGGATTAGGTCTTTAAAGGGTAAGAATGAGACAGAAGGAAGGAAATGCTCTTGTTCAGAGGGGTTAGAGGGAGCGGTGAGATTGGTGGGCCTGTCTGGGGTTGCTGCTTGGCCTTTAGAAGTTAGGTACTGTGCTGCATTGTTGAGGGACATGTGCAGAGTTGAGATTATATGTGAAGAAGAGAGCATGTTGGTCTGGTGGTTGGTTACCTTAAGTGCACAGTGGGGCCTGACTTCCCCGGGGTAGGAGGCCCCAAGTGTTTGTTAATATTATTATTTACACTGTACATTTATACATGCTAAAACTGCCAATTGTTTCAAACAGTTACATATCTCATTAATTTAAAAGTTAACAAATATACGTATGTTTGAGGCAAATACTACTTAGTGTTGTTAATATGCTTTAGACTTTCTAAAATCTTAAGACTTGTAGTTGATTGGTTTGATCACAAGGCGTCACTAGACTGCCAGATGTATGAACAAAGCTGCTTTTGGTTTTGTAACACAAGTCAAGGAATATAGAAGTTTTTTGCAGCAAAATTATTAAGGTACCTGTCAGTGTGTCATTTTCACTGAAGTAATTTTTGGGCAGTGGACATAAAGAACCGTGTCCTCTCTGCATAGACTTCTCAGTTTCCTTTACAAAAAAATGAACTACAAATACATTCTATACATTTTAAATTAGGTGGAAATCTTAATTGTGTTTTCACTCATCCAGCTACCCTCCCATCCCAGTTTATACCGGTGCCTTAAGTACGCTAATCTCAGAGGTGACTTTGTTCTTTGGATTTAGCTTAATTTATTATTATTTCTTAAAATAAATGGCAGAAATGTCAGGATGCCAAGACACTTTCACCACTCAGTTATTTTATTGTACCTTTTTGGGGGGTTTAAAAAATAGTAAACAACATCTGCATATTACCTGCACTATTTCAGCCTTCTGCACATGAGATTTCCGTTTTTCAAATATCTGAGGTAGTCTGAATAACCTTTTTATTGGAGTGAGCATGAGAGATTTGCCCTTCCCAGGAAGTTGCTGCAAAGGGAGATGATGTCTGAGTCCCTTTTTATTACTTCCTCTGAGGCAGAAACTAACTATAGCCAGAAGAAGGTCCAATCATAAATGGAATGAATGCCTTATCTGAAGTAAGTCCGTGTTTACACTCTTCTCATTTTTAGCAGTAACACTAAATTGTAAGTTAGCATATTTTGGAATTGAGAAATTTCTCACACGAACTTCATGAGCATTACTTGTTCCATTGGTTGTAATATATAAGATTTAATTTTGCATACAGTGAGGATAAACCTCAGTATGACTTCAGCACAGAGTTGTAAATTGCTAATCCCATTGATTTCCCATGAGAATGAAAAAAACTCATTGTAAAGCAGCATTAGAGGGATTTTGTGTTTTTAGATCTGTAAAGAGAAGTTTAACTATGGGCTTCTCAGAATAATCTTGATTTCGCCCGCCCCTCTGCCCCCCCTCCCCCTGCCATTTTTGGAACTAGATAGCCAAGATACCCTCTGGGGGCATGGAATAAATACCTTTCTATTTGACTAATGAGTTGCTAGGGAAAAGTGCTTGTTTGATAATTGACCAGTTACTATAAACACAGTTATTTTTAAAGTTGAACTATAATTTTTATGGGCTTTTACATAAATTTGCTATTGATTATTTTGTGTTTATTTAAATTTCTGACGGTCAGAAAACACAACCTAGCCAATTCTAGCTTAGTGTCTTAGGCTGCTACCACATGCCGATGATACTAGAAAACAAACCCCAATCTGTCTGGTGAAAGGTACAGCAGGCAGGCATTAGTTGGGGAGGACAGTGGGTTGGTACAACATTTAAAAAATGAAAGTCGTAACATTTTGGAAAGATGTGTACCTCCTTTCCAGGGCTCATTATGTTCTGCATGTAGTCACTGCCTGTCCACTTTGTTGTTTCTTTTGCCTGTAATGCAGGCTCCTCTTTGTTTCATGGGATGTAGAATCCTGCTGGATTGCAGGATTGAACCTGAAAGTTCTTTCCCCGGAAACTTCCCTAGAAATGCCCCTTACATCAAACCCAAATAATTTCTTCCTCCCTCTAGGCTCCTTGTTCATACTGTTTTTATGGTCCTACGCATCTTATTCTTGCCAGGCTTGTTAATTATATTATGAATCTATTTCCTTCACTTGATTTAAAAACTTTTCAGAATTGGAAATAACTTACATTTGTATTCTTAGTTCCTAATATTTTTTTAGGCCATTATGAACACATTAAATTCTTTCAGAGTGCTGATTCTGTGCATGAATAAATAATAACTAGCCTTGTTACCAGGCTTTGTTTTAAGAACTGGATATGTCTTTAACTCATTTAATCCTCATAATAACCTGATGAGGTGGGTAGAGTTGTTATCTTGACTTTACAGATGAGGAAACAGGAATGGAGAAGGTAAGAAACCTTGCCCAGGTTTGCACAGCTAGTAAATGACCAGGTTGGAATTCACATGTAACCAGTCTGGCTCCAGAGCTCGCCTGGTACGACTGTTAGGCAGTAATGCTTCATCAAGTAACTTTTAATAATTTCTTAACATTAAATGTAGGTATGGGTTTCTTTAACACTAGAAATTGAAATAAGTAGAATTTAATTTATTATTTAATTACATTTCTCTTTTATACTATTAGGTTTTAAAATCTAATAGAGCCCCAAATATTTTTTCTTTTCCTTTTCAAAGTTACCAAGGGAATTGAATGCAATGATTGTTTTTCTTTTTTTGGAAGCTTGGGTTTTTATGGAAAAGAATATATATATATTTTTAATGCAGGAGATGACTTCAATTTAATAATTCATGGCACCAGCCCTTCATTATTTGAGTTTTTTTTCAAGTCCCTAGTTTTATAGAGTGAATCATAAATTCAGAATGTCACTTCCAGATCATTCGTTTAAAAAATAGCTCTTATTTTCTCTTCATTGCATTCAGGTTTTCCTTTAAATTATTTAGAAATTTATAATTGTCATTTGAAAGTCCTTGTCTGCGAATTCCCATCATCTCTGTCTTTTCTGGGTCATGTCTAATTTGGTTCACTGTTTCTGTTGAACACGCCCCCCCCCCCCCCCCCCCCCCATTTGGGTCACATTTTCCTGCTTTTTGCAAGTCTAGTGATTTTTATTGGTTGCTGGACATTGTGAATGCTATGTTGAATGCCGGATTCTGTTGTTTAAAGAATGTTGAAATTTGTTTTGATAGGCAATTAAGTTACTTGTGGATCAGTTTGTTTTTAAGCTTTATTGGGCCAGGTCTAGAATAGCCTTTTCTCAAAGGCTAGTTTAGGCCTAGTACTAAGGTGTGATCCTCTGGAGTCCCTTCTGAATATTTTGGATGTTCAGTGAGACCTTTCCACTCAGGCTACTTGGCACGCAAATTTTCCCCAGCCTCATGTGAACACTTACAGTTGTTCAGCTTACAGCTTTTGGTTAATTTTTCTTTGCCTACCCCTGCAGAGTTTCTCATCTTAACTTGTGTGACTTTGTTTTCAACCAGACTCAAAGGAACACCGTACAGGTTTCTAGAGCTCTTGTTCTGCATAGCTCTCTCTTTTCCAGTACTCTGCCTTTGTATTTCAGCTGCCTTGCCGTCTTGGAACTCTGATCTCTGTCTTTCTAGTTTGTTTAATTTAAATTTTCAATTAAAATTTTTTTTCTGCTTGTTTTAAAACTTCTGTGCTCTGTTTGAGGTCTTCTGTCCTGCTTTGCTCCCTGGGACGTGTTATCGGATAGTAAGCTTGGGCAAAAGTATGGCTCACTTAGGTTTCTCTCAAGGGTCACAGCTCTGGACTGCCTTTTGACTAGTGTTGGAAAGCAGTTGTTTCATATATTTTATCCAGGTTTCTATTTATGGAAGGCCAAAGGGTCTAATTGTAGAAGTCCAGGCCTGATTATCCTAGCCCCATATTCTTTATTGTTAAGTCATATGATAAAATACTTCTGCTTATGGTCAACTAAATAGTAATGTATTTTAAGATCGCACTCTTCACTAGAATTCTCCGTGATTATGGAAATGTTCTGTTTCTTTGCTGTCCAGTAAGTAGACATTAGCCATACATGGCTATTGAACATTTTGAAACATGGTTAGTACAACTGAGGAACTGAATTTTTTATTTATTTAAATTTAATAGTCCCATGTGGCTAGTGGGTCCTGTAGTAGACAATACAGTTTGTTTTCTCTTAATATTATAAAATTTCACCCTTGGGCTTCCTTGAGCCTAGATGGCTCAGTTGGTCAAGCATCCAGCTCTTGATTTCAGCTCAGGTCATGATCGCATGGTCGTGGGATTGAGCCCCACGTCGTGCTCCACGCTGAGCATGGAGCCTGCTTAGGATTCTGTCTCTCTAAATAAACATTAAAACAATTTTTTCAACCTTATTGCTTTTTCATATAACAAAAGTGCCCGTGGTTGATCTTTAACACGTCCCAGTTGGGAAAATTGCTGTAGTATTTTTTTCAAATTAAAAAAATTGTTATGTGTTCCTTAGAGATAATTCAGAAAATACAGAAAGTACAAAAAAGAAAATTTGTCACACATTATCCCAAAGAAAACTAAGGTTAATATTTTGATACATTTCCTTCCAGTATTTCTGTAGAGAAAAAAATTATCTTCGTGAAAATTGTTTGGTTTTATTTTAAATATTTCTGTCTTGAAAGGAAATGTGCATAGGTGACCAGATTAAAATGGTGAAAGTGTTTTGTCCTTCTAGAATTGGCTTTGTATTAATTTGTTATCAAAGAACAGCCTTGTCCAAACAGGCTTTCCTAGCTTTGCAGGCTGTTATGTAGCAGTTTCTGGAATAGTATATTAATCAGGAAACTTTTTTTCTTTTGTGTCTCTATTGCACATTAGTGTTTCTAAATAGAAAAGAAACATTTTGCTCTGGTTGCTTTTTGACAACAGCTGGAGGGAGGCTGAATGTATTTAGTATTTAGCTCATTTGCACCTTAGGGTACCTGGTTTGAAGACTGCTTTCAATTTGGTCCTTTGAGTAACTGTTGTGCCTGAAAACGTGACGGGTGCTTAGAATCCAAAGGCCTGGCCCTCAAGGGGTTCATGGTTTAGTTGACAAGAAAAATAGTTGGGTTTTCTTTTATTTATTTAGGGGGTGGAAATCAAATTTTATTCTTTATTTTAGTAGTACACTTTATAAAGTTAGCAGTATAATACCTGTCATTTCTAACTTCTGAAATCTTTTGTTTAGGTGAGACATGGAATCCGTTAAAATTGCATTATCAGTTAAGAAACGTGCGGGAACGATTAGCTAAAAACCTGGTGGAAAAGGGCGTATTGACAACAGAGAAACAGAACTTCCTACTCTTTGACATGACCACACATCCCCTCACCAACAACAATATCAAGCAGCGCCTCATCAAGAAGGTACAGGAAGCTGTTCTTGACAAATGGGTGAATGACCCTCACCGCATGGACAAACGCTTGCTGGCCCTCATTTACCTAGCCCACGCCTCCGACGTCCTGGAGAATGCTTTCGCTCCCCTTCTGGACGAGCAGTATGATTTAGCCACCAAGAGAGTACGGCAGCTCCTCGACTTAGATCCGGAAGTGGAGTGTCTGAAGGCCAACACCAACGAGGTCCTGTGGGCGGTGGTGGCAGCGTTCACCAAGTAGCTGCTCAGAACGAAGTTCTCTCTCTCATGTAAACCAGTAGGTTTTCTTCTATTGACTTCTGGTTCTCTGCAGTTTGTACTTTCCACACTGTAATTGGCTTTTGTTTTATGAAACGGTGGGTGGCTTTTCTTTTTTGTATGTATGCAGGATTCTGCTGGTACGAGAGGCCTTCCTCTTTCTGTTTTCAAAAAAAGTTTTACTGCCATATTGGCAATCCATTCCTTGTTGCCATCCTCACTGTTAACCTGTTTTGGGATTCTGGCACGCTTTGACTTTCAAAGTGACTCCAGTCTCCTCACACGCACATCTTTTGGATTACCTCAACTTGAGTTTTTCCCACGTGTGCACGTACACCTAGCATTCTGCCTATGATTCAGACAGAAGTCACAAAAAGGCCTTTAACTCACCAAAGGTAAATATCTGTATCTATTAGGACATTTTATACATAGACCTCAGTTGAGATGTATACTTAGCAAAATTATTTTTAAATTGAAACAACACAGTAAATAATATAAAATGCCCCTTGGATTTTGTTTCCCATGTAAATCTATTGTATTATTACACTTGTTGTAATTTTAACTATTAAATCCTAAAGGTCCAGTTGTTTCACAAAGCCGGATCAGGGTGGGCCGCATTCCACATATGCTGTATATAGTTTGAATTCTATATAAATTGCCCCTTCTGGCCACTCCTGCCTCCATCTTAGTATTTTGCAAGATTTCATTCGTTGTACACCTGTGCCCCTCACTTGCTTCAGTCCGTATTATTTGATGGCAAAATAGACCTCTCATCATTGAAGGAAAGAGAAAAGATGTGTCTGATTGGTCCCAAGACTTTTTGGGCTGTGCCATTCATGGCACCCTTTGCCTATGCATCTCCTTTTGGGATTATTTTTGGTCTTAAATGTTTCTATCGTTTCTATAGGGAAGAGGCTTGTGACCAGTACTAATCTTGAGTACAGTTTTTTCTTTTTCTGTCCACAGGTAAATTAATGTCTGCTCTTAAATGTCATTTATCTACTCATACTTTTTTGGGGGAAAACAAATCAAATGTCAGTTTTAGCAGATATTGCATGTAAATTGTTATCAAGTAATGACTACAACTCAGATGATTAAGAATTTTGTAACAGAAAGCTCTGCTATGTTTTAATTTTTATATACAATTATGATAATTAGCACATTGTAAGGATATAAACCTTTGCTTTTTAAAGTTTATTTTTACTATTTCTTTATCACTGTTTATGGTATCAGCATTGGTTTCATAATGTAAATACTATATATTGAACAAATTAAATGTCAAATTTTTTATTACCATAGTTCATGTTAATAGTGGGGCTTTCAGGTGTTTAGAGATTTTTTTGGTTAACATTCAATGCAAAAGTACTAGATGGTGTATAACTGTAGAGTTGAATTTTAAGGGATTCCCTAATATGTATACTATCTTTTTATCTGAAGTAATAAATAAACTATGATCTTGAAAGTGCCTGAATCAGAGCAAGCATGTCATTTGTATTTTTGTATTCTACCATGGTTTTCTTTCCAATTTTTACTTAGCCTTACTTGAGTGTGGTAATACTTTTTTTTTCTTTTAAGTTTGTTTGTTTGTTTATTTATTTATTTATTTTGAGAGATAGAGACAGCATGAGTGGGGGAGGGGCAGAGAGAGAGAATCCCAAGCAGGCTCTGCACTGTCTGCGCAGGGCCTGACGTGGGGCTTGAACCCACATGAGTTCATGACCATGAGTTCATGACCTGAGCCAAAACCAAGAGTCTGACGCTCCAGCGACTGAGCCACACAGGCACCCCTAGTGTGGTAATATTTTGGTGCAGGGGCTGGCAAACTTTTTCTTGTAGGACTGGATAGTAAATATTTAGGTTTTGTGAGCCATTTGTAATGTCACAACTACTCAACTCTTGAATGAAAGTTGCCATAGGCAATACAAATAAGTGGATGAGGCTGTGTACCAATAAAACTATTCACAAAAACAGGCAGCTGGCCATTGGTAGTAGTTTGCCAGGCTCTTTTTTTTTAATGCATGGAAAAAGATTTCCTATCCTTTAAAATAACCTCCTTTAGCTCTAAAATTGACACTACTGGTGGTAAATAAGTATGGAAACTGTTAATTTTTTTTTTTCCCTTATAAAGTGAATACTGAACCGATAACTGATTCTATCCTGGGATTTCTTTTCAGGTGAAAATGTACTGTTTTTTTCCTTGCAAAGTTTTTAGAAGTGAGATCATGGATGTTTTTCTAAAGTATTCTTCACCTCGTCGCCAGCATCTATATTCTCAAGCAAGGCTGGAAAAGGGCCTTGTCTGAACCTCTGTCAGTGGTTTCAGAGCTGAGTGCCCAGTTACCTCCACCTGTTTGTGGCCCCAATTGCAGTACATATTTTATAGCCAGAGGCGAGGAAGAGGAGTACAATTTGGAGGTGGGGGGATGTTATCTAGAACTTTTTCTCCTATAAAATGCTACTGTGTACAGTCCTCTTTAAAGGAGAAATGATAGGACCCATGGAAATAATTGTGCTGTGTGGTAGGAGCGGTGTTTCCACGGGTTTATGCTGCTTGGATCTAAAAATCAGTCAGTGAGTTTGAATATAACAAAACTTCCATAAAAGTCTATTGTGTAAAGAATCTACTGCTTCTTGAACTCTTCACATACTGTTTAATTGTTGAGTGTTCCTTAAATTAACCTGATCTTTAACAGTGCTCTAACCTGATCTAGAACAAGGCTCCAACAGAAAGGGAGCAACAAGCCTTGGTGAACGCACACTCTGTGCCTGGTAAAGTAGTCTGTACTTTGTTTTGAGCTCCCCAAACCCCGATTACTATCTTCATTTATTGAAGGACAAGCTTGGAGAGGATGCCTTGCTGAGTCTCAGGTTACCCGGTAAGTGTTTGAACTTTTATTTATTTATTTATTTTAATTTTTAAAAAAAAAAATTTTTTTTTTAATGTTTATTTATTTTTGAGACAGAGAGAGACAGAGCATGAATGGGGGAGGGTCAGAGAGAGAGGGAGACACAGAATCTGAAACAGGCTCCAGGCTCTGAGCCGTCAGCACAGAGCCCGACGCGGGGCTCGAACCCACGGACCGTGAGATCATGACCTGAGCCGAAGTCGGACGCTTAACTGACTGAGCCACCCAGGCGCCCCAAGTGTTTGAACTTTTAATCCCGAGTGATTGAGTAATAGTCGTGGCATTCAACTACAATTTTTCCTTTCTTACTTTGGCACTAGGAGGGGACTGATTTTCTCTAACAGAGAGGAGAAGAGCAGGCATGCAAAAATTCTCATGGTGGTACAGAATTCAGTGATAGAAGGATATTCCTGCTTGCTTCTAATATCTTGGTATAATTTAACATAAATTGTCTTTTGGGGGTGAAAAAGTTGGCCAGTTCTCTATGTTCTTAGAGGAAAAAGACACTGTCAGATGTCAGGTGGCCAAGAAAGCTCCTGATCTGCGGAAACAGGATTACCCAGTGGTCTCAGACACATTCCATCATTCAGTTCTTCCTACCGTTTCTGAACAGATGAATACAATACTCTTTTTAAATATAACGTCTGAGTTTGGTCATCACCCAAAGGAAAGTGAAAGGGGCTGGTGTTTGGTTCAGTGGCAATATAGGACCAGTAAATAATGACATTCAGCCTGATGATGACAAGGGTCCAGGACTGCGAGTCGTGGCCACTCTTGCCCCAAGAACATGGAAATCAGTAGTCACAAGTCTGTGTGAGGTATTTATGAAGTTTAATTCCAGCTCTGTGGTTTCTCCATCTTGTATTTCCTCATTATATATATTTACAGATAATGTTTGCTCCATTTTACTTTCATCCAGATCAATATGACTGACAACCTGAGTAATTTCCTATTCATTGCAGCCCATTGAGTCCCAGGACGATATCACCGGCTCTCATAAATTTTGCATAAATTTTCTGTATTCTTTAATAGCACTGGCAAGGCAGCAGTGTTAATGTACATAACCTTGTGGGCTACTGTCAGAGGGGTATGGATGGTAACATAGTTAAAGTGATACACATACTTTCTCAGTTGAATGTTAGAATTTACTCTTGGTAGACCAGTGCTGTACCGTGATTTCCACTAGCATCATAATGGGAATATGCAATATTCTTCTTCCATTTATGTTGTGGAGAGCTTTCAGAATAAGCACACATTCTTTTTAAGCATTTTTGGCTTCATTGTATAACTTTGCCACTAATGAACATTTGGATTATTCTCCTGTTTTTATATTTATTTAAAGTCTTTTTAAATTTAATTTTAGAAAAAGAGAGTGTGGGTGAGGGAGAGGGAAAGAGAGAGAATCTCAAGCAGGCTCTACATTGCATATGGAGCCTGACGTGGGGCTCAGTCTCATGACCCTGGGATCATGACCTAAGCAGAAATCAAGAGTTGCACGCTCAACCAGCTGAGCCACCCCATGTCTTTATAGTTTATTTCTGTAGGAGGAATAATAGAAATGAATTTACTCAAACAGTAGGTCTTGAAAATGTAAAGATAAAATCAGTTTGACTTCTAAGATTCATGTTAATTTCCACCAATAATGTAAATGCTGGTTTCTTTAGACCTTAGCCAGTACTGTAGAGGGTATCATCAATTCTGGTCTTTACCGAGCTTAATAGAGGAGAATGATCAAATTATTTTATTCAGGGGTTATCATTTACTATATTGGTAATTTGTATTCCCCCCCCCCCCAAGTGAGTTATTCATGTTTTTCATTTTTTTAAGGGGCATTGATCTTTTTTTTGTATTGCTTCATCAGGGCTTTCCATATATTATGTGTATTAACCCTGTGTCTGTGATGCAGTTGGTTTTCCCAGTCTTTGGAGTTGGTATATGGTGATTCTTTTTGTTTTTGTTTTTTAATCTTTGGAAAAGTATATGGTGCAGTGCTCAAGCATGGAATCTGTGCAGACCTTAATTGTCCTATTAAAGAGATCTGCCTGGTATTCAGATTTGGGATATGTATATATCATATGAATTTGGGGATACAGTTAAATATAACATCTAAAAATCACATGTATTGATTAAAATACACATGGAAAATCACATAAGCAAATGTATAGGCTAATAAATTATTTTAAGGCAAATATGCTTGTAGCCATCACCCAGGTCAGGAGACAGAATGTTGCCAGCTATCCAGACTCTGTTCAAGGCTTCCTCCCAGTTAGAGTCTCCCTAATCCCTGAGAATACTGTTCTGACCCAGTATTGCATCTCTAATAATTTTGTTTTGTTTGGTTTCATTTTCCTGTTTTTTTTTTTTTTTAAGCTTATTTATTCTGAGAGAGTGAGAGTGCTAGTGGGGGAGGGGCAGAGAGAGGTAGAATCCCAAGCAGGCCCCATGCTGACAGTGCACCTGTCGCAGGGCTCGAACCCATGAACCTTGAGGTGACCTGAGTGGACACCAAAAGTCAGATGCTCATTACCCAACTGAGCCACCCAGGTGCCCCTTTCATCTTTCATTTGATGGCCTTTTTTAAGTGGTTGTTTTTTTTTTAATGTTTATTTTTGAGAGAGTACAAGAGGGGGAGAGGCCGAGAAAGGAGGACAGAGGATCTGAATCAGGCTTTGTGCTGACAGGCTGACTGCAGAAGAGCCCGAAGTCGGGGCTCAAACTCAACAAACCGTGAAATCATGGCCTGAGCTGAAGTCAGACGCTCAACCAACTGAGCCACCCCAGGTTTCTCTTAAAATGTAGGTCTCCCCCTGACATCTATCTCTTGTTTTTTCCCTTGCAAGATATTTGCTGATGAAATTGGATCACTTGTCCTGTAGAGTTTTCAAAGTTTGGATTTTGCTGGTTGTTTCCACGTGGTGTAGTTTAATGTGTTTTTCTGACTTTTGTACTTGCCAGGTATTGGTAATTGGATCTAGAGGCTGTCAGATTCAGGTTTCTTTGGGCAACACTTTTTCATAGGTGGTGGTTTGTTCTTCCATCAGGGAGCTTTTAATCTCTTTCCTTTTGTGATGTTGGTAACCTTACTGGTCATTTCTTATTACATCAGTGATTTATTGGGATTGCAGAGGGGTGATACTTTAATTCTTACATTTCTTTGCTTATAAGACTTCACCTGTATCATTGCTATTACCTCTTAGTATTCATAGAGGAAAAGTAGGATAAAGTCTTTATTTTGTGTGTGTGTGTGTGTGTGTGTGTGTGTGTGTGTTTATTTTGAGAGAGAACGAACTGGAGAGGGGCAGAGAGAATGGGACAGAGGATCTGAAGCAGGCTCTGTGCTGATAGCAGAGAGCCCGGTGTGGGGCTTGAACTCAACGAGCTGTGAGATCATGAACTGAGCTGAAGTTGGACGCTTAACTGACTGAGCCACCACCCAGGTGCCCCAATTCTACCTTCTTAACAAATGTTTATTATTGTGAGAGAAGAAAGAGTGCGTGTGTGGGAAGGAGGCAGAGAGAGGGAGAGAATTCCAACCAGGCTTCACACTGTCAGCATTGAGCCCAGTGCAGGGTTTGATCTCATGACTATGAGATAATGACATGAGGTGAAATCAGGAGTTGGACACTCAACCAACTGAGCCATCCATGTGCCCCCTAAATTCTACCTTTTCTTTACTGAGTTTCAAAATAGAGTTGGTTCTCTAACATTCTCTAAAGGTGACTGACTCGTTAAGTATTATGGACTTGCAGAAATAAACATTCTTTTATCATAATTAATTTCCTTGATGAGAACCAGGATTCTTGATATGGAAAACTTAAAAGTATAGCTTTAAGACAGAAGGTAGTCAAAACCTTTGTAGTTCTACATTTAAATGAGAAGTATCACTGTAAACTTATGACGTACTTACTTTGTTTTCCTCTTTTATTGTGGTAACGTAAAATTTACCATTTTAACCATTTTTGAGTGTACAAGTCAGTGCTCCACTTTGAGCTGTATCTGCATTGTAAGAACATCGTCGTTATATAGTACAGTCTCCCTTTTAACTCTTTGGTCTTAACTCTTCAGGTAAATACATGTTTAGTGCTCACTACCATTCCTTATGTCATTGTCCTATCATTTTGGTTGTCTTGCTCATTTGTTAGATTCTTCAGAAAGGCCTGTGAGAATAATAGTCCCTGAGTGTTGGTATTCTGGTGACAGGTTATCTGCAGCCTTTTTATTTGAAGGTCAGTTTGTCTGGATAACATTCTAGATCATATTTTGATTTTTTTTTTTTTTTCACTGTGTTAAGTGTGTTCTTTTTGGCATAAAGCATTACTGTCAAAGTCTGATTGTAATATGATTTTCTTTCCCTCATCAATGCCTTGTTCTTTTTGCCTGGAGCCCACAGGATTTTTTCCCCCCAATAATGTTATCATACTGTGTTTGGGTGTTGGTTGTTCTGGATCAGTATTACCTTTTAAAAACATTTTTTAATGCTTATTATTTTTGAGAGGGAGAGAGAGAGACAGAGCACGAGCCAAGGAGGGGCAGAGAGACAGGGAGATACGGAATCCAAAGCAGGCTCCAGGCTCTCCTTTAAAGGACCCAGGGCTCAAACCCATAAGGAGTGAGATCTGCTGGACGCTCAACCGACTGAGCCACCCAGGTGCCCTGGATCAGTATTTCCAAGTACATGGTACGTTCCTTCAATGTGTAGTGTCAAATCTTTTTTATTCTAAGTTTCAGGAAAAGTAAAGTTTTCAGTGTTTGTTCTGTCCCTTGGTTTAGGTTTTCTTCTTTGGGGACTGTTATTACAGCTCCTTATATTTGCTCTGCTTGGGCTCTTTTTTCTCATTACCGTTGATCTTTAAGCCTCTCACCCTTTTTATCTTAAGATGTTACTCTAGTTTCGTCTTTCCTGAAATTGTTTTTACTGGGTTTATTATAATAACCAATTGCTGAATTTTTTTCTAATTTCAGTTTATATTATATTTTATGCCATTTTCTTGATGTTTTTTTTTTTGAGGCATTCGGTTACAGTTTTCACTGGTTTCCTGAGCATGTCTTTCTGGTGTGCTTTGTTGTTGTCTATAGGGATTGATTGTATTTGAGCCTCAGGCTCTTTGTTCTTATAATAATGTTGTATGGGATTTTACTTAGATTATCTTCTGTTGCCTGTTTTTACATGAAATTACTCTTGCTGCTGTTTTACAAGGGATGTGGGTCAGGGTAGCTTTTCTAACTGTATTTATTCTCTACACCTGCCTCTTCTGTTTGGGTGTAGTGGAAAGAGCTACGGCAGATTACTTTCTGAGATCTGGTTCTGCTCCCCTATTGATTACGTTGATTATGGTGGGGACGGTGGGGTTTTCAAGGGCTGTCAGATGTCCTGGTGCTTCCTCTGCCTTGTTTGCACGCATCTTGCTGTTGTTAGTAGTTTGTCCCTGCCTATTTGTATATTCTGGGATTTGTGGGGGTACTTTCAAACCTAGTTTTGTTGTAGTACATTGTTTATCTATACTAGTTGTGTGTGTGTGTGTGTGTGTGGTAGCTGCAGAGAGCAGAGAATGGGTGGGAGGTAAGGAGATTAAAACACTATGTCACTGTTCTGCTATCTTGCCTAAATCTGCTGGGACAGTCTCCAGTTGTTTTTAGTTTGGATGTAGTCTGGTTAAATTATGAGTCTCTTGTTTTATAGTTTCTGAATTTAGCCTCCTATTCACTTTATGATAAAAAAATACAGTATGATGCAAACTTTAAAAAATATTTATTGATGTCTTTTATAACATATATATATATATATATATATATATATAGTCCTAATAAAACGAACTACATTTAAAGATTTCTTAAATTCATACCAGTCATGTTTGGAATTAACATCACTTAGGCTTAGTATTTTCCTTAATGCATTACTGGATTCTACTACCTAACATTTCATCAGGATTTTTGTTTTATTTATGGATGGCCTTTGTGCATTTCCATTGTATTTTAAGCATTTTTCAAGTTCATCTTCAATGTCACTGATTTAGGTTTCTGCAGTTTGATTTGACTTGATGCATCTGCTAGGTCTTTTAGTTTGGTAAGGTGGTCTCTTAGTTTCTGTTCTTGGTTACACCAGATCCATATTAATCTCACTTGATTTTCTTTCTTTTTTGATCTTGTTTCTTAGAAGCTACACTCTAAGTACATTGAGAATACAAATCCGTTTGAATTTATCATCTTCTGATACCCAAGGTGGTCCTCCCATTATATTTATCTGCCTTTTGCATATTGTGTTTCAGTGTCCTCCCTCCACCTTTCCCAGTTCTGTCTTCATGAGGAAGACCTTTGCTGAACCAAATTGTTTTTAGTGGGCGTCCTGTCCAAGCTTGCTGTTTGCTCAGGGTTGGTCGGTGGGTCTCTGTGTTTAAGTGTGTTCGGTGCATCCTTTAGGATGAGAGAAGAAAGCTGGATAGTGGCCAATCTTAGTCTTGTTTCATTCAGATAGCTGCTTTGGGGGGATTGGGAAGGGGTGTGTGGAGTGGCACTTGCTGCTGAAGCCTTTCTGGGGTGGGTGAGCTGTGGCAGCTAAACCCTTACTGAATTAGCTCAGCCTTTTTGTGGTAGGGTCCTATCTGGCGGGGGCTCCCTTCAGATCAGACCATTCCTTGTGTGTTGTTCCTTGGCCCTATCTAGGCTGACCCAGGTATCTGGAAAAATCAAAACAATCCCCCCTCTTCAACCTCACCCTCCTTACCATTCTGAGGAGTGTAAATGGTTCCAATTCCGGGTGCTTCCTGCTTTTTCTGGGGCCCACTTTGTCCTGCAATCCCCTTTCTCCAGGGTAAGACTTTAGGTGGCTTTCTTCAGGACTTTCATTTCATACTTCTTTTGCTAAAAAAATTGTATCCCATTTCATTGCTCTTCAGTTTGGTATTAAGATTGTATTGTACCTGGTATGCATTCTCCAGCACTCCTAGAATGGGCTATTTCTGTATTAAAATGCATCCCTCTTTGTGTTCTTGTTTGGGCTTTAGACAAAAGAGTTACATGAGCAAATAAGCACACTCTCTGTCAGAAGTTTTACCTGAGTAGGAGTGAGCCGGTCAGCACCTGACTTTTGGGGTGTATATGGAAAAATTCAGGCAGGCAGCAGCTGGTATGTCCAGAGAAATTCTGTGATAAGAGGCCGAAGTTATGACAAAATAGCATCTATAAGGTTTCTAATAAAGAAAAGGTATGAAGAGTTGGTGATAAGGCCACTGACTGGTAGAGGGAGAAATGGATCTGCAGAAACAGACCCACACATAGCAGGATGGTTATGTACTATGTTTATTTTTGAGAGAGCACACGAGCAGGGGAAGGGCAGGGGGGGGGGGGTTGGTGGTGGAGACAGAATCCCAAGCAGGCTCAGTCCTGTCACCCCAGAACCCAATGTGGGGCTTGATCCCATAAACTGTGAGATCATGACCTAAGCTGAAACCAAGAGTCTGATACTCAACCGACTGAGCCACCCAGGTGCCCCAAATAACAAGGGAGTCTTATCAGTGGAGGGCACTGAGTGAACACCCATGAACCCCATCGTTCAGTATCAGAGGCCCGGTCATATGCCAAGTCCCATTTTTACATTTCTATGACCTGCCATCATCTTTCTTGTGCTACTCTAGGTTGGTGTCTGCATCTTAAAATCAAGAGACTAAACTGATGCTTTTTATTTTACTCTGTGAAGCAGGATCCCAGGTCATCCAAGCATGGGGTCACGGGGGTGGGTAGGGTGGTAGCGGGAGGTGAGTGGGTAGCAGTTTTGAGAAAAATGAGGAATAGTAGTCATTATAAAGAGAAAAACCGACAAGGAAACAATGGCTGAGTAGCTGGGGAGTCTCCAGGTATCGCTGGAAATCATGGATTTATAGCAGCAGCATTCTACATGGTTGTGGGATTTCCTCTAGGAAGAGGAATGTAGGAACCAACAAGCTGGCTAGTGGAAGGAAGGATCCAGGATTAGCTGGGACAAGGGTGCCGAGTCTCTGGGATGGATGGGGGGCTGCTGTGCTCTACCGTGGTGTCTAGTCTAACAGAGAAGAAATGAAAGGTGGGGCCTCTGATGGGGAGAACATTGACAGTGTTGGGATTAGGCTTGCGGAAATTGAAGACTTTAGTAGTGGGAAGAGGGGAGTAAAATCTAGATGGTCAGGGCTTTGCAAAGGCATGGGATGTTGAAGGTCTTGGAGCTTTAGATTGTGTTAGATCCTCAGTGTGGCCATGTAAGAGTTGTTGATTAAAAAAAATTTTTTTTAATGTTTATTTTTGAGAGAGAGCGTGAGTTGGGAAGGAGCAGAGAAAGAGGGAGAGACAGGATCCAAAGCAGGCTCCAGGCTCTGAGCTGTCAGCACAGATCCCTGACGTGGGGCTCGAACTCATGAGCCACGAGATCATGACCTGAGCCGAAGTCGGACGCTTAACCGACTGAGCTACTCAGGTGCCCCAAGAGTTGTTTTTAGTTCTGTTGCCTTTGGACCTCTCATTTATGTAATAATTTAAGTAATAATTAACATGTCTTGATATTTTTTATATTTTTATTTTAGGGAGCATGCAAGCAGTGGGGAGAGAGAATCCATGCTCAGGATGGAGCCCTAAGTGGGGCTCGATCAACTGAGCTACCCAGGCGCCCCTTATCATCATATTTTAAAAGGTTACTTTATGGATTGCAGAACTAAAACAACAAGGAAAGAACCAAGTAGTAAGTAGAGTGTTTATTTTTTTAAAATTACTTAAAAAAGGTTGTTTACAGAGATGTGGATTTACATAACTTGGCGACAACATTTTAAAAATGTACAGGCTATTTCATATTATTGCACTTACTCTTTAATATATAAGGCATTTTATTTTACATAAATAAAGGATGTATATTATAATACAACAGGTGTGGTGCCAATTAAGTCAACCATAAAATTAAATGAGATGTGTATGGAAGGACAGAAATGAAACCCGACTTCAACTTTCACAGAATATCCTTGCAACTACAATTTACTTGTTGTAACACATATTTACCCTCATAGCTTATTGTGGGTGACTGACGAGTTAAATAAAAACTCCAAACAATGAAAATTTTAGTAGGATAATAGAATACCATTAGTGCTCACTTCAGGAAGTGTGGGAATTAGACTAATTAGAAATACTAGTCATGCCTTGAACACTGAAGACAAGTAAGTAGCCTTCTAAGGGTCAGAGATAGTTTAGCCTTTTGCTTTCTCCCTTCAATTCCAACTGGTGACCAGGGAAACCCTTCTTGCAAGATCTACTAGAAATGGCTGATGACTTTAACACAATTTAGTGAGCCAAAGGTCTACCCTTTGCACTCTTCAGATACGATGATCAGGGACTCTTGGAAGGAGACTGTTCCACTGCTCCCCATTCTGTAGACATTCCTGTTTGCGTAGGAATGTGAATTTCTTACTGGTAGGCACAGCTGGAAGGGTGGAGGCAAATATTCTCTTACCATTCAGGCAAGAAAGCAGAAACCACAAAACTGACCCCAGAGACTTAAAAACAATCTAGCATGCACCTTGCACTGACTGCCTATAGTATCCTACCTGGAACTGTAGTGAATAGTAGAAGCTAAATTAATCAGGTCTTTCTAGCTAACTCTTGTGCAACATTCTCTTTTGTATATAACCTACGGAAAAAAAAAATGAGAAATCTGGGCTCACCAGCCAGATACTTCAGTCCCATCTGAGAGACCCCTCTGGGCCAACTTTACAGAGGTTTACTGGGATTAGTCACTTGGAAAAGCAATGTACAAAGGTGAGTAAGCACCTCTATGATCGGGGGAGGGGGTACGGTGACCTCCATTCTTTTCTCTAAGCCATAGACCCAAGCTGCAGGTTATTGGAAGAAGTCTCCGACATAATACCTCGGCGTCCTCCCACAGGCAGGTTATGATTCTCACCTGTACTCCCAGGACTTGATCTGCTGGCCTGCATCACCCTTGGATCTGGCTCGTAACTACATAGTTCTGCTGCTTTACCTTGAAAGAGTGACTCACCCTTGTTCTCCATTTTCTTCTTTTTACATCTTGGTAAATGTAGCTGGTGAAGGTTTAGAATTTAAGAAAAGAAGGTGCAGGAGGAGAAAAGCCAGTTTTGTGACAGGGAACAGCGCATTGAATGGGAACAGCCACTACGAACAAGTCATGCTTTGAAAGGAGAGCAGCCGGGAGGGGTTTTCACAGGCAGTATGAGTCACGACAGTCTTTTGCAGGGAAACGGTTTTGCAAAAGGAAGAATTTGCAAAACAGGAAAACAAAACCAGCAAACGCTTTAGTCACTGCAGAGCCGACATCACACCCAGGTCAGGAAAAGAGGTCCAGTGCTTTAGAAAGGTTCTATTTCTTAAGCTTGTTGGGAAAGGGGAACACAACCAGCCAACCAAAAAAAAGTCCCCTAGAAGGATTATTTTTAAGTTCCTCCATTTGGATTGTAAATGTAATGCCTACGTTTATAAATCCAAGGGTACTAAAAAGATTTCTAAAAATTTGGCTTAAATTAGTGGTTGGAGTGCATAAAATATAGAAATGGAAACCCAGTGACTATGATATTTCTGCCCACTCTTGGGTTGACTGGTCTTGAACTGAAGCACTTATTCAAGACAAGTTGCAAACCAGATGCAAGGTGCTTTCAGAGCTGGAACTTTCTGCTCAAAGCAGCAAAGTTCATGGCTATTTAGTGTGGTTTATCAGAACGGCATTTTTGTAACATAGCCTTACGACTTACACTTTTAGATCACGATCAGCACTTCATGATGATCGACAATCCACTGAGTTGAACTCTGCATCCGTACATTGCACATGACACTCTCTAAAAAATATCACTTTCTGTATTTTGCTTTTTCATTTTTGGGTAATTCCTGAGCTCAGCTTAACTGTTAGGTCATAACTGATCTTCTTTCTTTCTTTAAGTCTCATTTCTTTTCACGGTAACAATACAGACCCACAGCTCCTTCCACTGAATGTGCCTAAAAGCACTGTTATTTACTTACAAAATTATATAAAACTGTAGTCCTTTTAGTTGTGACATTTGTGTTGCCCCCTCGGACCTGGTTACCTCCCTCACTGCCAGGACTGGGTACAGTGCGAAAGGAGGCAAGAAGGATGCGAAGGTCTAGGTAAATGGTTCGAATGAAGGGCACGCCGTGTCTCGTGTCCCCATCAGTAAATGTGAAAAGGAGGGGACAGGCACTGGAACGAAAGGATCCCTCCCAGCCGAGGTGGTCAAGGTCAAAGGCTTCCAGGGGTCCGCTCCACCGCTGCTGCACGCACAAGAGGTCAGCTTCACGTAGATGTCAAAACGTGGAGATTTCTATAGTCCTTGCCTGTATCAGTGTTCCTGTGTTGTTTTAGGAACCCAGCGTTTGAAGAAGTTACTCTGATTTGCTCAAGTAAGGGAACTGAGAAAAGGAGATGCTTGTTCAAAAATGTAACCAGCATGACCAGTGAGCATCACCACTGGTGATGGTTTCAGGACGAATTTCTATGCTTCCTAATTACTAACTGCACAGGTCCCTCCGGGACAGACTTCATAATATTCCAGGCGTCAAAGTGCATGAGCCCAACCAGGGGTTTCCCATTAATGGCGAGAATTTCATCTCCAGCTTCTATTGTTCCCGCTTGTTCAGCTGCACCCCCTGTGAGAATAAATGCAGAATAAGGGCTTGGCACCTTCGTGGTATTCAAAATAAATTCCAAGGAAACGAAAAATTTAAATGGTACCCAGTGCCTATATTCTTAAGACGCACAGGGCATACATCCATTAAATATTCAAATCTGTAACCCCCTCCTCTCCTAAGATGCATAAGCAGTGGACTAGGAGAAAATCATTTTCAATGAATTTAATCAACAGAGGGAATACGCAGACTAGATAAAGAACTACAAATCAGTAACTAAAATCCAAATGGCCAATAAGTGTAGGAAAACAGGCTCCACTTTGATCTAATATACCATGACGGCTAATCAGGGACTGTGGAGATTACTTACACACAAAACCTGATGTATTTCTACACCGCAGCTTTCTATATAACAAGCTTAGGAGTATATGGGTGTATGTTACTGATACCGTTAGTATTCACTATTGTGATAGCATATTACATATAATAGGATATACATTAGTATATTTTTATACATACTGATATTGTTAGTATAACTATACTTTAAAAAAATGTTAGAGGAAGAGAGATGATCCCAAGCAGGCTCCATGCTGTCAGCACGCAGCCCACCGTGGAGCTCGATGCCAAGAATCACGACATCGCTACCGGAGCCCAGATGGAGTCGGATGCTTCACCGACTGAACCGCCCAGGCTCCTCTATAATTAGATTTAAAATTTGTAATATAATTGTTTAGCTCAGGAACCTGAAGAGGTCTTTGAGAACTGTCCAAGATTAAATGACGATGCAGGGTCATAAAGAGACCTCAGATCTACCACATGTTTCAATGATCTCTACTCCCATCCTAGTATTGCAATTTTAAATGAATGGGATCTTGGTCCATGTTAACTACCCCTGACTGGCAACCCTGATGGCCTTACTTAGCCTGTATGTTTACATCAGCTACAGCTAATACTAGTTAAGAACACTGGAGTTGGACACAGACCCTGGGGCCAGACTGCCTGGGGTCAAGCCTTATTCTGCCATTTGCACCTGTGACCTTCGGGGCTCGTGTGGTCCCCTGTGGCACAGTCTCTCCTCTGGTGAAACAGGGATAACAGTACCTGATAGGACTGTCATGGGGGCGACATGTGTTCACATGTGGAGAACACAACAGGGCGGACACAGCACACCCTGTATGTCACAGAGAATAAGAACATTTTCCAAATGGAAAGAAAACAGACTGCTAACTGGGTTTTTTAGGGCATTACCTTTGTACACTCTTTTAATGACCAGGGGCCCGTCTCCAGCCATCGATGATTTTCCTCCATCCAGACTCAATCCCAGCCCGGCAGAGGTCTTCAGCACTTCAACACACAGAGCATCGTGGGAAGCTACACTTCTACCTGTAGCAACGACGTTCGGAAGGATGAAGAGACAGGGACACTCATCACCTCCTGTCCTGTCCCCTAAATGTATTTCCCCCCGCACCCTGGAGTCCCATCTACCTTCGAAACCAGCGTTAGAGTTGATCTCCCAAATTTGGAGCTGGCCTCGTGGCTAAGTTCCTGCCATACCTGCCTGCACCTTGTGCTCTTCTAAGCACTTCCTGTTGTGCCCAAGCAGAAACCCCCAGACTCCGAACTGCTCTTGGCAAGCCCCACATGCTGTTGCTGTGGGTCTCAGTGAAGTCACACTTGGGGAGTCAAATTCGATTTCCTGCTGACCCTGACTGCTGATGGCAGCAGTGTGTCACAGTCTGACACTGAAATCCTGCAACACCCAAATGCCAGACCCCATGTGAGACCGTGACCGTGGATTCCAAAGCTCCCAGGGACGCCCAGAGCTCCTTTCCTTCCTCCTCCTGCCACACATGCTCCTGTTGTGTGTTTTCATCACACACCAGCTGCCTTCACTGCCGTCTCCTCTCTCCACTGGGTGGTGGGGGACGTTTCCACGGCAACACTCGTGTCTGCTCTGTATGCTAGTGTGGAGAGGCCTGGCTGAAATCCGCCTTGGAGATCTGCATAGAGATTGTAAGCTTGCCTTTTATTTCTCTTATTTACACACTTTCTCAGTGAAGGACGTTGAGGGGAATGGAAAGGCGCACCGAGCTCTCTGGGAGGCAGGGGAAGGACCACAGATTAAACTGCCCCCTTCAGGTTGAGGCCAAGCTAGCCAGCATCACTGCTCTCGCACATAAAGGCCAGTCCATTAGTGTGGTTTCACGAAGGCGACTCCACGTCCCATGTGGTCTGAAGGAAATGTGCTAATGGGAGCAGCCTGATTTTTCCGTAGGTGATTTCACTTGCTGTTAAACAGGAAAACAGGCCCATTACAGTGGCTCTCAGCTCTGGCCAGACTCTACTGGAATCACCCAGGAACCTTAAAAAGATTGTGATGCTGGGCCCTGGCCCTTACCTTCACCCCCATCCCTGAGGTTTTATGATTGAAATAAGCTGGGGAATTTACTGAGCAGGAGGATTGTAAAAAGCTTCCTACGTGTCTTTAACGTGCAGCCTACCGCATCAGCCCTCAAGTGGGATGCTCTCTGTGTTAGGGGAGAACTGCACAGGTTCAGGTAGAGCCCTGGGCATGGGCATTTTAAGGAACAGGAATACGAAAAAATAAAGGTTAGGCCCTGAATGTGTTTACAATTTGGTAACTCTGTAGAATCTGGTTCAAGGCCAGATGTTCTGAAGGTGCCACAGGAATACTTAATGATTATAAATGACAGGATTAGCCTTCCATATCCCGAGTTCATGAGTCTTAAAAACTCTGGAAGCTACTGGGATTAAATGTCAAGTGGTTTCCTTTGACAAGTTGCCCGGATCCCACTGAAAGTACAAGCAATTGAGACTATGCGGGGGCAAAGGTGAGCATGACAAGGTCTGATGACTTAAGGTGTTTCCCAATATTGGGAAGGTCTTCGATTTTCTAGAAGAGCAAAAGCAAGGGAACAGAGATGGCTGAGAATGCCCCCAGCCTGCGGAGGCATCTGGACAAGAAGAGTTCCGTTTGTTCAGTGGACATCAGTGCCCTTTCCAGCAAAGCAATCACAGAGAGCCCAGGCTGCCACGAAGCCAAGGTGAACAGGGAGGAATTCAGCTACCCTTAACTTCATTAGGGAGAGATGTTGAGTGGAAGAAAAACCTCCCCAGAAGGCAATTCCCTGACCCGGGCTTCGTTGGCTCTCCTATGCCACCTGGACTAAAGACATCACTCCTGAACTCCAAGGTAGGGGACACCACTGAAGTCTGATGTAGTTATCTGAAGGCCGTAATCAGCCTGTGCTTCAGAAACACAAGTGGTACTTAGTTCCTCCTGAGTAAGTACTTCATACGCCTTGCTCATGAGCCTTGGTGTGACAGTGTGGAGGGCATACAGAAAATCTTACTTCTGAACCTCTTTTTGTAAGTTCTTCTTGGTTGATCAAGGCTATAGTCTCTGTCTTTAAACATCTGTACCCCCTCATTTCCTTACATTCTTCTAAAACAGGAAAGAATACAAACCTTGATATTTTCCGAGGACAAATCTCAGTACTGGAATTTCTCTTTCTACAGTCTCAACATGATTCCCCTCCCCTGTCACAAGAGTTTCTTGCTTTACTTACCGGCCACTTAAGTCCTAAGAAGAAGATATAAATGTGAAAGGGCTTCCTTCTTAGCACATTTAGAGAAGCAGTCAAGCGGTCGTTAAAAATCTTCAATAGTATGACTTTAACTACTGGGGGCAGTGGTTTATAACTTCCTTGTAACACTGCTTTTGCAAGAACCATCTGCCGACATAAGACTTCACTACATTTGATTTCTCTGACCCAGATGATAGTAGTTATGTTCCTTCATGCTCACCAGGAACCAATCTGCCAGCTGCACCCACCCTGCTGGTTGTTGAACTGGTGTCTTACCTACTCCAGGATCCAGGAGGCTGGTCTTTCTGGATAGCAAGCCCTTCCCATTGGCTTCCTGTCTGGTGGAGGATCTGGGCTGGTCATTCCCTTTCTTGATGACTACAAGGACATCTTTGTGCAGCTGTGCTTGGTGCAGAACCTTTAGGACCTCCCCATGGGCTAAGCCAGCCAGTGAGGTGCCATTGACTGATAGAAGGAAATCCCCTCGGTTCACAGTCCCTTCCTGAGAAGCAGCCCCCTGAGAAAACACCCTGTGCACCTGCGGCAAGGAGAAGTCAAAAGCCAAAGTCATCATACAAACGTGGTTTACCAAAAACCTATTCAGTGTGAGGGATGGAATATATATATTTAAAATGTTTAATGTTTATTTAGTTCTGAGAAAGAGACAGAGCATGAGCGGGGGAGGGGCAGAGAGAGGGAGACACAGAATTGGAAGCAGGCTCCAGGCTCTGAGCTGTTAGCACAAAGCCCGATGTGAGGCTCAAACTCATGAACCGTTGGATCATGACCTGAGCTGAAATCGCACGCTCAACCAACGGAGCCACCCAGACGCCCCTGGAATATATTTTTTACTCAACTTCTTGCTCGTGTCTAAGAAGGGCTCGTGCCCTGGCACTCCATGGGGGCAAGAAGAACACAAAAATGAACAGGGCCTGGTCTTGCCTAATGAAGGTGGCCTCTCCAATGATCTCAAAGTCCTTTGAGTGATACAAAATTTTAGGTTGTTCTTGAGAAGGAAGTAATTTCAAAAGCAAATGCGGGTTTGGTCAGTTAATTCTAGTGTTTTCCTAGTGCTAGAATAAAATGTTAGGTGAATAGGAGGGTACAGAAAACTGCTGATGTGTATTTGCATCTAATCACTCCATCTGTATACATCAGTCAGCTCTGTGGTAAGAATGTGTATCTTTGCTAATGAATATATCATATCCTACTTTCCCCACTTTTCCATTTTTGTTTTGTGAGGAGGGGACAAACACCAGCATTCTTTGAACTCACAGACGTGAATTTTGTTCTGATCAAATGTGAGGCTGCTTCAGGAGTGACTTTCCTGCGAGCACCTTGACACTGTCACTTACCACAATTGATTTTGGCTCCACATCTGTTCCTCCTGCCACAGTGAATCCCAGACCTGAGCCTTCTTTTTTATTCAAGACGATGAAGCAAACATCTTCTTTATTCTAGTGAAAAGAAACGGAAAAAAGTACAGTTGATCCTTGAACAACATGGGGTTTGGGGCACCCACCCCCACACTGTGGAAAATCTGCCTATAAATTTTGACTGACCCTCACACTTAACCGCTAATAGCCTGCCCTTGATGGAAGCCTCAGTAATAACATAAACAGTTGGTTAACACATAGTTTCTGTTATATGTATTATATACTGTATTCTTACAGTAAAGCTACAGAGGGGTGCCTGGTGGCTCAGTCAGTTAAGCGTCTTGACTCTTGATTTCACCTCAGGTCACGGTCTCATGGTTTGTGAGTTCGAGCCCTGCACTGGGCCCTGCGTTGGCAGTATGAAGCCTGCTTAGGATTCTTGGTCTCCCTCTCTCTGTCCTACTCCTGTTCGCTCACTCTCAAAAAAAAAAAAAAAAAAAAAAAAAAAAAAAAAAAAAAAAAAAAAAAAGCTAGAAGGGAAAAAACATAATTAAGAAAGTCCTAACAAAGAGAGTGTATTTAGAGTGCTATAAAAAACTCACGCGTAAGTGGACCCGTGCAGTTCAAACCTGTGTTGTTCAAGGTCACGTATCTGTTCCTTGTGCTGGGAGTTAGTAAGTTCTGTGGTCAGCCCTCCCGCTGTGTTGCACAGCTTGTCAGCACCGAGCCCCAGTGGCTATTCAGGAGCTTTCCCACCTTTCCTGAACTCAACTGTCCTCTACCCATCCTGGGCAGTGCTTACTTGGAGTTTGGGGGTCCATCCTGTACCTACAGAACCACGGGGATGGTGGACAGAAAGGGGCAGGGACGGGACAATATAGGACCTATTCTAGGCACCATATTGTCTCTTCCTAAATCTGAAGACAGCACGTAATTTGGTCATGAAGGGAATTCTTTTTGGTTTTTTTAATGTTTATTTTTGAGAGAGAGAGCGTGAGTGAGGGAGGGGCAGAGAGAGAGGGAGACAGAGGATCTGAAGCAGGCTCTGTGCTGAGCGCGCAGAGCCCAATGCGGGGCTTGAACTCTTGAACCGTGAAATCATGACCTGAGCTAAAGTCAGATGCGTAGCCTTAGACTGTGCCACCCAGGTGCCTCGCGAAGGGAATTCTTCATTCTATAACTGTTTAAGTCTATAATTTAGTCAGGCCAGGGTCAACCACAGCAGAGAAGAAGTGCCAAGAGGCAGGATGAGAACACACTGAGGCCAACTGTTTTATGACCCCTTCCCACCACGTTCAGTTCGTTGGATTTGAGGTGTAATTAATGAATGGGTATTCCTAAAATACAAAGTATGTTAAAAAAAAATAAAGTAGGGGCGCCTGGGTGGCTCAGTCAGCTCTGTCTCTGTCTCAAAAATAAACATTAAGAAAAAAAAATTAAAAAAAAATATATAAAGTACCCTAAAACTAACTGCCAACTTGTATTTGAGACTAGAACATTCCTAGTAGTGTCTAGGCTTACGTAACAAAAGACTGTCCTGTTGGATGTTTCAAGCATCCAACAAAAGATACCTTAAAATATTTTAAAATAACTGAGTTAGGCTAATTATTCTGAATTTTGACTTCCTTCACCGCACATGGTAAAAATGATTCCGCAACATTTTTCAAGATCTGCATTGCTAGGTTCCCCATGAAGTGATTTATAATCCATCAATTCAAGGTGTTCTCAACCCAGCAACAGAAAAAGAATCTAAAAATAAAACTGAAGTGTTGTTTTGATGAGAGAAGGTGAAAACACTGAAAGAGAGAACCACCTCTGTATTGTGCTGGGGAAGGAACCCATAATTAAAAAAAAAAAAGTTTAGGAGTGCCTGGGTGGCTTAGTCGGTTAAGCATCTGACTCTTGATTTCGGCTCGGGTCATAATGTCATGGTTGGTGAATTTGAGCCCTGAATCAGGCTCTGCACTGACAAGGCGGAACCTGCTTGGGATTTTCTCTCTCCCTGTCCATTCCCCACTCACATGCAGGCTCGCTCGCTCACTCTCTCAAAATAAAACATAAAAAAATAAAAGAAAAAGAGTTTAGTCCTATTAATACGTCCTAAAGAGTGATCCCAAGCATTTTATGTCTCCCCAAAGAAGTTCATTCAAACCAAATCTCCATTTGCTGACACTAGAATGTTCCACAGACCTGCTGGGGGATTTTGACTTTGTTGGGAAGTCTAACCATTTACAGGCTCAGACACGTTCAGAGAGAAGAATGAAAACTAGGCGTTCTTGATGAAAATGGGGCATGTGGTCTGGTACACCCAAATTTTAATTTGCTCAAAAAATGTTTTTTCGAATTGTGTCTGAGGATACAAGCGCACTAGAAGCCGACCACGGCCGCTCTGTGAAAGCAAGTGAAGACTGCAGGGAAATGAGGGTGCTCATTTCCCTGCAGTCTGCTGCATTCTGATGCAAGTAGGAATGCTGTTCCACACCAAGCCACCGTACTTGTCTGGGGGTGAATGTGGAACCAGAGGGACGGGGTGGGAGACCCTCCCAGCTGGCACTCAGCGTCCTGCCCGCACAAAAAGTCTCCCATTGTGTCTGTGGTCCCTGAAAACGTGCATTTCATTTGTGAGGTAGGTTGAGACTTTTTGGTTTTCTGTTTCTACTTTCTTTTTTTCTTAAGTTTATTTGAGAGAGAGAGGCAGAGAGAAAGGGAGAGAGAGTCCCAAGCACTGATAGTGCAGAGCCTAACGCAAGGCTTGATCCCATGAACCGTGAGATCATGACCTGAGCCGAAATCAAGAGTCAGACGGCTTAACAAACTGAGCCACCTAGGCGCCCCTCCTTCTACATTTTATCTAACACTGTAGAATGTCTGGAGGACAAGGGACCCGGCAAAGTGTGATCCCACCATGCCACATTGACCGGAAATGCCAGAATGAGACTTGCATGCATGGAACACTTGTGACTATTGTCACAAGTCGAAGAAAGAAGGGAGAGGACAGAACGGTCCCTTTCACTGAAAGTGAAAAATGCTGGATGTCTCAATGTGTTAACTGCACAGACCCAAACCAGCAGGCTGAGGACCAGAGGGAGTGTGTAAACTAAGGGGAGCTGGTCTCCTCTCCAACTTGGTTCCTTCCTCAGGGGATGCCAACATCACAGCCCTTCTGGGTAATGGGAGAAATTTCTGGCACAGTGTTCTCAGATCTATGAGTGGCCCAGGTACATTACCAGTCAAGAAAAAATTGTTCATATTTGTTTTCTCAAAACAAATATTCACTTATTAGGGTTCAAATCTCTAAGGGCAGTTCTGAGAAATTAATGTTCTTCAGAGAAGTATTCTAGATATGAACCCATGGCTTCTTCTGTTACTATCATCACATCTAATTTATTGAAAGACTGCATTTTTTTAAAAATTTTTTAAATGTTTATTTTTTTTTTGAGAGAGAGAGAGAGACAGAGCATGAGCAGGGGAGGGGCACAGAGAGGGAGACACAGAATCTGAAGCAGGCTCCAGGCACTGAGCTATCAGCACATAGCCTGATGCGGGGCTTGAACTCATGGACCGCGAAGATCATGACCTGAGCCGAAGCTGAATGCTTAACCGACTGAGCCACCCAGGTGCCCCAAAAGACTGACTTTTTTTATGTTTATTTTTGACAGAGACAGACAGAGTGCAAGTGGGGGAGGGGCAGAGAGAGAGGGAGACCCAGAATTTGAAGCATCTCCAGGATCCGAGCTGTCAGGACAGAGCCCACTGTCAGCACAGAGCCAGATGCGGGGCTCAAACTCATGAACTGTGAGAGCATGACTTGAGTTGAAGTTGGACACTCGACTGACTGAGCCACCCAGGTGCCCCAAAAGACTGCATTTCTAATGACCGGTTAGCCACCTTGTCTTGAATCCCAGGCTTCAGAAGCTCTCATGCTGGGGCCAGGGCAGGGCTACACACACGCTAACTCATTTCCCCAGCAGGTGGCTCCCTTGACAAGTAGTTAACGTCCACCTAGGTGCAGAGATGTGCTGTGGCCATTCCCTCATGTTTCCAACATGCCTAGTTCAGTTTTGAGGACCCTCTGTTGACAGACTCCAAGCGTGGGGGGTGAGGAGGATGGTAACTAGTCACTACTGGGGAATTAACACAGCGGCTGCGCCAATCTGGCACCTGAAATTCAAGTCAAGGTCTAGCTTGTGAAGCCAGCTGCAAGCTGCAACTTCGAGAGAGGTCAGACCCAGCTGGGCAGCTCTGTGCTCGGGCTCAGAGCAGAGCTCTTCCTGGCTCCCAGAGCTCCTGCCCCGAACCTGGGCACGACCCCACCCCGGCCCTGCCCCGGCTTCCTCTCCCTGTGTGGTCAGGTTCCACTCACCTCTGATTGTGCTTTCGCTTCCTGAATGAGAGCCGGGACCGTCGATTTTGACCCCACTGATGATAAAACAGACTGTAATCTTTGCTGGTCTCCTGCTGAGACTAGAAGTTGATCCAAACTAATATAAAAATATGAAAGAAAAAGGCAATTTTCTCCTTTCATAAGGTTGTATTTACAATGCTCTTTCTACCAAGTTGCAGGTGTTTTCTGATTTTCGTGCTTTCTTTTGTTTTTAAAAATAATTTTTTTAATGTTTATTTTTTTTCTCGAGAGCGCACTGTGAAGGATGGACAGAGAGAGCAAGGAGACACAGACTCTGAAGCAGGCTCCAGGCTCTGAGCTGTCAGCACAGAACCCGAAGTGGGGGTCGAACTCATGAACTGTGAGATCATGACATGAACTGTGAGCGAAGTCGGACGCTCAACTGACCGAGCCACCCAGGCGCCCCTTCTAAAGGTGCCCCTTTTGGTCATAAGAACTCTCAATTCAAACTGCTTGAAGAATCCTGAGTGCTGGGCAGGAATGTCATTCACAGGAACTACTGTGGCTTCTGGGATCCATCACCTCAGGATGTTAGGGAACCAGTGCTGGAGCTCCGCAGAACATTTCTGAGTTTGAAAAATATTCTTTAAAATGTTAGGAATTTTCTGCTTAACTCAGGTCAGCTTCGAAGGCCCAGACTGTTGTCCCCTGAGGTGCAGCCCTCCCTGTCCACTCTCATCTCTCTGATGGCGCTCTTGCCAAAAGTGCCATGTCCCATCAAGACTGCCCTGCAGAGCGACATTCTGGAAACCCTTTCTCTGCAGGCATGGTCTTTTTCCAGTAGTGATATTAAAAAGCAAAGGGGGCTAAATGCAATGTGGTATCCTGACAGAGAAAAACGACGTTAGTGAAATGTGTTCCGTGAAATCTGAATTAAGTCTGTGGTTAACTGTGTTCTTCTAGTGTTAAATTTCTGACTTTTGACAACTGGACCAGGATTACAGAAGATGTTCCCATTAGGAAGAGCTGGGTGAGGAGCTTGGGAGCGCTCTGCCAGTCTTTGCACCTTTTCCAAAAATTGAAAACTAGTTCATAATTTTTTTAAAAGTTTATTTGAGGGGCGCCTGGGTGGCTCAGTCAGTTAAGCATCCGACTTCGGCTCAGGTCAGGATCTCACAGCTCGTGGGTTCAAGCCCCGCATCAGACTCTGTGCTGAGAGCTCAGAGCCTGGAGCCTGCTTTGAATTCTTTGTCTTCCTCTCTCTAACCTTCCCCTTTCTGTACTCTGTCTCTGTCTCTGTCTCTCTTTCAAAAATAAATAATAAACCTTAAAAAAGTTTTTATACAGTTTATTTGAATAAAAGGGGAGAGGCAGATACTTACTTAACTGACCAGCCTTTTCCAGAAGGCAGATCCCAGGTGGTTTCACCCACATGATGGGCTGAACTGGGTGCCCCAGGCTCACTGGCTTTAGGGCTGCTTCCTCCTGGACAGGCCCTGTCCCCCCGCTTCATGGGGCATGAAAGGGCAGTGGACCCATTGAGGCCTCCCGCAGGAGAGCCAAGCGACCTCCTGGGGGTGATTTCCAGCTCGGTTTTGAAGAGTACGGCTGTCGGTCCCGCTGAGAAGTCCTCATTGCAGAGCTTGTCAAGGTCAGGCATGCTCAAGGCCCTCAGTTCCTGGAGCTTAGAGCGGGATAAGGGAGAGGGCTGGGTGTGGCGCACCGAGGACTTGTTCCTTTTGACGGGAGAGGCTGGGGTCATGGTTGGGGTGGGAATTCCAGAAGGACTAAGTGATTTCTTTGGGTCTGAGTCAGGGCCCTTGTTACTGGCCTCCGCTGGATTCTGCTGGGAGACTGT
Organism: Panthera tigris; assembly: GCF_018350195.1. Taxonomy (NCBI): domain Eukaryota; kingdom Metazoa; phylum Chordata; class Mammalia; order Carnivora; family Felidae; genus Panthera; species Panthera tigris. The sequence goes on from NC_056660.1 coordinate 212,552,408, forward strand.
CAATGCTGTGCTCGATGGGGACTTGGTCATCTGGGGGATCAGGGTGCTGGCTTCACTTTGGCTTTCGCTGCAGGAACTCAGGCTGCGTCTCAGTGACCTTGCTGCTGGGTCACTGGGGTGGCTGAGGCTCCCGGAAGCAATGCTGCCAGATGACCGTCTCCCAATGGGAGGCTTGGAGCTCGCTGACAAAAAAGGAGACCCCCCAGACCTGGCCACTAGCCGATCAGAATGGGCTAGGTTCTCAAAAGACTTGATCCTCTGCTTCACAGAGAAAAATGAGGTAGATTCGTAGTTCTGCTCAGAGTAGTAATGTCTTCTAGTGACTTTGATTTTGTCCGTGACTAGGCAGCTCGTCTCTCGCACTGAAAGAACATCCCCTTCGTCTGTTGTTGGAAGGTTCCTCGATGTCTCCAGGAGGGGCTTGACGCTGTACACGCCCTGTCCGTTAGCCAGGCCAAGACCACCACCTCTGGCTGCCTTGGCCTCGAGGAGCCCCCCACTTGTTGCAGGGATCTGGCTGTCCCGGTGAGAGCGACCTGGGCTGTGTAGAGCATGCGCTTCCCGTCCAAAATGGCTTGAAAACTGGGCCGGCATGGAGTAGGTCCTGGTCGCTGGCCTTGGTGTGAAGTATGGATGGTCATCTGGCACTGGGCCCGCTGACGTGCCGTTCTTGGTCATCCCGAGGGAGCCTGACACCTGACTTGACTTCCCCTGCGAGGAATCCACCTTTCTAGTAGGCAGTTGTGGGGAGGAGGAGGAGGAAGCCAGTTTTGCCACACTGAAAGATCGCTGGGTTTCCTGCTCTACCTGGGACGCACGAGATGTGAGTGACGGCGGATGACTTGAGGACGTCTCCTCTGACTGGTGACAGAACCTGATCTCACTCTTCTCCTGACAGTTGCTCTGGGCCAAGAACCCTCTTAATCTGTCACTTTCAGCTAGCTTGTCACCACATGCATTCTTGGGCATTCTTTCAGAAGAAATTTCAACTATTTTCAGCTGGTTTGTTCTTTCTAGGGGATCACCAGTAATTATTCTGCCTCCTTTGTCATCAGTCACGCCCGATCGGGCTACTTCTGGTGCCGAATCCATTCGGCTGGCCGTGCGCCGCTCCCTCTGCCCAGGAGGTGGGGCCTCCTGTCCATTTGTGGCTGTGGACGCGCTGTTCCCCAAGGCCACAGGGGGAGCCCTGGTCTCTGGCCCACACTTAGGAGATCTGGGGGCCGCTGGGCAGCCTCTGTTGGGTTCTGAGTGGAAAGCCACGTAGGATCTACCGCATGCACTCTGCTCAGGGAGAGTCCTGGGGGAGGCGTGGGGCGAAATGAACGCTGTGATGCTCGTTTCCGACACTGACGGCTTCAGTGACCCCGGGGCAGCAGGTGGCCTGGTCTCCAGCATGCACTGGGGGGACCTGGGGGTGGCCGTGGCATTTTTGTCAAGCTCCTCGTGGTCTATGTGGAACTGGTTAGATGCTCCCTTCAAAAGCATTTTGTGGGAGGTCTGGGGTGAAATGAGGGGTTTCCTGGGGTCTGTCCCACCAGCCTTGGCAACGTGAGCTGCAGGGGCCTCGGAACTGGCTTTGCTTTTGCTTTTGATGCTGAGTCTCTTCAGCTTAGGACCAGATTTGGGTTTCTGACAGTTACTTAAGAGTGTTTCCACTGAACTTTTTTTAGGTGAGTCTTTATTTTCCAGATTCACTTTCAGCTGGGGGAGCTATTAGGCACAGCAATCCCCTTTCTGGAATTCTGGCTGGAACTCAACACCTGACTTTTGGAGTCAGGGCTTCTGCTGGGCGCCATGGGTTGCTCCTTTTCAGTTTTGCCCTGCGAATGTGTCCCTTGGTTATTTTTATTTATTTCTTTAAACCAGGCCATGATGGGCCTCCTGGAAACCATTTTTGGTTTCTGTAGCAACTCATCCAGCTCGTGACTTTCGGAGATATGTAGATTTGTCAAAACAGACTCTCCATTCTTAGGGACATGCACGCTACAGGGGGACTGATTTTCAGTTGCATTGACATTTGTCTCTTGTTTTTTATTTGGGGTCTCGACACGCAGCAAGTCATGTTCTAAAACATCTACCGTGTTCAGACTGCTGAGAGCGACCGGAGGGTTGTGGAAATGCGTGGCGGCTTCAGGAGGCTGCCTGTTCCCCACAGATGAGCTAGTACTGGTGGCCTCCATGGTTTCTTCTTCACACGAGGGTCTGGGGTTCTGTAAAATCCTTACATCTGCATGAAGTTCATGCTCCTGAGAGCTTATATCCGAGAGAGGAAATGGCTGGGAAGAGTTTGGAATTGAAGGGCATGAGTTTCCTGGCACAAAGGATGCTCTCTCGCGTGGATTTCCCACCACTTGACTCAGAGCACTGTGCTTTAAGGGCAGAACTTTGGCCAACACAGGGCAGGGTGCGGCCTGGGCAGGTGCGTGAGCAGTAGTTGAAGGTGGATTGGGGGAACCATTTGTAGAACAAATTTCAATTTGCTCCTCCTCAGACTCTGTAGTGTCTTCCCTGTGAGAAGATCCGCGGGAACGAGGGGGTGACCAGTTGTTCCTGGTGGAAGCTCGTGGGGCTTCGGCGAGCGATTCAGGGTCAGAAGATGAGTCCTCGGCATCACCATACATGGATGAGAGAGATGGCTCCGTGCTGTCACCCAGGCCCGACAGGGACATGCTGTCTTCGTGAAAACTGCTAAAATTTCTAGAGTAGTTGCTCAAAAAGTTTTTGTTCACAGTAAAATGTTTGTCAGGATTAATGGAATCCAAAACTGAAGGCTGGGAGGCCCACTGTGGGGGAGGGGGCTGGCCAGCAGCCCAGGCCCTCCTTAGGGTGGGGGTCTGGTTCCCCACAACTGGCTCAGCATGGTGGGAACTTCCACTTCCAGTGCCTGCTGGAGGTTGACCCTGAGAATGTCCCACTTGACTCAACCGGTCCCCTTTCTGAGGAGACTGAAGTCTTGGTTCAGAAGCATCCAGCTCCTTGATGAGTGTGTCGATGTCAGTCACAGGACTGCCCCCACTTTCCCTGGGGCAGCAGTGCCCAGAGACACCCCCACACGCCCCTGCAGCCCGGTCAGCGGGTGACGGCAGGGCGGGGCTGGCCTGCGGGGCCCTCTCGGACACAGAATCTGTTCCCTCGGGCAGGGCAGAGCCTGAGGAATTTGCAGGCACGAGGACGCCTGTTGCTTGCAGAGCCTTGCCGTGGTGACCGGGACTTCTCTGTCTCTCCTCCTGGGACACGAGGTCTGGGGACAGGACGCCACTAGCTGCAGACGCGGCCTCTGCCTCAGGTCCCGCGCCCCTGTGGGCAGCTGCCTTCCTGGGCAAGTTGGCTTCTGGGGCTGCTGGAAGGTTGCTGAAGTCACGGCGAGCCACTGCCATCTTCCCTGGGGAGGCGCTGCTCTCCTGGGCGAGACTCACATGACATCTGTCCTCAGACTCAGGCACCCCGGGTGACACTGGCTCTCCGCGGTCCTCAGGCCGCCTTGCTGGCCCCGTGTCCATGGAGGTCTTGCTGGGCTCAGGGTGAGCTGCCCCCTTCTGCTCTGGGGTAGGGATGAGGTCCGGGGGTCTATCTAGTCCTGTGTGGAGATAAGGGGGGAAGCAGGGAGAGAGAGGGGAATGTGTGAGAAAAACTCTCAATTGAAAAAAAAAAAAAGGAAAATGAAACACTCTCAAATTTTTGGTCTTTTTTCAGAAAGACATCCCACAGCCTAAATGTAGGCCTCCTTGTCGTTCTGTTTTTGCCTCTGAAATTACAGAGCGCTCACATCTAACAAATACCACCCTGCTCTAGACGTTCCGAAATAACTCAGACTGGCTGGCAGAATAACCCTTTGTTTCTGCCTTTTCTCTCTTTTTGGTTATTTTTAAGGATGGGGACCCCAGAAGCCCTTCCCCTGGGTTTCTTTACACCGTCTGCTCTGATGGCAATGGCCTCAGGGGTCAGGCTGTTCTATTTGATCCCTCGGCTTTATGTTCATCTGCAGAGGCTTCGGGTCTCTGGTTTAGCTCTAGGTCATGGGTTTGGCCTTATGGTGGGAGTTGTGAGCTGTAGAGTCGAGTCTAAAACAGTCAAGTGATGACCTCTGGGGACTTACTGCTCAGCGCAGGACAGGAAGGAGGAGGCTAATTTGGGAAGAAACACAGGACGCCACAGAAGGAGGCAAGTCCGCACTGTACCTTGGTTGTGTCTTGACCGCGTTGAGAGGATTGGGAGAGCTGGAAGGCCACATAGTCTGGGAAGCTCTGACAGAAGGGGTCGGGGGCGGGGGGGGGGGGGAGTTCTGCGGGGCGAGTCAGGCCACACAGTGATGGGGAGGAAGGCGAAGAAGAAAATGGAATGAAAGCAGAGAAGAGAGTGCATGAAACCTCAGAGGCGCAGGGAAAGGCAATGCGTGCGGCGACAGTGGGAAATGAAGTCCTTTCATGAGACGGGCTCTGGAGGGGCCTCCTCATGAGGCCCCCACACACTCGGGCTAATCTGTTCACCTCTGGCACATGGCATCTTATAATCGGGAGAAAGGACATAATAAGAACATTAGATTTGCTATTTTCTTGGGAACTATGGGTTGCTGGGAAACAGTCACAATGAAAGCACCTGCTTTGAGATGATGGTCTCCCCAAACGTTATATTCACTCCACATCTCCCACACAAATCATTTTTTTAATTTTTTAATTAATGTTTTAATTTTTTACTTAAAAATTAAAAAAAATTAAATATTAAAAAAAAAATTTTTTTAACATTTATTTATTTCCGAGACAGAGAGAGACAGAGCATGAACGGGGGAGGGGCAGAGAGAGAGGGAGACACAGAATCGGAAGCAGGCTCCAGGCTCTGAGCCATCAGCCCAGAGCCCGACACGGGGCTTGAACTCACAGACTGTGAGATCGTGACCTGAGTTGAAGTCGGACGCTTAACTGACTGAGCCACCCAGGCGCCCCAAAAAATTAAATATTTTTGAGAGAGAGAGGAGAGAGAGACAGAGTGTGAACAGGGGAGGGGCAGAGAGAGAGGGAGACACAGAACCTGAAGCAGGCTCCAGGCTCTGAGCTGTCAGCACAGAGCCCAATGTGGGACTCGAACCCACGAACCGGGAGATTATGACCTGAGCCAAAGTTGGGCAGTTAACTGACTGAGCCACCCAGGCACCCCTTCCACACAAATCATCTTAATTGCATATTCCTTTTGCCTCCTGAAGTTCCTATGTCAACAATTAAGAACTAGTTATTAGGACTTAGTACTGTGCTAAGAGTTTTTTCATGCACTTAATTTTCCTCCCAAGACTGTGAGGTAGGTCCTGTCACCATCTACTTGGGAACAGGAGGGAACTGAGGCACAGAGTGGTTAAGCAATGGATCCAGGGCCAGAGTTTATAGCCAGGGTCACCCGGGAAGGTGGCTCCACACCCCACCCTGTTATCTATAAACCCCGACTGCATGGCCTCTGTGTAGACAGCACTTGGCAACAGCAAGGTCGGCCTATCAACACATGCGTGGAGAGCATACACAACCTCCCCAGACCCTGTGGAAGGGGAGGGATGTGCCAAGATTCGAATCCATGGGCTCATGTCCTTCTCTGCTCTGCCTTTTTGAACTCCCTTCAGAATGACTTTCCTGCTTCTGCTGGTACCAACTCGGGGAAAAGTCACAATGAGACAAAAGGAAGGGATTTAACAGTCGTTCTTCAGTTTCAGATGCATTTGCTGAACAAACCTTAAGTTTTTGTTAGCAATTTGACTTTATTGCAAAGCGTGTAACTTAAAAGTGTTTTGGGGGAGATTAAATGACATAGAGGCAGTCCTTGATGTCACGTTTCAAAGTAATCCTTCACTTGTAAACCTCCCCAAATGTCCAATAATGGGCAGAATGTTGCCTCAGTTATGGCACAAAATGGGGAGGGAGGCCCAGCAGCCTTACAAATGATGTTGCAGGCACAGGAGGACGCGGAAGACATCGGTGCAGCGTCCGAGCTAGAGCGGGGCCACAGGTGTGTGGAGATGGACTCATTAAGTGTTTAGGACGGCCCGCCAGGGCCAGCGTCAGCCGTGCAGGCCAGGAGTGTCTTGTGACCTCAGCACACGGCTCAAATATTACATTCTGTGGATGTGTGAGGGAAAAGATAGTTCTCGGTGCATCTGATCTCATGTAAGCAGAGTGCTGAGATTCTGAAGGGCAGGAACCCCTCTGTGTCATCTCATGACTTATTCACTAAGGTTCACATCACAAAATAGGTAAAGAGTGTCAACTGACTGAAAATGGATGCAGTTGATGTGGAACTAAAACTAGGAGTTTAGGCACAATGATTTAGTAAAGTTGTTAAATGCAGGAGCTTTTAAATATCATTCACCTGTGTAAAAGCCCCCCCCCCCCCCCCCCCCCGTCCCCGCTTCCCAAAGTTCTCCACGTGTAACATTTGTATAGGGGTAACTTCTGCCTTCCCATCTTGAAGCTTAACCAGCACCAAAATAACCTTACCTGTCCTTGGTTGCTCCGGTGCAGCTTCCGGCAGGTTCTCTGTGCGGTGGCCAGCCTCTGGGTGGCATGGGGCACTGGCTGGCCCCCAGTTGGAAGGGACACGTCCATCCTCGACAGTTAGCTTCCCCAGAGATTCCTGGCACAATGACAACCACAAGTCACTGTCGTCAGTTTTCAGGTTTTCTGCACCCTAAGACCTCACACACAGAGAAGAGCTGGTTTGGGGAATTTCAGAGAACCCCGGATGAGGAGCCACGAGATCCAGATTCTGGGTGTCAGATCCACTGGAAATTATATGGACTTGTCATTCTTCCTAAGCCTCAGTTTTCCTAACTTTGGAATGTGGGTGATCAGGGAACTGCAGATCAGAATCACACTGAGATGTCACCCCACACCCATGAGGGTGGCTACAATCAAAAGCAGAAATAACAGGTGTTGGCGAGGATGTGGAGAAACCGGAACCGTGTGCACTGTTGGCGGGAATGTGAAATGGTTGAGCCGCTATGGAAAAGGCTACGGAGGCTTGTCAAAAAAATAAACACAGAAATACCATACGATCCACATATCCGACTTCTGGGTATATACCCAGAAGAACTGAAAGCAGGGTCTCTAAGAGGTATGTGTATTGCCATGTTTATAGAAGCACTATTCACAATAGCTAAAATGTGAAAGCAGTTCAAGTGTCCGTTGATAGATCACTGGATAATCAAAATGGGGGATATACCGAAAATGGGATATTACTCAGTCTTGGAAAGGAGATTCTGATCCAGGCTACAACAGGGATGAACCTTGAGGACATTATGTGAAGTGAAATAAGCCAGTCACAAAAAGACAAAACTGTATGATTCCACTTTTATAAGGTATTGAGAGGAGTAGAAATCAGAGAGACAGAAGACAGAGTGGTGGTTTCTGGGGGCTGGTGGGAGAGTTATTATATAACAGATACAGAGTTTCTGTTTCACAAGATGAAAAGAGCTCAGGAGGTGGTGGTGATAAATGCACAACATTATTAACATATTAATACCACTGAACTGTACATTTTCACATAAGGTGGATTTTACCACAGGAGAAACAAATGGGGAAAAAATTGGGGATAAGACTTGCCCTGTCTAACTCACAGAGATTTAAATAAAAGATGAGTAAATGAGTAAAAAAAAAAAAAAAAAAAAAAAAAAAAAAAATATATATATATATATAGCCCACAAAAGGCTATACAGACGTAGGTATTATTGTCTGTGTACAGTAATGATAATATCCATGACTGTAAGGTCAGCATCTCAGTTTGGTACTTAGGGCCAGGACTCATCTGGACAAATGAAACGGACATTTAATCTTCCAAAATTTCACTTTAGCCAAGTGTCAATTACTTCATCTTCCTTTCTTCTATCTAAAACCTACTGAAAAAAAAAAAAAAAGAAAGAAAAAAATCGCAAAACCACCCCGCCAGGAAGTTAAATCAGATTTGAAATTCACTCTCAGAGTTAAGGAGTCTCCACAAAGTGGCCCAAAGGTGGCAGCAGAGGAGAGAGGTGAAATGGATACAGCGTCTTTCAGCGGCTCTTGTATAAAAATCATTTAGTATCTGCTGAGGGAAATCTGCACAGGGTTTGAGTCAGTTATTTCTCTTTAGCAGTAAGGCATAAACGTAATAGAAAACAGCAAAAGAGGTTTGGAATTAGTAAGGCATAAATGTAATACAAAACAATGAAAGAGGTTTGGCATTAGACAGAGGTGTGACCGAACAGCACTGTGAATGCACCAAGTGCCACTGAACTGTATTCTACAGTGTTTCATTTTATGTTAAGTGGCATTCGTCTCAACTTCAAAAGTATTAAGTAAAAACAGCAGAAGACAACTTACTTACCGAAGGTTTTTTTCTTTTTAAGCTCCCAATATTTGAGGGTAAATACTTAATGACAATGCATTTTTCTAAAAGTTTATTTATTTATTGCTTCTCGGCCTTTTGGCTAAGATCAAGTGTAAATTTTATTTTGAGAGAGAGAGAGAGAGAGATCATGTGACCAAGCAGGCAAAGGGCAGAGAGAAAGGGAGAGAGACTCCCAAGCAGGCTCCGTGCTGTCAGTGCACAGCCTGAGGTGGGACTCGATCCCACGAACCACGAGATCAAGACCTGAGCTGAAATCAAGAGTTGGGTGCTTAACTGACTGAGCCACCCAGGCGCCCCATAAATGGCAATGCATTCTATTTTCTTTCTGATGTATAGATGAAATCATATTTTTGAAATAAATTTTTTTAAGAGAAGAGTTAAACTTTTATGCAAAAGTTTTAAATGCTTCTCAAAATTCTTATTGGGAATACTCATTCACAATGACAAAAGCTCTTATTTTATAAACAATTATGAACAAAACCCTTGATTTATATAGTTATCCAAAACTGGCTGATACTTTTTAAAAGAAGGGGTTAACCCATCAGCCGAACATTGCATTTTAAAACACATATGCTAGTTGGAAGTAGTAACATATTTTAGGAGGATGAAAAAAGATGTGTTTCTACTTTTTCTATATGGTTAACAAAAATCCCTTCTGCCTAATATAGTTTTTATGACTTCATATGTTCTGGGTCTGTTTACACATATGTTTGTATAAACCACTTGAACATGTATCTTTATAGATGCGGCCTTACAATCAGCTCAGAGAGAAACTATTTATGTTGAGATCGCAAACATTTGTTTCTCTTACTCCTCCTTGCTTACGTGGAGGTATACTGACTAAAATCAAGCCATGTGAGAGGTGCCTGGGTGGCTCAGTTGGTTGAGCGTCCGACTGTGGCTCAGGTCATGATCTTACGGTTTGTGGGTTTGAGCCCTGCCTTGGGCTCTGACACTCGAAGCCTGGAGCCTGCTTCAGATTCTGTGTCTCCCTCTCTCTCCGCCCTCCCCCGCCTGCACTCTGTGTCTCTGTCTCTCAAAAATAAACAAACATTAAAAAATTTTTTTTGAAAATCAAGCAATTTGACAATCTGGACCATTCTAACATGTGTAACCAAGTTGTAACGTAAATAATGTTGACTCGCATTTAAAGTGGTGCATTATAAGTTTTCTTTCTTTCTTTTTTTTTTTTTAAGATTTTCTTTTTCAGTCTTCTTTACCGTCAACATGGGGCTGGAACTCACAACCCCAAGATGGAGAGTCAGACTGAGCCTGCCAGGCGCCCAGGTGCATGTTAAGTTTCTAAGTGAATGCCTGCCCAATTTTTCACGTGATTCTCACAATAAGGGTACGAATAGTTTTGATTATTACACAGTTGCCGTAAAAAGTCTGAAAAAATAAGGATCGCGCAGAACGTCACCAGCTGGAGAGAATCACTGTTAGCCTGTGTGACGGTCCCTCTGGCTCTGAGAGATAATCAGGGCAGAATCTCTCCTCAGAATCAGGGCACGATCTCTCCTCAGTGGTCCAGACAACTGTGCCTCACAAAGATTCAACAACTTGCCTCAATGGTCACCCAACCAGCCAGTGGACCAGACCCAGCGTTCTTCTTCACCAGCCTAGTGCCGCCCTTCCCTCATCAACCATGTGTACAGGTCCCGTGTACAGGTAAGAGAGGGATTTCATCTTTTGGCAGAATGATCTATGACTCAATACCTGGGCATGTTCCCCCCACCAGCTGCTACAGTCTGTTTCTCCAACCATTCCCCCTCTTCCAGGCAGGATACCCTCTGCTTCCTAACACACTCCGTATTCACTCACACAAAAGTCACTGAGATCCCAAGTAACTGAAAGGAAACCAGTTACCTTCTCCACGGTTCCATCGGGATGAAAATCAGTCCCGGTCTCTCTGCCAGAAGTGGCCTGGATACATGGGTCATCAGCTTCATCAGCTAGGTTTTCAGTCTCGGAGTTGCTGGGCCTGGCGTCAGCCTCGGGCCTCTTGTGGTGTGGGCTGACCCTGGCCACTGGTTTGTGCCTGGACCCCAGGTTGTCATTCTTCTGCTGGGGGGACCTGGAGACATCTGTGCGCACCAGATTCTGGGGGCCTGTATCGGCTTTGTATTCCAATTTGGGGGAACTCTTAGATCCTGATAGTTCCTTCTTCCCTGAGCGGCCAGGGCCACCCTTGGGGGCCGCTACCGAGGCCAGCAGGTTGGCTGAATGGGAAGGAGTGTCCCCCGTGCCCTCTGGGACACTATCCTCTAAGTCCAGCGAGCTGCCTAGGAGAGGCACTGAGGAGGCCTTACTGACCAGTGTTTTCTGGGGATGTTCCTCCTGGTTGTTGATACTCATGATCTTGGAAGAGGTCATCAAGACCTGCCTACAGTCGTCCTCTGGCAGAGACCTGCTGGGACCAGAGAGGGTCCCTGGGAGGGAAACGCAATCCCCTTCGCCATCAAACTCTTCTTCGTCACTGGCATCGTCTGTGTCATAGCAGCCAACCCTCCTCTGGCGGACGAGAGGGTTTCGGAGCACCTGCGGGCTCCCAGGGAGACTGGCTTGTCTGGCAACCGTCACCTGCTTGTGGAAGAGCCCCGAGGCCCGCTGGCTTCCTAGAGACACGAGGCTGTTGGCCCTGGCTTTTCCTGGTTCCTTGTGAGCTGGTGGGGAGGGGGAAAGAAATCATCAAATGAGACAGGGTTTCCCGTCTGGCCTGGTTTTACAACTCAACCCCCCTCATTATACATGAGCACCCCCCCCATTCACAACTGCCACCTATTCGTCCTCTGGCCACTGAAGACCAGGCTTAGATGATAGGGCTTCTTGGGATTTGCACAGAGTAGACAGCCAGAGTCCCTCTCTCCTTTTCCCACTGGCCTCTTTTCTTGTTTAAAATTTTTTTCTTTTTTTTACTTCAATCTCTGGATTTGGTTTGCACATGTATGCTGCCTAGAGACAGAAATGTTTAATTCATCAACACCCATGATGCCTGATACATGGCTGGGGTTCGCACTAAATGCTGCTGCTGGGAGCTCCTTTTTGGGAGGATGCCTAGAGACCAGCAAGCCCTGCACTCCAGGACCTTATCCTGTGAGGCCCCCCCTTCATCACAGGAGGCCCTTCCACAGGGGCAAGGAGTAGGGGCTGGGTACGGGGGGCACATAAGCTCCTAGAACATGGTACAGGGAGCCTGATATTATATTGTCTGTAACCAACCAGGGATAGAGGAAAACTTGTTTGCTCAGCAAACTCTTTGCATCTTGCTAAATGAAAGAAAAATTACACGTGCTTCCACCTTGAAATGTTTCCATCAGAGACTAGAGTAAGCGCATCAGCTGCTTCAAATGAAAGCCAGAGTGGTCAAGTCTGCCTGTCCTAAGACAGAGATGTTCTTGTTCAGACATTAGAAATTAAAAAAAAAAAGTGCAGGGGTGCTTGGGTGGCTCAGTTGGTTGAACGTCTGACTTTGGCTAAGGTCATGATCTCGCGGTTTGTGAGTTGAGCACCATGTCGGGCTCTGTGTGAACAGCTCAGAGCCTGGAGCCTGCTTCAGATTCTGTGTCTCCCTCTCTCTCTGCCCCTCCCCCACTCATGCTCACTCTCACTCTCTCTCAAAAATGAATAAACATTAAAAAAATATATATATTTTGGTAATTTTTTTAGTGTTTATTTGTCCTGTGAAACTCGCGGTCCATGAGTTCGAGCCCCGCCTTGGGCTCTGTGCTGACAGCTCAGAGCCTGGAGCCTGCTTCAGATTCTGTGTCTCCCTCTCTCTGACCCTCCCCCATTCATGCTCTGTCTCTCTTTGTCTCAAAAATAAATAAACATTACCAAAAAAATAAAAAAAAAAAAAAAAAAAAAAGCAAACCACACCAGCAGAAGCCTGAGAAACCAGTATGGTTCACATGGGATTACCTCATATTATAGTGAGAGCGTAATCAATGAGATTTAAAAACACCTGTTTGATAACATCTCTCTTACGGGTTCAGAATCTTTCACTCACTGCCTTCTAAAAAGAATGAAGTTAGGGCCCAGTGAGGGAAGGGACCTGGATCTTGGCTAGGGTTCCCCTAAAACATAAAGCCATCAGGTTGCTAACCTGATTTCATGCCATAAATTTCAAGACTAAGTTATGTAAATAGCATCTAAATGCTGGTTTAGATGCTCCAACACCTTGGGTGCAGAACGGGTGTCCAGATCCTTTACCGCAGACCTGAGGGGCCCGTCATTAAATGGTGGGCTGCATTTTCTAAGAATAAACTCTGAATTTAGTCAGGGAACAAAGATGGCTTCTACTCAACCAGAGGCTTGGATTCCAGTTCTCCGTTCACATAAAAGCATCATAATACGTAAACCCATGTGGCCCAAGTCAGAAAACAGTCATTGTTTACTGGAGGTGCTGGGTGGCAGGCCACCGTCTTCAGAGATGCTGCAGCCACTTCCTGGGTGATCCTCGTCCTCAGAGCCGGCCACCATGAAGTCTGACAGGGGGCCTGGGACACCGGGGGCAAAGTACTGGGCGGGTTCGGGGTCAGAAATCAGGGGGTCCTGTTGGAGAAGACAGTGGTGGATGATGAGCAAGCACACCAGAAGCTGATCAGCTGAAACAGTAATTACTTCCTGTCTTTCCAAGAACACTTTGTTCGAATCCATGGTCCTGTGAAACAGTGGTGACAATAAACACCCAGTTCCATTTACTTCAGGATGGCTAAATTAAACAATTAAGGAAAAAGCCAACAGTTGCTGCCAGACCATGTTTTTAAAAGATTTTTTTTTTTTTTTTTTGCCAAATGCTTAGCAATGATCAGAAAAGCCACAGCAGCACTGTATCAACCATCCCAGGAAAAACACTGGGGGAGAGAGAGAGGAAAATAGAAATAAATTCCTAGCCACTGGTTCAACCTAGTGATGGAACAAGGAAGAGGGGAGTTTGAATCCTGGGCTCTGATCCACTGGGATTGAGGGGCTGCCAGCTGAGAACGATTCCAGTCTCCTTAAAGTCACAGGCTCCCCCCAAACCAACTGGGACCCTTTATTGTGGAGCAGGTTGTAAACTATCCTTCAAACTGCAGCTCACGGGGCTCAGGTCATGATCTCACGGTTTGTGAGTTTGAGCCCCGCATCAGGCTCTCTGCTGACAGCTAGGAGCCTGGAGTCTGCTTCAGATTTTGTGTCTCCTTCACTCTTTCTGCCCCTCCCCAACACATACGCGTGCTCTCTCTCTCTTTCAAAAATAAACGTTAAAAAAAATTAAAAAGAAAAACTGCAGCTCACTTCTTTTATTTTGTTGCTCTATTCTTTTCCTAGATGAATAGTTAATGAAAGAAACACACATTTTTATATTTGTTCTCAAATTAGCATCGTTGCAGTTGTCTGTGTAGAGTGGCCAAAATGACTCATGGACAGAAATATGGGCTGGGCCCTCAGGTTTGGCTTCTGGGCTCCAGGAATCGGTTTGTGGGCCAGCTGAGCGAGGCAGCAGTGTGCCTTGACTCACCTTTTTTGCAAGAGAGGGACTCTTCAAGGGGGTACCTGTTGGAGGGAAAATTCACCATAAAGTTAAAAGAGCGCAGCTCCAATTCTTACAACTAGGCTCTCATTCTCAACTAGAAAAGAAGGAGCCAAACATATTAACTCTTCTCTGCTTGACTGACACTGATGGGCTGTGTGCATAGGTGGTAGACATGTATGCACTTGACCCGATCCCCACCCCACCCCACCCCACCTCCCAAGGTTCTGCTCATGCTTCAAGCCCTAACTTGGATGCTACCACCTCCATGGGATCACCCAGTTGGAAGTAACTTCTTCTGAATCTCGAGAGTACTTTATATTACCCACACACCAATTTCCATACACACAGTATAATTTAATTATAAGTGGATGCCTCTCATATTCCTTCCTCAGCTATTCATCTACAGGGCTGAGATCTTCAGTGATCTGACTCCACAATGCTCAGCATTGCACCTGGGTCTAGGAAGTATTCGGTGATATCTGCTGAACGGATCGAAGGATGAACGAACAAAGAAGTCCCACTCAAGAAACCCATGAAGAAACTGGGGAGAGGGTTGAATAACCTATTTTGGTTTTTAGTAGAAGGATGTGAAGATTCTGCATTGAAACTTTAAATTCTATGCCATGAGCAAAAAGATCTTGGGCATGAGGTCCATAGCTTAATAAAAATCTTTCATAATAAATGATCGAATGGGTACGCCAGGCTTAGGAGAGGACAACTTGCACGCAGGTCAGGAGAAGGGGATGGCCGAATAAAGAGCCCATTATGGTTGTGCCCACTTTAAATATATTAATTATGGATGGAAATAATCAGGGCATTACATGGCTGCCAAAAAATCTTAAGTCTTCCTTTTCCTCTGACAACCAGTAACTCATGTCTCAGTTCTTTTTTCTCCTGACATCAATCTTAACATCAGTAATATCTTGAGTTGAGACATGTTTGCAGAGTCCCTTTGGATTTCTATTCTACCGGAAACATTACTTTCAAAACTTGATGGAATGTTTCACATTTAAAATTCATATGAAATTCTTACTATTTCAGTCCTTCTCTGCCTTAAGTTTCCCACTTAAAGAAGCAGAAAATCATGATTTTGGGAGCCTCTATTAACCCTTAAGTTGAAACTTAAAAAAATACCGACTTATTATTGAAATAGAGCTGCCATACTTTGTGGAAATTTTTAATTCATGTAAAGAAACCCCAGGTTTTGGAATGGAGACCACTCTGCATCTATCAAACAACTGATATTTTGGGATTACTTCATTTTTACCTAAAACATTTTATATGAATTGTACATAAAACACACGAAATGCCGCTAACTCATTTTTGCAAATGATCTTGTAGTACAAGAAGCATGCATAATTAGAACTTTAATAAAGCACATTAAATAACTGCAGAAATCAAAAGTAGATGCTAAGAAAAAGCACAGAATCTCTTGGACAACTACTTCTGCCAAACCTGGTAATTACAAAGAATCCAACCAATAACATTGCATTGGGGAGTGTCCCATGGGGAAGGTTAATTGAGAGACTCTTCTGAGTGTTGAATGAAAATGTGCAAATACAGTACCTAAGCCAGGAGACGAATTGGCCTCTTTGCTCTCCTGATAAGTGCTGCGTGCTATCACTGCATCCATTTCCTGCTCGGAAACCTGGTTTTCAGCAGAAAGCACAAATTAGCTGGTTTTATTTATTTTCCCCCCAAAAAAGTAGCTAGGACCAGAGTCAGAGGCTGAGTGCAAATAAAGAGGAAAACCACAGGACCAAAGATTATGACCATCCTCTGAAGCAATAGCTCAGGGTGTATAAGAAATATTGCCAGGTTAACATATTGCTTCAAACAATGTATTCAAAATCAGACCCTCAGTTGGTTTTCAAATTCATTAAAGCTTTCAGGTGCTACATGGCTGATACCTGCCTCTCTCTAGAACACTCACTTCTAATTTTTTTCCTAGATTTTACTTAAACAATTTCAAACCTACATAAAACTTGTAAAAGTAACACAAGAGTAACAAATTCTTCATTGTTGTTTTTTAAAACATTCTCCCACATTTACACTCATGCTCTTTCTTTATACAGATACACACACCATTTAACATTTTAATTTGGGAGTCAGTTGCAGACGTTAAGAAGTTACAAACCTCCTAAAAACAAGAACATTCTCTTTAATAACCCCGGTACTATTGTCAATTCTAGGAAATTTAACATTGACACAAATGACTGTCTAATGCACATTTCATATTCCAATTCAGCCAACTGTACTAACACCGTCCTTCATAAATGCTACTCAAAATGTGTCAGTAGACAGAAGTAGTTCACAGGAAGTTTGATGCCAGCTTGTGAGGAGATAGGATTTTCCTCCAGAATGCTTACCAACACTCAGCTTCTTTCCCAACAGTGTCTTGCTGGGGGAAAAATGTCCACTGAACTGAGTGGTGGCCCTAGTGATGTAACTGATTTGCATTCTGGTGCAAGCTCCTTATCTTGTTGTGGATCTTTAGCGGATTGTCGCCAACTAACTCCTTCGCATAGTAATGCTTTATAGAAATTTCATTTTTGGCAATCCAGAATTCAATTTAGGGTCAAGTCTTTTTTAGACTCCTTTAATCCAAAACACTACTGAGCTTTTGTCTGTCACAATACTGATATTCTGGAAGAAACTTAGGCCAATCAAACCCTCAATTAGGATCTAATAGTTTTTTCATGCTGAGATTTAGATTATGTATTTTTTTTTTTGGCAGAAAAACTACAACTGCTTCCTTTTCAGTGCATCAGAGAGGCACTCAGGGTCAGCATTTCATGTTTCATGACTGATGGTAACTTTGACCACTTGATTAGGACGGACTTCACCACATTTCTTTACTAGATTTTTTTTTTTTTTTGGTCATCAATGAGTAATCTGGGAGGAAACAGCTTCAGACAACATCAATATCCTGCTCCCCAGTATATTTTTACTCAATGGTTTTAGCATCATTGATTATTCTTATTTGAATCAATTTTTATGATGAAGTTTTCAAAATTGTCATTTTATAACTCTTCTTTTCCTTCTATATTTATTGGGATCATGGTAGATTCATGCATTTTTCCCCCATTAGTTGTTATCCCTAACTGTCATTATTCAATATGGAAAAAAAGTTTAAAGCCTGAAAAATGCTGAACTACGAGGTATTTTAAAAGACAATTACATAACTTGCATAGAGTTTCTTTTTTAAAGGTAAGAATACTGTAAACTTAGAATGGTAATTTTATGTACTAAAATAACATTTAGCATAAGTAATATTTGGATAAGCATAGCAATTTTTCTTAATAAGTAAATAAAGTTATGCAAGATTCAGCATTATGTTTTAATCTAACAGATAAATCATAATCACATCATGGCTTTTATGTAATACTTTCTAGCAACCTTCACAGGAAATAAAATATATATATATATATACATGCACAAAGCATATACACTAAAACACACACATATACTTCATAAAGCAAAAGTAATTTTGTATAAATGAGTTAGGGAAAATATAAGCTTATATGGTGGTTGCAAATTTTTCTTGCCAATTTGCAAGAATTGCAAGGTTGCCATTTTCTAATTGACATTAGACTTTCAATATTTGCAACTATTTTTCTGAGTGGGAGAAAAATGGTCAGGTTTTGAAACAAGTGAAAGATTTCCTGGATAATTCTAGTCATGCTGAGAGCCCCAGGACCAGTTAAAAATGGACCTCTATGACTTTCTTCTACTTAACATAAGCTAGAAGCTGTGACCTGAGTAAGTCCAAATCTTAGCTTGTCTAGACCTGGAGGGTTTGAATATCCCAGTTGGGCAGTCACTGCGCCAGTCATTATGAGAAACAGAAGAAAAGAAAATCCTTGTGGTATTTCTATTGGAACAACATGAAAACTAAGGAAGTACATACATTCAGTATCAAAATGTACTACTGGCATGAGATGCTGGGGTGAGCGGTATAAAAATACATTAAACATAAAATGGAATCTTGACCAAAAGAAAAATATAGTATATGTTACAATTAAGAACACCATGTTTACCTAGGAAGAAATGTGAAATCTAGTAAAACAAATACTTAAATCTGGTTTTGCTGGATGTATCTCCCACACCATCATGATGACCATTTACTGTGGCCAGAAACATGAATCAACCTGTATTCAACAGGATCGCAGACCACCAGTCCATCAGAATTATTATGCTTTGCGCTTAAATGCCATTCTGATGTTTGATTGTACTGGCAAATTAGGTAGATGCTTTTGGGCTGAGACGAAGCAGACCTCCCAACAAATCGTGACCTGTGCTATTTTGGAATGGATTTTGAAGTCAGGCATGCCTTGAAACGAATGCCTGGAAACCACTGAGAACTTAATTTTTTATAATGTTGTTGAGGGATGTGCGAGGTCAGCTCTAGCTTATTGGACTGCTTCCTAAGTGGGAAGCAGGTGATGGAATCCCAGAGAGGACCCTAGAGGAAGGAGTCAAGACCACTCTAGCTGTGAGTTTGAGGCAAAGTGGTGTTAAAAATGACATGGGGTGCCTGGATGGTTCAGTTGGTTAAGTGTCTGCCTCTTGATTTCAGCTCAGGTCATGATCTTGTGGTTGTTGGGATCAAGCCCTGAATCAGGCTCCTTGCTGACAGCAATCTGTCCCTCCCCTGCTTGCACACTCTCTCTCTCAAAATAAATAAACTTAAAAAAAAAATGACCCAAAGAGAGCCATGGGGACAGCAGAGAGATAAAGGAGAACAGATTACAAGGGAAAATGTCAGGACTATAAAACGTAAAGGAGAAAAACAGGAAGTGACAAGAAGGAAAAAGTGGAAAATGGTAGAAGCAGGACTTGATTTTATTTTAATGATACTTATTCAAGAAGTTTTTATTTAAGACATATATAGACAGGAGAACACAAACTGGGAAAAAAAATAGTAGTGGAGTTGACTTTGAATCAGTCTAATGGCAATCCTTGTCCAAGCACTATGGAGAATCAGTATAACAAAAACACACCACTGAAAACACTAAAAATGATGCTATAAAATTAATACACTAAAGAAATCTCAGAAATGGGATGACCCAAAGTTCTCCACACACATGTCTTACTCTCAAGATGGCATACAAGTCCATCAAGCATAGCAGTCTGGGACCATTTAGGATATAATCAAATAATAGTACAAATGATACAGAGGAGGTGGTCATATGATAGGCACAAAAAGAACTAATATTATTTTTTTAATGTTTATTGATTTTTGAGAGAGAGAGAGAGAAAGAGTTAGAGAGGGGGAGGGGCATAGAACAGGAGAAACAGAATCCAAAGCAGGCTCCAGGTTCTGAGCTGTCAGCATGAAGCCTGACACAGGGCTCAAACCCATGAACTGTGAGATCATGACCTGAGCCAAAGTCAGATGCTTAACCGACTGAGCCACCCAGATGCCCCCCAAAAGAGCTAATGTTCTTAAGGAGCATTTTGAGTTACTGAAAGGGAAAGGCTAAATTTTGTAAAATATAACCTGATATTATAGACAAGTTAATTTAAAAGGATTTTTACATCAAGTACTTGAAACAACAAAAAACAGTGCTCAAAGCCAGTAGAGTTGAAATTGCTGAGGTGTGCTCTGGTTAACCTAAAAAAATTAAAAGCAACTGCTCAAGTATAAAAGAGATACAACCAAATAACACAAAGGTCCACGATACAGGGGCTATGATTATCTAAAAATTCAACAATGTGATATCAATGCAGAAAAAAAATTAGTGGACTCTTAAGCCTTAATGACAGAAGTATTCTCCTCAGGTCAAGGATGGCCTGGACAGATCATTTAATCCAATGCTCTCACATTTTCTTGATGCAGAAACCCAAAAAGTTAAGTATCTCACTAGAGATCAAACAAACAGCTGGAAGTTACTCAGAACCCAGCACTCTTATCTTCCTACCATATTTTATATTCACCAATAACACTGTCAAAATTTTCTAATGAAATTTCTAAGAGTGTGAAGATGAAGAAGTCCACATCAATGATTTGTTCCCATGTGTATCAGTTACTTGGCCACTGTGTGACCACAGGCTGATTCCCAAGCCCGGCTGGGTGAACTGTCTTACCAGAGTGTGCGTCATCATAGGAATATGTGTAATCACTGCTACAGGACAAATAACCAAGCCATCTTTTCATATTTAGAACAATAAGAAGTACTTCACCTTTGGATTAGGGTGCCGGCCAATGACAAGTCGAACAGGTCCTGGGGGGCATTTGCTCAGGATGGTATGGACTTTGCTTAAAGCAGCATGGCGGACATTGACTGAGTTCACTTCCAGGATTTGATCTCCGCGGCTAGGGAGGACAACATAACCAACACGTTGTGGTAACAGTTAAGTTTTTACAAGATTTCCCTCTGGGAGAGGTTTATAATATGAAATCTTTTCTGAATACTTTAAAGAAGCAAATGACATCTTTTCATCTTTGCATATGTGTGAAAAAGCAACACATTCATATAAACACATTAGATATTAAATCAGCAAAGTCCTTATGCGTATCTAGCTGCATTTTCAGAAGTAGTAAAGTTAAATAAAATTGATAATAAGACAATAACAAGGGTTACCATTTTTTGAGCACAGAGTGTAAACCAGGCACTATACAAAGCAATTTCCACAACAATCCTTTGAACAGGTATTATTATTTCTATTGTTTAGACAAGGCCACAGACTTTAGAGAGGCCACCTTGATGTCACACACTGTTGAACTCAGGTCTACCTTTTGATCATCACAAGGTAGCTCCTTGACCACCACCATTTTCTTTTTTTCCCTACCATCTTGAAATGATTATTGTAATGTAATTTGAGGGGGAAATATCTTGAAGCTCAAAGGTTACCCAAGAATTTGTAAAAACGTTTTAAATTTGAACAAATGAGAAATTGGGGACAAGATGCCCATTTTGACTTGAAATTATAGGCAGAGAACTCAGTAGGAGAGAACAAAAGACTCTTTATATGGTGTTTGAAGAATGTTCATTTGGCAGGCTCCAGACATATGGAACCATTCAAGAAAGAAACATCATCTTGGGATGTCATTAAAGGATTTTTTTTCCTTGGGTTCTAAAAGTATATTTTCTTTAATGTACTTTGGATGATTTGCTAAATTTTTTTTGTATGAAAATTCACTCTGATGATTAACTAAAAACATAACATAATCTATTAACAGGGCCCCAAAATGGCAACCTCAAGGCATGTCATTTTGACAATTCCTCAACTGCTCAAGGACTTAGAAGCTTATGGGGGGGAAAAGTGATACTGTTTACACAGAGTGCTTTGTGCACTACGTGTATGTTCTTGTGGCGTTTGGGTGGGCACAGATCCACTGCAGTTACTATATAATAGAACACCTAGACATCTCTTGTATAACAGAATATCCATGCTACAACTCAACTAGCTGGACTGAGAAATCAGACATGTGGTGATTTCAGACAATAAGCATCTAGACAACATCACTCAGAAAGGAATGAAACAACAGGAAAGGTCAAGAGATTGTACTTAATAATAACAGAGGCCCCCGGTTTAAGGGCATGATTTCGGACTCTTTTGTATCCAGTGATTCTGAACTGTTATGAGCAGTTCCTGGCATCACATATGAATTTTACATAAATGAATATAAAAGTGAAAGAAAATATTTCTTTCTACATAGGTATCTATGTAGAGTTGTATTTTGTCAAGCTTCTGAAACTGAGCTTCTGAGTCCAAACAGATCAAAATAGGGAAGCCAAGATCTATAGTTCTCTACTTCTACATTAGCTTTTCATCTTTGGAAATTAATTGTAGTCTTGGCTATACTATCACTGCAAATAATACAAAAGTTTAGAATCTCACAAAAGAATGTAATAGGGCAGATATCTTACACATATATTCATTCCTAAATTCACGAACATGCCAGAAGCCTATACTATCAGGTTTACAACAAACCTCAGATTGCTCTCCATCTTGGCCACTGATCCTGGGGCAAGGCTGTGAATGTAGATACCTGGAGGACTGTTTTCTAGAGCCAGGCAGCAGGCACCAATACCTAATCCAACTCTGGGCTCTGAGAGGCATCAAAGAAAACAGAGTTAAAAAAAAGTATAAGTGATATGAAGCTACACCACTGTATATTCAGACCAGCAATCATTTATTTTTGACCAGACTGAGAATGTAAATCCTGCTTTTTGCTGTTAACATTATCATACTCTGTAAATGAAATGAGTCCACGGCAGAACCAGGGGCTAACTATGGACTGAATTATTCAGCTGTCTGCTCTCTGCTTAGTCTAAAGAACCTCCTCAATTCTGTTTTTGGAAACAGGCAGAGTCAAAGTAATATATTTTTTTAAGATTTTATTTTTTAAGTAATCTCTACACCCAACATGGGGCTCGAACTTACAACCCTGAGATCAAGAGTCCCATGATCCTCCAACTGAGCCACCCAGACGTCCCAATATTTTTTATTCTAGATACATTTCTTTCACTTATCTTTTTTAGCAACTAATCTCTTGGTTACTTCATTGCTCATATTTCTGTAGTAGGTATAGAGGAAAAGGAAACAGATGAAAGGCTGTAAGATCTGGTGAAGACCCACAACTTATAGTTATTAGCTGTATTCTCAACTATAATCTTTTGTTCTTCAAAATTTTTTATTAGCCCTAGAATTAAGTCAGTCAGTGATTTTTTTTTTTTTTTTTTGGTTTTTTTTTTTAAACATGAGTTTCTGACACACAGTGATTCATCTGGGGAGAGCTTAAAAGACTTTGTACTACTGGTAACTCTTTTTCACTTTAGCAAAATGACTAAAATCTCTACGTGTGATCCCACTGTCCATTTACAGAATACCATACGTTGTTGGCAGTAAACTGTTCCAAAGGAACAGTTCCTAGAAAAAATTAAAAAAACGAAACCTAGGAACAGATGACAAATTATTATGTGAGAGAATGTAAGGAAGTGGGGAGTAGCTGGTATCACCTTTGTTGAGTGTGACTTCCATGACAATTCTGTCCTTGGGCCCGGGGGCCTTGCGACCCAGGGATGAAGAACCGCCTTCGTCGGAGCCTGCTGCTGAGCTGCCCCCACTGGTGTTGAAGTTGGGGGAGCTGGATCTGCTCATGTGTGTGGGTGTGGAGCAGGGTGTGAGGCTTGGGCTCAGTAACTTTGTGCGTACTGTTAAGACGAATAATCCACTCCGGATTTGCTGAGAAAACAAGAGAGTAAAACATTCTAAATGCTAAAACATTCAGACTACTCCTAGATTAAAGGATGAAAAAAAAAAGAAAAAAAAAAAAGAAAAAAAAAAAAAGAACCCAAACCAGAAGGAAATAAGGGAAAAGAAATCAAGAAGATAAAAGAGATAAATAAGAATGTGGTTACCTTAAAGGTATGGATGGCTTCTTGGAACGTCAAGCCCTTTATTGGTATCCCATTTACATCTAGGATTTCATCCCCTAGTGCCAAAATAGGAGAATTACATTAACATCAAACTTTGATGTACTAGAATCTAACTGCATGGTCAGTACTAGAAGAGGATACCATATGGTACCTGATTTACAATTCTATAAAAGGACTTTTATTGTTCCAGCCTACTTTCATTAGCATAGCTCTCAGGAATTTCAAAAAATGGGACAATTAATAACAATACATATTCTTTTGCAGTAATTCTGTATCTCCATCTTTAATGAAAAACAACCAGGGGAAGCATTAAGTTCTAATTCTTTAGACATTGCCAAGTTCGATAACAGGTGTCCTAAGTTTAGAGATCAAAATGCAATAATGAGTCCCAAGCCTTTCCTCATAGTGTTTGTTTAAAAAACCTAAACCTACTGGCAATATAGCATGAACATATATATAACATGTGAGAAAGCCACTTCTGTATTTGCAGAAAGACAAGGTTTTCAAGCCTGCAGAATCATCATGGTGTGTGGAAAATGGTTTTAATAACAGAGACAAAAAACTTTTGAGATATTATCTAAAAATGGCAGTCCTCCCTCCAGAAATAGTCTAGATGCCTGGTCTTACTGATGTTGTTCCAGGTTCTCAGTCATTAAGACTAAGAGAGATTATTGTGGGCTAATGCCAAATTGTTCTCTCATTCATTCTCATTCTCTCTCTCTCTCTCTCTCTCTCTCTCTCTCTCTCTCAAACTATCCTGGACTCATCTTCAACCCCAAGGACGCATGGTCAGGTCATTTTTCCAGCTGTTGATAGTGTCTGCTGGGACTATAAGAGAAATTGGACATCCAGTTGACTTCTCAGTTTGTTTTGGTTTATACTCTCGTAACATGGTCTGTTTTTTTGGAATAACAGTTCATCAAAAACACTACGAAGGGGCCACTGAGAGAAGAACAGATGAACTTCACACAGCGGTGCAGGACAAACGAAGGCCTCCCTTTACCTGTAACAAAGAGCAACAGCAGCAGAACCTCTACTGGGCAGCTAATCCCAGGGGCACACTGTGCCTTCCATTAAAGGAATCCTGTAGATGAGGTTGAAAAGGTGGCAGTACCTCCATGCACTTGTTATGTGTTTTTCTTTAATGCAGTTACAGAAGTTGTAAAATAAGTGAAATAATCTGTTTAAAAATAACCACCTAACTAGGTAAGGTTCTTGGTTTGCTTCCATATGGGAAAAGGATACGATCATTAAAATGATTGCTCATGCTCTTAAAAATCTTTATACAAGATTTTTAAAAGATCATTCAACACATTGAAAATCCATTCCAATGACTTACCTTTATTGTAAATGAACACATATGAAAAAACAGTATTTAGGAGAATCAAGTGCTATTAACCTTTACTAACTATTGATTTTTCCTCCATTTGTCTCCATTCTACCAGTACTGCAGGATGAATTTCAATCAAATGAACATATGGCACATTCATTATAAAAAACACCCTGTTAGAATTTTACATTGTTCTGAAACTAGACACAAATACCACCTGGGAGTTAATCCTTCCTCTAAAAAAGAGAAATAAATATTCCGCCATCAAAATAAGCCTGGTCACGTCTTACCATTAGCATACAGGCTCCTAGGGTAGCTCTGCTTGAAAAAGGAGACTCCAATGGACTCTTATCAGTTAAAAAAAAATAAGCTGGCAGAACAGAATAGTACCTATAATTTGGGTCAACTGAACCGACCAGTCATAGCATTTTTAAAGGTAACTACAAATAGTGTCATTTCATCATTTCACGAAGGAAGTGTGCTAATAAGGGAGGAAGAAAAATCAGGACTCGTGAATAGGTTCTGGGGATCTATCACACAGCACGGTGACTATAGTTAGCAATACTGTGCTGTTCAGTTGAAAATTTCTAAGAGGGTAAGTCTTCAATGTTCTCACCCCCCACCACCACGGTCATTCAGTGGCATGATGAGGGTGTTAGCTAACTCAGTGTGCTAATAATTTTCCAATATATATGCACATCAAATCATCATGTTGTACACCTTAAACTTACACAGTGTTATATATCATTCACATGTCAATAGTTGGGAGAAAGAAAAGCACTCTGCTAGCATGTTTATGCATGGCACAATGTCAGGTAGCATGGAGAATATGAAAGATGTGCATGTACTCCAGCCCTGAGGCAAGAATGGCCTGCAAGCTCTCAGGAATTTTCAAGGCAAGGAATATGATCAAGATCCAATGGGACAAGATAGACACTTAAAGACCAAATAAAAATATCAAGTCATGTTCTGCATATCATCTCATTTAATCTTCACAACAACTCTTTAAGATCGGTGTTAATATTCCAAGTTTACAAACTGAGACAAGTGAAGCTCAGGTTACATCAATTGTCCAAGGCCATGATGCAGTAAATGTTGGATTCAGCTCATGTCCTCTCGACCCCCAAGCCCATGGCTTTGGCTGCTGTGCCACTGGCTTCACATCTTGCAAGGAGGCAGATTCTGATGGAATCAGAACTCACCACCACTGAGAACCACGGAGAGGCTTTCTCCTACCTTCTTTAAGTCTTCCATCCTCTGCAGCCGATCCATTTGGGAAAATAGTCTTGACAAAAATCCCCATCTGTCCTCGAATGCAGTCTCGACCTCCAGCAATGCTAAAGCCAAGGCCCTACACCCCAAGCAGAAGGGGGTCCAGGTTGTCATTGCAGTATTTGACTGAGGGCATCTGTTTTTGTCTCAGTATTTCACTGAGGGCATTTTCCCATTGTAGTATTTAACTGAAGTCTCCTTCCCAACTAGGCTCAGAGTTAAGATAACCAGCTATGAATTTGTGTTCCCTTCTCTATTTCCTTCCTCAGATCTATTTGCAGTGCACTAGGTTTGCATTATGTTAAAGGGAGAAAGTTTTACACCGAAACATGAAATTGCCAGTATTTGACAATCTTTGATCTCCAAAAATGGCAATTTCACATGGATTGATTAATAGCTCAGGAGAGTCGTTTCACACAATTTAGGGGCCATACTTATTTTATTCTTTTGTTTCAGTACTTCCATGTTGTATCAAGATGGATGTTTTGATATTTGTATAATATCAAGGTATTTGTATTATTATCTTTATGATAATGGCAATGCTATGAAATTCATTCAAAAGGGTAAGTAGGAATATGCCCCCTGAAGCTACAGGGGTGGCCTTTCTTTCAATAGTAGTAAATGTTGGAACATTCACTCCACCCTCAACTATACCCTAGCTCCCAGGTGCCGGTGACTCCCTAAGTCATAAGGACAAAAGGGCATGATCATGTCAAATCCCACAGGAAAGGAGCAAAGGAATCCACTCAAATCTACATAAAGGCCACTTAATCTATTCCTCTTTATACCTTTTAATTTTTATTTCATGTAAAAACAACAACAAAATTCACCATTTAAGAAATACACGCTAACAGGGGCGACTGGGTGGCTCAGTCGGTTAAATGTCCGACTCTTGATTTCGCCTCAGGTCATGATCTCACAGTTCGTGAAATTGAGCTCTGTGCTGACAGCACAGAGCCTGCCTGGAATTCTCTCTCTCTGCCCCTCCCCTGCACACAAACTCTCTTTCTCTCTCTCTCAAAATAAACAAACGTTAAAAAAAAAAAAAAGAAATATATACTAACATTCACTTGGAGGACAAAACTGCAGAAGGGAGCTCACCTTGCCTTTTTCTTTGTATAGGCCAATGATGGAGATGACCGATGGCCGAATGAGTCTCCAAGGAGATTCCACCTGAGTGGTGCTTAGGGAGCGGGTGGACTTCTTTACAATCTGGTATTCCTAGAAGTCAGCACATGGCAAGGTCAGGGACAGTCTCATTTATCCTCCTGTGGCCTCTGGCATAAAAATATATTCAGGTTTTGAAAACCTCAGTTGTCTTTTGGGTGACACAGACATTTCTCCCTGCTCCACCTCTGGTCCAGCAGCTTAAAGGAAGTTTATTATCAACAACACTGGAGGAACAGCCCTGGCTGCAGTAGGTTGCCGTGCCTTCCACTGCACATGAAGAGCTGCATGGCGGCTGTTGGCACTCAGTGCTGCTCTTTGTACCCCACAGATCCGACTCTTCTTGCTTTCTGGAATGGAGTGAGGAACCAGAAGCCAAAAGGCCTCGGAGATGTAGGAGGGCCATCCTGTGGCCGGGTTCTCCCTGGAAGCCATCCCTTACCCCCATGCCAAGTTCACAATCATGGTTAGAAAGTATCTTGCCATTTTAAGCTTAATTCACTCAACCAAAAACTTAGCAAGCCCTTGTTTCTTATAACACCCAAACCGTAAATCCTGACAACTATTATTCTGTACAAAACACCCTGGTGAGAAATGCAGCAGCTTCGGTTCTAATCCCTCATGTTTGGAAAATAAAATTCTTTCCCAGAAGCCACACCTTCCCCTTTATGGCACGCAAGAGCTTGAATCTCAATCCCTCTCCTGTCCATCACCCACATGTACGTGTGTGGAAGCAGGGTACACTATTTATAACATGAACGAGAGATAAAGAAAATGTAGGGCTAAAATCTTCTACAATTTAGCTCCTTGCTATTCTTCTTAGAATAATAAATTTCTTAAATGAGACAGATATTCCAGCATAAGCAAAAAAGGAAAAAAAAATAACTTTGTGCTTAATATGAGAAAAGAGACATCAGAAAATAGTTGCTATCCTTAATTAGTATATTCTACATTCAAAGGTAGAAATGAGATGTCTGCTAATGATATTTTTGTATTCCTGGCAGCTTAGAACAATTATATTTTTGCAGTTTTACAAAATATCTGCCAGCGATGTTGGCTTCCCAGACTCTGATTCATTTAAAAAATGTTGGCTTGGCAAGGTTACTACCCTTTTACTGAAACCATCATGGAGATAGGCAGACATAGCCTATGGGTTTTCAACCCTCAAATATGGAGGTTCATGTGTGGACTTAGAAGGGAATACTCTCTCACCACCAATCTCCAGCAGCACCTCCTTCCATCCCCCTTCTGGGAGCCCATGGGAACCAGAGGTCTGCGTGCTTCATTGCTCTCCTGATGTGTTTCAGGGATCCCATTGCATTTTTTAGACCTCTGCTGTCCAATATGGCAGCCACTAAGTCACCTGTCATGGTCTATATTTAAATAGAGATTAAAATAAAAAATACACGCCTTAGTGTCACTTGCTACTTTTCATGTGCTCCGTAGACACACATGGCTACCACAGTGGATAGTAGAGACATAAAACATTTCTATCACTGCAGGAAGCTGTATTGAGTAGCTCTACTCTAGACAATGCTTTGTAGGGGAGGGAGAGAGAACAGGGAAAATTTTGAAGGGTGAATCCTGGGAGAAAAAGAAAAGGGCAGAAAAAAAGACAAGAAAAAGGACAGTTTGAAAAGGGGAAAAAGTCTTTCCTTTAAAATCTTCACTAGCCTGTGCTTTCTGGAAGCCTGGTTACAAATAAGTATTTCTGGGCTTTAAATAATAAATATGGTCAGGTTTCTCAGCAGGTCAGTTAAGAAATCGCCACCTCAGTGCTAGACATCCTTGGCTCTGATGGCAGGAAACCCTCTCTCACTTTCCACACTAAACTAAAATAGCCCACAATGTGGCTCTCCTACAACTTTCTGATCCACCCCCTGACTCTGCCGGCCCAGTTGGATCATTCTGAGCAGGCCATAGGCTTGTCTCTAGTCAAGGGTTTGGAGGAGTTTTAACCAGGACCCATGCAAGTTTTTTGCTCTGCTTTTTCTCCATGTCCCAACTCAAGTTGTCTTTGGGTAGATTCCACACAAAATAACCTGATCAGCAACTGCCTATGGAACGTGGGCACTTACTATTTTACTGGGTAGGTAAAACTTTCTTTATAGTGATTCTGGCATATCACTTTGAGCAAAATATTCAATCTCTTTGAGATTCATTGGCCTGTCAATAAAATGGTGATGATACACCAAAAGTAATGACCCAACCCAGATGACCAGTTACACGTCCTTTACGACTTTACCATCTGTGAGTCTACATGAGCTTATGGATGTCATTGCTGCTACCCTCCTCCTCTGCTTTGTTGTAGGCAAGATGCCAATGGCTTCTCTGGCTGATGATGCCAGGACTCAAAGAACGCTCCACAAGTTTCCCAGAGACTGAGCCTGCCTTCAACTTGGTTAGGAGCTGTCTCCCCTGTTGACTGTGTTGAGGATGATGTAATTGAGGAAGAGCCTCTGTGAGGAATTATGGAGCTCTGAACTCTTATGAGGCAGGCCCTGGAATATTAACATCACCACCTACTTCACCCCTATCTGCAGCCCCACTGACCTTGCCTGTTTGAGTCATTACTGTGTAACAGGTAAAATCCCAGACACAGTATAGGCACGCACATGCACTCCCTCTCTCTCTCTCATACGACCCAACACCCACCCACCTACCCAGCCGGTGGTTATGCTGACACCTGACGCACCCACTAAACAAGCGATGGTGGTTGACCACAGACCGTGAGGCGCCACTGTCTCCTGGCAGTTGAAAGCAGCTCTCAGTTCCAAAACACACAGTAGGAAGGGGAGCAAGATGTCGAGATCCAACAAGGGATTATTTTTCTCTACTGTTCCAAATACTAGGCTGACTTCCTTCTAACCTCCATGGATAGACCTCGCTCTCCGTGCTACATCTTTAGTCCCAAATACCCCTGCCCACACAGATGGGAAGTTCTTCATAACACGGCTATTCCTGTTGGTCTCTGAAAGAGTAAATATTTGAAAGCCTAGAGACCCAGGGGTGGAAACATGCTCTTACATCCCTAACTGGGCAACTTTGTATGAGAAAACAAAAGGTTCTATGGTATTGTCCTACCTGTGATGTTCCAGTAGAGTCCAGCAGCTGGGGAAGAGAGTGCTTTCTGCCATCTCGGGAGACCTCCAACATTCTGGCCCGCAGGTCCCCATTTCGTACCATCAATTCATTATATTCTTCAACAGACTCTAGACGGTGTACACCCCCTTGAAAAAACGGGGAAAAACATGGTTTGATACGAGATTTAAAGAATCTTATCAGAGCATCATATGCATAAACTTGTTGCATTTATGTCCACACTTCATGGTTTTCATAAGGCCTGGTGTCTCATACTTTTAAAGCACTGAGCTCATTGCTTTCTACCAATAAGCTCTGCCTAAGCTGGGTGTATGTTGAGGCCATTAATGCCATATTGTGAAGAATGTGCCAGTTTTTGAAGGGACCAGACGGGATATGGGAAAATGTATGTTTCATCCAAGTAAGATGTAGCCAGGGTCGATATGGCAATAAATGATAGTGAAAATGCCATCAGTATAGGTGGTTTTCTAGTGATGGAGGAACATTATTCTGTGGTTGGCATAGTTCCATTCTTGTGGCAGGTGGTTTTTTTCACTTAATGACTTTTTAAATAACCTTTTTATTAAAGAGTAACAATTTACAGAAATATGCACAAATCATATAAGTGTATGGTTTCAAGAAATTTCACAAAGTAAATGTTCTAAAAACCAACACCCAGACCAAGGAATAGAATACGATCAGAACCCAAAAGCCATTTTTGCACCACTAACCACCCTTCACCCAGGGTAACCATTATCATGACTTCTAATATCATAGATTACTTTTGCCTTTTCAAACTTTATATAGATGAACACAAATGATAAATACTTTTTTTATATCTGGCTCCTTACTCTTAGCATCTGTTTGTGAAACATTGGCTGTTGCTAATAGTTTGTTCATCCCATTTCTGCATACTATTTCATTGTATAAACATGCCACAATTTGGCTATGCATTCTGTTGTTGATAAACATTTGGTTTATTTCCAGTTTTAGATCTAGAACAAGGGTCAACATTTTCTTTTTCGTTTTTCTTTTGTAAAGGCCAGATAGTACATGTTTTAGGCTCTATGGGCCATGGGTGGCCTCTGCTGCATAATCTTTAAATGTTTTTTTTTTTTTTTTTTTTTTTTAACACAACCCACTGAAGATGCAGAAAGCATTTCTAGCTTGTGGTCCATACACATGTAGCTGTGGATGGTGGTTTGCTGACCCAAGATTTAGAATATACTATTATGAAACACTCTTATAAAAGTCCTATCTGTGGGGTGCAGACCTAGGAGCGAAGTTGCTGAGCTACTGGTACACATTCACCTTTACCAACGTTGTAACATTCATGTGTGAGTCCAAGTTTCCCCACGTCCTTGTCACACTTGGTAGTGCCAGTTTAATTTTAGCCACTGTGGTGGATATTGTAATGCCACTTCAAGTTTGTTTTTTATTTAACATTTTATTTTCAAGTAATTGCTATACCTGATGTGGGGCTTGAACCCACAACCCTGAGGTCAAGAGTCAAAAGTCACACATTCCAGCAACTGAGCCAGGCAGGTGCCCCTCACTGTTTTTTTTTTTTTTTAATGTTTATTTATTTTTGAGAGAGACAGAGACAGAATGCGAGTGGGTTGGGACAGACAGAGAGGGAGACACCGAATCTGAAACAGGCTCCAGGCTCTGAGCTGTCAGCACAGAGCCCGACGTGGGGCTCGAACTCACGAGCTGCGAGATCATGACCTGAGCTGAAGTCGGAAGCTCAACCGACTGAGCCACCCAGGCGCCTCTCATTGTGGTTTTTAATTTACATTTCACTGATGACCAATGAGACTGAGTTTCTTTCAAATATTTATTGGCTGTTTTACTTTTGTAAATTTGCAGAGGGGCTGTTTTTTTATTTTTATTTTTATTTTTATTTTTATTAAGTTGTAAAGTGCCTGTTCAAGTCTTTTGTTTATTTATCGGGTTTCTGTCTTTTTGTTGTTGATGTATAGAAGTTTTTATTTTTTTATTGTTAACATATTTTGAATATGAGTCCTTCATGGGATCTATGTTCTGTAAATCTTTTTCCATCTTTGTGACTTCCTTGCCTTTTCACTCTTAATGGTATTTTATGATGCAAAAATTCGTAATTTTAATATTGTATAATATATCAATTTTTCCCCTTATGCTTAGAGCTTTTGTGTCTTAAGAAAAAATTTTTTTTAATGTTTATTTATTTTGAGAGAGAGCAAGTGAACACAGGTAGGGGAGGGACAGAGAGAGAGGGAGAGAAAAAATCCAAAGCAGGCTCCATGCACCAGCACAGAGCCCAATGCGGGGCTCGAACCCACAAACTGTGAGATCATGACCTGAGCCCAAACCAAGAGTCCGAAGCTTAACTGAGGCACCCGGGGGCCCCAAGAAATTTTTACAGTAATTTTTAAAGAAACCTTTATCAATACCTAGTTTATATTATATGCTTTTTAAAAATAAGATAATTTAAGGGACTTTAATCTTAAATGATGGCTTAATTACATTGAATATGGCTATAATCATACTACAGTGTCTACATTATACATTCTATATGTATATATACATATGTGTGTGTATAGCTATATACACATACAGATTCTTTGTAATATTAAGTTCTCCTAGACTATGTAATGTTTCATTTGATGACCTAAAATTCAATTTACCTAAACATTTCTCAGAAAGTTTTTCATGGAATAAAAAAGATGATTCTGTAGCCTTTTAAAAATAATATATTGAGTTTTTAATAGTGATGAAAAGTTGGAAGAGTGAGGATACAGTTATATTAACAGGAACATCACTAAAAGCTTGGTTTTTCAAAAGCTACATATTAACTTTGTGATACAGATTTTCAAACACCTGAAACTCCTTTGCAATCAAAGAGAAATTTCCATTTAAAAAGATCACAAACCTAAGGGATTAATGTGGATAAATCAAAAATACCAAAATGAAAAGGGAACCCTGCTGGCAAAAAAGGAAGTATGAAGTAAGGAAAATTCAGGTTAGAATATCAGGAAAAATGTTCCATAAAATGGCTTCAGTCATTTTGGAGCCAAGATAGGCAAAAATCTTAGTGAAAATGGCTGGAACTTCTTTATAGAATCTCCTTAATAATTCATGACTTACTAATTCATGACCAGATTAATCCATCTTGGCAAGCTTACTCATCTGAAAAAGATTTATTAGAAGAAAGTGCCTTCTGAGTCAACAGGGAGGCACTTGCCTCAACAGAAGAGAAACCACATACGGTAGTGTCTGTAGATAATATACTGATACGTAAATACCAGAGTGACTCACTGTTAGAAAATACGAAGTAAACATCTAAGTTTACAGGACAAATTAGCAGTTGATCGCATTAAAATCTCCTGTATTCAAATGTCTTTAGACTGAACCATATTTCACAGCACTGAATGAAGACTCGTAAGCCTCTTTCATAGATCTCAAATTGCTTTTCCAGCCTTATCTCCCATTACCCTGCTACACGAATTCTTTGCTTCAGCCTGCTGATTCTCAAAGGAGCAGATTTGTCCTCCTCCCGCATCCTTTCCAAAACCGGGGAGCCTATAAATATCGCTTGATATTTTACCTCACTTTGCCGCCATCGGCTCCCACCCTGAGGGGCTCCTTACCCCTAATCTCTCTGACAAGTTCTGCTGGTTTCAATCATTGTTCCTGTTGAGTTACTGGATCTTTCAGATGGCTGAGGAGGAAAAACAGTTGCCAAAAACTTCTCTAACCAATTTTCCCCCATTGCCCCTAAACATTTCTCATGCATTTTCTCCCTAGTCTACACCGTTGTTTTCTTCCTCTTTGGTTCTGTCAAATCTTGCCAAGATACTGGCCCTCCTTTATCTTGTGTCCTCTGGATGCCTCCCCTAAGTGCCACAACCCAGAAACACTCTCGTTCGAGCCTTATCATGGCCTTCAAGTTCTCGAGAATATTCTTGTCTGACCCTCCTCAACCATCTTCCTCTGTTGAGAGGGAAAGAGGAGACAACGATGATGAATTGATGTTAATGACGGCAACGTGACAACAGTGGCAGCTATCATGTGGGCTATTGCTACCATATTCGGGAGTGGCCATGCCACATTCATTCTCTCCATCTTTCAACTGAGACGGTACACTGATTCCTAGAATAAAAGTAATTTAGAATCCTCATTTTACACATGAGGATTCTCTCTTTCATGAAGAAAGAGAGACTCAGAGAATTCAAGTCATCGGTCTCAGGCCACATAGCCTGAGGGACTGAGGAACTGAGGCAGAGCTGGGAACTGAACACTGACTTCTCCCTGACTTCGTGCATGTTATATACATAGTTCCTTATTATGGCCGCAGATGTCTGGGAAGGAAAGGAAGGGAGGGTGACATCCATTTGTGGCAAACAGTAGCCAGCCCTGGATTTACTACTCAGCTGAATGTACTGCTTGTTCTAAATTAATAGTATAAACAGTGTTAGAGATTTATGATTTGAAAGGTCCCCAGCTACATCACCCTCCCCACATCTGTATCTAGAAAGCCCCAGACTGGGGAGGAGGATTCTCTTCAAGAGTCTCAGGAAGCCAAGGGGTGGAAAGGAGAACTGTCTGGGAGGCAGATCTTTTTGCTGGCACCGGGTGACCTTTGGGATTCCCTTAGCTTCTCCGGTCTCATCCATAAAGCGAGGAATGTGACTGTACGGGTTTCAAAGGTCCCTGACTTTTCTCCAGAGCTCTGTGGCCCCCCTGAGAACTGTTAATAAGGTGTTGATTAACTCTGCTATGACAGCTGCCCTAAAGATCTCTGTCTGCTATGCCCCCGTGACTCCCAGGAGCCCAGCACACAGAAGGTAAATGTATTTCTCTTAGTCGTACCTCGGGGGCTGCAGGGGGGCTTGGTTGTCCTCTCCACACGGGGACCTTGGGCACCACATCTGTCCTACGACTTACCAGCCTCTGGCCAGAGTACATTGTTTTGTCACAACCCCCTGTTCAGGTGTATACTGCTTAATGATTATGAGTTACAAATACAAACTAATTCACTTTGTTACTCGGGTTTTTAAAGACAAACAGATGTATTTTGTGGCCCTATACTGGTTGCTTTACTTGAGAATAACTCAGCAGAGGGCCAGGCAGTGTTGGGGGGCGGTGCTCCTGGCTGTCAGGCACAGACACCACCCCTCGCCACCGATCTGTGTGGCAGGAAGGGACTGACATTTCTTGGCTGGCTACTTTGATGTGTTTTGTTTGTTTCCTAATGTGCTCAACCTTTCAAAGTCAGATTATCTCCTTTTTTTCAGGTGAGGGAGTGGAGGTTCAGGGGCTTTAAATAACCAGCCCAAGGTCATATGAGATGTCTTTCACAGGTGGGCAGCCAGGACTGGCTTCTCCAACAGGCCAGCAGAAACAGTGCTGAGGGCCCACAAAAAAGCTTTAATTATAAGAATAGTAATGGAGAGAGAATAATGAATCCAGCTTGAATCTTCGCAGCCATAAAACATAATTTTTAGTGTTTTTAATAATTTTTAAAAATTTTATTTATTTATTTTAAGAGAGAGAGAGTGAGAGAGGGAGGGAGGGAGAGAGGGAGAGAGGAAGGACATGTGTGAGAGCGGGTGAGAGGCAGAGACAGAGGGAGAGAGAGAGAATGAATCCCAGGCAGCCTCTGTACTGTTGGTGCAGAGCCCCATATGGGGCTCGAACTCACAAACCACAAGATCATGACCTGAACTGAAATCAAGAGCTGGGCGCTTAACTGACTGAGCCACGCCGGCGCCCCTTTAGTTTTTTTTTTAATAGGAAAAAGAGCCCACCAAGGAGACAGTGCCTAGGACGCACGGGTCATAACGGGTCTCTGCACATGGCCTCTGCTTTCGACACTGACTTTTCCTCTCAAGGCCTAGGCCAGCTACTATGAGGCTATACCCAGGAAACGGGAAATCTACTTGTTCCCAAAAGCTTCAACTCCTATCCCATTTTTCCACCTGCGTAGTTGAGATGTAGATTTCATAGTAAATAGCTCACTGCCCCTTGTTCTGGTGGACCAAAGGCTTGGGGAGAGGGACATGTGCCCAGAAGATAGGCCAGTAGGAATACGCCACAGCGAATGGGTCACCTGAAGTCCTGTGGAAGTAAATGATCAAGTTTAAGCAGAGACAAACAGAGATTCACAAACTTGACAGTCACTTCATTATGACTCAAGTAAAAATATTCACGTGGGCAGCCGGGCTGAATGCGGTTTTATGCTTGGGGCATGTACTACCTAAAGGAAAAACAATTTTGAGGGTATAAGGGGACAAAAAGAGCTCATTCTGTTAATGACTTGATCTTCCCACTCCTGAGGCTGGAAGCTGACAGGCTATACCAGGCAGAGTTCCGCTTACCTGAAAGGCGACTCTTGAGTTTCATCTTACTGCTGCCCTGCTTGGGACTTTCCAGGTTTCCCTTGGGTTCCTCGGGGCCACACGAATCTTGGGGCTCATCTGTCCCAGGCATCTGAAATCAGACAGCACAGAGCTGACGGGAGAGGCCAGCCTGCAATCATTGATGAGGTCCCTCTCCCAGGATTTATCCCCAGGCTTCAAGTGCAGCAATACAGGTATCACGTGGGCAAAAAGGTTCCTGGGATCAAAGCACAAGCCCTCAGATGACCTGGAACCACAGAGCCTTCTGCCGGCAAGTTCCTACTCAGCACGCTACCTCGGCTGCACAGCAGAGAAACAGGAGGTTTCGAAGTGGAAACGGCCCCAGAGGCCATTTTACTTCTGGAGAAAACTTGTTGGTCAAGGTCACCCAGGTGGTCATGAAGACACAACTAACTATAGCCCAGGTTTCTTGACTTGTGGGTGAGTGCTTGTCCCTACAGTGCAAATTGCAAGAAATATTAAACCAGAAATTTAAATTAGATTCTAAAACACAGTAACACGTTAACTTTGTGGAGCCAAGTAAGTACACCTCTTGGGCCAACCACACTGTCTATGTGCTATACTCCCACGTACGGGTTCAGCACTGCCCAGGCGACGTGCAGGCAGCCACATACAGTCAGCCCACACGTCTGCACAGTGTGCACCTATGCTCTCGGACCCTAAGGGACAGTACAGAAAGAAAGGTCCCAAGGTCTGTAAGGTCCTCTATCCGAGAAAAGCCAAACAAGCTAACAATGACCAATTACATTTATTAGAGAGGAAAAGGAGACTCGTGTGTTTGAGAGCCCGTATAAAAAATTGGGGAGGTAAATTTATATGTACATAACTTATGAGATAGATCAAACAATGAGCTTTCCCATTTGAAATTTTATTTTCCTTTGAGGTTTTGAAGGGAAAAAGTCATGTTAGTTAAAATAGGTAGGATTCACATGAAGAAACATATGAACTTTAAAAAGACATAGAAGATATCCTTTAACACTTCATGGTCATTGAAAGTCATGTAGTTATGATGTAAAAACAAACAAACAAACAAACAACCCAAACCCTGAATGTTAACAGATAATAAAAATTATACATTGTGTATCAAATTCAGTATATGATAATGTATAAAGTAAGCAGTAAGAGTAATCTCTGAGGTAAACCCCACCTCCTTCTCAAGTTCCCCTCCCTCCTCAAATTCACCTATCTTTTTGGATGAGAAAGAGGGGAGGAGAAAAGGTCTGAGAAATGAGGAGATGTAGGTAAGTTGAGGAAGGGGCCTGGGAAAACAAATTCATCCTGATATATAAAAACAAAGATAAATTTGGTGAATCCCTATTATAATGTCAGGGATTGGCAGGTCTCCAGGTTTAAATTATTAAGTAAAGGCAAGACTGGAATCCTGAGGATGATTTTAGAGATTCTCAAGAGGGATGTCTTTCCCAACCCCAAACTGCAACATTTAATTCACACCCAGTGCAAAAGAAGCCTCTTGGAGACATGCCAGAGATCTGGGGCACAGGAGGAGACATGCAAATAGGAATAATCTAGAGAGAAGCCTCGGGGCCTCTCCTTTGCTTAATTTAAAAGCTTTATGGAAAGAACCTGTCTCCAGACTGTGAACAGCAATTACTGGAGACAGAGTTAAGTTCCTGGTTCTTTCTCTTATACCACCTGACCCGGGCTATCAGCCTACAGAGAAAGGATTCCTCAGCTTGTAAGTCATTACTTCCTCTGTGCTCATTCAGTGGGTGGCTTATTACATAGAAGCCACGGCCCAAACCATCAGAAAGCATGTTTGAGGATCTCATGTCAAGGGAGGAAAACAATTCTAGCCAAATGTTTCTGGACTCATGAAGCTTCCTTCTTCCATTTTCCCCTCTGTTTTTCCAGCACGGCCCTAGGTTTTCATACAGAGAAATTTTGGAGATGACATAAGCCCTCATATGAGTAACAGAAAGGCAAGTGACCTGCCCAAGCCTTCTCAACTCATTACAGGTAAGGCTGAGACTTCTTAGTCTCCTAATTTCCAGTTTCATGCATTACTAGGATTTTTCCTCCCTCCCTCCTTAGAGGATTTTTTTTTTTACTTTTTTTTTTTTACTGTTTATTTATTTTGAGAGAGAGAGAGAGCATGAGTAGGGAAGGGGCAGAGAGAGAGAGAGAAAGGGAGAGAGAGAATCCCAAGCAGGCTCTGTGCTGTCAGCTCAGAGCCCAACGTGGGGCTCAAAGTCACTGAACTGTGAGATCATGACCTGAGCTGAAATCAAGAGTTGGACGTTTAACTGCATGAGTCACCCAGGTGCCCCTAGATGCTTTTTAATTAAGTTAATACTTTGGATGATCAATACTGTATCGTATTATGTAGTTCGTACACCTCAAATATTTCCCACTTAATGTTCACAGCAAACATGTGTCCCAAGGTAAAAGAAAAATATTCTCTCCACTGACAGATAAGGAAAAAAATGGAGACCCTTCAGTAACACCCTTTTGTTTATAACATATATCCCAGATCTAGGCTAGATCATGTGTACAGCAAACGAGAGCACAAGCTGAGGGGTGTAGTTTCACAAGAGCACACACACGCGGTGTCAAATCTGTGTTCTTGTGATGTGAGCCCCACGGCTGCCAATTCTGCTTTATTTTCAGAATCTGAGAGAGGCGGTTTCGAAGTAAGAGAATCACAGCCTTAAGGAATAACTTTTTTTTTTTTTAAACTGAAATGCACCAAAGAAAGAAATGACATTTGGTTTCTATGATCTAGAAAATACCAATATCATTTCTTATACCAAAGAAATCTTACGTTAAAGATGGTGGGTGTGTTAACGTTACTACTGAAAGCCTGTGACTAAAGCCAACAAGAATGGACCTCGAGACGTCTCAGAGAGTTGCAAACGGCACACTGTTGAGCTCAGGCAGCCATGCAATCTTATTTCAGAACCCCCTCAAAGTGTTAGCATTGGGTTCTGAATTTAAACAGAACCTTTCCCTCTCACAACAGAAAGCTGTCATGATTTTAGGTGGTATGTAAGTCAACGAACAGGAAGTAACAATATGCAAAGTGCAATTTTGATCACAATGGGCCTCTCTTCAGTCTCGTGACTATTGTCTGAAAATGTCCCCACTCTAAAGAGTCCCTTTGTT
This sequence comes from Panthera tigris, assembly GCF_018350195.1. Classification (NCBI taxonomy): domain Eukaryota; kingdom Metazoa; phylum Chordata; class Mammalia; order Carnivora; family Felidae; genus Panthera; species Panthera tigris. The sequence goes on from NC_056660.1 coordinate 212,592,050, forward strand.
GTATTTTTATTATTTTAGATACACGGAACAAATCAAGCTGTTCTAGGAATGATGTCATTTTAGTTGTTTTAAAATGAAATGTGCAAAAAGTGCTCCTGGAAGGCCTTTGGTTCAGCTGGTATAATCTATTATTCATCAGCAATTTCTAATTCATGTGTTATACAACAATGCCATTATATTAATGGAATCTAACGTAATTTGCCAATTTCCAAGTTAGAGCCTTTCCGTTTGGACAGTTTTCTACACTTGTAGCCTATGAGATTCACACTGAAGCAGAATCTTTAGCTTCTGGCTTTACAGACAAGTGGCAGAGCAGAGCGGTTAAGAGCAGCTGCCTGGGTACAGATCTGGTTGCACCATTTTACTACCAGTGTAGGTGCATGAGCCAACCTCCTTGAGTTTCAGCATCCTCATCTCTAAAATGGGCTTTAAGAATTAAATGATAATTTTCTGGGGCGCCTGGGTGGCTCAGTTGGTTAAGTGACTGACTTTGGCTCAGGTCATGATCTCACGGTTCGTGGGTTCGAGCCCCGCGTCGGGCTCTGTGTTGAACACTTGCTTGGAGCCTGCTTGACATTCTGTCTCCTTCTCTCTCTGCCCCTCCCACCTTGTGCTCTGTCTCACTCTGTCTCTCAAAAATAAATGTAAAAGAAAATTTTTTTTTAAAAAAGAATTAAATAGCACTGTTGGTGGGAATGCAAATTGGTGCAGCCGCTCTGGAAAGCAGTGTGGAGGTTCCTCAGAAAATTACAAATAGACCTACCCTATGACCCAGCAATAGCACTGCTAGGAATTTATCCAAGGGATACAGGAGTACTGATGCATAGGGGCACTTGTACCCCAATGTTTATAGCAGCACTCTCAACAATAGCCAAATTATGGAAAGAGCCTAAATGTCCATCAACTGATGAATGGATAAAGAAATTGTGGTTTATATACACAATGGAATACTACGTGGCAATGAGAAAGAATGAAATATGGCCTTTTGTAGCAATGTGGATGGAACTGGAGAGTGTGATGCTAAGTGAAATAAGCCATACAGAGAAAGACAGATACCATATGGTTTCACTCTTATGTGGATCTTGAGAAACTTAAGAGAAACCCATGGGGGAGGGGAAGGAAAAAAAAAAAAAAGAGGTTAGAGTGGGAGAGAGCCAAAGCATAAGAGACTGTTAAAAACTGAGAACAAACTGAGGGTTGATGGGGTGTGGGAGGGAGGGGAGGGTGGGTGATGGGTATTGAGGAGGGCACCTTTTGGGATGAGCACTGGGTGTTGTATGGAAACTAATTTGACAATAAATTTCATATATTGGAAAAAAAAAATTTTTAAAAATTAAAAAAAAAGAATTAAATAATTTTCTGATTAAAGATAGCAGATTTCCTTCCTTTTTTCCCCCTCATGGGAAGCCACACTCAAATGACAGAGAAGAGATTTTAAAATAACAGACATCATCCCACAAGGGTTCAAAGAGAACAAAAGACAAAAGCAACAAGACTCTGGAAACCAGTAAGCACGACTATGTGCTAACGGATCCAACTTGAGAAAACGGAATTCTAAAGCTGGGATTGGAGAAAGCTACAAAGCGACCCAGTTTGAACAAGAGGTCCCCTGGAGGCTCAGGAGTTGCCAATAAAGGGTCTCTGGAGGTGTGGGGATGTCGTTGTGAGGCTGAGGCAGCGGGGAGAGGGGAAAGTGCCTGACACAGGTACTTAGAACGGATCTGATTGTGAGGAGACTCCCAGGTCTCAGCACTGACCTGGACAAACTTTGGTGTGTAAGAGAATCCCCTGGAGAGCGAAGAAAGAATGCCCAGGCCGGTGGAAGTGGGGCAGGCCCCACAGTTCATCACTGCCCTGGTCCAGACAGAGCCGAGCTGCAATTACCGAGCTTACTCTAGAGGGAAGGATGGAGGCTCCAGCTGCACCACAATAAGCTGTCAGCCAAAGGATGAGGGAGGGTGGTGATCACGCCGCTCTCTGTCGGGCACATTGGCATGTTAACCAGCAATGGCGGAAACCTGCCTCACTCTCGGTATGAACGAGAAGCACCTGCACCGCATGCCAAGTTAATGCAACTTCCATTACTAGAGGTCGTGACATGGGTTGCGCCCAGAATATATCAATAGATCATGGACATCAGAGGTGGTTTTTCATGATGCAAATAGAAACAACAGTATGTACATATGTATGTATGTGTGTGTGTATGTATGTATATATTTTAGACAGTTGACTCTTTTTTTTCTTTTAATTCTCAGGTTAGTTAACATGCAGCATAGTCTTGGCTTCAGTAGAACCCAGTGATCTCTTACATATGACACCCAGTGCTCATCCTGAAAAGTGCCCTCCTTAATGCCCGTCACCCATTTAACCCATCCCCACGCCCTCATCGACCATCAGTCTGTTCTTCGTATTTAACAGTCTCTTATGGTTTGCCTCCCTGTTTGTATTTTTCCTTTCGTCTCCTATGTTCATCTGTTAAGTTTCTCAGATTCCACATGACTGAAATCATATCTTTCTCTGACTTATTTTGCTTAGCATAATACCTTCCAGTTCCATCTATGTTGTTGCAAATGGCAAGACTTCATTCTTTTTCATCTCTGAGTAATATTCCAGTGTGTGTGTGTGTGTGTGTATACCACATCTTTTTTTTAATGTTTATTTATTTTTGAAAGAGAGAAAGACACTGTAAGTGAGGGAGGGACAGAGAGAGAGGGAGACACAGAATCTGAAGCAGGCTCCAGGCTCTGAGCTGTCAGCACAGAGCTCAGTGCAGGGCTCGAGCTCACAAACCTAAGATCATGACCTGGGCCGAAGTCGGCTGCTTAACCAACTGAACCACTCAGGTGCCCTTATATACCATATCTTCTTAAGCCATTCATCAGTTGATGGACATTTGGCTTCTTTCCAAATTTAGCTATTGCTGATAGTGCTGCTATAAAATTGGGATGCATATGCCCTTCCAAATCAGCATTTTTTAAACATTTTTTAACGTTTATTTATTTTTTGAGACAGAGAGAGACAGAACATGAATGGGGGAAGGGTCAGAGAGAGAGGGAGACACAGAATCGGAAGCAGGCTCCAGGCTCCAAGCTGTCAGCACAGAGCCCGACGCGGGGCTCGAACTCGTGAACCACGAGATCATGACCTGAGCCGAAGTCAGACACTTAACTGACTGAGCCACCCAGGCGCCCCCAAATCAGCATTTTTAAATCCTTTGGATAAATACCTAGCAATGCAATTGCTGACTTGTAGGGTAGTTCTATTTTTAATTTTTTGAGGAATCTCCACACCATTTCCCCAAGTGGCTGCACCAGGTTGCATTCCCAACAGCAGTGCAATAGAGTCTCCTTTCTCCACATCCTTGCCAACATCTGTTGTTTCCTGAGTTGTTAATTTTAGCCATTCTGGCAAGTGTGAGGTGATATCTCATTATGGTTTTGATTTGTATTTCCCTGATGATGAGTGATGTTGAGCATCTTTTAATGTGTCTGTTGGCCATCTGGATGTCTTCTTTGGAAAAGTGTCTATTCATATCTTCTGCCCATTTCTTCACTGGATTATTTGTTATTTGGGTGTTGAGGTTGGTAAGTTCTTTATAGATTTTGGGTACTAACCTTTTATCTGATATGCCATTTGTAAATATCTCCCATTCCATCAGTTGCTTTTAGTTTTGTTGACTGTTTCCTTTGCTGTGCAGAATTATCTTGATGAGGTCCCAAAACTTCATTTTTGTTTTTATTTCCCTTACCTCTGGAGATAAGTCAAGTAAGAAGTTGCTGTGGCTAAGATCAAAGAGGTTGCTGCCTGTTTTCTTCTGTAGGATTTTGGTGGTTTCCTGTCTCACATTTAGATCTTTTATCCATTTTGAGTTTATTTTTGTGTATGGTGTAAGAAAGCAGTCCAGTTTCATTCTTCTTCATGTTGCTGTCCAGTTCTTAGCATCATTTGCTAAAAGGTCTGTTTTTTTTTCCATTGGATACTCTTTCCTGCTTTGTTGAAGATTAGTTGGTCATATATTGTGGGTCCATTTCTGAGTTCTCTGTTCTATTCCACTGATCTATGTGTCTGTTTTTGTGCTAATACCATACTGTCTTGATGATTACAGCTTTGTAATATAGGTTAAAGTCTGGGATTATGATGCCTCCAGCTTTGGTTTTCTTTTTCAACATTACTTTGGTTTTCTTTTTCAACATTACTTTGGTTATTCGGGATCTTCTATGGTTCCATACAAATTTTAGGATTGTTTATTTATTTATTTTTAAGTAGGCTCCATGCTGGATGGGGGGCTTGAACTCATGACCCTGAGATCAAGAGTCGCATGCTCTACTGACTGAGCCAGCCAGGTGCCCCAACAGTGTTTATTTTTAGTTTTTTAGAGTTTTGTTTATTTTATTAAGGGTTAATTTATTTGAGAGAGAGAGAGAGAGAGAGAGAGAGAGAGAGTGCGAGCAAGAGAAGGAGTGGGGGAGGGGCAGGGAGAGGGAGAGAGAAAAAAATCCCAAGCTGGCTCCACACTGTCAGTGTGCAGAGCCCAATGCAGGGATTGAACTCGCGAACTGTGAGATCATGACCTGAGCTGAAGTCGGATGCTCAACCGACTGAACCACCTAGGTGCCCCCAAAGTATTTATTTTTAAAGGGATAAATTTGCCTTAGAATGATCTTATAAGGGTTATTATGAGGATTAAATAAAAATGCACTTGAGAGTACTAACAGAATACCTAATGTGTATCATGAAATTATAGTGAGGGTTCAGCTCAAACAAAACACCTCAAGCTTTCTCCCCACCAAGTCTCATGGTGCCTCTAGATCTGATGACTACATAGACTCTGATTATAGCTCTAGACTGCAGAGATAAACATTTCAACTTCATACCTACACAAGGGTGGCACATTTAATGAATGAACAAAGTAAAACAAATGGGGACGCCACAAGAATATGCCTGCCATCTTGCTGAGTTCAAGATGAGAACAAAGCACCATAAAATTACTGCAAACTTCTAAGAAGACAGTTTCAAATGCATGTACCTGGAAATGCATGTTTTTAGAAATCAGGTTTGCACAAGACACCAAGGAGGATTTGAGAACATGCGGTGGACTTACAATCAAAGCAGAATCAGTGGAAGAGAGAAAACAAAGGAATATGTGAAGATTTCTTAGAGGAAGAAAGAGGTTTCCTTAAAGGAAAAACGGAGATCTTAGACAACAGGCTGTGCAGATATGAAGGGGAGAGGAGACTGTGAAGTCCAGGAGGCCAGTTCCTAACCACAATTAAAGTAGATGTCATAAAAGTGGGGAGCCACTGTAGTTTTTACTAGAAGGGAGGGCGTGACGGGGCCTCAAGAAATCCATCTGAGAAGAAGAGGCAAAACCACAGGGAACAGAATGCAACAATACTTCTATGGAGATCTCAGGCCCAGAGAACAATGAGAGGTGATTTCAAAACTGCAGGGCTTGAGTAAGAGGATTTGGGACAGCTGTACCAAAGAGGGATCAGAAAGTTTGGACAGATTTAAAGGTGAAGGGTGAAGAAGCCCAGGAAGAGATTTAAAAATATTTCTGGGTAAATTTTAAAGGGACTAGGTTATTTTTGTTGGCCTGATGGAAGTGGCCTAAGAAATGTATGAAATTACATTGTAAAGAAAGCAAACATGAGACATAGCAAGGGGAGCCAGGCAGGATGATAATAGGCCAGAACTGGATGCTGGTCAGATGGGAGAATATTTCCTGTGTGGAATTAGCCAACTCAGAGGTGGTGGTGGTGAAGATGCATTTGAACAATGGATACTTTAGTAAACAGAGGACTCATTGATTCCATGTCTTTCCCAATGATGAGCCCCACATGACAGAATCTAGAACAGTATTTTAGAGAAAAAAAAAATCTAGGTCAGAAAGCAAAGGGACAGAAGAAGTATAAAAAGTACATAGACTCAACAAGCAGGGCTATGAAAGAAGAAAGGAGTCCATTTAAACAGCAGGTTAAACAAAACTGAGTCTTCCCCAAAGGAGATGGACACAAAACACTAGAGGCATATCCAATTACTACCCCAAAATATGTAGCAGGAAGCAATGTTACTCAACCCTTAGAACATTCAAAACCTGAGGAAAGACAAATCTCAAGGAGCAGGTGGCAGAAGTATTAGCCCTTACTAGCTCATTAGGGTCATAAGCTTCAGAATCATCAACAGCACGTCTGGTTCATGAATCTACAGAAGGTGTTTTTCCAGCTGAGTAAATGGGGAAGGGAAGACACGGCTTTATCTAGTCTAAGCACTTCTAAGAGGTGGTGGAAATGGAGAACGTGGCCCAGGACTGGAAATGCCTGCACCCGAGATCACAGAGGATCTGTCCGATGCATGATCCACACGAAATGCAGTGCACAGGGAGCCTTCCACTTTCATCTCAAAGTGCAAATGCAAATCAAGAAGATCCTGAATATAAATGAAAAGTACTATAAGTAGGACCCTGTTGATCTTCCCCATCCAGACTGGGAGGAAGACTTCTGCCAGTTGAATTTAAATTCATGGTCATGGATTCCAAATAACTGCCACACACTGAGTTGTATTTAGAGAAGCCAAGAATATTTTCATCAGCTGTCCTTTACTTGATATGATTGGGTCTCTGCTATGGGCTGCAGGGTTCTCCATGGGTCTCTCCCATTCCTATGTGGCTTATGAAAAGAGACATAGGCTGTTTTTACTCTAGATTATCTATCTTTTCAAGGATGTTTGTAAACAGCCTTGAAAGTCAGAGACAGTGTCTCTGAAAGAAAAAGCAGGTTTGTTCATTGTCCAGTATAATAAAGATAACATCTCTCTCTGGAGCAAAGGGTAGTCAGATTTGCTCCGAGCCTGTCATAAAAGATTCAGGTTGCCAACAATCAGGGTTCCTTAGCCATGATATAAATCCACTGTATGAACATCTACTCAAGTCCCTCTATATCATTCCCATAGGACATAGAGGTACAGGAGGAAATTATGCAAACATGACTCTCTAAACTGGGATTGAATCCTAAACTGGGATTGGAGAAAGCCAAAAGGTAATTGCTGTGCCATGAGTAATAAAGTCGTTTGTCTCTGACCCACGAATCTCCTGTCTTGTGCCAGCATCCATGAAACTGTAGTGTAAAAACTCAAACTTTTAAAGGTTCTTGATGTGGTCTTTGGCAAAATTAAATAAGGTCCTGGGAACAAAATTTTGCCTGGGACAACTGTCTAGAAGCGAGGGATTGGCTCATTTTTCTAAATGTCAAGGGTAATAGGTCCATTTTCTCTTTGTTCATTTACATTTCATTAAAAAGGAAAGCACACAAGAGACTTGCTGTCCAACAAATTCAGCTTTCTTGGAGCTGAAAGAGCCACATTTGTTCCAGTGAGAAATCGCCCAGGCTGCAGATGCTGAAGAGCACACAACCTCTCCCCAACGTCAAGAATCTCATTTACAAAAAAAAAAAAAAAAAAAAAAAAAAAAAATCTCATTTGTGAAGATGGAGCAAAATAAGGAATAGGAGAGGTCTAAGAAGGCCATTAAGTGCTTTGGTTTTTAACTCAAAAAGTGAAGGAAACTTAAGTTTGGATGTTAGTTACTTTAGATTTTAATACCTTTATATTATGACTTGCAAGGGGATTTCAATTTGTTGGCATTTTACTTGTTTGAGTATCATGATTATGTTGACACTGTATCTCTTTGTAGCACCTCTGAAAAGCTGCACTGGACAATGAGGCTAGAAATAATTGCGTATGAGAAACAGCCTAGGGATTGATTTTTAGCTTCTGGCAAATTTCATTCTTCTGGAGGTGAGGAGCAAACCATCACTGCCTTAGATACAGGCCCCCTGGGTCCCAGTTAAACGCCTAGTGTTTAGAAATGTTCGGTAACTGCTGTCCAAAACATTTATGAGATCTCCTTAAACACACTGTGACTAATAGAGTGTTGGACCCTGAGCATCATGTGTCTTCCTCAGCAAACCCTTGAAGCCTTACAAACAAACCATGCAACGTGTGGCTTTTATCTCCAACCACTTCCATTGTGCAAGCAAATCCGATCCCAAGGAAAACTGCAGGAGGATGGGTTGCACCCAGTTCATGCCATGTTTTTACAGTTCCCAGCACTTGAAAAAAAAATAATCTGCAGATGTGACAGAAGACCTCCAAGCTCCAAATCCCTAGGAAGCTGTGCTGGCTCATTCCCCTGGTCAGTATCTACCGGACTGTGGAGCGTGGTGATTTCCCTTTCATGCTTCAGTCACACTAAGATTATTTTTAGGCTGCCAAAGGAAGCTCATTTTCCAAATCTCTGGGGCAGATGTTTGAGTGACCGAAGGAGAACCAGATGGCCATCAAAGAGGCCAGGGCTGGGAATGAATAGCCATTCAGAAAAAGGGAATCAGAACAACAATAAATCAGCCCGAGGTAGCAAGAAGGCTGTGAGTCGACTTCAGAAATTAAAACACAAATCTACCGCTACACTAGATTCATTGCTTCCTAACAAAGAAGACTCAGGACTGAAGAGGAAAACAGGAAAACCTAAAAGCAAAACTTGCCAGACCCCAGAACGCTCTGGTACACGTAGAATGTGTGTGCAGAGCATCAGATGCAGCTGGGGGAAAAGCAGCAGCTGACGTGGACCCAGGCGCTCAGGCTGGTGCTCTGAAAATGAAGGAATACTGTCCTTGTTCTGAGCCCATTTCTGGGTTCATCCCATTGATCATCCCCAAACAACGTGAATGGGCTCGACATTATGTTGATTATTTGGATGATTTTTATGCATACAAATTAGATTTCTTAGTCCCTTAGAAAGCTGAGGCAAAGAAATCACCTCTAAGGACGTAGGAATGTAATCAGCTGTTGGCCCAAGTTTGCCTCCCCTGTGGTGGGTCTGTATGGGTCACCCTCCCAAGGAGAGGACAATGTCCTCAAGTGACTCAGTTCTTCAAAAATAATAGGAGATGTGGATCGCAAGAAGGAGAATTGGCACATGTCCCTCCTTGGTATTGATTTCAAATTGAGGCAAGGCGAGTGCAGACATTCTCTACAAAGTAGGAATCTCTCACTCTCGCCATGTTCCATAACCTCGTGGGTGAGAAAAATGTGCAGTCTGGAGCTCTTCTTTGGCCTGTGGGCTGGCTACTAAAGACAGATCCTTGGGTCATTTCTCAGCAGGAGCTGGCTGCCTGCCTGCCATGGACATATTTCTGGGAGCAGGACTATGATATTCTTTACCCTAAACTCCAGAATGATAAAATCATGTGTGTGTAGGAAAATCTCAAAACACACAAAAAGTAGAGGTGGGTGAGCTATCAGAAAAGAAAGACATGTTAAAAGAGACCCAAGAAGCAAGAAGGAGGATTGGAGAAAGAAAATAAGGCTGAATTAAGATCCTTCCAGGGCCTTTTCTCTATACAAATGTTTTAGAAAAAGTTTTACATGATTATCTGGCTTAGAAAAATAGTAAAAGATCATTTTAGGGGAACTTGGGTGGCTCAGTCGGTTAAGTGTCCGACTTCGACTCACGTCATGATCTCACGGCTTGTGAGTTCGAGTTCTGTGTCGGGCTCTGTGCAGAGTTCAGAGCCTGGAGCCTGCTTCAGATTCTGTGTCTCCCTCTCTCTCTGTGCCCCTCCCTTGCTCACACTCTTTCTTTCTCTCAAAAATAAATAAATATTTTTAAAAACCTGAACATACCATTTAGGCAGGTTTTAGATGAAGAGTAACTGGTCATGCTGAAGACAGTATATTTTGGTGTGCTGGTAAGTTCCAGGGGGCACCCTAAGGCCTTCTGCTGCCTTTTCCAGATCAACATGAGTTGCACCCTCAACTCTTTATTTTCCAGGAATGGTACTAACTTCATGCTTATTTGCTGGTATATATTTCTAAGGGCATGTACTTCTTGAAGAATCTGAATAGAAAACTGGGGTATGCTCATGGGAGCCCACATGGGAAGCAATAGTAAGAGAGGCTGTCCCAGGATCCCACATGATCATCTATAGATGGGTTGGCAAACTGCTGCCAGGTGGCCAAATCTGGCTCAACATCTATTTTCGTAAAGTTTTATTGGAACACAGTCATGCCCATTAGTTCACTTATTCCCTGTGACCACTTCTGCACTACTAAGGCAGAGATGAACCAGTGTAACAGAGACTGTTTGGCCAGCAAAGCCTCAAATGTTTATGATCTGGCCTTTGTAACTGCTGACCTCTCAACTGTAGGAATACCCTATGAACCTCCTACCTCCCCACCGCTACCCCTATCCAAAGTCACTGTGAACAAACTTGAGAAGTTTTAGGAAGCATGACTTAGTAAGCTGAAGCAAAGGTACAGACAAGTAGAGACCTCTTAAGGAAGCTGCTACTGGAGACAAGGCTTACTGGTCTACCATGGTATTTCCTCTAAAAATATCTTTAGCATCCACACTTTATGATTTTACCTTTAAATTTCATTTTAAAATGACACTGGTAAGAAACTCATGTGAAGTAACAAGGATTCTCTTTTTAAAATGCACACTGTTTGCTCAGTGACATAGAATTACTGGCCACCATTTAGACTGGTTTAATTAGATTGCTTTATTCACAAACATACTGCTTGGAAGAAATGGAAAAGATTTTGTTTGTTGGGTGGTCTTTTTTGTTATCGATGTTAGTAGTGAAAGGGGGGAAATGACTTGGAGAAGAAGGAAGGAAGGACTTCTTAGGAGCCTGGAGTCTCACAGGAGTGGGGGGTGACTGTGGGGACCCTCAGGAGGGGAGTTTACAGCAGAATGAGGACACTGGACTTCAGGAAACCTGTGAAGAGAGGAACTAGCAAGTAAGGAGGAACAGATGACATCAAGTCGGAGGTTTCAAAGGTCAACTAAATCCTACTGAAACTATTGCTTAGGATTGGCCCTGCCTTCACACACACACACACACAAAGTGGGGAGGAAATCCTTTTCATCCTTCTTTTCTACCACCAAGAAGGCCCTGCCCGCAGAACCCAGCACTCTGTTTGGTGGGCTGGGCCTGCTCCTCTCCTCCCCTGACCAGTCAGTCACACTGCTTCCTGCCTTCCCATCTTTATGGCCACCTTTCCTGCCACACAGGCTCTGGTCACTTCCCAGTGGGACTATAGCAAAGGCCTCCATTCCTGTCTCTGCACTCCACTGCCCCTGCCCTTTTATTCAGTCCAGCTGTTTCTCTATCTCACCGCTAAAGTAACCTTAGAACACATACTCTGGGAGGAAAGTTCTCAGTTTTTCCCCTTGAGGATTGTATTTCCCCCTAAAGTCAGGAACATGACAAGGATGTCCACTTTCACCACTGTTATTCAACACAGTATTAGAAGTCCTAGCCTCAGCCATCAGACAACACAAAGGAATAAAAGGCATCCAAATCAGCAAGGAGGAAGTCAAACTCTCACTCTTTGCAGATGACATGATACTCTATATGGAAAACCCAAAAGATTCCACCAAAAAAACTGCTAGAATTGATCCATGAATTCAGCAAAGTCATAAGATATAAAATCAATGCACAGAAATCGGTTGCATTTCTATACACCAATAATGAAGCAACAGAAAGAGAAATCAAGGAATTGATGCCATTTACAATTGCACCAAAACCCATAAAATACCTAAGAATAAACCTAACCAAAGAGGTGAAAAGCTATATACTGAAAACCACAGAAAGCTTATGAAAGAAATCGAAGAAGACACACACACAAAAATGGAAAAATATTCCATGCTCATGGATTGGAAGAATATTGTTAAAATGTCAATACTACCCAAAGCAATCTGCATATTTAATGCAATCCCTATCAAAATATCACCAGCATTCTTCACAGAGCTAGAATAAACAATCCTAAAATTTGTATGGAACCACAAAAGACCCTGAATAGCCAAAGCAGTCCTGAAAAAGAAAACCAAAGCTAGAGGCATCACAATCCCGAACTTCAGGATGTATTACAAAGCTGTAATCATCAAGACAGCATGGTACTAGCACAAAAACAGACACTTAGATCAATGGAACAGAATAGAGAACCCAGAAATGGACCCACAAATGGATGGCCAACTAATCTTTGACAAAGCAGGAACAAATATCCAATGGAATAAAGACACTCTTTTCAGCAAATGGTGCTGGGAAAACTGGACAGCGACATGCAGAAGAATGGACCACTTTCTTACACAATACACAAATATAAACTCAAAATGGATGAAAGACCTAAATGTGAGACAGGAAGCCATCAAACTCCTAGAGGAGAAAGCAGGCAAAAACCTCTTTGACCTCAGCCACAGCAACTTCTTACTTAACACATCTTTGGAGGCAAGGGAAACAAAAGCAAAAATGAACTACTGGGATCTCATCAAGATAATAAGCGAAGGAAACAATTTGCAAAACTAAAGGCAACTGATGGAATGGGAGAAGATATTTGCAAATGACATCCGATAAAGGGTTGGTATCCAAAATCTATAAAGAACTTATCAAACTCAACACCCAAAAAACAAATAATCCAGCGAAGAAATGGACAAAAGGCATGAACAGACACTTTTCCAAAGAAGACATCCAGATGGTTAACATGAAAAAATGCTCAACATGACTCATCATCAGGGAAATACAAACTAAAACCACAATGAGATACCAGTTCACACCAGTCAGAATGGCTAAAATTAACAACTCAGGCAACAACAGATGTTGGCGAGGATGTGGAGAAAGGGGAACTCTTTTGCACCACTGGTGGGAATGCAAACTGGTGTAGCCACTCTGGAAAACAGTATGGAGGTTCCTCAGAAAATTAAAAATAGAACTACCCTACGACCCAGCAACAGCACTACGAGGTATTTATCCAAGGGATACAGGTATGCTGTTTCAAAGGGGTACATGCATCCCAATGTTTATAACATCACTATCAACAATGGCCAAAGTATGGAAAGAGCCCAAATGTCCATCGACAGATGAATGGATAAAGAAGAAGTGGTATACACACAATGGAGTATTACTCAGCAATCAAAAAGAATGAAATCTTGCCATTCGCAACTACATGGATGGAATCAGAGGGTACTGTGCTAAGCAAAATTAGTCAGAGAAAGACAAATATATGACCTCATTCATATGTGGAATTTAAGATACAAAACAAATGAACATAGGAGAAGAGAAGCAAAAATAATATAAAAACAGGGAGGGGAACAAAACATAAGAGACTCTTAAATATAGAGAACAAACTATAGGTTGCTGGAGGGGTTGTGGGCAGGGGGATGGGCTAAGCAGGCAAGGGGCATTAAGGAAGACACCTGCTGGGATAAGCACTGTGTATTATACATAGGGGATGAATCACTGGATTCTACTCTTGAAATATTATTGTACTATATGGTAACTAACTTGGATGTAAATTAAAATAAATAAATGAATTTTTTAAAAAAGAACAAATACTCTGACTCATTCAACTTGAAAACCATCATTGAGTAGAGTAGTTGTTAAGATAAGTCAAATTCTTTAGTCTGGAGCTAAAAGCACAGGCTGAACATCTGTGCTTTTTTTTTTTTTTTTTATTTGTTGATCCTTGAACAGGCTGTAAAATTTCCTATTTGAGGACCACTGTGGATGTTGCTTTTCTGTCCTAAAAGGTTACCTACTTCTGCGGGTGTTCCTATGGAAAGTCCATGGATTAGTCAAACACCACCCCATCCATTGAGCCCTCCCAGATTCCTGGAAGGAACGGGTCAATATGGGATATGGTTCCTAGGAATATATTATGTGGAAGAGGGGAATATGAAAAGTATAGAAATAACCGTAATTCATTACAGAATATAAGAAGTCCTGTTAAGAGAGGAAGACTGTGTCTGTTATCCCTTTGTATCTCCCAGAGTGCCCAGCACAGCCCTCAGCATATGGATGGCAGCATCAGGCTGGCTATAGTCGAGCCTGGGCTCCTAACAGGGCCTGGTTGTGGGCATTCGGCAGGGCCACATTACCAACCTCTGAGGTTGTATCTGGTCTCAGTGGGAAGAAGGTCAGGAAGAATTACAGCTTTTGATGCTGAGGAGAAGGTGTGTGTGTGTAACATGCGGGCTACCTGTCTGTCTCTACTAGCTCAAAAGATAATTCCACAAAGAGCTATTAAGTAAATATGTCTGCTGCTAGAGGAAATAAATTTGAATATTGAAACAACAGCTTAACCAAAAAATTTCTGAAAAAAATCCATCCCAGTTTTATTTTTTATTAAGTTTATTTACTTATTTTGAGAGAGAGAGAGAGAGAAAGTACAAGTCAGGGAGAGGCAGAGAGAGAGAGAGAAAATCGCAAGCAGCCTCTGAACTGTCAGCACAGAGCCTGATGTGGGGCTCAAGCCCACAAATCATGAGATCATGACCTGAGCTGAAGTTGGATGCTTAACTCACTGAGCCACCCAGGGACCCCTAACCCATTTTAAATCAGGAGGGGTCTTTCTGATTAAGTACTACGATGTGAGAAACAGAAAAATGAAACTGGCAATCAGAGAAAACAGACATAACAGAGGCTGGTCCTACTTAAAAAATCTCTTTGAAAGATAAGGGGCTTCAGAATCTTTTTTTTTTTTTTAAATGTCTATTCATTTTTGAGAGAGAGAGAGAGAGAGAGAGAGAACAGGGGAGGGACAGAGAGAGAGGGAGACACAGAATCCAAAGCAGGCTGCAGGCTCTGAGCTGTCAGCATAGAGCCTGATGTGGGGCTTGAACCCACAAACTGTGAGATCATGACCTGTGCCGAAGTTGATTGTTCAAGTGACTGAGACACCCAGGCGCCCCAAGGGGCTCAGAATCTTCACAGTCAGAGGTAGAAGGAAGGATATTTCAAGCGAAGGAATAAGAGCAAGAACAGAAGGGAGAGGCTTGGTTTTCTTTTTCTGCAAATGTCATTTACTGAGATCCCTCAGTCCTACGTAAAAAGCTTACCAAGCAAAAACAAGCAAACAAACAGCAAACAAAAAGCTAGGCAAACAAACAACATTAACAATAGGGGTGGGGAGAACACTATTAATTTTAAACAACTCCATTTCTTTGAGAAATGTCTGCCCTGGTTTCCACAGGGGAATTTCTGACCTCTTATATTTTGCTCTGTTTTTATTTCCAGGCTCTGGACTACTGTTTTGCATAAGATGTGGTGAAAAAGAGAAAAAACACCCAAAACCCTCGAAATCTTCCACTGCTCATGGAGTCATCGGGCGAGGTGTTTTTTCCTAGCACACACTGCCTATTTGTCTCACTCATCTATGCACTGTCAAAGTGGTTTTGTCATTTTCCTAAAAAAACCAACACAATAACTGGAATTGAAACTAAGTGGGGGATATCCTGTTTCTCTTAAGAGAGTAAGAATCTGACTGTATCAGCACTATCTCCATTTACAGTCTCAAAAGACACATCCATCTCAAGGATTTCTGTTACCTTAAAGGCTTAGTGAAGCTCATAAACAAATAAGACAGATTTCCGAAGATACATGGTGCACACACGAGTCACATTATCCCCTTCTGCCTCCTGCGCAATTGCCATCATATTGTCTAGGGCAGAAAAAGTTTTATTTCAGTTTCATTTCTGAACTGCCACCGTCCTCAAGTCTTAATATATTCTACTTTACATTTCAATGTGAGGATCACAGATTTAATCTCCCAAAGGACAGATAGAACTAGATTGGTGGGGGTGATCTTTATAAGAGGTAAATTCATAACAGGGGTCAGGGCTGAAAGGCATCTTGGAATACGATAATGGAGTACATAAAGACAGCAACCAACTTACTTGAAGTCATAAAGTTGCTTCATGACTTCTATGGTGTTATTTTCATAAAAGAAATTAATTTGAGGGCAAAGAAATATTATTACATGTTCTGGTGGTCCATATTTTATTTTCACTGAAATTTGAAGGAACTTTTCAGATCCAAAATATGAAAATAGGGTTGACTGCACACTATGGGGATTTCTTTGGCTGTATTTCACAGTGTTCCATGCTGAAACGTCAACCTTTGTAGATGGTGTAACCACCAGGCCCTCCTAACATAGATTCACAAGTTATAACCCCATGCTACTGTACTAACGTATGTATACACTGTGAAACACAAAAGAATCTAAAATGAAATAAAATCTATACAGGTTCTAATACTTCCCTCGCACATGCCAAGGGACTGTCTGGCATCCCCCGACTGGGTATGTTCACCCCACTTTGGAGACCACTGTGCTGAGACTGGAGAACACAGTATTTGCCTTTTTTATGCAAATCACTCGAGTTGTTTACTTCCTTGAGAAATGCAAACTGCTCGTTTAAAAGTGCAGCAGAGAGCCAGGTAACGAGTTGGAACAGGCCCCAGAAAATGTGCCACGGGAATAAACCTAATGCAAACTCCAGCAGTTTTCTGGGCAATTTATCCAGGCCAAATAATTATTCTTATCTTATTTCCCCCCCACCCATTTAAATAATCACTTCATCTCCTTAAGTATGAAACCAAACAAAAACCACCCCCAACTTTAAATCTTATTTTCCTAGACCGGCAGTAATTGCAGCCTTGTATTATCTTGTTCTGGCAATTCTACACACTGTGCTAAGCTCGCACAGCCTCGTACATACTGCTTAGCCGGCTGGAGCATGGCTTCAGGAGCATCTAAGTGAATGGGGCCCTGCTTCAGAAAGTCTAGGACACTGAGGGGAAAGAGAAAGTAGTTCACAGTCTGGGACAGTGGAATGGAAAATGTGCAAGTCGGGGAATTGCTACCAGTATGCGTTGCTGCCTGCTTTGAGTTGGTGCAGGGAATAAGAGAGCTTTTGCACCCCACGACCATCGCGCCACCGGGAACTGGTGTCTGCGAAGGCAACAAGAACCACGAGGTACACGTAAGTCTATGCTCACGGAGGATCCAGAGGAGGCTGGGGGAATCTATGTTTCCAAGTTTGCCACAAGCACCTCAAACACATGGCCTCACTCCCTCATCTCAAGCTATGGGAAGGAGGGAGGTGGTTGGGGGCCTAAACCTCCCCTTATCTCAAAGCCGTGGACAAAGAGGTCTTGGGGCCTCATCCAGCCCCTAGCCAGGAGACTCAGGAGCCCTGCCACTTTGTCTCAGGTCCTAGAAACTGCCACATAGCCAACAAAGGGTGTATTCGAAACTGCTGCTTCCTAGAGCAGTCACCTTTTCTCTAAAATTTGTTTTCAAAATCTGGGTGAGCATCAGAATCACCTGGGAAGCTTCTGAAAATAAACTCCTGGGCCCCACCCCACTCAGACCAGGCAGATGGGACTCTCCAGCATGGACCCCGACGATCTGATGACCAGCCGAAACCACACCCTCCCTGTGCATTTTAGACCCAGGGAAGAGTGTAGAGCTACATGTACACACGTGTGTGATGCAGCACACAGTCGCTCCCCTTGCATAACTGAGACGTGCTGTGAACACCTTTCTGAGCACATTCCCCTTTTCTTTCCTGGCTTTTTCTTTTCCCTCGTAGCTGCCTTGAGTCATAAACATGACTTGTCCAGAGGACAAGCAGAGCTCAGTAGGCTTCTCTCCCATCACACATTTCTAGCTTTTTTTTTTTAAATTTTTTAATTTAAAAAAAATTTTTTTTTTTTTAACGTTTATTTATTTTTGAGACAGAGACAGAGCATGAACGGGGGAGGGGCAGAGAGAGAGGGAGACACAGAATCGGAAGCAGGCTCCAGGCTCTGAGCCATCAACCCAGAGCCCGACACGGGGCTCGAACTCACGGACCGCGAGATCGTGACCTGAGCTGAAGTTGGACGCTTAACCGACTGAGCCACCCAGGCGCCCCAACACATTTCTAGCTTTAAAAAAATGCAAGCTTTGGACCAGCTAATCCCCAAAGTTCCCTGTAGCTCTGACACTTTACAGTTTTATTTATCGGAACTCCGCATCTTCGAGACTCCTAGTTCCGTGCTTTTTTCCCTCGTGCCTTTTTGACTTGTTTCTTCACTTACATTCCATGTATTAGTTCACCAACTCCCTTGGGGTGTTTAATCTTTTGTCGTTTCTGTTGATTTGTTAAAAAATCAAGTCCTAAACTCCATTTCTAGCCTGTAGTTTTCAAACCTTCACATAACAACAACAAAAAGAAATCTACTCATTTGTTAGTGAGGAGCTACCATGGATATCCTATTTTAAGGGAAGGTAATGCTGTGTTTTCTCCATGCTATACTTAGAAAAATGATTTCTCTATCATCAGTATTCCTATGCCAGGTGGAAACTCCAGAAGGGAGAGACAGATAGACTTTCTAGTTTGCAGACACAAACAATAAGCATCGACTATGTGCCGTGCCCATTTTAAATTCATGGAGCGCTGGGGAAGGCAGGCAAGTCAGTGGAAGATGACCAAACATGACAAGGGGGCGTCATCAGCTGTCCCACTGTCCAAACATCCTTCCATTCCATACACACATACATACATACTGAGAGTCAGCAGTGAACACTTGGGATACATGAGGGAGCAAACCCGACATGGTCCCTGACTACAGGGGTCCTCTGCTAATGGGGGAGGATGATGTTAAGCAAGTTGTCATATGAATATATGCGTCACTATGAATTGTGTTAAGGACTATGAAGGAAAATACAGGGCATATAACCTGCTGGGGGCCCAGAAATAAAGGATATGTGTATCTGGGAAGACTTCCTGGAAGAAGCGAGTCCCAAAGTGAGAGAACAAAAAGAGGAAGCCCAGAAAGAAGGGAAGGCCATTCCTGACCCAGCGAAGTGAGTACATCTCTAAGCAGCTGCTGCCATCGCCATGTACTCAGAGGCATCCTGAGGTTACTAGCACAGCCTACTGAGCCCAGAGGAGCAATCTGTCTTAACACCCTTCCCGCCAGCCTTGAGGGAAAGAACATTCACTCCCCTTGCAAAAAGCACAGGGTGCCTTGTGTCAGTGTCTCTGCATGAACAGTTTCACTTTGTGAGGATCTGATTTTCAGTCCTAAATGAGATCTTTCCGTGTTAGTACTAACTGCAAGTTTATATACTTGGTGCTCACTGTTCTTTGCATTAGGCTCTAAGTTCGATTCACAGAAAAACAATCTAGCCTAGGCACCAAACAAAACACAATTTCCCATCTAGGATAGCTTGACTCACCCAGAAACTTCCAGATACTTCAATACAAGTCCTCAATGCCCAGACACTCTTGGAAACATTTAAGGGCTGACACTTTATCAGTTATTCAATCCAAACAAAATACAAGAGCTCTTGTCCTTTCTTTTCATACATAGATTAATATCTACCCCTGAGATGCTAACTCTCCTAACTCAGGCTCTCACACCTCATGACTATTCCAATAAAGAATCAAACACCAATATCAGACTTACAGAATCGTAAGAGCCAGCTTGGCACTTCTTTCCTTTTGAAAGATGAGGTCCTTTATTCCTTCTTAAACCCTAATCACCCAAAAGTTCTGCAAGATTTTCCCGAACTGGTGATTCCAAAAATGTTAGAACTGATTCCCTTGATGTCAAAGGAAGCCGGATACAGGCCTGCTGATTGATGTGCTAAACAAACTCTTCCTAGCTGAGCCTTGACAATTGCAGGTTTGGCAAGACAATCATTACTTCCAGTTTTGTTTTTGTTAAAATATAAAAAGGGAGAGACAGACTCCCCGTCATTTAAGAGGGATCACCCAGTCCACACCCTCTTGTATTAAAACTCTCCTTCCTGTCTTCATTTTAAAAGAGAGGAGCCACTCGTGGGGTGTTTGGGTGGCTCAGTCAGTGGAGCGTCTGAATCTTGATTTCGGCTCAGGTCATGATCCCAGGGTTGTGGGATCGAGCCCTGCATCGGGCTCCATGCTGAGCCTGGAGCCTGCTTAGGATTCTGTCTCTCTCCCTCTGCCCCTCTCCCTAACTTGTGCTCTCTCTCTCTAAAATAAAACTAAAAAGAGAGAGAGAGGAGCCACTCTCTCCAAAGCCTAGATTTATTTTTCCTGAAAAAAGTCTCATTTTTAAAACGATGGACTGTAATTATTTACACTTGAGAAAGGACACAAGCTTTCTGGAATAGCCAATAATAAAACAGTCATTTTATTGGAGGGCTCTAAAGGTCTCACACGTTAGCCTGTGTCCAAATCACCTAGAAAGCTTGTTAAAAAACACTGCTGGATACTACCCTCAGAGTTTCTGATTCAGCAGGTTGAGGGTGGGCCCTGAGGATCTGTGGTTCTAACAAGTTTCCAGGTGATGCTGTTGCTGCTGGTCC
Organism: Panthera tigris; assembly: GCF_018350195.1. Taxonomy (NCBI): domain Eukaryota; kingdom Metazoa; phylum Chordata; class Mammalia; order Carnivora; family Felidae; genus Panthera; species Panthera tigris. The sequence continues at coordinate 212,612,228 of NC_056660.1, forward strand.
AGGGACCACACTCTGAGAACCACTGCTCTAGAGACAGCTTTATGATCAAGAAGTGTGTACTGAGTAAGTACTGAATACAAGGTACTCCAATGGGTACTGGGAGCCCAAAGAGATAAGCAGCAAGTAAACAGAGAACAGCAGGAGGGGAGGGTGGGTGAGGGGTATTGAGGACGGCACCTGTTGGGATGAGCACTGGGTGTTGTATGGAAACCAACTTGACAATAAATTTCATATAAATAAATAAATAAATAAATAAATAAATAAATAAATAAAAGAACAGCAGATGCTAAATGCCCAGGGAGCAGTGATCAGCACGTTTGGGAGAGAGAGCAATGATGTTAGATGCTGCAAGCCAAGGGCGGCCTTGGAGATAACTCTCTGACTTGAGAGGTCCTTGAAAGGAAGGCTAGTGCCTAGATAACCAGAGATGAAGGCACACATGTAATGCCTCAAAGCAAAACATCTCAATTCCTATCAACACCGACTCTCCTTGCTATGGGAAGGTCACCATGCAGAATAGGAATTGTGGCTCATGTCCTCCACAGGCCTCCGCACTCAGCTGCACTATGCCATGAGGGTTCCAAGTGTGCAAAACCTGCAATGAGTAGAGCCTCCTCCAACTGGCCACAAAGACCAGAAGAGAATTACTCTTCCTGATTCTATCAGCAGCAAGGCCAGATCTGGCAGCACTGTGATGTCCCACAGGGCGATGTCCTCAATGGTGGAAGAGACAGGGGCCAATTCCTCTGAAGAGTAGATGGAGAAGGACCCAGGCAGGGCATGTGTTGGGAGTGAGAGGAATGAAGCACAAGAGTCAGAAGCTTGTGGACCCAGGATATGAGAGGACGAGGTGAGCACTGAGGGGCAGATCAGAAGTGGTCAAGGAATGACAAGAGATCACAGGAGAATCCTTTTCAACCCCCTCAAAGATCTCAGGCATGCTACTGTCCCAGGGGAACAGAGATGCTTACAGCACCACGGTCTTTGCCCTTGAAATGTTCCTGTCTAATGAGGAAGACAGAAGAATAGAAAGATAAATTATGAAAACAAGATGGGCTTATATGTCATAGCACTATGACAGAAATCTATTCATAGTGCTGTGCAAGGGCAGAGCACAGACCAAGTAACTCTGGGAGGTCAGGAAAGGTTTACTTATGGGGAGAGGTGACATTTGGGCTGGGTTTACAAGTATCTTCCAAGTAAAAAGAACAGGTGTAAGGCATAAAGTAGTGGAGAGTTCTGGAGCACCTGTGGAATGTGGGGCTCGCAGTGCTAGGAGGGTGTGTGTGTGTGTGTGTGTGTGTGTGTATAGGGCTGCCGGGAGCATGTACAGAAGTCAGGGAAGGAAGGCAGGCGCTAATGGCATTCCATGTTAAGGAGTTGGGATTTTAACCTCAGTGAGACTGAGAGTCACTGAATGATTTTTTTAAATGTTTTTTTCTTTTTTTGAGAGAGAGAGAGACAGACAGAGTGTGAGTTGGGGAGGAGCAGAGAGAGAGGGAGACACAGGATCTGAAGCAGGCTCCAGGCTCTGAGCTGGCAGCACAGAGCCCAACATGGGGCCTGAACTCACGAACTGTGAGATCATGACCTGAGCCAAAGTCAGATGCTTAACCGACTGAGCCACCCAGGTGCCCCGAGTCACTGAATGATTTCAAACCATTAGGTGACATGGCCAGATTCTCACTGAAAAACTGTCATTGGAGAACAGAAGTCAAAGTGGAGAAGCAAGACTTGGGAAAGAATGGCCAATCCTATGGACCAGGACTGCAGCTGATATGGGGGAGAGGGCCAGATTTAGGTATCTTGGAGGCTGAACTGGCAATCTTCTGTATTGGATGTAGGGGGTGAGTGGTGGATGGTGGAGACAGAGCCCTATCACTGAAGCCAGACCCCTCTGAGATGGATGAAAATTATTCAAATGACCATGGAATTTCACTGTCCCAGCTCAATGCATTCTCTTTTCCTGCCTCTACTCCTCCAATTTGATATTCACCATATGACTTTATTCTAAGCATGGTTCCATCTTTTTGGAAGGAAAATCTCATTGCTGTCTACTGTAGCCATGCAAAGTAAATCACAGGGGTACTCATCACAGATCCTCAGCTTTCATATTACATTCACTCAGCTAAGGCTTCGAGCACATGGTGACTTTACAGGTGCAAAAATAGTCAAGGTCTGAGTGGAGCCTGGCAGCAGGTTTAATCATTATCATCTGTGAAATAAAAGGCTTTGTGACTTGTAAACAGTACCGGTTTCTTTCATTTAAATGGTTCATTAGTGTTTAAAAGTGATAAAACAGAGAGTCTTAGACTGCAAACATAGAACGGAAAAAATGAAGCTTTTTTCCCTGTAGTTCAGTACTTTTATAAGGCAGAGCAGGGGAGACCTCGGGCACACTGTCAAATCCAGAAGATACTTCATGCCAGCTGACCAATTTCTGATCCTGCAGGGCTCTATCTCAGGCTTGGTTCTCCTGGTTAAGACCAGAGCTCAAGAGGATGGTGACAAATGATTGGTGTTGAGGCATCAGTGGTGAGCCAGGGAGAAATCCAGGTGTCCCCTCCTCTACGAGTGCTTTGTGAGGAAGGCAGAGAAGCTCAGAGAAGGGAGAACTGTGAAAGCAGGATGACTTTGGGTTTTGCGTGGATACTGGGTTTGGGATTGTCTACGAAAGCCTGGGCTGACAGGACAGAGACCCCTAACATACTGCATTGAAACATGTGCTTATGGAAAATTAGTGCTGAGTTTCCCAAATAAACTATGTTATAATAGAATGCATTGCAATTCCTTTGGCAAAAATACAATAAACATATAAAATAATATATGATGAATTGGTAAACTTTTTAAAAAGATGTTATTTTTTAACATGTTATTGGTGATGATGGGAACTGGCCACTGCTAGATGTCTAAATTAGTATAAATAATCTCTCTGGAGAAAGCCCATTTTTTAATTAGATTATTTGTGGGTTTGGCGTTGAGTTATTTAAGTTCATTATATATTTTGAACACTAACCCTGTATCAGATATGCCATTTGCAAATATCTTCTCCCATTCAGTAGCTTGTCTTTTAGTTTTGTTGGTTGTTCCTTTGCTGTGCAGAAGCTTTTTATTTTGATGTAGTCCCAACAGTTTATGTTTGCTTTGTTTCCCTTGCCTTAGGAAATACGTCTAGAAAAATGTTGCTATGGTAGAGAAATTACTGTCTCTCTTCCAAAGATGACATACAGATAGCTAACATACACGTGAAAAGATGCTCAACATCACCTATCATCAGAGAAATGCAAATCAAAACCACAATGAGGTATCACCTCATACCTGCCAGAATGGCTAAAATAAAAAACACAGGAAACAATAAGTGTTGGTGAGGACGTAGAGAAAAAAGAACTGTCGCGTACTGTTGGGAATGCAGACTGGTGCAGCCATTGTGAAAAATAGTGTGGAGCTTCCTTAAGAAATTAAAAACAGAACTACCATATAATCCAGTAATTCCACTACTGGGTGTTTACCCAAAGAATACAAAAATATGAATTCAGAAAGATATGTGCAGTCTTATGTTTAAGTGGCATTATTTACAATAGTTCAATTATGGAAGCAGCCCAAATGTTCATTGATAGATGAATGGATAAAGATGTGATACACACACACACACACACACACACACACACACACACAAAGGGAATATTATTCAGCCATAAAAGGATGAAATCTTACCATTTGCAACAACATGGATGGATCTAGACAGTACTATGCTAAGTGAAATAAATCAGAGAAAGACAAATACCATATGATTTCACTCACATGTGGAATTTAAGAAACAAAACAAATGAACAAAGGAAAAAAGAGACAAACTGAAAACCAAACTCTTAACCATAGAGAACTGATGGTTACCAGAGGGGAAGAGGGTGGGGGATGGGAGAAATGGGTGAAGGGGATAAAGGGAAGAAATGGGTGAAGGGATAATAAAAAGTACACTTATGATGAGCACCTAGGAATGTATAGAATTGTTGAGTCAGTATATTGTACATCTGAAACTAAGGTAACACTGTATGTTAACTGTACTAGAATTTAAAAAATACATATGTGCGTAAGGAAAAATATCAAACAGAAAGGCATTAAAAATGTTAAATATGGCTATCTTTGAGTAGGATTATGGGTGATTTATACGGTCTTGTGGGATTTTTCTTTTTTGTGTGTGTGGGGTTTTTCTGATCAAAAATCACTTATATAGTGAAAATAGTATTATAATCAGAAAAATTCATTTAAATTATATGTAATAAATTATAATAAATTAATCAATTATAAATTTATGCAAATAAGTATAATTTACAAATATGTAACACGATGTATTTAATATAGAGAAAGGCCCATTTACTAGAGCAGTATTTAGTGTAAAAAATTTGCAATTAAAGAATTCCTTGGTGTTTTTTGTGAGAGTACGAGTGATGAATTTTTAAAAACGAACGTGACTGTAACCTCTCCACAAAGACTGCTGTGCCACACAAATGGCCCTGGGCTTTATCAGAGGAGGCACAGAGCTATAGAGCCTCTTCCTCTCTTTAAGATCCTGAGCTTGCTCAGCATTCTGTGGAGAAGCGACCAAGCCAACCCAGGGCAGCGTCCCCAGCAGTGGGGTCCCATGAGGGGAGGTCCCCGTGGGAGGGGGCCAGGCTGCAGAGACGCCAGGGAAGGAAGCCTGGTTAGTCAGGTGGAAATATGGGAGTGGTGCTGGAGTTGAGAAGTCTCTGGTGGGCTGCCACATATTTCTTGTGCCAGGGATGAGAAGGAACAGAGGGTAACTGCTGTGTCAACACAGAGAACGTAGGGCTCCTAGGGCTGGGAAGTCACGGGGAGGAAGATGGGTAGGCAGTAGTGAGAGGCAGCAGGGAGGAGACATCTGATGTTGAAGCCTGTTCCAGGCGTATTCAAAGACCATCCCTGAAGGCTCAGGAGGCCGGAACGTCGATATTAGCCCAAAGACCCTTTGAGGCTGCCACACTATGGTCAGCTGTGGGCCTCGGAGTAACCATAATTTTCATGGTGGATAAATCCAGTTCAGTTTTGGTGTCATTTTCAGTAGCATTCAATGAATGCTTACTCTGCTGTTTGATTTTGAATTCATTTAGTTATTTATAACTCAGCACCAGATGTACTGGCTAAATTCTAGGGATTCACTGGGAACCCAATCCAGTCATCACGTTCCCTTACCTCATGGAGTTTTAGAGTTGGACGGGAGAAGCAGATCTTAATCACATAATCACAAATCCAAATGTGATAAGCAGTTCACAGGAGAGCCACATAATCATGCTAGGAGAGCTAAGAGATTTTTGTTTTAAAGCTAGTTTAAGCTTTTTTTTTTTTTTTAAGTTTATTTTTGAGAGAGAGAAAAAGTGTGAGCAGGGAAGGGGCAGAGAGCAAGGAGGAGAGAGGTCTGGAAACGGGCTTATGCTGACAGCAGAGAGCCTGATACAGGGCTCAAACTCATGAACCATGAGCTCATGACCTGAGCCGATATCCGACTGAGCCACTCAGATGCCCCAGAGAGCTAACAGATTTAATATACGTGGGTATAGCTTCTCTGATGCAGTAACACTATGGGATCCCAAAGATGAATAGAGTCATCTTATTCAGGCAGAGGATTTCAGAGAGACAGAAGAGCATTTGCAAAGGTCCTGTGGCAGAAAAACATGTAGCCATCATGAGGGACTACAGTAAGGGCAGTGTAGTGGTTGCTTAGGAGTGATGAGCTCTGTGAGAAAGAAGTAAGGTTCAAGAAGTAGGCAGGAGCCAAGGAGGCAGTGTAAACCACAAAATTAGTTTGGTCTCTACCCTAACTAAAAGTAAAAGTAAGGGAAGCCACTGAATGGTGTCATAATCCAAAGAAATGGGAATAATCGCAGTTGTTTTTAAACTGTTCACCTGAATGCCATTCATTCAGCTCTGGCTTATTTACTTTACAGGTTAGCCTTCTGAGAAAGTTCTGTGAAGGAAGAGCAGCTAGAAAAATGTTTCAACTCAACACTGGGCTTATATAATGCCTCTGGGCAAATTACAAAAAGGCATCTTTAAGATGCTTTCTTTAAGATGCTTTCCTTCTTTTATTGGCAAATTGTCTTGATATATTGATTTTGTTAGAGCAAAACTCTTTATTGCTATCTTCCAGAAAACTGCCATAATAAATGTAAAAGTCCCTGATTTTTATGATGTGAATGTGCTTCCTTAGATGTAGCACTTTTGTGCAGTCCACACTCGCACAACCATCCTCAGTGACCCTAGATGTCTAGTAATCAAAGAGAAAGGAGAAAAGCAACTTTTTCTTCCTTAAAATAAAATAGCATACTGTGTAAATGTAACAAAAATGCATTTTTTTTGGTCTTCTGAGGCCTAATTTAACCAAAACTAATTTTCTAATGCTTACCCATGCTGCCTAGGTTTAGTGCTGGTGGGACAGAGTAAGGGTCTTCAAATGGCAGAAGGAGGGCCCCCTCTCCATGGCTGGTTGGATGGGGAACAAGAGCTAACAAGAGTTTACACTAAAAATGACACATCTATCAGATCTGGGGTCCAAAGAGGAAACCATGGGGCCACACTGCAACCACAGTTAACCAAAAGCCCTCCTGACTCTGTGTGCCAGCAGACCACGAGGGTGTGAAACATCACAGGCCACGTAAGAGCTCCGAGCCATGCAAGAGTCCCAGTTCCATTAAAATTGTAAAACATATTTTTTTTTTAAGGGGTGCTAACATTTTTTTAAAGTTTATTTATTTTTGAGAGAGAGAGAGAGAGAGAGTGAGAGAGTGAGAGAGTGAGAGAGTGAGAGAGAGAGCGACCAAGCATGAGTGGGGGGCGGGCAGAGAGAGAGGGAGACACAGTATCCGAAACGGGCTCCAGGCTCTGAGCTGTCAGCACAGAGCCCGACGCGGGGCTGGAACTCACGAACTGTGAGATCATGACCTGAGCTGAAGTCGAACGCTTAACTGACTGAGGCACCCAGGTGCCCCAAAATTCTAAGACATATCTGCACAACTTTGCCCGAATGGGTTTTGTGTTATTGTAACATTCCACTTCTCAACCAGAATCTCTCCATCTAAGCCTGTTTGTTTGCTTGTTTATTTATTTATTTGATTTAGTTTGAGAGAGCGCATGCAAGTGGGGGAGGGGCAGAGAGAGAGGGAAGAGAGAGAGGAGAGAGAGAGAGGGAGAGAGAGAGAGGGAGAGAGAGAGAGAGAGGGAGAGAGAGAGAGAGAGAGAGAGAGAGAGAGAGAATATCCCAAGAAGGCCTTGTGCTGTCATTGTGGAGCCTAATGTGGGGCTCAAACTCACAAACTGTGAGATCATGACTGGAGTTGAAACCAAGAGTGGGACGCTTAACTGACTAAGCCACCCAGAAGCCCCTCTCCTGGGTGGCTTAAATTCACAAACATTACTTTTCAAACCTACACCAAGAAGTAGCAATAAAATTCTCATATATATTAATTAGTAAGCATGCTAGAAATTGATATACACACTGAACTTAATACACAGTTACTCTCTCATCCCATTTCCAGTTTCAATTTTTTTTTTTTATTAATACTTATTTTGAGAGAGAGCATATGTGTGTGTGCGTGGGCGAGGGAGGAACAGAGAGAACACGCACAAGAGAGAATCCAAAGCAGGCTCTGTGCTAAGCACAGAGCCTGACACAGGCTCAATTTCACAACGATGAGATCATTACCCAAGCTGGTCAGGAGTCAGACATCCAACCAACCGAGTCACCCACGCACCCCTCCATGTTTTTTCTTAAATGAAAATCATTACTCTCATGGATTTGTCTCGAAGACCGTGACAAAAAAAATAAAAAGAACACCCTGTGGTCCTCTCCCGTCCGGGTCTCTACCCTACTATCTTATGCTATTATCTTTGATCCTGCCTTCAACATCTTCAGGGACACATCGTTTTCCAGCACAGCAGCTGGGGAAACCAAAGGCACACTTACTGCTCCCTGGACGGAAGACGAGCCAGGTCCTTCGTCCTCTTCCCCGTCTGGCTCCTGGTCCTCGTTGTCGGTCCAAGAGGACACGTCCTCTACTGAACTGGTCAGATCAGGCAAACTCTTAGATGTCAACCTCAGGAGGTCCTCTGTGGAGCTTTCCTAGGGGGACACAATTAAAGGGCTATGAATTACCCCATGGCACCAAGCAGTTCTGGATCAAGGTCAAGGAAAACCTAGAAGAGGCAGCTGTGAGCGTGGCCACGAGCTCTGAACCCAAAGACCGTATGGAACGTATGTCCCACACTTCAGGTTGGCAGGGTTACCACACGTCAGGGGCGAAGACCCAATTTAAATCCCAACCAATTTTTTTTTCCCTGAAAAACCTGTTTCATAGACAGATGTTTCTACAGGCAATCCAAATTCTCTGTCCTTTAGGTTCTTTGATACCCTGCCTTACTTTACACTTTAAGCCCCCTCATTGGCAGGTCAGGATCTTAGAGCAGTCGCTTCTGACCAGCATTCCAAATACACCTCCCTCCATCGTCCCCTCCAACCCATACCTTCTGTGCCAGCCGTACTGACCTTCTGACATGCCAGGCTCTCTCCTGCTCTACGCCCTTTTCCACCAGCAGCTCCCTCTGCCCAGGGAGCTCAGTTTTGCAGATCAGCTTTAGCACCCTCCCCTGCAAGCCTTCCTGGATGAGCTCAGAAGCCATTCTGCATGTCTTTCCCTTCTTCCCAAATGTCCTTTACTGTTTCTTTCATCGCCCTGCATGTATGTCTAAGTACGCCTATCTCTCCTGCTCATCGGAGCGTTCCCCAAACTGAATGCCATTTCTACTCTTTGCTGTGTCCCCAGGCCCAGCACACAGCTCTAATATCCATGTGCTCCTCCCCCTCACTGCTCATCTCACTAGCATACGAGATTTCATTCACTGAAAAGAGATCAGACTGTTGATTGAATCATAACCCCAAAGTGGAGACTGATAACGTCTCTTCAAAGAAAGAAGCCCTTCAACACTTTTTAGAGGTCAAAAAAAATACATGGAATCAGACTCCATTTATTTTATTTTTTTTTAACGTTTATTTATTTTTGAGACAGAGAGAGACAGAGCATGAACGGGGGAGGGTCAGAGAGAGGGAGACACAGAGTCTGAAACAGGCTCCAGGCTCTGAGCTGTCAGCACAGAGCCCGACGCAGGGCTCGAACTCACGGACCGCGAGATCATGACCTGAGCCGAAGTCGGCCGCTTGACCGACTGAGCCACCCAGGCGCCCCCAGACTCCATTTAGATTAGAGTATAAAGAAGGCTTCATCATAGCCCTCCTTCCTACACACAGACAAGGCCACAGGGGTGAGTGGGATGCAGGCAAGGTCACAGAGGCCACTTGACAATCTCACACGCAAGTGAGGTGCACACAGCCGCCGAGAACTCTTGGGGAAACACCACAGCATAGGAGGCCAGGGAGTAGGGGTGGCTGATCTGAGGCCATAAAAGAGAGAAATGCGTCCTCCCCTCCTTCTTCCACAGCTGTTTCTACAGGAAGGAAGCATGTAGAAAGTTTTGATCATCATATTCCTCGGGGCTTGACAGAAAAGAGAACAATAACACAAGACACCCATCTTAAACAACAGGTGTTACAGACTATTAGTGAGTAGGTATACTGGTGACAGTGACACTTGTTACTAGTTTGATGCAGGTCCAACTTTGGAGGTACCCGAAGCTCATTCCTGTCAGGTCAGTAATTGTGAATACTACACAGTTAGACCTTATCTGAGGGAAGGAGCAAAAGCTATGAAGCAAAAAGGGAGTTCAGCTCTCTTCTGTGATGTCAACTCTGCTAGACCATTAACAGAAAAGAGTTTTTAAAAAAAGATGAAGGTCCCAACTGGTGAGTAAGTTGCACAACAGGACAGAATACTCCATGGTCATTAAAAATGGTGCTACAGCAACGTACATTCTGAGGTGGAAAGACTCTTACGGTATGCAACTTAGTGAAAAAGGCAGATGGAAAAGCAATATTGCCGTATTAATAATGGATGTAACAATAAGCTGGATGTGTTAACACGTGATAACCATAAAGGCAAACCTTTCACCACATGCTTGTTGCAACCAGCTGCATTGTTTGGGCTCTTTATATTTCATTCAATCTTCCTGATATTCCACAAAGCAGTTATGGATTCTTATTATCCAGGTGAGAACCCCGAGGTTTAAAAAAATATAGTAATGTGCTCAAGATATATAGTTTTTATTTATTTTTATTTTTAAATTTTATTTTATTTTTTTATTTGAGAGAGAGAGAGAGAGAGAGAGAGAGAGAGAGAGAGGGACAGAGGGAGAAAGAGAGAGGGAGACAGAATCTTCAGCAGGCACCATGCTCAACACGGAGCCTGATGTGGGGCTCAATCCAATCATGACCCGAGCCGAAATCAAGAGTTCAATACTCAACTGACTGAACCACCCAGGTGCCCCAAAATATACAGCTTTTTTAAAGGCTGTGCCTCTGAAGTCTATGCAGGTCTGCCTCCAGGGGCAATCCATCTCTTGTGTTTGACTCCATTAAAAAAACACGTCTGGAAGGACAGACAAATAAGTTAATGGAAAGAATTACTGGTAGCATTATGAAAATTTTATCTTCCTTTTCTTCTAGGTTTTCTACATTAGATATAATAAATACGTATTACTTGTTAATAAAAACAAAGTGATAAAAAGAGAGAAATCATATTGCTACGCATGTACTTCCAGGAATATGAAAGCAAACTTGGATATTCTGATTTCATTCGTTCAACAAAAACTTTCTAAGCTCCCATGTATAAGCAAACAACGTATTTGTGGGGAAACACAAGACATCCTGTCCCGAAGAAAGTAACTGTTATATCTTCAAAACAACACCCTAAAGTTTGGGGGGAAAGGGACTGTGTTCTACAATAATAATTTATATTCTTACTATTCTTTCTATTCAGCAAATAAAAATCTTTTTTTCCCCTCCCTCTCTTCAAACATAAAGAGAAAATAAAGACTGGATTACTCGCTCTTGTTGGATAAAGACGAGGAATGGATGCCAGGAGGTATGGAAAGGCAGACTTTTGAGCATCTCCGACGGCGCCGATTAAGCTCAGGAACAAAGAGCAGGCAGCTGCTATGGCAACGTATTGCCTGGATGGAAACAGAGTCAATGGGAAGAGGTGAAAGGTGTCACTCCTCTGTGGTCTGGGTCATTTTTAGGCCCATTATTCAGTACAGATGGCCAACAGCAATAGATTGACAATGGGAACACCCATTCCTGGCTCCAGACTGCTGCTCAGCCTTACAAAGACCCAGTGAGTGTCCTTAAAAGTCAAAGCCTTGGGGTGCCTGGGTGGCTCAGCTGGTTAGGCATCAGACTCTTGGTTTTGGCTAGGGTCACGATCTCATGGCTGGTGAGTTCAACCCCTGCATCAGGCTCTGTGCTGACACCCTCTCTCTGCTCCTTCCCTGCTCTCTCTCTCTCAAAATAAACAAATAAACTTAAAAAAAAAAAAAGTCAAAGCCTCTGGCAGGAACACATTACCTCTCTCTAATACCATTGGCTCTGTGTCCTTTCTATCTTATTTGACTAAGAGACAGCTTGGTATATGGAAAGAAGTTAACTTTGAAGTCTTATGGACCCGCAACGGAACATGCTATTGCCACCCACTGCTTGTGTGACCTCTGGGTCAATTAATTAACCCCTCAGATTTTTACTTCATCTTTTGGAAAAAAAGAACAAATAGCTCTCTCATGGGATTTCAAGAATTAAATGAGATCATAGGTAAAAAGCACCTAGCATCCAGTGTGTCCCTGATACATATTAGTGCCCTTTCTTTGAGTCGGTGAACATGACCACAGATCAGGCATCATCCAGGAGACCAGCCTTCAACACCCTCCTGTACGCTCCTTAATTATGCTTATCCACAAGTGGACCTTTTTCATTTTTATTTTATGTTTTCTTTGCTCTGTGTGTTTGTGGGTAATAGCTTGACATAGAAGAGATTCCCCCTTCTCCATTTTCTGAACTAGCAGGAGAAAGAAGTCAGTGTAGAAGTAAAGGTTCGGTGGCCATGGTATAATGCATGTGCCAGAGCCCCTGTGTTCTTGAGCCATAGACTGTGAGGAGACAGCAGGGCTCCCGGCGGTATCTCTGGGAGGGGGAGGAGGGCACCTGTGAATGGAGGCTGTCTCAACTCCTGCCTCCGGGGCCTCAAAGCCAACCCTTCCTCCCAAGTCTGCGTCAAGGCTCTGTGTTCTCGTTGGTAGCCTGAGAATCTGGGTTAAGGGATTGGGGTGAAAGGTGTGAAAAGAGGAAAACAGATTTTTCAGATAGTTTAAAATATTGTAATTATTAAATACTCCAAAAATAGGCACTAGACCTTGTAATCTAAGAGAGAAAATACAGAAGAGCCTGTGGATGCGAGGTTCAAAAAAATAGCAGGGATAACGAGGAAAGAATGAGCCACGCTGGCAAGAGCGTATTGCCGCGAAGGGTGGAGCACCGGGGTGGTTTCCCACCACTGCTTACAGGAACTAGAATGAAGCCCAGGTTCCACTGCACTAGCTCCTGAGTCCTGGGGACACTTTCCTGTCTTATCAACAGCAGACGGGACCACGGGGCAGAAGCAAGAGGGTTCCGGTCCTCCTCCTTTTGGTCACACAGCTGTGGAGGCCTGCAGCCTTCATCCAGGGCGCTAAGACACCAGGGGACAAGCAGATGCTGGGGCCCAGGACCTCAGTGCTATTTTAACACACTCTGGGGATGGGGATACAAGAAACACCAGCCTGAGCCCCTTATGAAAAGGAGGTGGCAGCCAGAGGAAGGGGACAGACACCGGCTGTGCATTAAGAAGACAGCAGATAGCATCTAGGCCTCTGTGAGATGGGAACCAGCCATGGGAGTTAGTCCTCACTGGCTCCTTGGGGAAACTGAGGACGGAGCGGAGGACGGTGACCAGACAAACAGGATTCACAGGGCTTCCTGCAGCACCAACACTCCGTGAGGCCATGAGTCAGAACCAGGGCCTGTGGCCTGCCTGTGACTAGTCCTAAACCTTTCTTCCTTCGGGACCTGGAAAATGCACAGCTCCATGCCTCTGGCATCCCTGCCGTCCGGCGGGCTTCCGTGTCTCTTCTTGAGTGTCTCCTTGGGAGAGAGGCTGCTCTCTCCACCTTGAATTTCTGTCCACCCTACCATCCTTCCCTTTTCCTCAGTCTGAGCACTGCTCTTCCATCTACTATTTCAGCTAAAGGCCGTCCTCATGGGCTTACACTATAGAATCACAGCTGTTTAAATGGCCCAAGTATGGGTATGCGCGAGTGTGAGCTGTTTAAATGGCCCAAGTGGGAGCATGTGTGTCAGTGTTTGTGTGCGGGATGGGGAGGGCTCAAATCCGAATTCACCACCATCATTAAAAACAGATATAAAAAATAACCAAACTACCTACCTTGCTGGCTACCACCAGCTGAACCATTCCAGTGGCTGAGCGAAGAATGGCCACCGCTTCCTCATGGGAGAGACCCACCAATAAGTGACCATTGATTACCAGCAGCTCGTCTCCTAAGGACAGTCTGCCATCCCTGAGGAAATGGAGATGGGAAAAAAATCCCTTGTGAAGATATTCTGGGCTTGAGAAGGGACATTTTCCTGGAGCTGGGGAGGGTCGTGAGAGGGCACAGTTAAAATCAGGCTGAGGATAAAGGAGAGATGGCCAGCAATAGTTTGGGATGGGATTTATCCTTTGGTCTGGCTGGGTCCCCTGATGCCCACTTAGGGAAGCTCCATGATTTCAAGTGGTTGCCTGGTAGTAGGCAAGTTCTTAAGTCACTACCATATCTTGCATCAACTTTAATGAAATGCCTCCCATCCAGGGGGAGACAATGATAGAGGAACGAAGACCCCATGGTTTTTGGACAGTTAAGTCATTCTTACCTCAATCCTATCTGCCATCCTGCCCTCACAACCGAGTTCTCAGCTGAGTCACTGAGCTAAGCACCCCCAAACAAAGGTATCTTAAGCTTGACCAAAAGCCTTGTCTAAACTGCTGCCCTCTCTCTTTCCAGGTGACATGCCCTCGTCCCCAAAACACACAGTTATAGGACCTTGAGGATGAGGTTTCTTTCCATCCTACAGCCAAGCTTCACCAGCAGAAGGATGAATACAAAAGCAAACAAACAGAATGACCAATTTACTGCTATTGCAGCTATCAGACCTGGTCTATAAATGTTTCTTTATTCCCTCTAAAGTAAATTATAGCTAACTAACAGCTTCCTTCCCATTGGGCTGGCAAGAGGCTCAAGGGTGGGTCAAGGGTCTGCCATGGCACCCTGTGTCAGAGCATTGCACAGGCCCTTTCAGTCACGGTGGGTTGGCAGTCTTGTGGGTTCCACTTGAACCTCCAATGGTCTGGCCTCCCATGATCCCAAAGGAGGTTTTTCATCTCCATTGCTAAATATGGGATAGGAAATCTGGTGATGCAGATGGACCCTAAGCCTAGGACCCCACCATCCCTTCTGAAGGCTTTACATCAATGCCCAGGGTGCTGCTGTTGGACATGTGCATGCCCCCCATATTCCCAGATTCACCAACTTTCTCTCCAACATTTCCACTCTCCTTCAGTGAATAAACCACCTTCTCTCATCCTACTCTCCCTCACCAGTTTCTTTCTCTTAATCCTCTAGGGCGTGCATCATAGTCTTTTCTATGAATTTAGCCTTTAACAGAACACAGGAGGCACCAGAGTCTTCTGACAGCCTCTGCTTTCTGTCCTTCAAAAATCCCTAAAGCAGAGAAATGCTAAGAACCCTTCTAGCTGCTTGGAATGGAAAGAGAAGGGGAATAGGAAACCCACAGAGAACAAACTGGAAGCTCAAGGAGGTGTGTGGGCCCAGGTGAACAGGGATCAAGAGTAAAAACGAACACAAAGTTCTGACCACTGTCGTTGAATGTATGCAAGACCATTCCTACCCACATCCCTTTTCTTATTTCCCTCTTCAATTCCATCTCCCTCATCTCCTGTTATTACCTAGAATGCCACACGTGTGAATTATATACTCCAGAAAGCGAGAGAGAGAAAGACACACATAAAACTCAGGGTTCAGGGTGAAAAGAAAATGGGTGTCTAATGGTGACACCTACTAAAAACAGCTCACATAGAAAACAGACAAGAACAGCTCTTCTTAAGTTTATCTCTGGGCACAGGAATTTTCTAACTGCCAACCTTCCAAAGACATGCTAGAATCCAAGGCCTAGTAGCATTAATGGGAAAATGGCTCTCTGATGGGAATTCCTCAAGGTATACACCTCATTTGGGAAATTTAGTGATGCTCTTCTGGATAAAAACTAGAGTCTTAATCCTTCCCTAATGACTGCTGCCCAGACAACTGACCAGTGCAGTTAACCTTATCTCTAGTTATTGGCAACTTAATCTCTAGTTACAAGACCAGAACAGGGCCATGACACACTTTGCTAATTTATACCCTGGTCCTCTCCTCAGTTTTCCATTTTTTACCTCCAGCTCCTTCAACGCCACTTCATGAGATAAATTTTTCAGTCCTCTCTTGGTCTGGGGCAGGCCAACACTACTCTGATTTGTCTTATCCCCTTTATAGCCAGGGTACCTGAATGGAACACCAAATTCTCAACTAGATTTACCTCCCTCATCAGTGAAACTCTACCTCTACACACCTGGTGTATACATGTGGGCATGCAACGCGTGTACACACCCCAACGTGCCTTGCAAGTAGTAGACACCCTGTGTATGTGGAAGCAATCAGCTAGCAAGGCAAAAGCATGCTTTATATTTTGGGATAGCTACATCCTTGTAACTCCAAACGGACTTCTTCTTTGTGCATGCTCTGCCTAAGCACTGTCCTTCTTCCTACTTAAAACAACAGTTCAGACTTAAAAAGAAGGTTTGAAGTATGAATTATTCAAGGTCACAAGGAGAAAAATTCACATTTACTGTTTACCACTCCACATCTGCATGACACACGTATCCATGTGTGTGTAGAATCCTGAGAGCCTTAACAGATCACATGAAATGTGGTCACATTTAAAATCAATGACTTTCCCAAGTCATTAGCCACCATCTTATAGGGGTTAAGATTCAGGAAAGTGGTTTTCTGTTGCATGGCATAGTCTCAATAGGTAACCACATATTACCAGTATCCCAAAAGTTAGTGTAAGTAACAATCACTTGAAACTCAAAACAGACTGGAAAGAAATGCAATCTCTCTATGATCTGGAGGAGCCTACAGTATCTCCAGCAACTAGCCACTTCCTGTGCCCAGGGGTGTGTTTAATTGGAACTGCTCCTGCCTGATTTTCTTCCATGCTCCCGAAGGATAAACTGTAATTACCAGGGCTTTGGCCAAATAGAAGAGTCCTAGCCCCCGGAGGAAGGGAAGGGAGAGGATGAGGAGTCAGAGAAAGGGGAAGAGTTATCTAGTCACCTGTGAGCGGCACCTCCTTCCTTCACTTGAGTGACAACGATAGCGTGAGGTGAGCGCTTTGATCCTCGGCCTCCACTAACCTGAATTCCCAGCCCATCCGATTCCTTAAGCAGCTCCATCTTCCATATCCGGCCAACTTCCTCCTTGGAAGAAAAAGTGAGCATACTGTGAAGTATACGGACAGACACGTGGCATTGACACAGGAGAGTGGAGCTGTTAGGTCAGGCCAAATATTCTTCAATTGTCAACAGGTACTAAAGATGACCACAGAAGGAAAAGTTCCATGTGCTAAATCATAGTCTCTAGCTGCCAGTCCTGCCCAAGAGAACATTCTATGATGATGGAAATGTTCTATATTTGTACGATCCAACATGGAGCCACTAGCCACAGGTGGCCATCAAGGGCTTGACTAGTGGCAACTGGGATGTTACATTTTTCATTTCATTTAGTTTACATTAAATTACATAGTTACCTGTGGCTAGTGGCTATAATATTGGACAATAAGAGTGACTATCGAATTTCCTGATCAAGGTTATGTTAAGTAAAGCTTCTTCTGCCTGAAACCCAGATACCACTGTGTGTGTAAACACTGGCTGTGTCTGGGTTCCATTTATTTACACACAGCTACTAATAAATAAAGGAAGATGAAAGGAAGACAAGGATAGGTCTTGGAGACTTCAACTCATTTGAGCCCAGCTCTGCCACTTAGTAATTATGAAAGCCACCTATGCCTAAAACCCTCTGTTTCCTTGCCTCTAAAGTGGGGATAATTATGAATACTTTCAAGTTTGTCATTAGGATTACGTGAGATATTTATGGAAGGAGCAGTGCTTCCGACACCTAGTAGAGACATAATAAATGCTGACTGCTAACCATATATTACTTATGTACGCACACATATGTGTTAAAACCATCATACCATAATATGCCCAATGGTACTGCATCAGTGTTGCATAGTGACAGATGGTAGCTACACTTGTGGTGGGCACAGCATGGCGGAGTTGGCCAATCACTATGTTGTACGTCTGAAACTAATGTAACATTGTGTGTCCACTACACTTCAATTAAAAAAAAAATACATCATGTTGAATTGAATCTCAAACTTCCTTAGAACATATAAATGAGAACTTTGGCAAGAGAAACCAAAACAGGATATTAATTGATGAATTTATTATTGGCTTCTCTAGACATGGGTCTGTACACTTTTTAAATACATTAAAACACCCTAATAAAAATCTATCCTTTTAAAAAGCTAACCATGTCTGTAAGTCCTCTGGATTACTGGTAGCTTTTCTACTTTGGTTAATTCTCCTCTTGACTCCCTATTTTATTCGAAGGATGCAAACATATACCCAATACAAAATGTTTGAGTTACCTCAGATACTTGGTTGTTCAGAGAAATGAAAGAAAAACCTTCCAAAGTGATTTCCTTTGGGAGGGTCTTACTTTATGCTCACTCCTATAAGTTCCTCTTATCTCTAGGTATGTGGGTATGGGTCACAATGCATTCCTCAACATATTAAAAAAAAGCGCCATGTCCTTTCCTCATTTATCATGAAGGTCCAATGAAACCATTACAGTCCAATATGAACAAACCCATCCTCCCCCTAGAAATAGGCAACCTTCCCATTTAAGCTGCTTGCAAAAGAGAAAGAATGCAAAGCATTCAGAAAATCTGAAATACACAGTCAGAAACTAAAATGAAACTTTATGCAGTAGTAAAAAAACCAGATGTTAAATGGTCACTGATGTGCAGCAAAAGGAACGTCTGGGGAAATTATTAACAGACAGAGACCTGTTGGATCCTATACTTTTTCTACTATAGCACTACTCAGCGGGGCTCCATTGCTCAGCAACATGCAGTGTTTGCCAACGGTCTCCTTCATCTGCTGACCACAGACAAACGAGGCCTGTCTGGCCAAATGTAACTTCAGAAGTCACTGGCTTACCACAGTAGTTCATGAACTTGTCAACAATCCCTATATCATCCAATCATTTCACTTTGGACTTCATGGTTTTTGGTGTGTTGCCTCTGACCTCTGGAACACCTTTCTCTCTTCTCCATTCAGAAACAACCTCCTTGGCCTTCCAAGTCTCTCACAGCTCCACTATGTCCAAGATGCCATCCTTGAGAATCAGTGCTACTTATGACATGGCAGTTTTTGACACTTCGAGTACATGAGGCCGTGGCCTAGTGCATAGCCCCAAAGGGAACAAATTCAGAGACGTGCTGACTAGCTGTTGTCCCAGCTTGCTGGGCATCCCAAACTAGCACCTGGGTCAGTCCCATAGCTGACTCCCTGGGCCTAACAAAGTAGCTGAGAAACTAGAGCGGAATGGTGGCTTGACTTGTTTTTTCCATGGAAGACATGCTATGGCTACTAGGGTCCTGAAGATATGGGACAGTGCTCTTCCCTCTCCCAGTCCAGAAAAGCTGTGAAATCCCTTCCCAAAAGCAACAGGGACTATTAGGAGAGTCCAGAAATAAGCAAACCCATTTGGCTTTAGCCCAAATTAATAAAAACCTATCCATCCCATTACCAGTTACATCTGTCTTACCATCCTTTTGTTAAACAGAACATGTTAAGTATGGTTCACAGATGGTATGACAATACTAGATACACAGTCCTTTCTAATTTTTAAATGCCTTTACAAATAGGACTTGAGGGGTACCTGGGTGGCTCAGTCAGTTAAGCATCTGACTTCGGCTCAGCTCATGATCTCATGGTTCCTGAGTTTGAGCCCCACATCGGCTCTGTACTGCTGACAGCTAAGAGCCTGGAGCCTGCTTGTGATTCTGTGTCTCCTTCTCTCTCTGCCTCCCCACACCTCTCACAAATAAGTAAACATTACAAAATTAAAAAAAAAAAAAGAAGTAGGACTTGTGACAAGAAACATGCAAACCTATGATCGTGGAGAAAGAATAATGACCTAACATATACTCTTGACAAAAGAGCTAAAGACAAAATTCAGTAAGAGCACTCACAGGCCCACTCCATTCCCCTGCCCAATATACACACAAGTAGTTAAAAGCAAAATAAAGCAAATATCTAATAAAAATGGCTTCAGAAAGTAGGAATGATCAATCTGTAATACAGCCCCCAATGATACAGTCAAGAAACAGATCTTCTTCTTTTTCACTTTTATCTAATACCATGAGTTTTCTCTCCATACCTGAAAGTAAGAACTATAAGGGGGGCAGGGGGGGATGGGGGGGATTCAAAGAAATTAGTGCAAGTTTTCTTGATCATCTAATGAGGAGTTCAAAGATACACAAAGGAAGATACAAACAGGAAGTGGCAGATGTTATCAGTCTCAATTGTACAACTGTCAGTATTAAATCTAGTTGCCTACAGCTGAGAGCAGTGTTCAGTTACAAATAAAATCAGTGTCTGAAGTTTATGAGGCTAAAGCTGGCACTCACCAAAAATCAACAGGCCAACTTAAATAGAATATTAAGTAGATTTCCAACTGCCTCCTTAGAATTCTGCATGGGTATGTAATACGCACTTCAGTATGGTCAAAACAGGACTCTGCCTCCCTCTCCCTCCTGGCTTTCCCACCTCCATGGGAAAAGCACCATCATTTATGCCAGCTAAAGAGGATATGCAAACTAAAAGCTCGCTAGCTTTGATTCCTCCTTCTATTTCCTATACCCAAACCATGAGCAAGATCTGTAGGCTCTACTTGTAAAACACATCCACGTCTATCTACTCCTGCTCCTTCCTGCCACCACTCTGGTCAAGACCACCAGGATCTCTAATATGGATTATCACAGTAGTCTCCAGTATGGTCTCCCTTTTTTTCCTCATCTCCTACAATACCCTATTCTCCATTATACAACATACATCATGATGCACTCAGCTTAAACCTTCCAACAGCTCCCTAGTAGACGCAGACTGAAGTCCAAATCTTTGAGATGGCGAACACAAACCTCCATCTCTAGCCTTGCCTGCAATCCCAAATCATATCCCCTCCCCCACCTCCGTGTTCTCCCCAGCACTTACTGTCTCTCTATCCCTGGAAGACCCAATCACTCCTGCCTAGGGCAGCCACATGTGCTGCCTCCTCGCTGGAAATATTCTGCTTCTAGATGTTGCACGGCTGTCCTTTCCTGACATTCAGGCTTCGGCTCAAACATTGTCTGTTTAATTAGGCCTTCAGTGATACCAATTTCAGTTAACCCCACCAGGACACTGCCCAGTCATCTTTCACTTCACCGATTTCATTTATAGTACTTGTTGTCACCATCTAACATTCTGATTCATCAATTTGCTTATTTATTCCCTGTGGCCCCTTATTTGTGTTAAGTGCCATGGCACAGGAACCTTGTCTCTCATTTACCAGTGGGTTCTCCAGCAACAAAACGGTGCCTAGCACATAACAATACCGTATAAATGCCATAGAATTAATAAATGTGGGATGTTTATACACTCATCCTATGGTTTTTCAGAAGTTATTGAGACTGATGTTAAGAGGCTCACCCAGACGGGATACCTGCACGCTTGCCAATGTTTAGCGTGTGAACACCCGATCCAGTTGTAGAGATGATTGAGTTCTGAAACAGATCCTGTCTAGACAGATGGCTCAAGCCTTTGCTTCCTTTTGCATTGGCTTAAAGGGCAACGAGATTGTCAGCCTGTTGAGAAAAAGCCAAACCACGCAAAACTGGACGCTATGGACATTTATATTAATGTTGTTGAAGTGCTACCCTTTCCTATAAAAACGCCAATTACTGTGTGAGCTCATACATGCATCTCCTCACAGAGGCCAAAAAAAAAAGGGGGGGGATTTATTTACAAAACAGAGGTGGTACATTAAAGGGAGCTGTCTCGGCAGCATTTAAATGACCTCATCTTCTGTTGGAACCAAAAATAATATTTCACAATAGCATCTTTTCCCCAAATGTGAGAAGAAACATCATCCAACTAGAATTTTACTGCAGTAAGTGGTCTGGCTCTAGTTGCAAACTTAGATTCTGAGACTGTTTGCTTATCCCTTCTTATTTAGAATGATCAGTAAGAAATGATGTGTGATATGTCAGGGTTGAAGTTCCTGAGGTAGCAGACCAAAATGCTCAGTTTATAGGTGAGAAAACAGAAGCTCAGAGAAAGAACATGGCAGCTTGAAGGCCACAGAGTTGGGGAAGGAAGAACTAGGGCTGGAACATAGTATCCCATCTCTCAGACCTGGAGCTCTTTTTTAAAAAATATTTATTCATTTTTGAGAGAGAGAGAGAGAGAGAGAGAGTGTGCATGTGATTTGGGGAGGGGCAGAGAGAAGGGGACAGGGGATCTGAAGGAAGCTCTGCACTGACAACAGAGAGTCTGATGCTGGGCTTGAACTCATGAACCACAAGATCATGACCTGAGCTGAAGTCAGACACTTACCTGACTGAGCCACCCAGGTGCCCCTTAGGCCTGGAGCTCTTGGGCGC
This sequence comes from Panthera tigris, assembly GCF_018350195.1. NCBI lineage: Eukaryota > Metazoa > Chordata > Mammalia > Carnivora > Felidae > Panthera > Panthera tigris. Next base: position 212,634,102 of record NC_056660.1, read on the forward strand.
TTTCATTAATAAATGGGCACAGAACACCTGCAGGTGCAAGGCACTGAGCCAGGACACAAAGACAAATAAGGTCCTTGCCCTTAAAGTCTACTGGGGACACAACAAGCCCTATGGCAACTGGAATATGTGGGATTCATGCATTGATCAAGATAAGGAGGGGATAATGCAGGAGCCCAAAGAGGAGATGCTTAAAGATGGTACAGGTGGGGGGGGGTCCCCAGAAGCCTCCTAGAGGAGTGTGTCCCCCAGAAATGGAAGACGCTAAGCTACATGGGGGAGGGGAGAAGAAACAGAATGGTGAGAGCAGCAGCTGCAAAGGCTCACAGGAGATAGGGTAGCCTTTTGGGAAAAAATGTGGCTAATTCAGTCTAAACTGAGGAGGAAGAAAGCAGTGAGAGATGAAGGCAAAAAGTTAAGCAGGGATCAGAGAGTGAAAGGCCTCGTGTGCTTTGTCAAGCTAAGGTGTTCAGATATTACCCTGAGGGTAAAGTGGACCCATCCAAAGGGCTTAAGCTGCAGTGTGTGTGAGCAGGTACATGCATGACTGATGGAGTCTCTTTAGAAAGGTCCCTCTGGCTGCTGTGGGGACAGCAGATGACAGGAAGACACTGGACACGGATGGGTAGCAGACTACTATGACCACCCACATGGGAAATGAAAGCAGCTTGGTCCAGACCTATAGCCATAGAAGTGGGAGTGGGAGAGAGAAGTGGGGTGAGGAGGGAGACCCTACAGGGAGCCAGAGTTGATAGGATTTGGTGTTCGACTGGACATGGGGAAGGAAGAGGCCAGTATTTCAGTTGACTCCAGGATGCCAACTGTCCCAATTTCCTGGCATGGGACTGTCAGTACAAAACCACGGAAAGTTATAGACAAACCAGGTGAGTAACTGCTAGCTGAAACTCAGGTTTCTGGCTTGGGTGACTTTGAGAGTGATGGGACCTGGAACATTGGAGCCAGCTGGGTGGGAAAATGATGCATCGATGTGAAATATCTAAGATGGGAGACCTACTGCAGGTAGGTGGTAGAAAGCTTGGGGCGGGGGCGCTCAGGAGAGAGGTAAAGGAGCAGACACGGACTTAGGAGACATTACCACATAGAAGGATAGACGTTCACCCATTGCTTACTAGAATAGGATCATCCTCATGCTGTCTCTGCTTGATGCAAACATAAAACTACCCAGGAGATGTCCTGGATGTGATTCTCCTCAGTTACCTTTTCCTGCAGATTCAGACCTGGGGCAGCCTTCCTGAGGTCTCTGCAGACCACTTGCACTGAACCACTCAGCCTTCCTGAGGTCTCTGCTGAAGGTCTAGGGAAGAGTTCGGATACTCTATAGGGTGAATTACAAGTGTTAGGGTGAGACCACAAATGGACCCACAGACACACATGCCAACTATGAAGAAACTTGCCTGACTGGTAAATGGTAGGGTTCTTTTTCTCCCTATTATGTGACTAAGTTGTACTTATTTTTACCATGCTGCATTACAAAAATACACATTTGTAGTAAACAGGCTTGCAAGAACTGTTCCCTTGGATGAATAATGATCTTCACTAGACAGGGAGTAAGGAACTCTGAACTCATTTCTAAAACTGCTTATCTATGTCCTAGGAGATTCTAACGTTTTAGACAATGGGCCCAACTTTTATAATTTAAAAAATTAATCTGGTTGCATATGTCTTATTATGTGTTAATATTTTATAGAAACATGTTTTTTTAAAAGAAGATATTTACTAGATAAAATGTTTCCTACAGCTCTGTTAAAGGAAAAGAGGGTATAAAAATAAAGACAGAAGATTTATTTTTATGTAACAAATAACAGTCTGTGAAAAGAAGCATCTCACAAATATAAATGGTCTGAATGATTATAAACCTATTCTGTAATTTATTCTTTGTAGATTTATATTAAATCATTAATAAAGCAGAAACAGAACAATGCTGACATGTTTAATCTCCCATTATTCAAATGGAATAGAATTTTTTGCCCCAAGGGTTTAAGAGGTAAATGCCTAATTTTTGTTTTTTCTGGAAATTCCATTTTAGCATGATTTTGGGCTCATCCTGGAGTAAAAATAAAAATCCGCTCAGCCCAAGAACCTACACCACCTTCTGTGATGGTCTACTGGTTCCAATCTGGATGTTGGGGAAGCAGTGAAGATCTACTTCTTGCCAACTCTATCAATCCTGGGTAAATGCATTGAATGATGATGCTTCTTGGTTTGAAAAGGGTCCTAAAAGATATTCATGCCTAAAAGGGTGTATGGCCCATTCCAACTTTCTAAGATGTAAAGTATAACCCAGGGTCAACATTCAATCTATAGATTATGGGCAGTTGTGAAGAATGCAAAGTCCAGATGGCAGATCTCTCCTTTCTATAGGCATGTGGCTTTAAAAAAAATGTCCTAAAGGCAATAGATTTTGTTTTTGTTTTTTTTTTAAATCACCATTTCATTTATATCTTCTTTGACATTTGATCTTGAGTGCAAAAACCAGGCAAAGGAAGTCTGATATGTGTAGTCTTCAAATAGTCTAATCCAGAAATTCACTTTTATGTTACTGCTTTTAGTTAAGTTTAGCAGAGAGGGGCACCTGGGTGGCTCAAGTTGGTTAAGTGTCCGACTTGGGCTCAGGTCAAGATCTTGCGGCTCGTGGGTTTGAGCCCCATGTCAGGCTCTGCGCTGACAGCTTAGAACTTGGAGCCTGCTTCAGATTCTACGTCTTCCTCTCTCTTTGCACACCACCCCCCCACTCTTGCTCTGTTTCTGTCTCTGTCATAAACAAACAAACAAAAAAAAAAGGTTAGCAGAGAATGAGTAGCCTCTTAAAAGTTTTTTTTTTTTTCTTTTAAAGTCATTTCCAAATTATTTCTACTGTGTCCTAGGCCAAATGAAAGCCTATTCTTTGGAATATATGTGAGATTTAGTCTCTTTTGCTAACTTAAACCTTCAAAATGATTAAGCTAACCAACACTCCCTAACTTACTCATCCTCAGCTTTCTGTGTATTCATAATCTAATCATTAGGAGAAAAAGTCATATCCAAATATAGTACTCATCAGAAAGAAACAAATTATAATCTTTGTATTGTCCTTAATTTGGGAGGTCCACATTATAATCTTTTTATTGACCTTAATTCTTTTTTGAGGAGAACCATAAAGTTGGTAGAAAATCATTGATAGAGACACTACTTTTTTCTTCTCCTTTATTTACAATTCTATCTACAAATCATGCCTCCTTTGGGTAAGGCTTTATGAAGACCACCCAGATACTCAAATGAAGGAACATGGTTCCTTGAGAGAGGGATTATTTTGATTCCTCTAATCCCATTATACAGATTGGCTATGATTGGAGAAATATGCATGAAATAGCCTTTCTAGAAATTAGACTCATTCCCAGGGTACCATTTCAGCAGTATGCAAAGCTGAACTTGATGCTTCTTATCTTCCCAACTTTCTCTTTCATCCTTAAGGGGTGTCTCCTACAGGGACTCAGAGAGGAAACCAATCAGAAACAACATAGCAAGTTACTGCTTCTTTAGGAACCCACAGGCATACCTGCCAAGAAGATTCTTGGAAGGAACGTGCTTGCCCTAAAGAAATATAATTTCATGAGAGAATGTTGGCTACAATGGAGGAGAAAATTTGAAGCTAGAAGTGGACCTGTTACCACTCAGAGTATACCACATCTGCTTTGCCTTTAGGTAAGACCAACCCTGACCATCACAGCTGGATATCATAGTATCAGAGATATCTGTGAAATTTCCCCCAACTTCACTGGAATTCAGCAACGTAATAACACGAACCCATAAAAATATCACTGGTTTTGAAGTGTTAAAAATAAAAGCAGATGTTTCCCTGAGTGTTGAACATCCTTCCTGTGTAATACTGAGGACTGAATGTTTGAATGTTTTTGCTATCAATTGCCACCAGGAATTCTTGGCCTCACTAGTGGCAATTCCACTGGTGACAGTAGTGATAAATAATGATGCAGTTCGAGTACTTTATCTGGGCCTCAGACGACTCAAATTATACCACAGAAGGGCTTGAATTTTCCACTTAGGATCACTCAACTAGCTCTTTATTTAAGTGGATGAAATGATTTGGATTTTTTGTTGTTGTTATTGTTATGTCCTCTGATCATTTGTCTTACTAAATGTGTTGGCTTCTAAATACAAGGCCATCTTAGATAGATTTTCTGAGCCTTAAAAGCTATTTCAACAGTACTTTGTTTGAAATTCAGGTTCGATAAGCAAACAAAAGCTTACCCGTGCCAGGCAGTCACTTGATTGGAAGTCTGTCTTCCCAGATTTTGAGAAGCGACGTTTGTCATTGCTTGTAGGTAGAGCAGCATCTGTCTTTGGAATTCTATGCTCTGTCCCTCTGTCTGCTTCTGACTTGTCTAGATGGGATCCAGCCAGCTCCTTCAGAGATTCCGGGCCATTTTCTAGCTCAAAAGCATGGCCATTGCCAAGTTCAGGGTCTGGGCCGTTGTCCGGCTCAGAGATGGGGTCATTGTCCAACTCACAGCCAGTACTGCTCTTGGGTTCTTCAGTGGCTTTGTGGGTAGAAGGCCTGGAAATGACCCCAAACTTTCTTGCTCTTTTTCCCTTTTTCACAGTTTGGTCACCCAGCTCCAAGGTTGGCGTCTCTCCTGGTTCAGAGCTGTTGGTACCGTTGCCATTATACGGAGAGTGAACTTTGTGCTTGAAGCGGCGCAGCATGATCAGGTAGATAAAGCCGCCATTCCAGCACTGCTCAGCCAGGTAACTGCAACACACACAGAAATGCCGGATGAAACCCTCACACCATCCATCTCGACCAGCGCATCGGGCAGACGCATTCAGCAGCACCCGCGGAACCCGTGTGATTAACAACCTGGTGAAGCAACAGAGGTACTAAGCTTCCCAAAGAGGCTCAATGCTCAGTTCATTCTTTTAATCTACATAATTGTTGATGCTAAAAATAACCCCCAAGCAAACCAAAATCCCCACGAGCTAGAAATTACTAATGAAAAAAACCCTAGAGTAGGTAATTAGAAATGGAGTTTTCTATTCACAGAGCCAATCCTTACATATGACTACAAAAACAATAATTCTCCATTCCCTCAACAATTTCTTACATCAGAATTATGCTAGCCTCCCATTCATCTAGTTAAAAAAACAAATTTAAATTAAAAAAAATTTTTTTTAACATTTTTATTCATTTTTGAGAGACAGAGAGAGACAGAACACTAGTGGGGTAAGGGCAGAGAGAGAGCGGACACAGAATCTGAAGCAGGATCCAGGCTCTGAGTGCGGGCTTGCACTCGTTAACCGCAAGATCATGACTTAAGCCAAAGTTGGACAATTAACCGACCGAGCCACCCAGGCGCCCCGCAAACTTAAATTTTTTTAAGTAAACTCTACGTCCAATGTGGGGCTTGAACTCACAACCCAGATATCAAGAGTGGCATGCTCTACTGATTGAGCCAGCCAGACGCCCCACCATTCATATAGTTTTGATGTCATTACTCTGCAAGTTCCCAAGGTAAAGAATAGATAAACTGAGAGACATGTAAAGTTCTGCTCTTAGGATGAAAATATCAACTGCACAACAACAAGAATCACTGCCTCACAGCATTCCAGTGAAAAGAGATACTGAGTTGGGGGTGGAGAGGTGTTGGCTGGAATTAAGACACAACTGGTAATAAGCGTTGACAAGTGTGTGCTGCATTAAATGAGCATCAAGTCCACTTCTTGATAATGGTTCTAGTTTGGGTTGTTCCTGGCACACAAGGAGTGTCATTTTCAGTCTGGGTGTCGCTTTGAGAGGACCCCCAATGAAAACCATGCAGACATGGGGTGACTAGGATACAGAAGGCTATTGGAAACTGTGTCAACCAGGAAAAGTGAAAGGGCAGGGATGTCCTCTTCAGGGATGCTTGGCTTGAGAGGGCAGAGGCCGGGCTCAGTTGCGTTTCATGTACTTGAGGGGTGCCAAACACTTAGAAGCAGGAAATAATATAAGTGAGATAATGCATGTGAAGCCTGACACACAATAACTACTCCAGATCTTAAGGAATAACAATAAATAGAACATCAAACAAGATAAGTAATTAGTGGTATTCAGGACCATGAAAGCTTTAGCAAAGAAAACACACTTGCTCAAAGTCAGGAAACTAGGCTGGGCTGGACCCTCTACTTATGCCACCCAAGATAAGGAAGCACAAACCCCAGATGGATCCAGGGAAACGCCTTCACCACTGGAATGTTGCCACATTCTACACATCACCTGATCACAAGCAAAGAATGTCAACCACCAAATCCTTAATGTGTTGGACTGCTTCTGGCCTTCATGTGCCTACAAAGGGTTGCCCACATCCTCAATAAATGAGAAACAGAACATTTTCAAGTATACCAAGCTGCTCCTCCTCCAGGCTTGAAGCTCAGACTTGAGAGCTGGGATAGTCAGTTTACAGGAAGGGGTCGCGTCCATAACGAGAGTTGCGTCCATAACCAGTTGCGTTTGAAATGTACTAAATTCTGGGACAAAGGCATATATTACCCATACCTAATGGTCAGGTTAATGCAATGACAATGCCAGTCTCCATGAAGAGCAGAATAATTCTGAATTTTTGCCATGGAGTAGAGTGAACAAGAGAGATGGGTCCTTAAACAACCACCAAAGCTAATAAAAACTTTCTTTGATCCTGGGCTATAAAACATGGTAATGAACTTACACATAAAAACCAGGTAGATAAAAGGTACCATATAGACCTCAGGTTGTACTGTGAAATATAATGAGATGAAGAGGTATAAAGAGAGGTCCACTAGAGTCTGGAAAATGAAAATTAAACTTGGTTCTCAGTATAATTTCTCTATAATGTTTAAATTTCATTCTTTGAATTGTGTATCTTTTTCACACTGGAAAAATTTTTGTAAAGATATAAGATCTTCAGGGTAGTTATTAGCCAGACTGTAAGGGTTTCTTTGAGCAAATCACTACTATTAATGCAAGACATATGTCAGATGTTATGAAAAACAGCATAAGGTAGTAAAAACAGGACCACGGGGAAAGTCAGACACTCAAGTCTTCATTCTGGCTTTGGCCCAACCATGTAAAAACAATGGTAATGATACCAAATTTCCATCAACCTATGTATGAATGGATAGACAAAATGTAGTATATCCCTATAATGGAATATTATTTGGCAATAACAGGAATGAAGTGTATGTCATAACTTAAGTTTGAAAACATTATGCTAGGTAAAAGATGCCAGACCACAAAAGGCCATGTCATTCCATTTATACGACATGTCCAGAATGGGCAAGTCCATAGAGACAGGAAGTGGATTAGTGGTCACCAGGAGTCGGGAGAAGGGAGAATTGGGACTGCTTACAGAGTTTTTGGGGACGATGGAAATGTTCTCAAATTAGATACTGGTGATGGTTGCACAACACAGTGAATATACTCACTGAATTGTATACTTTAAAATAGTGAATTTTCTGTTATATGAATTAGGTCTCAATTTAAAAAAATAACAGCAAATATAATAATTCTTGCCAAGTTTTGAATTGCTTTTTTTTTTTTTAAAGCAGGTTCCATGCCTAGTGTGGAGCCCAATGCAGGGCTTGAACTCACAACCCTGAGATCAAGACCTGAGCTGAGATTGAAAGTTGGACACAACCAACTGAGCCACCAAGGTGCCCCAGAGTTACTTCTTAGAGTATGTGCTCCTTAAGAACACCCTTTGCAAGAGAAGAAACTGAGGCTTAGAAATATTAATATGCCCCAGTTCACCTAAATGTCAAGTGCTGGACTGACAGCTTGCTTCTCAAACCCATGCTATGTCCACTGTGCTGCTGTGCTGTCTCAATTACTCTAGTGTCCTTGTCTGTAACACGAGGGTGTTAAAATAGGTCATCTCCAAGTTGCTTTCGCATGTTCAGAACTGTGAATGCTAGTTTCTTGGGAAGGCTTCTAGAGATCAAAGGTGCAGGCCATCCCCAAAGTATTGATCCAGTGCCAAAGACAAAACAGAACCCTGGAAAAACAAACATTCCCTTTTTTTAATTTTTTTAACGTTTATTTATTTTTGAGACAGAGAGAGACAGCATGAACGGGGGAGGGTCAGGGAGAGAGCGAGACACAGAATCCTAAACAGGCTCCAGGCTCTGAGCCATCAGCACAGAGCCTGACGCGGGGCTTGAACTCACGAACCGTGAGATCATGACCTGAGCCGAAGTCAGACGCTTAACCGACTGAGCCACCCAGGCGCCCCCAAACATTCCTTTTATGTCCAAGGTGTCCTAGGTCTCCTGGACATTAACTATCAACCTGAAAAAGATATCACCTGGAGAGGCAATTCCTTTTGGGATTCTATCTTTTGTATTAAGCTCTGGACAATTAGATGGGTTCTGTGCAGAAACCTTCTTTTCAGTACCAAAAAGGCTGGCTCACTGAGTCAGAGTATAGGATCTTGGAAATCTCTACTCTCACAGAAGCTCCAAGAATCTTGGGAGGTTTATTCCTTCTGCAGGGTCCATACTCAACAAAATTACAAAGCAAGAGTTTATCTTTAGTTTGGCACCACGTCCTCATCCCCTCCTGACTTCCTAATAATAAATAAGGCTCTGACACTTTCAAGGAACTGTATGACAGGTTATTTTATTCCTTCCTGGACACTGCATCTTCTAAGGTCATCCCGAAGACAAAGTGTAATGAATCAACTACGGACGCTACAGCAAGTTGGTGAGAAAGACTGTTAGGCTGGGGGTAGTTTTCTTAGAGTTCTTCCATCCACCTTATATGTAATGCCTCCATATTCCCTATCCATCTGTACTGAAATGACTCACCAAACTTTTCCAGTGCCTTTCTAGCTAACTCATATGTCCAAATCCCTTTTCAGTTCAAAAGGATTCCTACCCACCATGAGAATCTTTAAACTTCAAAGTTAGTCTTTGAGAAAGAAGAAATGGAATATAATCCTGGTCCAGAAAAATAGGTCTCCTCTTCAGTAATTTTTTGGTTTCTTCCCCAAATTTGAAACTGTCCTCGGACATATAAAATTATTGATTAAATTAATTTGATTTTGACCATCCCAGGATGGCCTTAAGATAAATGAGGAAAGACAAGCATATCCAGAAATGAAGTTCTAAATTCTAGCCTAGAATCCTCCCTGTGGAATGTATTGAGGTTCCTCACTTCACTTGGCCTTTGCAAACACCTTTTGTAACTTAATCCCTTCTACCTCCCTTTCCTCTCAAAAAGTGCTTTATAATAAATAAAATAAAATAAAATAAAATAAAATAAAAATAAAATAAAATAAAATAGCTTTGAGTACCTCCTGTGTTTCTTGATGCTCTATCATAATTCTGGCATCTGGGTTCTCCAGGGGTGGGAGGCCCAGGAAGGACTGGCAGGTAAGGTTGGGTGCTAGGAAAAGCTAGAGGGATAAAGCTGCCTGGAGTTTAAAGAACAAGGACAGGGAGGCAGGAGATGAGAGGGGCAGAGACAGTAGGTGTTGGAAGGCCAAGGACACGCATTATTTATCCATGCCCTAATTCTATCAAAAGAAGGCATGAGGCAGCTATGCAATTCTGATATCCTAGACTGTTCTGCCAAAGTCCTCAGAAGGAGCAGTATCTCCAGGTGCCTTTGAAAATCATCTTGGGCATTTGGCCATCAGTTACCGATGGCTGGTACATAGTGTGAACCCACAGAAGGGAGCTGCCAGGCAGATCCATTGGTGTATACATATGTGTGATTCAGAGTCAGTTGGCTCACCACCCCTGGGTGGCCTGCACCCCAATGCCTTGAAAACACTGTATAACTCAGACAACATAAAGGAATTCCAGAACTCAGACTTTTTGGCAAAGCAGACATTCTCACTTCATCTGAGTGAGTCAGGCCCCCAGGATAGACAGTAGAGGAACAAGATGTTTATAGAGGAGTTCCTACGTCCAGGCAGGAGTTTTACACAATGGGACTAACTGCTAATAGCCGCCCTGTGTAACACACAAGATGAATGGAGATCGACTGTTCTTGCTCATGATTGCCTCTTGCCTAAGAAGTAATGGGAGGTTAAGAAGCTGTTTGTGGTCCTTTGAAAACCTGCTAAGCCTAATTAATCCAGAGGGCTGTCTGAGGTTGTAAATCTGTAGGTTCCCAGAGAAGAACGGGTTGAGAGGAAGTGTTAAATATATACAGATTAATTTCCCAGCGAAATCTCGGCTGGGAAACAGAGGGAGGCAAGTTCAAACAGCTCCATGAGAGGGGGTGGGAAGATGACAAACATCTCCTGGAGTCATTTAGTAACAAGATTCCCCACGGGCAGTCTCTCTCAGCTGTTGCCTCCCAGCTACCTTGAATGTTGGGCTTACTCCTCCCAGATTCTACAACCCTTCCTAAAATGAGCCAGACTTTCTCTGGAGACTCTGTAAAATAGAATTTGGGGGTGAATTTTGTGCTGAAAAGAGTGACTGATATCCTCGTGTGCTCATATGGCCATTTCTGAAAATAAATCCATCTACTTCTTTGCTGGGACCATGAGAGAGAAAATTAGCCCTGATTAGATGGAGAAAGATGGGGCTCAGGCACCAAAAAGACTTTGAAAATAGACCAGAGTCTAGGCTTAGAGTATAAATGAATAGAGCACCGTATTCCAACTGCTGCGTGAGGGAGGTGACTGATAAAGTCCAGCTTAGCTGACTCTCTCGTCCTCATCCAGCATCAACAGCTGGGGGTCACCCACTCTTTCCTCTTCTCCTTCATCTGGAGTCAAGAATAGAGAATATGAATACATGAATATGTTCTCTTATCATAAAATCTGTATTATTTTTTATCATACAACTTGGATTGGGAAACAAGTTGATATTGCAAAATCAGGTTAAATATTTATTTAAGAATTTTTTTCTGACCTAGAATACAATATTACCATTCAAATCCAATTCAAATTATCAGCTACCAAAACTTGCTACCACCACACAGCTTAGCAGCAAAATTTCAGTCATATCCATCTATACAGCAGGACAGAGATCCATATTGCCCTCAGGGGAATTGGGGCAAATATACTGATACTCTGGCGACTGCTATTTCTATGAATAATAAACTGTCTTCCATCTTTGATCCAAGTGTCTCATGCTTTCCACCGGCATTCATGAAACCAGGCAGGCCAAATTGGTTAGCTTACTAGTAGAGTAAAATTGTAGTTCCTGGCATACAGTAGGATAATATACAGAGTAACTCAGTTTATAATTGGTTCTGCTCCCCAGCATTGAACTTAGAAAAGGAGCTTAATAATATATTTCTCTTAATACCAGTGACTAAGAAATAAAAATAAACATGCATCTTATACAAACCAATACTGAATCTTTTAAGGCATATCAAACAGAGGAGAAATTACACTAAGGGGTGTAAGAAAGAAGGTGGGTGTTCTACTGTCTGATTCTATAAACACTGATTGAATTCAGCGTGTCAGCCTCAAAGGCAGAAGCTACATTTTGTGTTCATCCGTGTTAAGTGTACTCACTTCTGCCCTGTCCCTACTTGAATTCCATTTCCTGCAACCATTGGCTGCAATATCCATTTCTGTACAGAAGCACAGCTGATTCTTTTTCTGTTTCCTGCCAAGATAGCTTCTGGATGCAAAGGGGTGGGGGTAGTAGAGACACTGCAGAAAAACACTGGATAAAAAGCAGCCAAATCATATGATTAATGGAAAAATTGTTTTGACTTCCCCGTAACAAGAAATCATTGATTTTCATATTTATCTTAAAAACTCACATCTCAAACTAACAAAAATGATTTATGTAGCCTCCATGTTAGGATGCACTACACATTTTCAACTGCAGTACAGCTTAATAGAAAGGAAGCACAGTTGTGGTCCTTTCTAACATAGAGCAGCAGGTTGACATGAAGTTCCAGTTTTTCTCAAAGGTTTTCACGCACCTCATTTCTGCCTAAATCAATAAAAGTGGTTTTTTTTAAGCCACCATATACCTTTCGAAAAGAGAAACTTAGAAGCTAAATTAAGTAGGAGATGCCTGATCAATGGTGAGAACTGACCTAATAAAACATACTACAGAGATACTGGCCCTTAAAAGAGAACTTCCAGGCTTCTATTTGCAACTGATTGCATTTCTTTATTAAATTACTGTGAGTGAATCAGGGTTTCTTATAACTTTATGAGATCAACCTGCAACCTATACAGAATCAAATCAAAACTCCAGCCACATTGCTTTGCTAGGTCATCCTGATGATGTTGGTCACATTCTCCATGGGGGCAGAAAGAATGCTGGGAGAGTCAGACTTTGCTGTACATGAATGAGTCAATCACACCTCATGAATGGAGTGATGAGCTCAGACAATATACATGGGAACTCATATCACTTTTTTCCTTATGACATAATGCTTGTTTTTTGTTTATAAAATGACTATTTGCTCATTACAAATTCATTCATTCATTCATTCATTCATTCATTCAACAAATAGTTACATGCTAAGCACTGTTAGGCATTTGGGGGTACAGCAGTGAACAAAATGATTCCTGTCTTTGTGGAGCTTACTATCTAGAAGGGAGAGATAGGCAACAAACAATGGACCTGTTAAAATAAGCATCCAACTATATCATATGTTAGAAGGTGAGACGTGCTATGGAAAACAGAAAACACTGAACAGGATACAGAAGATCAAACATGCCAGGAGTTGGAAGAGCCAGGTTGAAACTTTAAATGCTGTGCCTGAGGTGGCCCCACTGGGAAGAACACACTGAGCAAAGACTTGAAGAAGATGAAAGGGTTGGCCATGCTGCTGCCTGGGAGCAAAGTGTTCCAGACAGAGGGAAGAGCCAGTGCAAGAGTGATGAATTGGAAGCGTTCCTGGTGTGTCTGAGGAATAGGCTTGAGAAAAGGGGCAAGAGAGGAGAATAATAGGAGATGAGGTAACAGAGACTGGTTTTGGAGGGCTGTATAAGCAGTTGTAAAGACTTCTATGCAAAATGGGGGGCTCTTTAGTTTTGAGCAGAGGAGTAAGGTGATATGTACTATGTTTTAAAATGATCCCCTTTGTTTCTGTGTTGAGAATGGACTGTGGTGGGGGCAACGGTAGAAGGACGAAGACCAGATGGAAGATCATCTTCAGAAATTCCAGCAAAAGATAAGCTGGCTCAGCAGAGAGTAGCCACGGGGATGGTAAGAAATGGCCAGAATCATGATGGATTCTAAAGGAAGAGTCAGTAGCCTGTGCTTTTGGATGTGATATAGGGTATGAGAGAAAGTGAGAGATGAAGTGTTTGGCTTTCATAACTAGAAAGGTGGAGTTGTCATCACCTGAGCTGGTAGAACAAGCAGCCTTTGGGTTTGGGGCTCTCTGACCTATTCTGAATGCACACATCTATTCTGGAGTTCAGTTCTGGACTCGTTGAGCTTGATATGATTATGTGGGCAGCTAGCTCTCTAAGTCTGGATTTTGGAGCAGAGGACTAGTCTGGAGACAGAAACTTGGGAGGTGCAAGAATATTCATGGCATTTTAAGACCCCTAAAGATAAATTCCTTTGGGTTGATTTTCTGGGTCCAAAGTTCTTGCTCATCAAGAGCATATTCAAGGGTTTCATATGTAATTCTAATCTTTCCTCTTAAAAGGGGGTAACAATTTATAATCCCAGCTGTAGTGTCTTAGAGAACTGTTTGTTTCTGAATATTGTCACTTTTTAATCTTTGTCAGCCTGATAGTCAAAAGCTACCTCATGTCATAATTTGCAAGCCAGTGATGACTAGTGAGGTCAAAATTCTTATTAATCATTTGCCTTCTTTGAAAACTGCTTATTTATGCCCTCTGTTTGTGAAGATCTTCATCTTTATACCCTCCTACATTAGCATGGTGGCTGTCGCATAAAAAGCACCATAATGAAAATGAAGGGTCAATGAGAAGATCCCTTCTATTTAAAAAAAAATCATTAAAAAATGACCTTATTGAGATATATTTTGCACAGCATATAATTTATCTGTTTCAAATGTACAATTCAGTATTTTAAGGAAATTTATCAAGTTGTGCAAACACCATAAGTCCATTTTAGAACATTTTCATCACCCCATTAAGACCCCTCATGCTGTTACAGTTAATGCCCGTTCCCCATCCCAGCCACCACTTTGTTTCTACAGGGCTGCCTCTTCCAACCATTTCATGTAAATGGAATCATCTAATACGTAGTCTCTTGTGTCTTGCATCTTAAAAACAACTCCTTCTTAGTAGGTTCTTAGTCACCCAACTTTACCTCCTTCTGGATTCTGCCATCTACCTCTTATAAAGTCTTGATTTGTGCAAACGTGCTCTTTTGATGTCTTTTTCACTTTCCTTCAGATCATACCCAATTATCCTGAGACAGCCCTCAGACAGACTTGCTAGCACCTCACCTATTGGTCTCACATGTCCTCCTGTCATACCCACCAGTCCTTCCAGTTTGGGCTATGGAAACCCCTGGTAGCCTGTCCCACATTTAAAAATTCTCACATGACTGCACTTAGGTGGACTACGCAGTCCTTCCCATTTGGTCCCCTAGATTTTTTCCTACTGTCCCACTATTATCATAAACCAATTCTGCTGCAAAAGGAAATCTTTCCTCATTAACATTGACTAGGCAAATGATCCAAATACTATGCTAATGTCATAGTATATAATTTATATACTAACATATTCATGTTACTATGCATTCACATCAACAGCATTTCGTTTTTAATTTTCTCCATGCTATTTTTGTCCAGGACAAATTACCAGCAACAGATTATTATGAGACTCAGAGTCTTCTCTGTACTTCTTTTGCCTCGATTGGTGCTAATGAACCTTCCATATCTCCCCTATGCCTTGTTCCCTGGCCAGCAAAAGATGATGCTTCATATCACCAGAGGTCTTTGCTAGGATGTGTCCCTAGAGCTGAAGATGGGCCCAGTCTGAGACACATGAAATTCAGGAAAGCCCTCTGCCTGTCTTGAGTCTTGCCTGAGATCCAACTTTCTAGCCTTGCCAGGTGCATTTCCTATGGCAATTCCTATGCTTCCCTACATGTGGTACTGCCCTTGGACTTTCCTTGAAAGAGGGCAAGATCAGTGCTCAAGGCTTACTGAAGCCAAACCATGTCCCAGAGATTATGCTCAATCTGTTTTCCAGCCTCGGGGTTACCAAGTGCTGAGAAATGTGTTAAAGATGACACAGAGACTGAGTTCCATATTGCCCCTGCCACAGCTTCCATGTTCCTGTGGTGAAAGCCACTGGAAGCTATGAGAATTAGCAACACACATTCTCCTTTTCTCTCCCTCTTCCCTAAAGCCAACCAAATCTGAGAGTTCACCACCAGCTAGTAATCCTCAAACTCTCACACTGCACTATTCAAAAGACAGTCACCCTCCTCCCCCTCCCCAGAGGTGATGCTAAGAGAAGGGAGGCTTCTGTAGGCCTAGGCATCTCAGAACGCACATCAAGCTACTCACACACTAATGCAAACACTGATGAAATGTCTGTACCCTCCAGTTCTCTCCCCTTTCAAGTGGCTCCAGCTGCATCTTGAAACAATTTCCCCAGCTTGCCTCAATCCTTCCAGGGTCTGTTCCATTGGCTTGGCCAGAGTCTGCCCCCACCTCACTCCAAGCCTGGTTTCACTTATGCCAAAACAGCTTCCATCAAGATAGTGGGCTTCTTTTCCGAATTTCTTTCACTGTTTTGAAGTCAGCACAGAAAAGATACTTAAGAAATTGCAAAATGAGTACTTCTATCAGTGTGTTCCCACTAATGTCACACACTGTTCTTCTCTTGAATCTCTTCTATACAGCATAATGAGAAATTTTTTTTAAGTATGATTTTCTTTTCTTCTTTTTCTTTCTTTTCCAAGGTTCTGTGGCTGGCAGGGCTGGGCTGGACAGAGCTCCTCATCTACAAAGTTTCCTGTAAACTGGCTTTCTAAGTTTGGCAACCTTCTCTAGCAAAGAGTGCTTCTAAGAAGTTGGATTTGGTGGCTGTTTTCCCTCTTGTTCATCCATCTGCATGATCCTCTAGAACCCTTCTTGGTTTGGGGAACCTCAGTTACAAGCAAGACAGATCAACAGAACTCTGGCCTAGAGAAACACATCAGCCAAGTCCTTACAAGTCCTTCAGAACACTGAAAAATCTTGGCTTCTCATCAGCGCACTCTTCATATTGACCAACTGGAACTGTGGCATCGTTGAGTATCTTCGTGACCCCTGGTTCCTAGTTCAGACAAGGAACATACAGAGGCATTTGTATGTTTGCAATTGTCTACTGAGATTTTAAACAAAACTGCAAGTGTTAAAGAAAGCTGAAATTATCGGATGCACAAGCATCAATGCTGATTCGAAACTGTAAAACTTACTTTTAATGGTGTGTTGATAAGAGAAGCTCCAAAAGCGCACTGGAGTTATAATAGACAAGGGGGGCGCGAATACCCATATTATGCTGTAACTCCATGC
Source organism: Panthera tigris (assembly GCF_018350195.1). Lineage (NCBI taxonomy): Eukaryota > Metazoa > Chordata > Mammalia > Carnivora > Felidae > Panthera > Panthera tigris. The sequence continues at coordinate 212,650,555 of NC_056660.1, forward strand.
TGTGTACAGAGTTAACTGCACATGCACTCTACCTCATGTCAGCCTAACGCAACCCTAAGGTTGATGTTACAGGTCATGTTTCAGAGAGGGGAAAACTGGAGAATAACTGGCTCCAGGTCTCAGAGCGAGCTGGGATTCAAATTCCCACCTGATCACAAACAAACCCAGCCAGGGACCTTGGGATTCACTGTAGCCAAGCCCCATCCTACTGGTGGTCATTATGATAAGTTTGGATGAAGGAGAAGGCCTACAACTTCCAATAGCCAAAAGAAACCTCTCCCCACTTTAATATCACAAAGGATTCCATTTTAGTGATATGTTAACAACCCAGAATATGTCCCACACCTATAAGAAAAGGGCCCTAGGGAAAACAAGAGGTACTTTTAGGCAGGTCCAGAAGGCAGGTTAGTATTTGGGAGGGGTGAGGTGGTTTCTTGGGGTGTGGGTGGAAGCCGCCAGCTCTCATTCCATCTCTCAGGTATGAGCTGAGACAGTCCCCGGGGAATCCCGGAAAAGCGGATGCAATACTTGCTCAGATTAGCCAGAATCAGAGGATTAAGGAACCAACCTGGCCCCCAACCCAGCCAAGGCCACACAAGACGGCCAACACAAGATATGCCCTCTGGCGATGGCTTCTCCCTCAGGCACACTCTGGAGCTCAGTCACCCCCTCTCTCTCCACAGTGCCCCCACCCCAGACCAGTATTACGCACTGCACACCTCTCCTTCTACGATGAACTGCCCCTTCTGACTGCAGGTAGTCTGTGTACACTTTCTGGCCGAAAGAGGCACCTTAATACCATATTCATTGTTCCTGTGCATTCTTGTCCAAGATAACGTGCTGTCAAGTGGTGATGGGTCCACATGGGTCAGAATGGGCATGAGGCAGGTAAATCTCTGGGCTGAAGTACCACTCAGATGTCCCCTCAAGTAAGCACTTGCTGTCCAGCTGGTGAGGAGTGTTAGTTAGGTCAGGACCTCCGGCTGTGAGCTTCATCAGGGTCCCCCTCAGCTTTCAAGTCAAGGTCATGCTCTCCTGGGGCAATTTCTGGCCAATGGCAAGCAAGATGGTATAGCGGCCAAGGGCAGGTTGTCCCAAGATGGGCCACTTTGGTGTGAAGATTATTTTGAGTTAAAAAACAATCAAACTCAGCAGTTTTGGCAACTCCAATGTTTTACAAAGGCCTGTTAAGAATTTAGATAGAGGAACTGCTCCAGGAAGAGAGCTATCAGCATAGATAACTGCATTGTACTGTGAACTAGATATGATGGTCAGGGAGGAACCTAGCAAGGCCAGTTTGTTCAAACTCATTGTTTGAGTGGCCCAGCAAACATCTGTTTACCAAACATTCATTCTTTTTCATCTTCCTGTGAATTGCATTCCCTCTTTTTGAAGTCCAAGACCCCTATCTCCTTCCTCTTAGTTCAGAATGACACATAGACCTCTTTTTGCCTGTCTTTGATATTTCTATGTCTGTGTGGATTCCTTGTATGTATGCTATTAAATTTGATTTTCTCCTGTTAATCTGCCTCATGTCAATATGATGCTTAGTCTGGCTAGAAGGACCTTGAGGAGACAGGATCTTCTTGCTTCCTGACAACTGGGAGATGGGGCCTGGCCATTGCTACCCAGTGCAGAGTTCCCCCAGGCACACTTGTTCTCAGAGCCCCCTGTTGGGCTGACCGACTTTGTCAGGTGGGCAGCACGGTGTGTGGCTCCCCTGCCCAGCACCACTTCCTCCCGTTTTCTTTCCCAGGACATTTTGCACTCTTAGCTCTAACTCAGCATCTGCTTCCTGGAGAACGTGAGTGAGGGCAATATAAAGAAAATAACAAAGTATGTCCCAAAAAGGAGGTGATAGGAAATAACAGTAGCCAAAAAAGGTTGTGAGGGATGCGTAGGACTCAGCTAATCTGGGTACAGAAGCAGCCAGCAGAGCATTCTTGAGAAGTCAAGTTGGATGATCGGCATTTAAACCTGTTTGCTGATGGCAGGAAAAAACCAAAGGGCAAGAGGCTCCTTTTGCAAAGGTGCTCCTTTGGATTAGACTCTCTTTACTCAATACCTAAACAACTTCACCAAACTTCATCTTAGTATCAAGTATTTGGAGCAAGATTATGCTTGGTTCAGGTGTCAGCACTGCCACTTTGGGCCCTTGGGCAGGATATTAAACCTCAGAGACTGACCCCTGAGTGTTGTAGACCTATGGTCATTGGGAGGATTGAATAGAATAATGGACTACGTGGGCTGGTTTCCCATGTGGTACATAATAAATACCAGTGCTAGCCCCTTTCCCTTTCAGAAATTTGCTAGGTGATCATAGGTCAGCCTGTTAGACTGGTCTGCTGACATTGTCCTGGATGAAAAGCAAACTCACAGAAGGGAGTGGTCAGATTCTGTGGTCTGAATGAAGCAGAGAGAACCACAGTCAAGTCCAGGTGGGGGCAAGGGGAATGGGTTCTGGAAAAACCAAATTCACAAGGATAGGCAGAGTCAGAAATTATTCTAAAACCAAAGATCTGAAAAGGCAGAGCAAACATGTGTTAGACACAGAGCCCTCACAGAGAGGCATTTTTTTTAAAAGTGTATTTGAGAGAGAGAGAGCACACGAAGTGGGGAGGGGCAGAGAAAAAAGGAGAGAGAGAATCCCATGCAGGCTCCGTGCTGTCAGCGCAGAGCCTGCCTTGGGGCTCGATCTCACGAACCGTGAGATCACGACATGAGCCGAAATCAAGAGTCAGACACTTAACCAACTGAGCCACCCAGGTGACCCTCACAGACAGGCGTTCTGGGGGTCTCGTGGACTATGTGGTTCCACGGAGAAGAAGGGGTGTGTGTGTGCTGTGGGGGATCAGGCTCATATAGGCAATCAGCATGGACTGTGGCCAATTGCAGGCGATATTCTCTGCCAGAGAGAGAAAGGCACATGTCTTTCAAAACACAGACCAAGGGTGGCCTCTTGTTTTGCTTCCATGTCCATCTGGCTGGGGTCAGCCTCCAACTCCCGGAGAAATTGCAAGCTCTCTGGCCTGACCTGAACCCCGAGGATGGTCCCAGAGGTCCTGGAACTGACCCAGGACTCAGGGTGGAGCCTGGGAGGTTGCTTATCCCAACCAACCACGCTGTGAGATGGGCTGACGCCTGAAACTCTGCAAAATATGTGGGCCGCTGACACGGGCAACTGCCACGATTAAATCAGATGCATGTGTGCACGAGCAGAAACGCTGCCCCTCTCTCAGCATCCTCTCTCTCTGACCTACCTTTCTGCCATTTGTCACAGATAACTGGACAACAACTCTCCCTTTTGGTTCAGTTGCCTCCTTTAAAAGGGCATCTTTTACTTTTCTGAGGCAGGGATTTCAAAAGCCCAGTTGTTTTAATATTAAACGTTTCAACATATTACAATGCCATTAGACAAACATTATGATATTTTTTAAATGTCTAGAGAGGGTCTCTGTAGATACATGATTTCAACTCTAGGGGAAAACACTCCCAGCATGAACAGCCAGCATCTCTACTTTTGTGAGAGGTGCACACAGGTGTGGGTATTTGAGTCACAAGCATGTTTTAGAATATTAGCAGCTCACTTTGTTAGCAAGTGTTCTCAACAGGAAATAGCTGGCAGACAGCACATGCTAAACTTGGAACCCTCCAACCTCGAGCAAACAGAAAACATCCAAAAACAAAATCAGAGCCATGGGCCGCCTGGAAAAACAAATACCCCAAAAAGTTATTTCTTGAATTGCACACCAGGAAGTGTGATCTGAAAGAGTCTGGAAGTGAGGGAAACAAAAGCATTGACCAGAGGACCTTCTTGAATCTCTGGGGGAAGAAAATATGAGAGTTTTCCACTGTGGCACTGGTCCATTTAGACTCAAGTATTTCTCACAGATAAAGGGGTATCTTAGCTTGTTCTGGCTTCCCAAACTGGGGACCAAACCACACCCACTTTTCACAGAGATTGGACCTTTATGAGGACAGCAGTGATCAGGGGTCAGGGCACCCATATGCTCCACGTGGGCTCTGGGAAAGACCCAGGACACCGTATTTCAGAAAATACAGCAACTCTCAATAACTAGGAGGGGTTTTTTTTTTTGCTGTTAACACCTTGCATCCTGAGTTCTCTTCAGAGATTTCCTTCTAAAGAGACTTAACTGCAGTCTTTTAAAATTTGCTTTTATGGTGTACTGAGAACATCAAGATGAGAGGTGTTTACTTTCCCTGTTCAACTTCTCAAAGGATGGACATATCGGCATCACCTGTTCTCAGAAGGGCCCTTCCTGGTACTTTGGCTTCGGGCAAAAGGACATGATCTCTTAGATGACTTAAGAGAGTGAAAAGCTTTGTTGGACAAAGCAGATGGGTGGCAAATTTCAATACTGCTGTTTCTTCAAGAACTGAAAAGGAGAAATCTTTACATTATCAGGCACAAAGCTTATAAGGCCCAATTTCACTAGAAATATCTTCAAGACATAAATGTAAATATGAGGCAAAGTCCAAAGGGGCCTCTCACAGACTCTTTCAAGTGGCTTAAGTTCCACATCAGAGTCTACAGTTCCGGTCTAAGGAAAATGTCCGGGAGCTCCTGGTGGCTCAGTGGGTGAAGTGTCTGACTCTTGGTATTGGCTCAGGTCCTGATCTTGTGGTCATGGGATGGAGCCCGTCAGCACGGAGGCTGCTTAGGGATTCTCTCTCTCTCCCTTTCTCTCTGCACTTCCTGCCCTGCTTCCCCACCCCCACCGTGTACATGCACTCTCTCCCAAAATAAATATAAACATTTTTTAAAAGTCTGGTTTTTAAAGTTTAGATGTCCCAATTCTTTCTCTCTAGGGCAGAGGTGAGGAATACAAGGAAAACAAGACAAAAAGAAACTTAGAGAAAGAACAAGTAAGAAAAGTGGGTTTTCAGATTTCATTCTTTTCTTAAATCTCAACAGGGCCAATTAATGAAGTTGTATTTAAAACGCCCTGCCTTGGATTTCAAGACAAGACAAAGACACCTCTCTGATAACACCGAATCCAACCATAAATCACTCCCCAGCTTCCATGAATGAATGTGGAGGTGAAGACAAAAAAAACACACAACTACTCCCCCAGCCCCCAAAAGGGGCTTCCCATGAGGCATTTACTAGCAGACACAAGAGACTCAGTCATGCCAAGGAAGATTTTCTCTGAAAATTAAGGAGATGATATGCAGAGAATAAGGCTCAAAATATGCAGAGCAGGCATGCTGGCTCAGTGCTGACAAAGAATAGAATAAGGTAGTTGACTTCTGCCCTCATAGATTTCACAGTGAACCTATAATTAATGTTACAAATTAATGTGTCAGTTTTCTAATTAACTCTATAATTATTATAGTATATTATGAATTATATTATGTCAATAATATTATTAACATTATATTGACATTATATATCATTGTTATATATTATATATATTAATATATATTGTTATATTGACATTATATATCATTGACATAATTGACATAATGTAACAGGTTATATTTTTTTTTAATTTTTTTTTTTAATGTTTATTTTTGAGACAGAGAGAGACAGAGCATGAATGGGGGAGGGGCAGAGAGAGAGGGAGACACAGAATCGGAAGCAGGCTCCAGGCTCCGAGCCATCAGCCCAGAGCCTGACGCGGGGCTCGAACTCACGAACCGTGAGATCGTGACCTGAGCTGAAGTCGGACGCTCAACCGACTGAGCCACCCAGGCGCCCCATCAGGTTATATTTTTAACATAACATTTATATTATAAATTATACTATATTATCACAGAAATAAAATTTTATATAACAAAACAGTAAGATAAAAATTAATAGATCTTAATAAAATTTATTAGCTACTAGGTAAATATTTAAAAATATTGATATGTAAAATAAAAACATATAATATGAATTTATATTCTATAAATTTTAAAATAATATTAATTATATGAAGAATGTTCCAACAGAAGCACAGGTTACTTCAGAAACTTCTAAAAGAGGGCCTGGCCTGCTTTGGGGATGGATATGAACATGAAATGTTTCCTTCAGGAAGAACCAGGGGTCTGAGGTCCAGCAGAAGTTAGCTAGGCTGAGAGGAGGCTAAAGCATGGGGTCTGGAATGAGGAGAGAAGGTCCAGGCAGAAATTAAGATCACGTTCAAGGCTCTGGGTTGGAATTTGACCGTGAATTCTAATTCCGCTCACACTGGAGATGTCCTAGTGGATAGCTTCTGGGTTGAATGGCTCCCCCCGCACCCCTCCTCCCCCATACACGCCTACCTAGAGCCTCAGAATGTGATGTTACACGGAAAGAGGGCCTCTGCATTGCACATGTAATTACTTAAGGATTACACTGTATCGGGGTGGACTCTGAATCCAAAGAAAGTGTCCTTATAAGAGACAGAAAAGAACACACAGAGACCCAGAGAAGGTGGTGGTATGTAGCTGGAGGTGGAGACTGGTGTGATACATCTATAGGCCAAGAAATGCCCGGGATTTCCTGCAGAGATGAAGGCTGACAGACCGAGACATTTCTTTCCTCAGAGTCTCTGGGAGGAAACATCTCTGTTGACAACTTGATTTTGGACTGCTAACCTCCAGAACCATGAGAAAAGACGTTTCTGCTGCTGGAAGCCATTGCGTTTGTGGTACTTTCTTACATCAGAGAAAATGAATACAGCCTCACCCCAAGCCTTTCAGCTTTTCCATGACTATGACTCTTGAACTTCTTTCACAGTAAGATGCAGTCTTGTAAAGCCTCTAAGACCTGCTTAAGATAGCTTCATCATGTTTTTCATGGTTATATAACCACAAGATTTTAAATACATATATTAGATATGCTATTGAAGTGACTTAAAGCCCCTTTTAGTACAATCTTTCAAAATATCAAGATGTATTTCCCTGTTTCCCAAGTAATGCATGCTGTTTCATTTACTTCAGATTAATCCGTAAGAACAAAGATGATCTATTGACTCAAATTTAAATACTATATATCACTGAAAAATATTTAAAATATGTGTTTTAAAAATACAGGGAAAAATTACCTATGTGATACTTATGGCATCAATAACAGGAAAAACATTACCCTGCTGTTTTAATTCTTGAATATTTAGAATTTTTGCATTTGGATTGTATAAAATGTCCTGGTTTATTTTAAAAATCATTATGTTTTGTATTTAGATGAAAAGGAATGACAGAGATTTCCAGCTGCAACTTATAATCATTTCTTCTCACACAATACATTGCGGGGTAAATAGTCTTTACTCCAATAAACAGCAGCAACATTGACTAGAACAAGAGACAGATGTTATATATACATTTTGATCAGACTAATGGCACCTAAGATCTGGTGAAGATCATCTTTAGGAGAACCATCACTGTATGTTCCTCATTAATTTTTTTAAAAATTTTTTCATGTTTATTTTTGAGAGAGAGAGACAAAGCGTGAGTTGGGGAGGGGCAGAGAGAGAGGGAGACACAGAATCAGAAGCAGGCTGCAGGCTCCAAGGTGCCAGCGATGGAGCCCAATGTGGGGCTCGAACTTACAAACCACGAGATCGTGACCTGAGCCAAAGTTGGATCCTCAACTGACTGAACCATCCAGGTGCCCTGTCTTTCACGACTTTTTAAAGGCATAGCAACAAAGATATTGCCAAGCAAGGGAAATGATTTAGGACTATACAACGGACAAAAGCACTAGGATGGCTAGAGCTGATCATCCACGAGATGAAGTCATGTGGCTAACTGAGTCACAGAAACACCAACTATTTTCCCATTCAGTACCTGCTCTGAGATTCTTAAATAATTTCAGAGGGGAAAATGTTTAAGCAATTATTTTATTTTTTGATTTTTAGCAAGACAACTGAAGTTGACTCCATGATCACCTTTAACAACAGGACCTCTGGAACACCTTTGCCAATTCTTGGTAACTTCCCCGTCACAGGTTTGTAATGCGTGACCTCCTGCCCGAGGGTGTGGTCTTGTGGTACGGTGAGTTTCAGAGAGCTCAAACCACTGAGTGGTGATTTCCCCCTGGCTCAGGGCCAACAGGCATTATATGTCCTATCAGCTTCTCTCCTCACTAAACATGCGTCAGAGGGTATTTAAAAAGCAAACAAACCCAATAAAGATGTCAATGTGTACTATCCATGTTTCACACAGGTTTCTAAAGGGCCCTAAACTTTGGGAGAGTCTCGGTTTCCTCTTTGTCCTTTCCCCTACGCCATCTGACAGGTCATCAGAACACGTGTTTTAACCCGGCAGTAGTTCCTTCCTTTTCCTGTAGCAGTAGCAACGGGCTGCCATCTTGTCAGCCAAGCATGGACAGCACATGTTACATAACAGAATTAAAGACTTCAGTCATTTGCATTGCTCAGACCTCACCTAGAAGTTCTTGCGAAGGGGAGGAGTCCCCAGCCATAGCTTCTTTAAGACAGGCCCGCATTTCTTTTAAATTTTTTTTTTTTTTTCAACGTTTTTTATTTATTTTTGGGACAGAGAGAGACAGAGCATGAACGGGGGAGGGGCAGAGAGAGAGGGAGACACAGAATCGGAAACAGGCTCCAGGCTCCGAGCCATCAGCCCAGAGGACAGGCCCGCATTTCTAATGGGTGCCTTCATCTAACAGGTCTGTTTTCCATTCCTTATACAGTAAAGTTTGGATTTGCTACTCACAGCTTTCAGGTAGGAGAGAGTGGGAGGAAAGGTCAAGAGAATAGTGTCAGGCAAAGTGTATCAGTGGAGGGATAAAAGACTAATCAGAGCCCCTGGGGTTACACATTACACACTATTATCACTACCGCCTTACTTTGGTGTAACTCTACGTCTTATGAAAGTCAGTAGTAGTACTATCATCGTGACTATCCGACCACTACAAACTTGTGAGGTGGGTAAAGAATATGTGGCTGTCACCAGTCCATAAGTGCTAAAATTTAGGAATAATGATGATGGAGCTTCACGGAGCCCATCTGGACTCCTGGTCCGGAGCACCTTCCTCCTTCCGTACAGAGGGAAAGAGATGGTAAAGTTGCTGTGTTTGGAACCGGCTGGACTCTAGCCGGGAAGATCTTCCAGAATTCTCCCTGTACCACGGGGAGGATGTGATGCTCACTGGGGCACGGGCTGAGTTAGACCTAGCAGCCCATTGGATAGAATGCAGGTTTTGGAGCCTGGCAGTCCTAGGTTGGAATCCAGACTTTGTCACTTGCCAGTTGTAGGACTTTAAAGTGAATTATTTATTTTTTCCTCAGTTTCCTCATCTGAAATGGATTGCTAAGAGAATTAAATGATATTTAGCAATACCTGAAAAATGTTCACAATGACTACATCCAAGCCCACCGGGCTACATATGTAGACAAGTCAACTAACCACATATAAAAATCGCCATTGGAGAAGGGGAAGAATCAGAACCCACGTGACAAAGTTGAAAATGCTGGGGAAGTGGATACCAGTCCCACTTGCTCAGAGAAAGTTGATTCTACTGCAGCCCCTGCAAGCAACTCAACTTCCTAACCTAGCATTCTAGAGTGTCACATTGAACCACCCCAAACTCAGAGTATAGGCTCAGCTAGAAAAACGCCTGTTTCAAAAAAGCAAGAGGACAAGGAAAATTTTCAGAAATGTCTATCTACCACTGCTGGGCTCCTCGATTCATCTCTTCCCAACTCCTCAAGAGGTGGTCCCCTTTGGAAGTTCCACAGAACACTTAGACACCTCCAGTGCCCAGCCTTGGGCTGATTACATTCAACTTGGCATTTGATGATTAAACTTCCTCAAATTGCTCCTTGGTTGTTTTTATGTGCTTGTCATGTTGATCAACAAGACCGTGTGCACCCTATAGCAGGTTCATGGCTCTTTTGCAACCTTTTTTTTTTTCTTAATTATTTTGTAAGTTTATTAATTTATTTTGAGAGCATGAGCAGGGGAGGGGCAGAGAGAGAGGGAAGGAGAGAATCCTAAGCAGACTCCATGCTGTCAGCACAGAACCCAATGTGGAACTTGATCCCCCAACCTGTGAGATCAGGACCTGAGTTGAAATCAACAGTCAGATGCTTAACTGACTGAGACACTCAGGCGTCCCTCTTTTACATCCGCTTGTCCCTGTCTCTCCCATGTCCTCCCCTAGGATGTAGTGTATTCCCAAGCATACTGCAAGCCAACAGTCATGCATATAATAATAGAACTGAATCCTTTATCCTCAGCACTGAGAAGTAATGAGAGTGGTAGAAAACAGCATTCAGAGTATCAACAACAAGGCAATGATTTTCAAAACATATGAGAATTTTACAAAAATGTATTTAAACATGGAGCCACATTTTTGAAACATGAATCACTGTAAGTGAGGAAAGGGGTTTAGAAATAGTAATAGCTCTATAATTTATATGCATGTGCCATGGTCTACACACTGTAGTAAGCACATTGAGAAACTTCTGTGATTTGTGAATAAATTCTTGCAAAAACTCATATGGTGGGGATGTTAGTGAGATGTGAAAGTCACTCCTTCATATCATCCTCAAAACCATTCCTATAACCTTTGACTTTTATCTCATCCATAAGTTTCGTGTATCTTCTCCTTTGTAACTTCCTGCATTTATGGTCTTACTTAAGAGGCTTCCCCACCCTAGATAATATTCTGTTTTTCTTCTAATACCTTCACAGATTTCATTTTTATGTTTAGCTTTTTATCCCATCTGGAATTTAGTCATCTATTTTAAGGCAGGACTTAACCTCACAGTCTCCCATAAAAAGTTTCAGCTAATTATTGCAATAAAATCCGCTAGGCAGACCATAATTTTTCTTCCATTTTTAAAGTCTCTCCTTTTCATACACCAAATTTCCTGATATTTATGGGCCTATTTGGGATTCCTTCCTTTGTTCACCTGGTCTGTTTGGTAATTCCTGTGCCACACTATTTGAATTACTATAGTTTTAAAGTATAGTTTGCTTTCTGGTGAGGCAGCCCACATCCTTCCTCATTGTTCTTATTTTTCCAAAAATTTCTTAGCTATCACTTGCTTTTCCCTCTTCCAGATGAGTTCCAGTTCATCTGTTCAAGTTCCAAAATAATTCTTTTCAAATTTTGATGGAAATTGCATTTAGTTACAGATAGGAAAGGAAGACAGCAGGATCTAATATCCTTAAAGGACTGTCTGTAGAGCTGTAGGTACAAGAACTGTGATTATAGATACATAATGTGAACAATTGTTTAGTTAAGGATGCAAAAAGTTAAGATTGCCCCCATTAAAAAGCAAACAAATTCACCATACTCAGCCTTAGCTTAGAATCTTTAGAATAAATCTCCATGCTGTAATCAGCATCCCACAAGTTTTCAACTGAGGTTATGAAATCCAAGAAGGGTTTCTTTAAAAGTTATTTTTACCAAATTATAAATCAAAGGTATATAGAGGTTACAAATTCAGACATTCCCATCACATAATTATTTCAAATCACCCTCTCCCTTCTCCATTCTAACCTGAATTTTAGAGTGCAGTTTTTATGATATACTATATCTCCTGGCAGAGATATCTCAAAATTATTACCATAGACATTTAGTGGAACAAGTCCAATTTTAAACTAAAAACACTACTTTAAAAGATATATTTTAATTCTGGCATCCCTATTTATATAATAATTAAAATTCAATTAAAAAGTCATAATATTAAAACACTGATGGATTTCCTTTAGAGAAGGTGGAGCATATTTTTCCTTAAAAAGAAAAACAAACAAAAACAAACAAATAAGAAGGGTTTAAACTTGTTTCAAAGAGTAATAAGAGCTAGAAATAAGATCTGTATTTAAAATAGACAAAAATCTTGTGCTGATGCTTGCGGGCAAAGAAAAAGAAAACATACTCTGTCTAGTCTACTTTTCTTTTTTTTTTTTTCTATGCTTCAGGAGATATTATAAAGATAATAATCCAGCATGACTGAAGGGCAGAGATCACATGCAAGAGCAACGATTTCTCTGTCCGATAGGCTGCATTTGACTGAGAGAGAAGGGGCACAAAACCTCTCTTTCATGAGATGTTACACAGATCTTTTTCTGACTTAACACATTCAAGGAGTGAATAGATGCATCATAGATTGACACATCTGTACAAGGGAATGCTACTCAGCAATGAAAAGGAAGAGCTACTGATACATTTAACAGCATGGATGAACTTCAAATGCATTATTATCCTAAGTGAAAGACTTAAATGGCTACTTAAGTAGCTTAATTAAGACTTAATGTAGGATTCCATTTATATAACATCCTGGAAAAGGCAAAACAACAGGGACAGCGAACATATCAGCGGTTGCCAGAAGCTATGGGGGGAGGGGAGGGTTTGACCACAGGGGGACACTTTTCAGGGTGATGGAATGGTTCTCCTCCTGACTGAGGTGGTAATTTACATGACTCATGTTGGTCATAATTTACAGAATGGTACAACTGGAAAGGTCTTCCTCCAGTTTCTTTCTTATGTTTTAGCATAATGTCTCAATTTTGTACTTTAAGTACATTCCATCTAATCCTTTAGGAATTGGGTAAAATTCATCATGCTAAAGAGTGTAAGCAAATTCTATCTCAATAAACTTAATAATAATAAAGAAGAATACTCTTGCAAGCCAAACTGTCTTCTGATACCATCTTCCGTCCATCAATAGCTATTAGCAACTTATTTACTTCTGTAGGGGAAGGATCCACCTAATGGACGATGTACGATACTGGGTCTTGCTGATTTGTGCTCTTCGTTTGCAGCATCTGAAACTCACCTTCTCAGTCCTTCCACAGAGCAATGTGGAAGTTCTCTCAAGTGAATCAGGTTAACTGTATTAAATGCTGGTGCCAGGATGGTGGTCTCAGGCTCCTGGGTTAGAATCTGATCCCACAGGATACTTTAAACAAGTACCACATAGCTTCAATCCAAATCTATGGGTTTTCATCGACAGTCAACTTAGTCTTATAACAGACCAACTAAAGGCATTTCAATATTTGCATTTTCAATATTGGCATTAAGAGAAGTATACTGTCTGCATCAAAAGGTGATAATCCTTTTCTAGATAAGACTGCACATAGAGAGTTTGATTCAGTTTAGGCATTAACATTTAAAAATGGCAATCCTGTCTTATGATGAGCAGCTGAAGGGACTAAGGATACTTATCCTGCAGAGGATAATGCAGAGGCAGGGGCCGGGGTGTAGGAGGGATAGAATGGTTTTATATACAACTATCTGAATGGCTATATGAAAAAAGGGATAAACCACTCAAGGTGACACAGGTTATAGGATTAGGACCCATGAGAAAAAGATAAAGGATGAAAGATATTTGGCTTTATAATCCCATGATGGAGTGGCTGCCTTCAGAGGCAGGGAAGCTGCAGGTAGGGTTTTGGATTTGGTGGTGGGCTGGGTGGGAGGACTTCCATAAAGAGAGAGGACCAGCAGTAAGCCAATCACACTGAGCTTGGTGGTTTACCAGGTATGCCACGCCCAAGAAAGAATGGGACATCTGGGAAAGGCAGTGAAGGAGGAGAGGAAAGGAAGGGAAAGGAAAGAATGTGGACACATGGAAAGATGACGAAGGAGGAGACAAACTCTCTAGTTCGTTTTTCCTGCATTGGTCAGGGAGCTATCTGCCTGACATTTGATCAGCTTTTGGATTTGGAGACGCTTCCATTACATGAGGGGTGGCGGGGACGGGACATTAATTATCTGTCCCCATACCCATGAACCAGTCCACAGGCACATGACTTACATTTGGCCCCCAGGAGGCTCTTGCTTGGCACTCTGGATCATGAGGACGTTGATAGGACACAGGGACAGATAAAGGCTAGTCACGGGAGTCCAGTAACCATGGTGGTGGCAGTGGTGGTGTCCTAAGCAGACTGTTCCTGTGCCATGACCTTGGGTGTGTTCTTGGCCACTTGGTTCTTGCCCATTCTCTTGAGCCCAGACCTCAACACTTCTGTTGGCTTCTGTAAGCTACCCAACATTCTGTCACTAAATTTCTTTTCTACCTAAATGAGCCAGAATTGGTTTCTATTACTTGTAACTTCAAAACTCTGATAGGATCACATAAATTGGGGAAGGGGGTACTTAAGAGGTATTTTACATTATCCTTATATCATATATGAGGATGAAATTCTTTAAAAGCTACATGGCCCCTAATATTGGTTGCACTGGAGAGCTTAAAAGTAATTAGGATCTCTACCTTTACCACTTCCCCTAATTGTTTCCAAGGTTCTGAAATACTAAATCAGGGCTGGGGGGTGGTAGAGCAGAAGCCATCACATTTCCCCCCCTAAAGTTTTGCAGGTAATTCGAATGCAGATTCTCAGAAGTCTGGCATTTGGGTTTCTAAGCAAATGAGAGTGATATGAACCATTAAATAATTTGTCTGGTTGTCTAAAGTATTTTCAATCTCCTCTGTCTCAGGCCAAATCTGATCAATCTACAAGTGTCTACAGGGTGAATCTCACCTCCCAGTCTTCTTATTAGCACATAACTTCTCCCCCAAACCCACAAAACCCTGTGCCCCCCCTCCGTCAAACTTTACTCTTTCACTCCTGGGAAGGCACTTTCATTCTCTCTGCCTGTACAGATCCTACTTACGCATCAAGGTCAATTTAAGAATGGCTTCTCTCAGGGCACCTGGGTGGCTCAGTTGGTTGAGCATCTGACTCTTGATTTCGGCTCAAGTCGTGGTTCGTGGGTTTGAGCCCTGCATCGGGCTCTGTGCTGCCAGTGCAGAGCCTGCCTGGGATATTCTCATTCTCTCCCCCCCCCCCCTCTCTCTCTCTCTTTCTCTCTCTCCCTCCCTCCCTCCCTCCCTCTGTGTCTACCCCTCCCCCATTTTCTCTCTCTCTCCCTGTCAAAATAAATAAACTTAAAAAAAAAAAGAGAGAGAGAGAATGCCTTCTTTCATGAACTCTTTCCTTTCCATTCCAACCTAGGATTTTTCATAAAGTTAAATTTCAGAAGTGGAAGCGTCCTCTAGTAAGCACATGCCATCCATGTCATGTCATTAGTTCACATACTCCTTTCATTAGAATTAATTTCTTTCAAATAATTTTATTTCAATTTTCATTGTCTTTATACTTTATCTCTCCAAGTCCATAAGTTTCCCTTCGGCAACTCTAGAGAGACATAGTTGGTGCTTAATATCCCTAAGGTTAACTTACCACACACTGAGTTCCCTCATTCTCAAGCAGTGTTATTTCTTGGGAAGAAAAGTAAAGCTTAATCCATTCTAGAGATCTCTCTCTGTTGGAACCACTGCAGACATTTTTACAGATACTAAAATCTGTCTGGTTCTTAATCTAGTCTGGAACACAAGGTCAAAAACCCTGCCATTCTCAAAATGACAAATCCTGAAGCATTTTCACTACCCAGAGCAGCAGGAGAGGCAGGAAAGACAATCCCTGCCTTTGAGCAGACAGAAAAACATCCTGTGACTTACATGTACCAACTTGTTCACCCAAACAATTCCTGGCACTGAAAAGTGGCCACTGAAGGGCAGAGGGTGTGAAATGATTTTCTAATGGGCCATTAGAGCTACTTTAGTCAGGAAATTTAGAAGTGATATATTTCTATGGGAATCCCGACTCCCCCCATCTCTACCCTACCCCTGCTGCCCAAAGTAAGCCTTTCATTGTGTTATGATAGAATAAAGTATTTCTTCTACCCATAGTGATTCTATTTGGAGCCACTCAGCAGAAAGGTAAAGTCTTTGAGGGTAATACAATAATATTGGTGATGAAGAGACCACCTTAAGATTATATAATGCTTTGTGCTTTTTCTCCCAAAGTCCTTCCATACACTGTTTTATTTGATTTGCCCAATAAGTTTGTATAGGAGAAAGTGCAAACAGAATTATGCTCATCTTATAGATGGAGAAGTTGAGGCATTGGAGGTTGAAGTGATCTAGTGAAGAGGTGGGGCCCCCTGGGCATTCTGGGGGCCTCAATCTGTCAGCTGTGGAAGCAGCAGGATGGCTGATGTCACGGACATTTTCGTGCCAGAGCTTCGGCACTATTATTTGGGTGAAATGTGGTCTGCACTTCACACATGTGGGCATTAGATTTTTGTTGCTCTATGAAGACACCCCAGAACTAAGGCCCCTGAGACTTAAAATAAGTGGCTCTGGTCAAGGAGCACGGAGTCTGCATTGGGCATGGTCTACATACTTAACCTTCATGGTACCCCTCCCCCCATATTAGTCAGCCAGTTTACGCACAAAGCCTCCATGTTCTCATCCATAAAGTGAGGGCTCTGGGTCTGGGACAACAGGTCTACAGCAGTGGTTTCAAACACAGCTGATCAGAAGAATAATCTGGGGAGACTTTTATCCGAAGAAGAAAAAAAGAGACAGCTTTGTAAGATGACACATGTTCATTACATACAAGATTTAAGCAAAGACAAGCAGCACACAGAAGAAATAAAAGAGATCCCCAATCCCCATTACCCACTGGTGACAGGACAGCAGTGATGCAAAAACATTCTGAAACAGGTGACCAACGTGTGAGGAATTCCTTTACTCCTTTTACAAATACAACTCCAGACCCTCACTGAGAATGGAGGTTGGGGCATGGCAATCTGTATCTTATCAAATGCCTCTTGTGACACAGCCAGAGTCAACGGCTGGCTTTTAGGAACGAGGGCACTGATGGTAAATAGGGAGTCTTCTTCCATAGATGGGTAATAAAGCAACACGTTTTTCATGGAGCAGTCTCCTGGTCATGAGGTGTCATCTGTGTCTCCTCAAGGCTGGGATTGCCACTCTTGAGGGTACAGGGAATTGGCCCCGGAAGTAGAAACAGTAAGAAAGAATTAAAAGAAAAACAGAGAGTAGAGATAGTAAGAGTCACCTTGTAATGGCCTTGCACTGTGCCGTCCCACCTGCCACAACCACACACACATCCTTCCTCAGAGATGACCCCTATCCCAGGGGAGCAGAGGTGGTCTCAGGTAGGCAGGGCCTGGAAGTGTGGAAGCTGAGGTGGGTCACTGCAGGGGACCAGGTCAGGGAGAAGGGGACATAAGGGAATCTAGTCAAGGCGAGCCCAAAGACTAAGAGACTATCTTGTGATTATTCAGCCTTAGACATGAGAGAGAACACAGAATGTAGGTCCGTGGAATATTCCTTAAGACTTATTCCATATTATGTCCTTGGCTCAATTACCTCTTTCCTGGGAAGATAGGGCTAAAATGGCAGAAACAGATGACAAAGAAGATGGCAGTAACTGGTGACCGGAAGGATCCTTTCTTCACTAGGAGTTAATAGACTGGGTTTGGGATGCCAATCTCCTGGGAGTTTGATTAGCATAAGTCAGTCTCCAGGCAGTTGATAACCTCTGGTAGATGGACAAAATTGGATTCCCAGATCTCTGTGGCCACTCTATGAGGCCACCAGCAGGCCACATGACATAAGTGGTTTGGGCCAAGGTCTGTAGCACCTTTAGGAGGTAGCAGGTCAGGACTGGGGGATCTGAGATTATTGAAGAAACTTGCTTGGGCTGTGGAGGCACAGTGACTTTTTCCCCCCGCCATACTCTGCCAAAGTACCTTTCCCTAATTCGCAAACATCCCTGAAAATCTTACAAAGACACACCACTTGCATCATTTAATTACACATTAATCAATAAATCACCCTCGGGGAAAGAGGACACAGAGCTCCTCAGGGCAGAGCATACGGTCACCACGCACACATGGGGATCGGATGGTCGCCCTGCCCTCCCCAGGCAGCGGCAATGTTCTTCCCAGCTCGCCTGGCACACACCAGCCCCAGAGCTCAGGAAGTGACCCCTCATGGAGCAGCAGCTGCAGCAGCTTCCCAGACAAGGCATTCCCACGACAGAGCCATTGGGGGACACCCATCTGCTACTGAGCCCTTTATCTTGATGGCCTTTCCCAGGCCTGAGCCTCCACCGCATTCACTCGCCAGCCTGGCAACTACTCTGAGGCTCCAGAAGACCTAACACAGGACCCTTGGAAGCAGGTGAAGTCTTCTTTTGAGATTCTCCCACCTTCCCTGTCCTGGGGCATCTCTTCCCATAACCAAGTATTACAATAATTAAACTATTATCTATAATGGAGATTGATTAAAATTATTAGAAGGAGTTTGGAAAACACAGGCCTTTGTGAATTGCTGTGGGCTAGAGCCTGGCTACTGTGAATTTGTTAGAAACGCAGAAATGTCAGGCTCCACCTGGACTCACTGCACAAGAATCTGCATTTTATCCCCAGGTGACTCACAGGTTGGAACACACCCTACTGTCCTGAGTTAGTATTTTTCTCCTGGTAAATAAAGATCTAAATATTAAATGGTGTGAGTAGACATTTTTTCAAAAAACATATCCAGACGGTTAACAGACACATGAAAGGATACTCAACATCACTCATCATCAGGGAAATACAAATCAAAACCACAATGAGATACCACCTCACACCTGTCAGAATGGCTAACATTAACAACTCAGGCAACAACAGATGCTGGCGAGGATGCAGAGAAAGAGGATCTCTTTTGCATTGTTGGTGGGAATGCAAACTGGTGCAGCCACTCTGGAAAACAGTATGGAGGTCCCTCAAGAAGTTAAAAATAGAACTACCCAAGATCTAGCAATTGTACGACTCGGTATTTATCCAAAGGATACAAAAAGACAGCTTTGAAGGGGTACATGTACCCCAATGTTTATAGCAGCATTATCAACAATAGCCAAACTATGGAAACAGCCCAAAGCCCAAATGTCCATCAACTCATGAATGGATAAAAAAGGTGTATACTGATACACAGACATTGGAATATTATTCAGCCATCAAAAGGAATGAAATCTTGCCATTTGCAATGACATGGATGGAGCTAGAGTGTATTATACTAAGCAAAATAAGTCAATCAGAGAAAGACAAATACCATATGATTTCACTCATATATGGAATTTAAGAAACAAAACAGATGAAAATATGGGAAGGGAGGAAAAAGGAGAGAGGGAAACAGACTATGAGACTCTTGACGATAGAGAAGAGAGGGTTGATGGAGGGAGGTGGGTGGGGGATGGGTAAATGGGTGATGAGTATTAAGGAGGGTGCTTGTGTTGAGCACTGGGTGTTATATGTAAGTGATGAATTACTAAATTCTAATTCTGAAAACAATATTACACTATATGTTAACTAGAAATTAAATAAAAATTTGAAAAAAAAATCAAATGGTAGTCTTTAACATAGGCAGTCTTTTTCTTTTCTTTTCTCTTTTTTTCTTTTTTATACCATGGACCTCTCTGGCTGTCAGGTAAAATCTCACTATTTTTCAATGCATAAGATATCTAGGATTACAAAGAAAACCAATTATGTGAAACAGAATACCCTAAATGTTTTTAAATGTATACCATAACACATTTTATTAACATATTAAATAAGAATATCTGGCAACAAGTTTATTAACTGGTATATTTTCAAAGTTGTAATGTGCATAATATTGGAAGGTATCTACTACAAATAACATGCACCATTTTTACTGGTGCCAGGCATGGGGACTGCTAATACTATAGTACTTCGACCCTAAATCAATTATTGAAGGAAACACTAAATTCAACTACAGTTTAGTGACAACAAACATTTTATTTTCCTCCCTGCCAGGTTCATAGTCCCCCTTTATTAATAGAGTCGAGGTTAAGAATAAGAGATGCTCAGGGATCTTATGCAAAAGGAGGTAAAAGTTGTGCCCCATATCTGTCTGACTGTCTGATCTTAGTTTGAGCAAAGCTGGCCAAATCACTTCCTTCTCCAATAGAGACTGCATTTGCCTTTTTGGCTTCTGTCCACTGGCTTTGATGCAAGTTCCTACCACAGAGATGAGCACTTAGATGTTTAAGAAGTACGTCTGATCAAATCCTCTAGGTTGGGGTCCCAAATATTTCTGAAACAGACATGCCAGGCTACATTCTGAATACCATTGCACAGAGTAACTAAAACAATCCCATTTTGTAGGAAGCTGCTGTCTCCATCTGCATAGGTACTTCCCTACAAATGTGGATTTAATATAAATTACTGACACTGAGTTCTGAAACATTCTCCCTGCTCTGCCAGAGAGCCTGGGGCAGGCTCTCTCTCTCTTGGATCGTAAGCACCTTTTCAGGGTACTTTTCTTGCCAAGAATAAGCAACACTTCCCACAGCCATGTCAACTGTGGTTCTCAAAATAAGATCCATTTTCAGAAAAAGCCAAAATCGATTTGTCTCTGAATTTCAAAACTGTACATCCAAGGCGTCTACACCGCTCTGCAGGCCATTTCCCCCTCATACTAACCGAAGTGCCATGAAAGCAAAATGGAACTGAACACATCAGCCTTGGGGGAATTCATCTGACACTTGGTTTGAACTCTCACAGAAAAGTCGCTACTACACAATGAAGCATTTCTCTAACAAACACAAATCATGTGAGCATGTTCGAGCCACATGTTTACAAAAGGAAGAAAGACCTACAAACCTGAGACCCAGTCTTACATAAAGATTTCTGCTCAAAAATAGCCATGTCTCCAGGTGCACGGGAACGGCATGAATTCGTTTCCGTTTGCAGCCCTTCTCCTGGACACACGCACACACACTAGTCACTCACACTTAGCTTTTCTTTACCTAGGTGTGCTCATCTGGAAAAGAGTGCTAAACCTTGCTTTTCAAACACCCTGCAATTTCCTTTATCTAGTTCTCCACCTATCCTGGTTCAGGGGCAGTTAATCTAGGAGATGGTTATAAGAAAGAAAATAGGCTGGGAGCAGAAGAAACCTCACAGATTTAAGGGTCAATCTGTGGATAAGAGTCTATCACAGTAAATTGCATCAGAGAAAAAATGTTTTTAAAATTTAGCACCGTATTATTCACTGTCATCGAGCCTAGAAAGGTGATTCTTTGCAAGGTTTGAGATCTTAGCTTTGAGACTGCTTTGGTTTTAGAGTAACCCAGAGGTTGCTGCTGGAGTGCATAAAGAATAAAAAGACTAAAGCTGAGGGCAGATTCTCTCCCCACCCTGAAATCCCAACAGCAACAAATGTAATTAATTAAGCCACCAGAACACTGTAGAGATGACTCAAGCTTCTCCTAGTGAAAGTTTGAAATAACTGACTCTACTCACTTAAAGATGAAGTGTTGAATTTTTGTTACCATAAGAAACGCATTAAGAATGTCTAATTAGTTATAGACATAAGAATGTCTAATGCCTCAGCATTATGCCAACAGCAGAATTTCCACCACACAAAGTTTCATGGGGCCACTGAGACCTCCATAAAATCCTCACCCACCAAGATGCCCCTAGGTACCTTCTCAGCTGAAGCGTTCAGTTCTCCTTCAACATTCTTTGACTGACTTGAGGGAGAAACTGAAGTCAGGCAAGTTCTAGCCTGTCAAAAGGATTGTGCAAAGGACTTACCTTCCCAAACCCAAACTGCAGCCTTTATTTCTGCCACCTTCTCCCCTGCAGTGATCAGAGGCAATTTTCTGTTTTCCCCCTCTGGGTCTTTACTGCTGTCCTGCCAAAACTGTCTTGCATCTGCTACAATAAAATACCTGCGATGTTTTCTAAAGCCAGCAGCTTACTGCCAACAGTCAACCCTCTACCCCACAGGCAGCGGTCTGGGAACTTTAGTCAAATTGTTGCAAGTTGAAGGCTAAGGTGGAATTTGGCTAAGGCCAAGGCATGGTTCCTTGGAGGGCAGACCCTCCTCTGGCTGATGGAACCAGCCTGCAGGAGAAAAGAACACTTTTGTTAAAGAGGCAGAAACAAGAGCAAGAGGTATGAGTATAGGGTTGTTATCCATCAAGAGTACCATGATGAATCCAGAGAGTCATGCCATTCAAAATGAAGGTCACCTATGGTGCCTTTGAATTCTCTCCCACTTCTCCCTGGCGTGGGCACTTCCAAGTGTGTTCTTATTTGGGTGGGAAGTGAAATTGATCACTGCTGCCCCCCCCCCTTTTTTTTTTGGAGGGGGAGGGAGGAGAGACTGTAAGAATGTTTAAGCTTTTGTTGAAAGGGCAAGGCTTGGGAAGATATAATGTAGAAATAGAAAGCTATCTACTCTTCAAGGAAGAAATGTGCAAATGTTTTTTTGCCCCCACAGTCTGAGTCGTCACACTGAAATAGAGGCTTTTGAACTGAACTGATTCTCAAGGACCACTCTGGTTGATACTCAGACTCACCCTACTCTGCCAATTTCCACCTTGGTTTCCATCTTTTAATTTGGGAAGAAAACTAGAGTGGAAATTAGAAAGGCAAAGAAGACAGTCCCAAGTGTCTTGCTTTAAGACACCTGATAGCCTCCAGACCTCAAAGTTACCAAAAACACAAAGTAATGCTTCTCTTTTACCAAAGGCATCACTCTCGGTCCTCCTAAGTGCCAAGTTTCTCTGGTGTATGTAAAATATAGTTATATTGCTTCTTCAGGAAGAGACCATAAAAAGGCAGGCAGATCTAGAGTCCCAGGTCAATTGCTGTCTTGACCTACTTACTGCCCAGGGACCTTGTATCTAAGGCGAGACTGTGTGAGCTCACCCTGTGCCCGACTGAGGCCATCTGTGGAATACAGTGTAGTGTGGGTGCATATGCCCACGCACACCTAGATTTAACAAACCATGGTCACATAACGCAAAGGGCCAATCAGCAGAATAGGACATCAGAAGATGTCTTCGTAGGACACACTCCGCCCCCTCCTTTGCTAAGCAGAGCAGGTATCATGTGAGTGAAGAAGGATGCTACCACCTTCTTCCCTGGCCACTGAGGAAACAGCAGAGCTCCAGTCAGGACATCCAAGGTGACAGGGATGTTGTGCTATACCCCCTGACCCCCACGGCAGGCAATGTTTGAAGTTGAGAGGGTGCACTGCCTCCTGAAGTTCTTAAGAGGGACACAAAGCTATACAAAAGGGACCCCTGCCAGCCACTAAGAGGTGAAATTATTAATTCCCTTTCATGGACATGATCACAAGCTTCCCTTGCTAACTCAGAATCATAACTTCTATTTGCTTGGCCATTTCTCTCTTCTAGATTTTATGTACTTTTGTACACATAGGCAAACATTTAAGTTGGTCTTTTATCCCATTCACCATCAGGGAAAAGTTGATGAACAGAAGTCAGATTCGAGTCCTGTTCAGATAGCCAAAGGGAGGGGGGCAGATACTCCAGCTATGAGCTGACACACTTGCCCTCCCAATAGTCTATAAATGAGTTGGCTGATGAAGGGCTGCTTGTGGCTTATCCTCCAGTTTAGCTCATGATCATATTTTGACTGCTTGGCTGCCTCTGTCTCTTTATGAGCCAACTTGGTCGCGTGGCTCAGAACTGAAAAGGTCCTTCATGCTACTTTGAGACACCAGGTAGTTCGAGAGCTCTTAGATACACACAGCCAACCCATGCAGAGGAAGAGGTTACTCACCCTCTAACCATGGCCTTCTGGGAACCCAAAGCTGACCCTTCACCCCAGAGCCTGTGCCCCATTAAATCTGGCCACCCAGCACCACACCCTCTTGGGCAAGCTTCATAAATCGCCTCACGTGCTGTGATTCCTAACTGCTCCTTGCTTGGGGAGTCCAGGCCTCAGCGTGCTCTGCTTCTGGTTGAGTTTCAGCACTTACGCAAATCAGGTTTCTGACTATGTCTGAAATTCCAGTGCATACAGGAATAGCAGGTTGCTTAATCTCTAAATTCAGAGCCAAACTCTTTTCTAAATACAGACAAAGGTGCTGCCTGGATCACATGGTAGATTAAAGGACCCACCCTTGCCAGTTCTGACAGGCCGACTTGTCAAGTACATTGCCGCCATCTTGTTTTCCAGCCCCGAACTCCCATGGGACACCATACTATACATATTTTCATACTTCCTCACTTGTTTCCATCTGTCAAACTGGGCCCCACCCCCATTCTTCTCCACTGACAGCATCCAATTTCCAAATACAGGACATAGACAGTGAAATGTCTTGGAGAGAAAAAAATTAATACTGGCCATTTTATTTTTCTTCTTAAACTACAATCTTCTTGTAAGAAACTCTTCTGTGTTTCTGCAGTAGACAATAAGCTACTTACTTACTCATTGCTCCATATCCAGGCCTGCAGTTTTGATACAAGTTAAACATGAGCAAGGTCACCAGATTTTCTTCTTCCCTTATTAGAAAGGACATTAACAATGAAATACTGTGCTGGGTTGAGGAGAACTCCATGTTCAGGGAAAGGCCGGTGGACCTATAGTAAGCTTTCTTAGATAGCAATAAAGGAACACTGTTCTGGATATGAGAAAACATGATATTCATTTCACTCTCTTTTTTATTACAGAAAACATCTTTTTTTCCCAAGTCCGATAACAAACAACACAGATTGTAGAATTCTGGCCAGCATTCAGTCCACAAAAGAGAAACAAGGAAGTGAATCATTTTTGTGTAAGTTAGCGGAGTTTCGTTCCCCATCAGACTCTTTCAGCAGGGGGCACCGTCACCATGTGGTGGGTCTCCCAGATGCCTTCACCAGAAGGTTCACCAACAAGGGGGAAGGAGGAAAACCCAACCACAACGCACAGTTCATCTGATGTTTCTTTCCCATTGATTGGACCCTGAAGAAAATCTTCCAATTTCCCTGCTCCTGAATCCACCCTTCTGGAGGCAATATTGCCTTTTAACAGACTGAGAAACTAAAATCAGTTTCCAAAACAACAGCTCATTCAAACTGTTGAGAACTTGAGCTGTGTCAACAACCCACTGAGCATTCTGGTCACGAGTGATATTAAAAATCAGAGGTCAGCAACTATTTTCTCTAAAGCGTCATAGAGAAACTATCATAGGCTTTGCAGACCTTATCTGTCTCTGTCCTGTATTCTTGTTTCTTCAGCCCTTTAAAATGTACAATACACATCTAGCTCCCAAGCCCTCTGAATACAAGCTGAGACAGGCTGGGTTTGGTGCACAGGCCACAGTGGGCTGACCTCTGACTGCTTCCAGAATGGATCCGAAAAAGGAGTCTGTCCCCCAGTTCAGCCTAAATCACAGGCAAAAGCACCTGGAACAGGCATGTAAAGGATGGGAGACAAAGGCGCCCCACCCAACTGATGGAGAGTCAGCCAGAAAGGAGACTTGGGGGTAGTGGGAACAGGAGAGACTGTCCCCCCTCCCCTCTACACACTGGGTATCGCTTTGGAAGGCAGAGAAGTCAGAGAGAACAAGAGAGCAGCGATAAGGTATGGGCTTGCCTTGACTAAGCACAGCCCTCCAGGCCTAAAATGCAAAGCCAGAAGATTTGGCTTCCCCAGCCCGATGGATGGACTCAGCCAGCCAGTAAGCGAAGCAGCTCTCACATCAACCTCCTCAGACACACCCCTGTGGCTAATATGGCATTCTCCAAAGCTCCACTCCAAGGGTGCCAGTACTCAGGCAGGACTATTCCACTGAAATCTTAAGTTCTCTATCTAATTCTGATGCTTCTGTCACTCTGACCACCCACACCATTTCTGATTGCCCCCAAGTCAGCTCAATTCCACTACTCTGACCACTTCGCTGGGGGGAAATGCATGTCCAATTATCCAGGCACCTATCAGAAGCAAGGCCTGGCAATGGCTCCAAAACCCAGGTTTGAGCTGCTCTTTATTCTGTTCCTCTTCTCATCTCACAAGCCCCAACAATGGAAAGGATGCTCTGAGACTTAGCTGTAACCACGGGAACCACAGATCTGTCTTTAAATTATCCTTGCGTGTGGCCGCAACCCATGGCCCTCCACATTTATTTTCTACTTCTGAGCATGAAGACATTACTGTGACAGTTTCCAATCCTCTGACCCTCATCTCCCCCCTGCGCCCACCATGACAAATATTTAGATGCACACTTTACTTTCCAATTCCCTGACTTAGAAGCTGAGCAAAGCAAGCCTGCCTTAATGGAGAAAACATTAGTGCATTCAGGCTTCACTCTGGATCCCGGTCAATTTCGAGATATTTCACAGCTGTTGTACATCTACTTCCTTTCTTGCAAAAGCCAGCAAAAATTAGCAAGCACCTTGTTGGCACTGAAATATAAAAATACAACAACGGTCAAGCCTGAAAATCAGTTTCTGGTTGGCTATCTTCAAACTATTTGTTCTAAAACAGTGCCTGAAGTTCATTTATCATCTGCCAAGTTTAAAATCAGTTTTAATTCAATGCTGCATGGTTTGGTAGGATTGTTTTCAAAGCAACCTCCAGAATATAAGTCATTTGGTCATCAAAGTAGTCACTGAGATAAAAACTCTTGCTTGGGCAGCTATCAGCACAATTCACGCTAGGTCTGTTTCTGATGTCAATATTATCTACTCGTTTCTCATATGCTTAAAAAAAATGCAAACATAGAAGTTGTGTTCAGAGAGAAGACAGGGTTCTCTCCCCAGCTCGGGTCCCCTCCTACCTGCTTCTGAGCTGATCAGGTGAGCCTTCTCTACTGTGCTTCACACCCACTTGAACAGGACAGGCTCCAGAGTTTGTCGTGCTTCATTTCCCTTCTCCATTCAGTCCTTTAAAGTCCCGGGTTATTAGCTATCAACAAAAATGTGAGCCATGCCAGGGCGTGCTCTGACTTCCTGCCTGCTCCCCACGCTCTACTGAGCTTAGGAGCAGATTTTCTCTCTCCTCCTCCAGCTTCACCTCCTGCGCTCGAGGGCCCCACCCACAGCACTCAGATCATTTTTCATTTATGAGTGCATCCAGCGAAACTGTGTGTAAGAGAATGAGCCAACCCCTGCCCTGCCAGTGTCCTGGAACCACGCTGCTAAAGGCGGCTTTAATTTTCCACGAGTATGGGGGAGCGTTAGCTTGTGGCAGAAGTCATCTGGGGTTTCCTCCTGCAGGTATCTGCAGACCAGACTTCCATCCACAAAGGACCCACACCTTGGTGATGGAGTTGTAAGAGCATCAGTATGCAGATGCCACAACCTGAAATACCCTGAAGATTTCAGGCACGAGACAACAAAAATACACTAAAAATGTGAAGCCCGGATGATCAGTGAAGAAACAGCACCCAGTGACCTATTTTACTTTGCACTTATTAAAAGGCCAGGTTTCTTACTGCATTTAAATGGGAATAAAAACTGAGACTTTAAATAATATTATAAAGAAGCCCACTGGTAAGTAAAAGACCATTTGTGTGTGTGTGTGTTTTAATGTTTATTTATTTTGAGAGAGAGAGAAACGGGAGGGGCAGAGAGAGAGAGAAAGGGAGAAGAGAGTCCCAAGCAGGCTGCATGCCAAGAGCACGGAGTCCGACGTGGGGCTTGATCTCACGAACCACGAGATCATGACCTGAGCCAAAATCAAGAGTCAGATGCTTAACCCGCTTAACTGACTGAGCCACCCAGGTGTCCCAGTAAGAGACCATTTGTAAAAAAAGAAAAAAAAGGAGCCCGTTGTCATGATGATCCCTAATCTATAAGTTTCCTACTCTGACAACACTTGCATCTTCCATTCTGGACCACTACTTGCAAAAATAGAGATTATGAACCAGCTCCTGAGAACACTTACCCAGCCGGAATGTCGGCAGCTACAAAGATGATAAGATTTTATCAGGAAATAGAACTTTGAAAAATAGGCTCCCCCAAACCAATACACATGTATCACGACTTCCACTACGTACAAAATTCACCTTATCTGCAGCTGGAGCAAAAGGGGTCATTCATGTACCACCAACCAGGTCCTGAAAACCCTATGGCCTTCGGAATAGATATGAAAATTTGCACAAAGCCATTAAAATGGGAATGTGTTATTATGAAAATACTGACAGTCTTTTAGTAGCTGTTCTTGTCAGGAACGAGAAAGGAGCAATTCCTCTGCTCATTGTCAGGCATGCTCGGGTCAGGGTTTAGAGTTAATGTTGGTCTGTTTTCACTCTCATCATTTATTTTAGAGTTTTATCCAATATGGATTTCCTTCTATGTTTCCTCGTGCTGTCTAAAGCTAGTCCCAATCACCAGGGGAAGTTCTTAAGTTTAAAAAATTGCTTTTTAATTTCCCTATATTAAAAAGCTGATGACTTAGGATCCAGACTTAAAGTCTGCTTCTTTCTTTAATTAGATGGTTACAATTTCCCCTAAGAAAAAATGCTATACATCTTCATATGTTTCAAGTGGGTTCTAGTCATCTAGTCTAGTCTAAGACCACATCCTTGAAAAAAAGTATGTGATCTGCTTTTTACAGAGGAGACCCAGAGAAGCAAGACACAAAGTCACTGGTAAATACATGATGTGTCACTGGCAGGGCAAAAAGAACTGACGGGAAGATCAGTTCCTAGTCTCTAAGCCCGAGAAGGGAACCCTGGACCGGTTCCAGTTTTCACATGCCAACCAGGAGCCTGAAGGTTGATTACATGGGTGCCCTTCTGGGATTCACCTCCCTAGTTCCAGGACAGTGGACTTGCTCTGAGTTTAAGCTAAAAGGAGGGGTTCTGTTCTTTAAAAAAAAATTTAAGGAGTGAGGGAAAAAAGGAGGTTACAATTTTCTTGATCCATAACCAACTAGTCTTAGAGGTAAAGTTTGCCTATATTCGCTGCAGTGTTAGTTTGTGAGATGGCCAAAAATCGATGGTGAAACCAGTTATTCTGCCCGCCTCCTGTTCTCTCAACCAAGGGTGGATAATATATATTATATAATTTTGCTTTAAGGGGAATTGCTGTTACATTTACTCACAGAAGTAGCCATGCAGCCTGTACTAGACAAATACACAGGCCATTAGAGACATCTAACCATCCAAGGTTCTGGGGAAGAGGAGATTTGGGTCAAACCTCCCATGGTAGAATTGGAACTCTGCTTTCTTCTCTCACTTTTACACCTAAGGCTCTCCCATGAGCAAAAGCAGAAGGGTAACAAACAAAGGCAGCATCAGAAGGACAGGGAGCTAGAGAATGTTCCAGAAATCCCTAACAGAGAAAGAAATCAACAAGCCAAAGGACACTCTGGGTACACACCCCACAGAATTGAAAGCAGGGACACAAATGGCTATACACACAACCACGTTTACAGCAGCAATTCCCAAAAGGTCGAGGCAACCCAAGTGCCCATTGACTAATTAATGGATTAAAAAATGTGGTATATACATAAAATGGAATACTACTCAGCCCTAAAGAGGAGATTCTGATGCATGCTACGACAGGGATGAACCTCGAAGACATTATGCTAAGTGAAGAAAACGGGCACAAAAAGATAAATGTCCCCTGATTCCTCTTATGTCAGGTACCTAAGGGTAACCAGATTCACAGGGACAGAAAGTAAAATGGTGAATGCCAGGGGCTGGAGAGAGGGGAGAATACAGAGTTACTGTTTAACGGGTACAGAGTTTCAGTTTTGCAAGAGACGATGTTCTGGAGACAGATGGTGGTGGTGGTCACACAACAATGTGGTCACATCTAATGCCATAGAACTGCATACTTAAAAACAGCTAAAATGGCGGGCAACTAGGTGGCTCAGTCACTTGAGCGTCCAACTTTGGCTCAGGTCATGATCTCGTGGTTCATGAGTTCAAGCCCTGCATCAGGCTCTGTGCTGACAGCTCAGAGCCTGCTTTGGATCCTCTGTTCCCCCCTCTCTCTGCCCCTCCCCTGCACGGTCTCTCTCTCTCAAAAATAAAACATTTAAAAAAAAAAAAAGGAAAAAAAATAGCTAACATGGTAAATTCTATATTACATACACTTTTATAAAGCTAATGGAACCTGCATCTTCTCTGCAATTGCCCCTTGGCCAGTCGTATGACTATCATGCTTCATATTATTAAAGCCACAAAGTGAAAAGACTACCCCTTGCCAATTCATAAATGACTTGACAACAACAGGAAGCACTAAAATTGCCTCCTTTCTTTTCCCCATCCCCCAGAATGTTGTGAACTCCACCCATGTGCTCAGTTTGTTTCTATATTCTGTGACGGGAGAGGATAATGTCGGTACTGATGGGCAACACCCTCAGACTTGTTCAAGCACGGAGAGCCCTGGCCTGGCAATGTGAACAAACGGCTCCCTTCCAACCTGGCCACCAAGGCAGCTCTCGTGGAGGTCACACACCCCTCTCACCTCGCTCAACTCCAGCAGCACCCACTGATACCATCGTGTTTTTTTGGTCCCTACTTGTATACAGAACTGGTTTTTGTTTGTTTTTGCAATTGAATCTGAGACCAAAAGTCCGGTGGATGGAGCGGCTTTTGGCTCTCTGATCAGCCCTTCTCAGTCTCCATGCTCAACTTGCCTCCTCCCTGCCGGCAACCAGGTGAGACCAGAATGGGCATGAGCGTCTCTCCCCCCGCCTCCCTGGGTCACACCCCCACTGCCAAGCAACTACAACCAAGTGAGAGCCTCTAGCTCCTCAATCTCCATCTTCTTCCAGAGCTTCAGACCCAGACCTCTGCCTGCCTCCTGCCCTGCTCCACCCGCATGGCGGGTAGCATCTCACACTCAGCGTGCCCTGAAATAAAAACCATCATGCTCTCCCTCAAACCAGCCCATCCTCCTATATTCCCTCTTTTAATTAATGCCCACCCCTGGTCACCCAGCATTCGAGTCCCCACCCACCACCCTCTTTCCTTCGCACTTCGTGGTTGGTTGGGTCCCGTCTGCTCCACTTTGTACGTCTTTCGTTGTCCCCTCCCCTGTATTGTGTCATGTTTAGGGTCTTCATTCCGAACTCTTCTCTGTTCCTCAGTTGTCTACCCCTCCAATCTATCCTGCACACAGAGACATCCGCTGGCAAGTATGTAAGATCTGCTTGATAATTTCTCACCGCTCTAATAATTTCTCATCGCCCGAAGGATGAAGTCTTAATATCTTTACTCTTGATCTAGCCCCATTGCCTGCATCGTGAAACACGCGGCTACTGCTCTTTTTCATCTGTTTATGCTTCTCACATATACCAGTGCTTTTCAACAGGGCAAGAGTTTACGCCCTGTGGGAAGGAGGAGGGCTTGCTACTGACATCTAAAGGGTAGAGGTAGTGCTAAACATCTGACAATGCGCAAGACAGCCCTCTGCAACAAACAACAGAGGATATGGGTTCTTACGGCGTTGGATTACACTGTATTTATTACCACAATGGCTTCCCACTCTGGGGCTGCAAGCATGCATGTTGTCAGGTGCAGAAAGTTACATGAATGAGACAAGCAGGTTAGGCAAGAGCAA
Organism: Panthera tigris; assembly: GCF_018350195.1. Taxonomy (NCBI): domain Eukaryota; kingdom Metazoa; phylum Chordata; class Mammalia; order Carnivora; family Felidae; genus Panthera; species Panthera tigris. The sequence goes on from NC_056660.1 coordinate 212,681,659, forward strand.
CAGGGGTGGTGAAAACTGGAGCAGCCATCTCCGTCCTAAAGAACTCAGAGTCAACATTCCAAAAACCCTGAGCTGAACCAATGCAGCTTCTACGAGGCTCGTGAGCAGAGGTGAGGACTGCTCACTTCCCTGGCACTTGCTCCATTAAAAGTGCTGGATCAACATTTACTAGAAAGTTCCCTTTTGTATTTCCTTCAGAGTGCTACCTTCCCCTAAATTCTAGCGAATAAATGGGAAAACAGGACAAAGCTCTCTTCATGTCAGATCCTTAAAGCAGTTTCACTGTCCTTTTGAATGTTTTTTTCTCAAGGGTTCTTTCTTTGTACAATTCATTACCCTACTCCAGTTTTCCCACAAATACATTCAACAAAGTGCCAGTTTGAGAAGATGCCCTGTGGAAGAAGGGCTCCATGGTCCAATACGTTCGAGAAGTGTTGCAGACTAGCTCTCCCTTTAACTAGTGCATCCAGATCTTACTTTATCAAACAGCTCCCACACATTTTATAATATAGCTGATTAATAGCAAACAAGTGTGTTGAGGACTTTTCAAACACTCTCCAGCATTCTCCTTGGCCATTTGATTTGCCCTTCCATCTAGATGGGGCACTCTTTGGTTTAAACTTGCACATGGGTGCAGGAAAGTTCCAGCTGTCCCTAACTCCGTCCCCATCTCTGAGGCCAGGATGGGTCTCTTCCCGCTTTTCCCATCTTCATAACTTGCCTCCACATCTACAGGAATGTGGGCACATTGAAACTTCCCAGCTTTCTTCGGGAAGGAGCTGTCTTAGGAAAAGATGGAGGGAGGAAATGAGAGCTATGCTATGGTCAGTGGTTGCAATCGAATAGGAGGTACCCACTGGCATGCCCCAAGGACTTGGGATCTTGGACAATGACACGTGATTCTTAGGCCCAGCCTTACAAAATCAAGGCCCATTGATGAGGATTACGTCAGTCCATTCAAAAAGAAAAGTGTGTCTCTTCTGCACCCAGATGGAGGAAAGGACCAATCATTTTGGACAAGGAAAGTCTAACGTCAGAGGAGTAGAAAGTCTTTATGACACACACCACCAGAGACATGTTTGCCATACTCCTCCACAGAGAGGTGGACCAGCCCATGCCCTGACTTCAAGGCATTTGTACCTCCTCAGACCCTAGCCAAGGACAAACTGCTTAGACCAACCAGCCACTGGTCTTAGCCACAAGAGTGGTGCTTGGTCCCCACTTTCTATCCTGGCTTGTCAGTCCAATCAATCCTTTGAATTGAGGCAGTTTCTTTCATAGAAATGGAGACGTTTTTGCTTTTGGAAGCTAAATCCACCCCCATCATAACTTGAACTCACTCCTGGGAAACCTGCCCCAGACCTGAGGACCCCCACAGACCAAGCCATGAGTGTTGATAACTCACACTCAGCTGAGCACAGGGAACAAGCAGTTTCCTTAGCCAATGTCACCAGCCACCTTCAGCTCGACACCTCTCTGTAATGCCTCTCATGGCCTTGGGCTCTCTAAGACATCAATTTCTGTGAGCATCTCTGCAGACATTTCCCCAAAGATTTCCATAAGATTCGCTACCCCTCAAGACCAGAATCAGACAAGTAATTAATAAGGGTCTCCTGTAAGCACCTGTGCAACGTGAATTTGCTGGGCAGGCAAGACCCTGTTCATTAGAAAAGATTCCCACCACTTGCCATGCAACACGTGCTGAATGAGAAGTGACAGATACAGGCAGTCAGGGCTCCAGGATTCCCACAGGGAGGTGTCATGATGGGTGGGGTAATCAAGAGTGACTTCCACAGGAAGTGGGTCTTATAGAAAGTCTTAAAGTCAGCTTCTTGGTCTTGGCTTTTCCCACAGCTCCACACTTCTCCCAGATAAATAGAGAGTGGGCTACGTCTCATAGATGCGGCTTCTGGAGACAACTGCATTCCAGCCAGACCCACCCGACCTGACACACTGGCATGGTGAGCAGAACATGCCAAATGGCAGGCTTGTTAAACAGGCATTCTGGAAAGGACCGCTGCCAGCCAGGTTTGGGATCAGATTGCTGCCCATGCCACTAGGTGTGTATGAACCAGATAAGCATGACAGAGGCCACAGTCACAAGTCCGCTAGAATGCCACACAGGGGAAATAAAAACAGCAGGCAGGGTTTGGAATCTCCAGCCTGCTGTATTTTATTTTCACTGCACTGATATCGTCCAAGAGTGAAGGTGTTGCCATCCACTTGGCTTTCAGAAACTTAAGGTGACGCGGATGATTCGTTACTCCCTAACAATCCCACTGAGGCAAGGGCGCCCCAAACACACATAGACTGTAGAGTTACACAGAAGACTCAGGGCAGAGAGCAGGGTTCTGGGTAGTGTTCTCCTGCAGCAAGAGACTAAGCTTAATTTTGACTCCTGCAGAGGTGCTGAGTGGTCAAGGGAAGCCACTGATGCTACATCACTTGGGTCACCGGATCAGAGTGCACACTCCAAAAACCCTCCACACCGTGCGATCATGTGATCGGGCTGCAGGTGCACCTCAGAAGGTCTGGTGAAACGTGTTGGAACTGGACATTTTTTTTTTTTTTTAAAGCAGTTTCTATAACTAGCCAACTCCTCCCCCGCCCCCTGCCCTGTCTTCTTGGGCTCTTCTGTAAGCTTAATAGTGGTAACAGAGTTCCCTGTGGTGCTTTGGGTTTTAAAGGTTTATTGCACCCAGTCTGTAATTTTCAGATCTCAAAATAATTCCTGTTAAAAAAATACAGTCCCCTAAGCTTACCAAGTCTACATTATGATTAAAAATTATTAGAGTTTTAGGGCACCTGGGTGGCTCAGTCGGTTAAGCATCCAACTTTGGCTCAGGTCATGATCTCGCGGTTCGTGGGTTCGAGCCCCACGTCGGGCTCTGTGCTGACAGCTCAAAGCCCAGAGCCCGTTTCAGATTCTGTGTCTCTCTCTCTCTCTCTGCCCCTCCCCTGCTCAATCATGCTTTCTGTCTCTCTCTCTCTCAAAAAGAAATAAACATTAAAAATATTATTAGAGTCTTTCTTATTCAAGTAGGAAAGGGTGGGTGAGGCCCTTGGAGGAGGAAACCCATCAAAAGCCACATTAGACTCAATGACATGTTTGGACTCAAATGTACATTAAGGTATTTCTCATCTTTACCAGGAAGAATCTACTCTTGGAATCATGCATGGTTCCGTGGGGGGTAGGAACTTGTCTTACAAAACCACAGTTTTCAGAAGCAACGGTGAGGAAGCTGGGTCATACATGGAAATTTCTTTCTCTGAGCCTCCAAACAATTAGTTATTTGTTTCCCGTCCCCCCTTTTTTTCCCACAAGAAGAATTTCTCTAAATAACTGGAGACTTCCCATGGGAATCAGGCGATGGTGACTTCCAGGTCTTAAACGTTATCTAAAACAGTTTAAAAACAAAAGCCCCAAGAATGTGCCTGCCTAACTTCGTAACAATGAAAACCCTGGCAGTAAGAACAGCAGCCAAAGCACAAAACTGCAAGTACCTCACGGGAGGGCGATGCCTTGGCTTGTACTCAACCAAGAATAGTGTGGTCCTCCCAGCACTGACCAATGAGAGCATAATTTTTAAGACTCAGGGAAAAAAGGTTCACAAAAGCTCTTCACATTCTAATAAGTAGACTATCAGACTCCCAAAGAAAATAAACTGGGCTCAAGAACTTCAGAAATTACTTTAGCTGCAACTTTTCATGACATACACCTCAGATTTCAGAGAGCCGAAGGGGGGCTGGACGCTTCACAGAGCACTGCAGGCTGAGAGCACAGACTACGTCTCACGGTTTAAGGAACTTCCCCAAGTTGCCAACCAAACCAGGTCTGCCTGTTCCTTTCCTTCCTAAATCCTCTGTTCTCTCCTCTCCGGCACCGTTTTCTTAACATGTCCCGTTTGTCACAGAGTCTCTTAGGAGGGACAGCACATTTTGTGCAAAGAGGGAGCTTCGGTTGGACCACGGCGGGTTAAGAACCTTCTCTGCTTACTCGCTCCGTGAAGAATAACAGACCTCAACACCTTGCCTTCCGCGTCTGAAAAAGTACAATGCATTTTCAGAGTCGTCGCTAAAATAGAGAGATGGTGGTATCTGGGATCATCTCAGCGCCGACCACATAGCAGGCATTCGATGAACTATGGTTACAGTGACCACTGTATGAGACCCGCTCATTCTACCCCTAGTCCTTGGCATTTCAGTCTCCTCTTAGTTGTTCTGCTAACCGAATTACACACGGCTTGTCCTGCTTCCAAACATTCCTGGCTTAACTGAAAGTGACAAAGGGGAAACTGGGAAGGGAAAGCAGAGGGCTCGGTGAAGGGCAGTGTGAAAAGATCCAGGAGTCGGTGCTGAGTGTTCCCCCAAAGGGGATGCCAGCTCCAATCAAGCCACCGTTTACTTGACAAGAGGAGCGAAGAGGGAACCACATGCTGCCCAGGGTTTTCCCTGAAAAGCCACACAAAACGCCCACGTGGAGCTGTCAAAAAGATCCAGGCTTCCACTCGGAAGGGCGTGGCACTTTGCTTCTCAGGAGCGAGAGCTTCATCTATCTTTTTTTTCCAGATTACTTCCTGTCAGGATAGGCGTGAGTCAGGTCCCTTTTTTTTTTCTTTTTACTTGATGAAAAAATGGAAGAGAAAAGAAGTGTAATGATTAAGGCTACTCTAAAAATTAAAGGAGAAGCCTGAACTAGATTAGCTATGCTACTTGAAAAGAAAGGTTACCTGAGAGCCCCTGGAACTCCCAGGAGAGCCACGGCTGTCTTTCCTTGTCCCTTCCATAGACTCTATAATATGTCTCGAGGGAGAACTCTGAAGTACCCAGAATGATGTCCGCAAATGATTTCCAGATGGTTCTTTCCCTGACTTAACTTCTCAATCCCAGGAACTCTGTGTGCTCACTGAAGCTGGTTCCCTGTTACCTGTAGGGGGTTGACATTTGCAACTGAATGTGCCAATAACCTTTTACTCAGCTTGTCACCTCTCCTTTCCCCAAGGTACTCCCTTCAGCCTCATGGGCACCTCCACTCTGAGCTCTTGGGAAACCCGGTCAGAATTTCTCTGTTCTTTCCGTACATCCTCACATGGAGGGGGACCGTATTTCTTATTTCCTTTCTAGCCCTCCTTGGCTATAGGTTTACAAAATTCTCCACGTGCCAGGTGTTAAATGCCATAAGCATCCCAATCCTGGATCGAACGCAAACTCATCTGACTGTGGCCACCAAACTGTTCAACTGGCTGACCCCACCTTCCTTGCCAGCTCCACCTGGTTTCCTCTGTCTTTCACAACAGGCCACTGTGTCCCCACCCTCCCTCAAGTGGTAAAGACGGTCTTCATCAACCTTTGCTCCCAGCCACATGCTTCCCAAGTCTGCAAATACTGCTACTAAGTTTATAAACAGTTACACACGAGCTGTCCCTATCATGGTGACAATTAGCACCAGGACCTTCAGTAAATACTGACAGATTTTGATAGGAGGCTCACAGCTCTATCCCATTTCACCCTCAAGGAAACTGCCCCATCAATCCTGGAGCTCCCTCCCTTCCTTCGGCATCTGGACACCACGTTTTATCTCTGGCCAAACAAAATGCTCTTGCCCAGGGACAGCCGGGAAACTTGCTTCGGCACTTGCAACACCTCGCAGATTACAAGGCCTTCAAAGAGTTGGAAGCAATGAACACCCAGGGGTCCTTGAGAAAAACCACTGAACACATACAGGAGGCCACAGCTTTGCAAAAGTTAACACTCAGATCGGGGCAAGCCCAGTCTAAAAATAGGTGCACCTGAAGGAGGAAGCTGTCAGAAAGCATCAGAAAGCACAGGAATGCCACCACACCTACCTCACAGGGTTCGTTTGCTGGGCTGGGACAGCCGGGGCCCTGGGTTTGTAGACATACAAAAATGGCACAGGTGTACTCATTCACCTCTTGCTCCAAGGCAATCAGGAACCCAGTGGGAGGAGAAATCAGGCTCAAAGCTGGCTGAGGGCACACAAAGGTACTCTCCCATTCAATACAACAGCACTTGGAGTGGAGAAGCCAATACTCAGACACACCAATAGTATCTGAATGACAGCAGGAAGATGTGTCCAAGCAGGGCACACATGGCTGCCAACATGGACACCAACGCCCTGTTCTAGAATGAACCATGGAGGAAGGCTTTTTGTAAACACCGTGTACTGCATCTAGAAAACGTCCAGGGGGAAAAAAAAATGAAAAAATTCCAGCACAACCCCCCTCAACTGTTGTTTGCCTACCCAGGATTCAGCCTTCAGATTTTATGAGCATTTGCAAACAACAGGAGAAATATGAGCCCCACCCCCCCCCAACAACAGCCCCCACACATGGATGTTGAGATGACTACAGCCCTTGCCAGATCAGCATCCAATAAATTCTTCTTAAAAAGCAAGAGGCTCTCAATAAAGGGTTTTTGAACAAAGCACTGGTCTGAAGGTTCCCTGTAAAAAGGAAATTTTCCCCATTGACAGAGTGAAAACAGGACTGTGCTCAGAGAGGGGCCAAGAGCTCATTAACCTGTCTGCCTACTCCTGATCCTTTGCTCTATTTTTCCAAAACCTGTCTGAGACTAATATTTGTTTCTAAGCAGGCTAAATGTTGAAACAAAAAACATTTTTTTGACCCATTAACATATACTTATGCAAGAGCACATTGACAAGAGAGACACACTCACACATGCAGATCAGAGCTCCCTTTCTCTTACACATCCTTCAGCCTTTGGTCTTTGAAACTCTCTGCCCTGTACACACATCAAAAGGCATGCTCATGAGTCTTCAGAGTGTTTGCAGGCAAACTCAGAAATAACCTTCTCTTCGGAGACAGCAGGGCTAGTTTGGAGAGTTCACCCACCTCTTGGTAGAAACATCCAGATACAAGGCTCTGATAAGGATGGTCCTCTAAGTGCCCAGAGGATGAGTAGCAATGCATCTAGGAGGCGTGCTGCCTCTGAGGGACCACCACCCAGCACAGAAGGTCTGTGGCTAGTTAACTGGGTAGTCTGAACGAAATCTGGAGGAGGCCACAGGGCCCCTAGAGAGGATCAACTGTCGTGGGCACAGGCTCATCAATTCCTTTGCCAGGGCTTGAGAGGATAATCTAAGAAAATCTGGATGTTACAAATAAATGGTAATTTTCCTCACTAGAGCACAGGGAATGGGAGAGTAGGGGACATCTCTTCCCAATGTTCCCTTGCATCACTGCACAGTTCTGGAAACATCTAACACAACTGTTCTGAGAAAGTAAAGGTGTCTGGTGAAGCCGCCGTAGAGCTTTCAAAACAAACAGGAATTCATGTCTCAAACTTTGCATCTCTCCCCGTGACAACTGGGCACGTTTTCACCATTTAAGGCTTCCTCCGCGTCCTACATTTTGCTCAACTCAACCTCTGTATATGCTAATCCCCACCAGCCTTGCTCTAAATATTTTATGCTGTCCCCACCTCCCTTACAAGCACATGTCAGAATTACTGAGGCTGCGAGGCTGGGTTCAGGTTTGCTTCATCCAGCTTTCCATGTCAGCTCTGCACCGGGAGTGGTATCTACACAAGGTGGCCTTGATTTGAACTGAGTTTTCCAGCTGGAATGAAACCACCTTTGTCCCGCAATCATTGCTTCAGTTTCTTCACCTAAGAGCACAAGATTAGCAATGGCGCCAGATTTCCTTGGGTTACTCTCATATTTACATCTGTCCTCCAAAAAATTTTCCCGGTTGTGCCCTGAGACATGCACCACCCACTTACAAAATGTGCCTTTTCAAAATGAGATCCTTGTGTTTTATTCCTAAAATCTTTAGTACGAATCACTGGGAAGGATGGTGGAGGTTTTTGCCATCCGTGACTTCAATTTACAAAACTCCCAAATTTTTAATGTTTTGGAAACTGCATGTGCCACTTGAACTGAGAATTTTCCTAGCTGTTCAATTCTGGGATCACGTGGCCTTGGAGAACTCATCGAGGCCCTCTGTGGTTGCGTTGGTGCTGCTAAAAAGTTAGAGATACTGACATTTGTGTCACTGAGAGGCAGGGAGTATGAGTGACATCTGGCTCCAGCTCTCAGCAGTAGAGAGAATGCTGGGGGTGGGGACACGGGGGGTGGGGGGGTGGGGTGGGGAAGGACAACGACCCAATTAAAATGCAAATGACTCCTCTGCCTGTTGCTGCTAAATGAACTCTGAAGGAAAATCAATACATAGACCATGAGCCCCTGGCCACATCAAGATTTCAAGATGACCAGAAAAATGCAAACTAACCTAAGACCCTTCCTGATGACTTTATCTCTGATGTGTAAGCTCTAAACCCTAGTCACGGTGAATCAGGTGCTGAAGCAAGGTTTGGCTTGTTTTCCCCAGTCACCTTGAGTTCCTTCAACTTCAACCTGTGTACTCATTTGATAATGGAAACTACCCATGTAATTTCCAGCAAAGAAAGACAAAACCCATGCTGGCAGCACAGAGTGGGGAGGATGGCCTCACACAGTGTGACTGTGGTTTCTTTAAAGGACAAGACGGTTAAAAAACTGTGTGCCAGACACTGTGTCCAGAGTTTGAGCATGTAATTCTTGTAATAACTTTTAGAACCTTTTTTTTTAATGTTTCATTTTATTTTTGAGGGAGGGAGGGAGAGAGAGAGATGCAGAGAGACAGAGAGAGAGAGAGATGTGGGGGGGTGGGGATGGGGGACACAAAATACGAAGCAGGCTCCAAGCTGTCAGCACAGAGCCGAAGGAGGCGCTCGAACTCACAGACCAAGAGATCATGACCTGAGCTGAAGTTGGTGGCTCAACCGACCAAGCCACCCAGGAGCCTTCCCCCCGCCTGCCCCTTTTTAAAAATGACTCTTAAGAGTCTTAATGTTTGTTATCTTATCCAGTTTTACAGACCACCAGTCAGAAATACCAATTATGTTTGCCTGATGTAGCCCCACTGATAAGAGGGTCATCAGCTAATTCTTGGGTTTTGTGTTCCTTTCACTTCTATACACTATTCTTCCAATCAACATATTACTCTCAAGTCTATTATTTTCAGACCTTGGGCCTCCACTCGCTACTTTTTTCAAAAGCAATTGGAAACCCGAAGACTGAAAAGGTATATACAGTGTATTTCTTATAAAGAAGAAAGATGCTAACCCTTTCATCACTTGTTACTTTTGTTATCTTTGTGCTCAGCACATGGGACCCAGCTGATGAAAGTCCTGATTTAAGAGAGGCACTTTGTGGGAATGAAAGGTTCTGCTCCATGCACCCCGCTGTGTGGGCTTCAACCAGTATGCTGGAGTCTAGAGGAAAGGCTTCTGCTATCAAAATGTAACTTGGGAAAATGCCATCACGCTGGACGGACCCTCAGGTTAGCCCAACGCTCAGCTGTACGACCTCGAGCCAGAGCAGCAGAGCAGGGCAGATGGGGCCCGGCACTCAGAGGAGCATGCGCGTGTCCCTCTGGATCCACGAGGCACTAGGTACTGAGGATGAGCACTACTCATCTGATCTTGGCATGCTGCGGCCCAGGCTGGGGCTGGGACCAGGGTGACGTTTCACAGAAGATGTATCTTGGCTTGTCAACCCCCATTTAGTGGAAAATTGGATCACCCTCATTTCTCCTATTCCCTTGCAGCCAGAGTGCAGGCCCAGGAAGCTACTTTCCACCAAGCAGACCTGGATGCACAAGTGGGCGGCGTTCCCCCACCGAGACCGCAGCCTCGTGGAGGTTAAGCGCTCCTGCAGAGGCACATGATTCTGGCGCCCTCTCCCTAACGTCCTGGGCCGGGGCTGCGGATTGGCTCTTGTCCTGGCTCTGCAACATCCGAGCCTGATGCTGGTCCCTCCCGGAAGTTCTACGAGCCACCTGCTAACTAACATCCTTTACTGCATCCCTTTCTGCTTAAACTAGCGACAGGAATTTCTGTTGTTTGCAGCCAAAAGCCCTGCTGGGCTCAGCAAGGCAGAAAGCAGAGGGATGACAGGGAGCAGGGAGGGCAGCGGAAGCCAGCTGGCGGGAGCAGGGCAGTGCCACATGCGCTAAGTCAGGGCTTTTCCATCCAGTGCCGTGTGCCCAGTGAGGCCACACGGCATCATCCGCAGAGCACAGGCTTCAGTGCTGGCTGGACGCGAGCTACAGTCTCAACATGACTGCCTAATCTCTGTATTTGCTGGGCAAGTTTCTCATATTCTCGGAGCCTGAGTTCACTCATCTACAAAATGGGAACAATGCTATTTACTTAATAGGGTTGTGGGGAGAGTAAAACTAGGTAATGTATGTAAACAGCCCAATATATAGGGTCTAGGGACCAGGAGTTATACCAGAAATAATACAGCTACCCGCTGCCCACCGCCCCCCCACCTGCCGCCAGCCTTCACTAACTGATTTGGCTTACATGTTAATATAGAGAAATACATCTATTGTGTCAAAATCTAAGATTATATTTTTCCCTAAAATTATCCTCAAAAAAGACAAAGAGGTCTTATATTTGAGTCTATAACAGTTATATTGTGAATCTCCCTTTCAATTAATTTGGCAAATTATATTTGGAGAAGACACAATGGTCTCAGGTCAACTGATGACATTTTAGATGTTTAGAGAGGTAAGAACTGGTTTAAAATAAAGGGGGAGAATAAATTCAACAATGAATTTAACAACTATTCCGGGGGGAAATGACCTCACAACTTAGGCACTGGATTTCTTTGTAGCCAAGTAGCATGGTGGTTAAAAGCATGAACTGTGGGCGCCATGGCTGGGTTTGAATCCTGGCTCTGCCTTTCATGAGCTATGTGACTCTGAGCAAGTTTCTTGACCTCTCTAGACCTTGACTCCCACAGTAGTATGAGATAATAAAGGTATCTTTCTCATAGGTTGTTTTGAGGAGTAAGTGAGCATAATACATGTAAACACCTATGACTGTTTTTGGCACACGGTAAATGCACGTAAATACAAGGTGTTCTCAGTTATAGGATGAAGGGGTAGGAGAACTGTGCCAAGGTTACACGAATGGACTCTTGCGGTCTTGGAAAAAAGGTCCAGTGATAGCACTGTATGTGGATATAAAAATTGCTGTCTCTTAAATAGTAAAGATGGAAATGAAGGTGACTGATACACTCTGAAAAATGGACTTCTTGGACTTAAAATGGGGCTCTGAGTCTGAACAAATTTGCTTTATAAAGTATATGAGTGTGAGAAAGAATATTTGAAATTAATATATCATTTACATTTTAAATGGGATTTTAAATATGTGTGAATTAAATTGATAAAACAGACAGTACAGACACGACTACTTCAGGTACACTGACACATTATTGGTATGCTGAATATTATATGATTAGTGTACTAAATATACTATTTCATGTATATTTATGTTGGCCAAAAGCCTTTTTGTAGATCTTCTTATGTGTGGGGCTTATATTCCATGATATATGGTAAAAGAAAATGTTCTTACTCCTTCACCAGCATAGAAAATTCAAACTGATATCAAGAAACATCTTAAACCATATGTCCCTGCTCTCTTAAATTAGTGCTCTTATAACCCCATTCCTGTTTTTTTTTTTTTTTTAGATTTCAAACAAAAACAAGCAGCATCAAAGCAAAATAAAATAAAATGGAGGGAAATGTAAAATATCTTCATGTGTCTTAAATATACATAACATCCAAAATGGATAAAGATGTTCCCCAACTGTATTTATCAGATGCCTTCATTATGCCTTCATTTTCTTGGGGGTGGGGATAAAAAAAATCCAATGAACATAATAAGATTTTCTGCATTCATAAAGCGTGGAACATGATACACAGAAAAGATTATATTTCACGGGGTCTTATCTCTGCTTCACTGGAAATGGAAAGATGAATTTAGCCAGATACTCCATAGCATGTAGTTTTAGTGGTTCTTTTGAAGGAGATACACAATAACCTTGAAAGGCTTGTCAAACATTTATGATGTTTATGACGTATGAAGGAGAATCCAAAGGGTTACAAATGAGGCCACTTAAAGTGCTAAGAGGGGATCATAACTCAACCGCCAACAAAGACAACTATCTATTCTCACAAAATAGCCCCTTTATGTTGACCTTGTTTGTCCTCAGTTCTGTTTGAATGTGAGTACAAACTCTTGCTAACCAAGCATTCTACCCAGAATTGGTTTCTACAGTTCTCAAAAATTTAGACAGAATTAAATACAGTTCTTATTGGGTATCAGACTATCCAAATGTGGAAAAATAAATCCAAACCTTCTGTTCAAGACATTGTAAACAGCCTCTTAATAGATTTCCCAAATCATTGCTAAAACCAAACTAATTAAGACATCATATGAGGCACATTTCACTTGTGTGGAATCTCAGTTAAAATTATCTCGATTTCCTACTTAGCAACACACACACACACACATTCTCTCTCTCTCTCTCTCTCTCTCTCTCTCTCAAGAACCAGGAAGAATCATTAAAGTTAGTCCAATAATTGGAAAGAAAGAAAAAAAAAGATGGACATAAAAGAATGGAGTGATGTATAACTGTACTGAGGAAAGATATTTGGTAACAATAGTCAAACCTTTCCTACATTTCCAAAACCCGGTAACAAAGGTTACTTCTTCTTCTCCTTTTTTTTTTTTTTTTTTTTAATGTTCATTCATTTTTTGAGACAGAGTGTGCCAGTTGGGGAGGAACAGAGAGAGTTAGGGTCAGAGGATCCGAAGCAGGCTCCACTCTGACAGCAGCAAGTTCGATGTGGGGCTCAAACTCACTACCCATGAGATCATGACCTGAGCGAAAGCAGATCAAGTGGATCAACTGACTGAGCCACCCAGGCCCCCCAACAACAAAGGTTTACTTCTAGCAGATGGGCCATTTCCTCCAGGCTCTGACTGGGGAGTTCCAAGCGTTTCAAGTCATCTAAAATGTTGAGAACTGATGCTGCCAAATTCAGCATCATCAGAAGGCACACAGTATTTGAATAACGCTGCTGTTACTCTGGGAAGCTCTCAACAGGGAGGTGAACTCCCTCTCAAGACGACACATTTCTGGGGCGCCTGGGTGGTTCAGTCGGTTAACTGTCCAACTTCGGCTCAGGTCATGATCTCACTGTTCGTGAGTCTGAGCTCCGCATACGGTTCTGTGCTTACAACTCAGAGCCTGGAGCCTGCTTCAGATTCTGTGTCTCCTTCTCTCTGCCCACGCACGCTCTCTCTCTCAAACAAACAAACAAAAAGATGACACATTTATGACCAAGAAGAATATGCAGAAAACCAGAATGGGGTAATATTTAATGGTGTTTAGGCGTCTGCTGGGTTGGAAAATGCAAACATCTTTCAGTGAGACTCAACTCAACTCAACCCAAAAGTAGGAAAAGACAGGCCAAAACACAGATGAAGATTCCACTACCCGGCTTGGTTAGGAGAGGAAGAAAAGCAGCCCCAGCATCCTTGGGGTTTGGGTGCAGAACGCCTGCAAGGTAGGAGGAAGGTTTGCTCTGCATTCCTTCATCCATTAGTAAAAAAAAGGGGAGGGGTGCCTGGGTGGCTCAGTTGGTTAGGCATCCAACTTCGGCTCAGGTCATGATCTCATGGCTTGTGAGTTCTGTGAGTTCGAGCCCTGCGTTGGGGTCTCTGCTGTCAATGCAGAGCCCGCTTCAGATCCTCTGTCCCCCTCTCTCTGCCCCTCCCCTTGCTAATTCTCTCTCTGTGTCTTTCTCTAAAGTAAAAAAAAGAAAAAAAAAGGGGGGGGAGGAGCACTCATTGGACCTACTCCCTTTGGTAAAGGCAGACTCACTAGTATAATTTTATAGGCTAATTTAAAAGACAAGGAGCAACATTTAGCATGTGCTGCTTCTTTTCTCGCCTCAGCTTTATTCAGTGTAATTGTGCCCAGAATTCTTTATCTGTACTTTCTAATAACATTCATCACCTACAGCTTGAGTTATACTCTCTAGGCTCAAATTCCTGCATCTTAGCTCATAGGTGACGCTAACAGCAGCATTCATTGTTTTCTCCAGGAAATATACTGGCATGTTTACAAACACTGGTTCAGTTAAAAGGCGCTGGGAAGAAAAAATCTATTACATTTTCTGATGTCAGCCATGACCAGCCTTGCCCATAGTAACCACTCAATAAATGTTTAAATGAAGGACTGGAAACTAAATAAACTTTTCCTGGATTTTTAACAGTTGTGGCTGTTTTCATTACATTAACCCTGACCAGTCTGTAATTTGTAGAAAGATGTAGCATGGTCCTATTAATAATTAAGCTTATAAGAAATGGCATAACTCAGTGCTGAATAAATATCGCATGATGAAGATTTATCGGTTATTATTTTGCTGATTTGTTTTATTTGTATTTTGCCTCACTAAAACAGACACACTTAAACACTGCTTTAAAATATTCAAGGGGCACCTGGGTGGCTCAGTAGGTTAAGCATTTGACTCTTTTGGTTTAGGTCATGATCTCGTGGTTTGTGGGACTGAGCCCCATGTCCGGCTTTGTGCTGACAACATGCAGGCTGTTTGGGATCCTCTCTCTGTCTTTTTCCACCCCTCTCCAGCTTGTGTGCATGCACTTCCTCGTTCTCAAAATAAACTTTAAAAAATAAAATATTCAAAACTGGGGGCACCTTTCTGGCTCAGCTGGTAGAGCACACTACTCTTGATATCTCAGGATTGAGAGTTCAAGCCTCACATTGGGTGTGGAGCCTACTTCAAAAAAATAACAAAATATTTCAAAATGTATATTTTTCACTAATTAGAATGACATTACCTCTCCCAATTATCTTCTTTTCATCCTTAACTTACCTAACACTTTCTGATTTTGACTTGTGAGTGGTAAGAGTTTGTCTGTATTTTCTGAATACAGTCCCCTTCTCGGTTAATTTGTAAATATTTTCTCCCATCCTTTTCAGCAAATGGGGCCGGAACAACTGGAAATTCACAGGAAAAAGGAACGAAGCCAGACCCCCCCCCTCCTCACACCACATAAATTAACACAAAGTGGATCACAGACCTAAATATAAGAGCTAAAACTATACATTAAAAACAAATCTAACAACTCAATAATAAGCAGGCAACCCAACTGAAAAATTGGCTTAAGATTTCAATAGACATCCCCTCAGCGATCCACAAAGAGACAACAGGCACACAAAAAGATGCTCCACATCATTAGTCATCAGGGAAATGCAAATAAAAACCACAACGTTCACAATGTGAATCATTCAGAGCATAACTTCACACCCACTACAATGGCTATATTCAAAAAAGCAGATAATAACAAGTGTTGGCGAGGATGTGGAGAAACTGGAGCCATCATGCATTGCTGGTAGGAATGTAAAATAGTAAAGCCACTTTGGAAAAGTTTAGCAGTTATTAAAAAATATTAAAAATGGAATTATATGACCCAGCAATTCTATTCTGAAGTATATACCCCAAGAAAACTTATGTCCACACATAAACTTGCTGAGGAATGTTCATAGCACCATTATTCACGTTGGGCAAAGGTGGAAACAACCCAAACATCCATCAGTTGATACACTGGACTCTTATTTGGTGATAAAAAGAAATGAAGTACTGACATACCTACAACATGGATGAGTCTTGAAAACATTATACGAAGTAAAAGGAGCCAGTCACAAAAGACCACGTATTGTTTGATTCCGTTTACGTGAAACGTCCAGAATAAGAAATTTATAGAGACAGAAACTAGATATGCGGTTGCCAGGAGTGAGGAGATTGGGGGGAAATGAGGAGTGACTGCTAATTAATCCAGGGTTTCTTTTTGGGTTAAAAAGAATGTTCTAAAATTAGATAGCGATAATGTTTACACAACTCTGAATATACTAAAAACCATTTAATCGTACATTTTAAATAGGTGAATTGTATGTACGTTTAAGGAAAAAACAAAAAACAAAAAACCCACCTCCTAGGAGGACGGATGAGGGCATGTGGATTCTCTAACACTATGTGCCCCTCAACGAAGGCACTGAAGATTGACTGAGGGGAAGTACTAACTTCTCAAATTTTAAACAGGCAAAATCAAGGGGAACTAAAGCTATCTAGGTTACTTAAAGTCACTTATTCTTACAATAGTTAACCCAACTGCATATTTTAAATGCTTGGCAAGTACAAAGTTCTTAGGAAGATCACCTCTAGCCTCTAACTCCCCATCCCCTTTTCTGAACTGGCAACGTATCAGTGCTTGGGCAAAACAAGAAAAATTATCCAACTATTTTTTAATACGGATAGTAAGCATCTGTCCAAGAAGATTCATGAAGACAGAAAATTCTTCATAGAAATTTAAGAAGTAAAATAGAAAATTAGAAAATTAAGAAGTAAAATAATCTAAGCATTCTTGCTGGGTTTCCCTTCCCCTCACCCTGCATTCCACATAAACCTTGGGGCCCAGCAAAAAAAAAATAAATAAATAAATGGGAACATTTAGTTGCCTTCTAAGAAGTTAAGGGTCGACACTAGAAAAGGCTTTATATAGATAAAGAAACACAAATTCAGGGAAACAAAACTAGCTGTTCCTCAAGATCCTAATTAAGAGAGAGAGAGAGCTTCAGAACGCCCAGAAGCTGAGATAGTCTTCCACTTTCTGTCTCTCAAGAAATAAATAGCATTTTACACATGGAATCACCTAATTACGGTCTCCAGTTTCATTTTGTTTTGGCAGGGCCTTGCTTCCTCAGGCCAAGGCAGACAGACGCTCAACAGCAGGAACAAATGGAGAGTGATAAAGGCACGCCAGACCCTGCGGGAGCCTACGTCCATCCCCTCTATCCTGCCTGTCTTTCTCAAAAAAGCAGACCCCCCGTTGGGCAGCCTGGAGCTGACCTCCCTTCTAGGCCCTTCTGCCTATCACCTTCAGGTGAGGGAGGAAGCCTGACTTCCATCAGTAGTAACAGGTGAGCCCTTTACAATTCTACGTGTAGACAGCTTTCTCTATGGGAAGAGTAACAGTCAGCAAATCCATAAACCAGTTCAGTAAAGGACCGCATGTGTTCGTGAGTATTTCCTGTCTCAAGCAGTCCCAGAACCATGGGGGGGGGGGGGGGTACTCTGGTGCTATCCGTGCCTCCCCGAAATCAGAGCGGAGAGGAACCTCCAGAGGAAGCAAAGATGAGGACCCACAACCACCCATCCCATTCACTCACACTCTGTCGTTCTCCAACTCCTGGCCACCCTCATGTACCTACATTATTTGCTGCGGTCTGCGTGTCATGTCATTGGCTTTATGTGCGTTCTTATCATGGAAGCCCAGCGACAAATCTGAGTGGGAAGCATCGTTATTATCCTGCTGGTGTATGCTGCTCGCTTTGAACATTGCTCCCCTCTTACCTGGGGAAGGATGTCCCCACACATAGTGTGTAGACACTGAGTCTTGCTGAGCTAGCTCCCTCCCCGGCTCCAAGGGAATCGCTAACCAGCTCACCGAGGATGGCTTTTGGGGGCAGTCCTAGGGAGAGACAGAGTCTCTCTTTTAGTAGAAAGGCAGCAGACTTCTCACATTTTCCTGGTAGAGCAGCTTCCTGCTGACCATCCAGTGTCAGGATGCGGATCTCCTCTCTCCTGTACTGACTAGATCAGCTGGAGCTACCCTGTCACACTGCATGTGCTGATGTACGTCCGCAGGTAAGAGGGCAGCACAGTTCAAAGTGAGCAACATACCCCAGCAGAACAAATCCCTGAGGGCTGTCGAGCCCAGAGCTTATAGATACACGGGATGGAAAACGGACACCCAGCTAGGAAGGAAACGGGGCAAGAGTAGCTCTGGGAAAGCCCTTCTGTGTCAAAGCAGTGAATCCCCTGCCTGCACTTGCAGCCCTGACAGGAGCATCCTGGAGGGTCCATGTTGTATCCACTCCGTCAGCTGTCCTTCATCCCTGGCACCTGGCTAGAGGAGGCATTTTTGTCACTGCTCTCTCCTAGAGCTTCCCTGCACAGGGCTCACTGTCCTCTACACTTTACACCTGTATGTCCACACTTTTATGTCAGCCATTATGTGCAATTACCTGATAAATGATAGAAGCAGCCAAGTCTATAAAGGCGAGCCTGGTCTAACGGAAAACCAACGGGCTTTGAAGTTAGCCAGCTCCGAGTCCTAGTGTACTCTACACGTTTGGAGGTGTGATTTTAGTTCTTTGTTAAGTAAAATGCCTATAATACAGATCACTCCAGGGAGGAAACAAAAGACTAAGAGTCATCACCCTTTAAGGGCAAAGACGAAAGGTACACACAACAACAATCACTCAAAATGATCCCTAGTATCATGTGAGTGTTTGTGACGTGTCTCTTCTGTACTTAACAAGATTGTGATTTATTGGTAGTTGGAGACTTTACTCATGCTGCTTCTTTATCTGCCTTAACCCCAGAGAAAGAAAATATCTTCATACCAGTAGAAAGCACTCGATAATGCTGGGGGAAGGTAAAGAGTCTTGAGGTCAGTCATAATTGGGATCTCAAGTGCAACTTCAGCCAATGTTTCTTCTGAACGTATGCTACTCCTGACTTAGACCTGAACATCAGGCAACACAGAGGACCAACAACAGAGATGCGTGCAGCACTCAAAGGTCCAAGGGGGCAAAGTGATCGCAGTGAGTGGCTGGGGGAGTATTAATTGCAGAGAAGATAAAGAAAAGCCCAAACGGCCCAGATTCTCCAAAGGCAAGAACACAGTGTTCATGTTGTGCTAAGGGTTACCGAAGTTTCCTTTCCCAGAAATATCTCCTGCATCAGCCTGACATGGTCCCAGGGCCCTAAACGCTACGGTGTAAGTTAATCCATTGGTTTAGGTATTATTTCAGAAAGTCTTCTAAAATAGAAGTATGTTTCTGCAGGAGGAAAAATATTTTAACCTTGCATTTTTCACACAGAGGTAATGTATAGACCAATTTTAAACAAAATAAAATCTTATCAGACCCCTACCATATATCCATGGACCTCATTTTGAGTAATATTAACTTAAGAGTATAAAATCTGATTTTATTGCTATATCTTTCAGTTAGAAATTATTGCTGAAAAAAGAGGACTTTGTTCTTAGGAACTGGCAAAATACTTTTAAAAAGATTATTGTAATGAAAAGTTTAAAATATTTTATGCATCTAAAGATTTAGAAACCCTTGTTTAACCTATTTAATGGCTTGTATTAAATTAATGCCTAGCTCCTAGCACACGGCTTGGCTCATAGCAGGTGTTCAATAAATTTGTTTAGAGTGAATGCATTCTATAATGATTAGAGGCAGAGGCTAGGTCAAGTTCACAGCATCAAACACTGCTGGGGTGGACAAGTCCAGGCCAGCACCCAACTGTGCTGCTGGGCGTGGGATTTAAGAAAGAATCACCAGAGACCATCAAATAGGAGTCTGGTGAGCAATGAAGTCACCTAGGACTTACCCATGGGCTAACACTGTCCATGTGTACCACCAGGAAACTAGCTGATGAGGACTCACAGACCTTACTTGCCCCGCGGATGCCACTCTGTGCACACATACACTTAGTGTAGTATAGTTTTTTGTTTTTCTTTTTTTTACTTTTCTGTCACAGTACCTGGGAGGTGTCAAGAGAGGGTCAGAGGCAAGCCTGGTCCCATGGAAAAGGGGCAGGTTTTAGTCACCCAATTCTGGATCTTACCATTTACTGGGTCAGTGTCCTTGGGCATGTTCCTTTTTCCTTTTTTTCTTAAAATTTTTTTTTTAATGTTTATTTATTTTAGAGAGAGAGCGAGCATGAGTGGGGAGGGGCAGGGAGAGAGGGAGACACAGAATCTGAAGCAGGCTCCAGGCTCTGAGCTGTCAGCACAGAGCCCAATGCGGGACTCAAACCCATGAACTGTAAGATCATGACCTGACCTTAAGTTGGGCACTTAATCAATGGAGCCACCCAGGTGCCCCACGTTTCTTAAATTCCAACTTAGAGTTTCCTTATTAGTAAAATGGAACTAACAGCTGTGTCACAGGATGTTGGAAGGCGTAAACCTAAGAATGTATGTAAAAGCCCCCAAAACATCCTTGGTGGTTAATAGTAAAGCTAGTAACCTAACAGTGACAGGAGGACAGAGCCTGTTATCCAGGGTCATGAAGAAAGGAAAAATTCAGTATGTGAATGCCTAAGGCCAGGCATAAACACTGCAGTCTTTGGGCAGGGGTGGGAACAGAATGGAGGTGAGGAAAGGAAGAGGGAGAGCTCCTTCTCCAGGAAGGTATGTTTACTCTGTGGCTGAGTGAAAACAAAGAGGAGGCAGATTTACCACAGGTTTGTGTCAGGTTCAAACTGGTTATCCTGGCATCATTATGAATGCCGCCTTTCGCTCACAGAAGTGTACTTGCATGTCTGACAAATCCTACAACCACCCTGTTAAGAGACAGTAGATGAATGTTGGCTGTTGGTTTTTTTTTTTTTTTTAAGCTTATTTATTTTGAGAGAGAGAGCGAGCGAGCACGAGCAGGGTAGGGGCAGAGAGAGAGAGGCAGAGAGAGAATCCCAAGCAGGCTCCATGCTGTCAGCAGGGAGCCCAACGTGGGGCCTGAACTCACGAACTGTGAGATCATGACCTGAGCTGAAATCAAGAGCTGGTCACTAAACCAACTGAGCCACTCATAAAAACCACCCCGGCTGTTGGTTTTTATGGAGTTAGTTTGTTCATTTTTTAAGTCATTTCCCCATTATCTGCTGCAGTTACTGCAGGTAGATAGGCAGGTAGGTTGGTGGTTGGGTAGATAAATAGACTGACTGAGAAGCAGGTAATCCAGAAATTAGTGTGTTAAGAATTAGAAAGCATGCTGGGTAATTTTGATTTGTTACAGCAGATTTCCCTTCTAATTATCTAGTCAATCCTTTGATGACAGTAAAGGGACTTTGCTTTCTCTGAACCCCCTGGCACAATGTAGATGCTGGATGAGGCCAGTAATGGCTAGAAGTGTCGGGGGCAGTGGAGAAAGCCACACTGATATTAAATCCACACCAGGACTACTGAAAACCAATGATGCTGGCAAGCATTCGCCGTTCCAACCCAGATGTCACTGCTCCGTGGCTCAGAATTCTGCCCATGAAACCACTCTCTCTCTAAGCTGCCCGTAAGAAATGGAAAATCCCCCAGCTTTTCTTATAGTCCTCAAGGATGGAGGAGTGGTAGGAACCAGAGAAGGTGAGGATGGCACTGGCACCAATTAACAGACTTGGTGTTTAAGGTTCTGGTTTATGCAGCAGCAAGGGGTGTGTTAATACAGTTGCCAGAAGCACTGATAAAATCAGGATTATCCAAGTGTATGCCATTTGTCTTGGGGTCTGGCCTTTTTACAGCACATTAAGGATAGGAAACTAGAACCGTAAGTCTCCTCGGGTCCTTTCCCACTTGTAATTGTCACAGACAGAGCCACATAAAGGGGGCCAGAGGGGAGGGGAGGACTTCACCTGTCTGGCCCATTTCCTCTGGTTCCAGAGAAACTCCTCCTTGGATTTAAGGGCCCAGCGGGCTTCCTCAAATCCCGCTGCTTATTACGCCTGTTTGATTTTAAAGGAGAAGATTAAATACACAGCCCACAGCCAAGATTCCAGATGTTCAGCAAGCCTTCCTTTTGTGGTTAGGGTCCCCTGCTAAGTCATACTTCTAATTAACATCTGGGCTCTGAGGGGCTGTTAGAGATGGGAGTCAAGGCAGAGGGGCCCTGGCCCTAGTTCCAGCTCTGCTGTTTTACTGGTCAACGAACCCATCCTTTGGCTTCTCTGGGTCCTGGTTTCTTCATTTTCCCTATTGGGAATAGGCTACCTACCAAAAACCTCCACCCCTCTCAAGCAGCCTAGGAATGTCAAAGGGGATTAACTCAGGAGTTCTTACAGAAAAAGCATAAAAGCCCCCTGGAACTGCACTACCCAATGATACCCACTCATCACATGTGGCTATTTAAACTTACGTTAGTTAAAATTAAAAATTCAATTCTTCAGTCACACATTCCAAGGGTTCAATAGCCACACGTGGCTAGTGGCTATCATACTGGCCGCCAAAGATAGAGAACACTGCCATCATCGAGAAAATTCTATTGGACACCACTGCTCTATAGCCTCTTTTGGATTTCTCAAAAAAACAAAAAACCCAAAAAAACAAAACAATAAAACACAAAAACAAAACAAAACAAAAAACAGAAAAGAACATCCCAGCCCTGTCAAATACTCAGGAAGGCAATGGTCCACATGTATTTTAACGCCTACAAAGAGAGAAGCCCTTTGTGTTGACGCAGTAGGGCCACAACTAGGCTTTCTCCCAAAGAAAGCAGCAGAGTTTTTGTTCCCAACACATAAAACAGGCACAGGCCAATGGGGGACAGTTGTCCCACAGCTCCCCTGCCTGTTATACTCAGATCACTCCTTCAGACCTAATCAATTATTTACACAGTCCTACTTTCAAGAAAGTGCATTTTCAAACATTCTCTCAATAGAAGTGTTAGGTTTGTGCAAATCCAGGGACCAGGGAGACCCAGTCACTTTCACTGCTTCCCACCTGACAGGACTGTCCTTACAGCGCCCTCAATTGGCCAACTCCAGCTATTTAACAACACCAATGGACACAATCCTCCCCAGGGCTAAGTGTTAAAAGCATTCCTAAAGAAAATGGCCTGAAACAGAAGCTCCTCCCCTCCGATCTGTTTTTCACTGGCCAAGGATTTATTGGCTCTTGCAGTAAATTAATCAATTGCCAAGGGAAAGTAATACCATGGCTCCAATGTAAATACTTGTTGGTAACAATCCTTCAGTGTGACACTTCAGATTTCAAGTGGCTGGGTGGCCTTCCAAATGCCTCATTAAAGGCAACTTTATAGCATTAAGAGGAAAAGGCTCTGGGATTTTCTGTACAAATGTATAAATCTTTCCAAAGAAAAACAATAGAACAATTCACGAAATGTATGTGATTGGGGGAAATGGAGGAGAAGCAAGCAAACAGAGGAAGGAGAAACTGAGAAGCAGAGAGAGGTTGGTCTAGAGATTTTCCTGGTTCCATGCATTGGGGTATCTTGATGCTGGACACCTCTGTTCTGCCCAACATTTGTTTACCCATCATACAATGGGACTGCTCTCCCAAATGGTGGGGTCCTAGGCCTTGTGTGTGTGAGTGTGTGTGTGTGTGTGTGTGTGTGTATGTGTGTTTATATGTGTTTGTGTGTGTGATCCCAGACTGATGGTATCTCTGTTCATCTTCCTATCCTTCAGAGTATTTACCATAAAGATTTCCAAATAGCAGTCAATTAAAATCAGTTAAGCTATTGACTTCTCTCAGTGAATGATTTAGTGTTAAGAAAATCTATATAATCAACAGTTGGTTGTTACTACACTGAGTGTCAATTATTATAGAAATGCTTGGAGAAATACCCCCAACCCCTAAAATAATTTAACATGCCTTGGAGAGTATAAACCAGCAAGTTAGCAGTTAACAGAAGACCACTACCTCAAAAAACCTAATATTTGGTCTTGAGCAACCCAACCCTATTTTCTTGTTTAGGAAACGGTCCATGGGCATCAGCTGCTCCTTCGAAATCCCAGTACTCTAAATGGACCGAAACGGCAGCACCCCTGGAACCCAGGCTTGGAAAATAGAGCGGTTTCCCTCTGATGTGGCCCCAAACAGCAGTCTGTGTTTGAGGTTAACCCCACTTTCACTGCCCTTAGCTAAGCAGCCTTTCAGAGCTCTGTGTGGCCCCCAGTAGGCCAATCTATTTTATTTTTCCTTTAGAAAAAGCTTTAAAAAAAAAAAAAAACTAAGAAAACTGATGGTTGAAACCAAAGAGAAGAGAAAGTTCTGAAATAAGAGTGTGTGCACATGCAACCTTCTGCATTTGTGCTGGTGGTGACCTCAACTTTGTCTTCCTAATTGACAGTTCTCTGGGTAGCTATGCTCAATTTTCAAAGATTCCTATGGAAAATTAGTCCCATTGTTCCACAAGAACAACAGGCAACTGATGATAAGCAGAGCAAGATAAGGCAAGCGCACTCCCGGATCTCAGGCGTGGTACTTTTCTGTTAAAACAGTTCCTATCGGAAGAGCTGCCATCTCGATAGCATCCTCGATCCTCAGGTCGGCCTCTAAACCTCAAAAAGCATAATGAAACAGAATACAGTGTGTGGATGAGTGAAAACTCGCAAACTCATAATGTGATCCCCTCCACTAACACCTGAAGTCCCTCCTCTGAGAATCTCCAGGGCACCAAATTCACTCCAAGCATTTCCGAGGCAAGAGTCGTTTTCCTAATACAATTCTTACTCTAAGAATCTGTATCTGTGTTTTGAACTATTTAGCATGCACTCTGCAACAGGCTTGTAGTATTTCTAGAACATATCAGAGTGGTCAATATACAGAAACCAAAAGAAACAATGAGTCCAGCTCCTATCAAAACTTTAGGAACTAGGCAGAGAGAGGCTATACTCATCCAAGAACTCATAAGCCTACAGCCTGGCACAAAGTCTTGCACCCGGTAGACATTCAACGACATTGACAGAATCTACTTGAAGCATTAGTCCTTCTGGGCCTGGTGTGTGGAGTCAATTGGTCCTAATGCAAGAACTGAATTCCACCCTGGGCACGAGGACCAGGGACGTAGCAAAGGACCCGAGACATGGCAGAGGGCCCACGCTCCATCTACAACATCCTTCACAGAAGCAGTTTCCTGCAGGGAGTTTGCTGGTCCTCTGCCAGCCCACAGTTCTCAGAAGGGTGAAAGGGCAAAGGGAGGAATTTCTTCAGCTGGCAAATCCTCAACGAGGGAGGAGGGAGGAAGGGAGTGGGGGCAACAGTCTCAGCAAGCTGGGAGGAAGAAGGAGGGGCAGGGAAGGAAGAGGCCCACGGGAGGCACAGCAACAACTTGGCAATGGCAGGGCAAATGAAACCAAACTTCTGAGCCACTACCCATCTCAGAGGTCATCTTGTACAGTGACAGGCTTTCAACAAATGTGTTAATTGCTTAAGGTCTATATGGATACATTCTTTCTGCATTTTACCCAAATTATATAGATAAGCCTTAATTTCCTCTTTAATTCCACTCTCCTTCCCCCAAATAACCACTGTTTTCTGTTTTTCATCTAGACCTTCTGGATGCAGCATTTACATACTGTTATATTCACATAGGGCAAAAAATATATATTGGTTTACTTAATTGGCTACATATTGTACCTACCACTCTACACTGTGTTTTCTCTTCATTTAATGATATGTTTTAGAGTTCATTCTATCTACACAAAGAGACCCACTTCCTTCTCTGAAACTGACACATAGTTTTGCACGATGTGGACTGTGTTTTATTTAGTCACTCTTGTATGGATGTTTAATTTGCATTTTCCCCCATTTCAAACAGTTCTGGAGTGACTAGACATTCAGATGCAAGTATTTTGCTAGAATACAATTCTAGAGGTGAAAGCGATGGGTCACAGCTTATGTGTAATGTGACAGTACAGCTGCAGCTCACCCCCCCCCCTCACAGTATGGCAGCACTCCTTTCCCTAACCTTCCCACACCTGATTCCATCATTCTCTTCATTTTTGCCTAAGCCTCACCTTAAACGGGACACGATCCAGAATGGATGGTGGACAGTATTAGAAACAAAGAAATCCCACTGCTTTCCATTGGAGAGATTAAGCATTTTGTCTCATGTTTATTGGCCATTTGCATTTTCTCTTCTGTGATTTGCCATTCCTCTGCCCATTTTTCTTTTGGGTCATTTACTTTCCCCTCGTAACTTACAGGTTTTTACATATTCTGACAATCTGTCTGTTATAGATGTTTTACACATTTCTCTCAGTCTTTTTAAAGTTTTGCTCCTGGAATTTTCCCACAAACAGGGTGGTTTCCTATGCACAACACAGCGATGTCCAAATTGTTCTTTTCAGTGATAAATTCCTTCCTCCCATCCAGGGGAACCCCCAGTAACAGACAACAGCCAAACTTCTCTGGTTGAGGATAAACCAGCCTCTGAAGGTCCTACCACCGCCCCCCCCCCAACTCCCAACTCTCATTTTGAGGGACTCCTCAGAGCTTCCAAGAGCAGAGGTTGAAATCACAGATTCAGTCCAATTCCCTCATGTAACAAATGAAGAAATGCAGGAAAAGGCTGCTGGAGGGAGGAGTTCAAGGTCTCCTAACAGAAGTAAGACCAGAACTAAGCTCTACTCTGGTTCTAGGAACCCAGTACAGTCTTTAAAGTATAGAGTCTAGTTTCATTCCACTTTGATATGACAACAAAACACAGCTATTCGGCATTTGATTCATGTACTTTTCTCCCATCAAAGAAAGTAACATGCTAATAAAATAAACAGTGAAATAAAATTTCACTCAAAAACTCAACTTAAAAAGACACTTATCATTGCTTTCCAGTTGTATACTACTGTGTCAACTTCCTATTTCTCCCCACTAGAACATAAGCGAAATGAGAGCAAGGAATCCTATCTGTCCTTCTCTTCTGGATCTCTAAAACCCAGAACTAGGCCTGTCAAATTACAGGTCTCAAAAAAATGGTCACCTCCAAAACCATTCACTATAGCTAAAAACAAGCAAAGAATGATCCAATCTGCTCTTGTAAGAAATTTCAACTGCACTTCTCAATGTAACCTCTGCTAGGACAGCCACCCATTAGCAGGTGGCCTAAAAAGTGAGATGTAAGAAGGACTACCAGGGTCATGAAAATCCAAATGGAATAATTGAAAGCAATACTGCTGAGAACCTACGACCACTCTCCTCCTCCTCCTCCCTATTTATGGAATTCTTTAGGCTTCTGGTTGTTATGCCTGTTTTTAAGGACATCTAGAGCTTCAAGGCCCCTTTCAAAAACCTCGTGGAGATGGAGTCAGCCATTCTAGTGTGGGGTCTTTCTCTCACCTGCTGTCCTAATTACTGACTTGAGATAATAACCTTGAGGAGGTTAAGCAATTATAGGACCCAAGTCTCAGGTTCCTCTTCTATAAAGTGGACACAGGAATAGGGCCTGCACCTCTTAGGTTTCCAGGTTTAGTGTTGATGAATGTATGTCGCTTAGCAATGCCACACACATGGAATCAATGGACTTTGTTTTCACCACGTATCAGGTCTGCAAAGCCATCAACTTTTAGGATGGGTTTTTGCACGTCCAGAATGAGGGGAGAGAGTAGACTAAACACTCTCGAATATGAGGAAATGGGACGAGATAAGCCAGCTCATAATTATTAAAAATACACTCCTGAGAGAATAACCCTAATTTACAGAGCAAGTCAAATCCAATCGTAATAGCAAATATTAGATGTGGGTCTTAAAACTCTTTGACCACACAGGGGCAGAGTGATGGAGAACCTTCAGTTAAATGTCAACTGGCTGATTAGAAATCCCAGTCCCAAACCATAGCCAGAAGGAAAAAAAACAAAACAGAACAAAGAAAACAAAACAAAACGAAACCAAAAAACAAAAAACCATAGCCAGAGGGCTACCTTTCTATCTCTGTGTCTGAGGTTATAGGAGCTCCTATTTACTTGACTTGGCTGTGGGGACACTTACATCCATCCCCCAGGCAATCACAAAGAATGTGTTCTGGCCCAGGCCCACCACTCCAGGGAACAATAACCATTTCATACATTGGTATTTAGCTACAGGGTTACGAAAGCCCTATAGCCAATCAAAATAGGGTTTCTGCAGATCAAGTTCTGATCTCTGCCAATGAGAATACTGGCTAAAGCCGCTGTGGAAAAGCAAAAAAGAAAAAACATTCTGTTCATAGAATTTCAAACATGTTTGCTTCCTACGCATTCATAAGCATGGTAACTAACACAGGATGAAATAAATGCACTGTATAGGGGAATGTTGGACACAGGCAATTTGTGTGTTGCAAAATTTGGATGCATCCTAAAAGATGTAAATAATAATAGAACAATCTGTGTCATCAAATTGGCCAAAGCAGGACTAACCTCCATGGACTTTAGTACAAACCATAAATAAAAATGCCCACATTACTCTGGTCTTTCAAAGTCAGGTGTTGCTAGAGAAAGCGTGAGTCATCTCAGAAGCCCACCTTTGGTGGAGTCAACGTCAGATCCAGGGATTGAATCACACCCAGATCAGCTTGGTCACTGAAAGCACCCTTCTTTTCATCTCAGAAAAGAATCAAGATTCACTGTATTTAACAAAGATGCTGAAGATAAAGAGAAGTGCCATGCAGAAAAACATTTAAAGTCTGCTTTGAGAAGAAAGAAAATCCCCGATCCTCGCAGATCTCTGAAGCTCTGAATGTTGGAGAGGCTGGAAGAGAAGGAGCCAACAAATAAAATGCAAGCATGAAAGAGCAACCAGGTTTGCCTCTTGCTAAAATTGATCTGGTGATTCCTCACGCTGCGTACTCTTCTATCCCTCGCTAAGAAGAGACTTAGAAGAAAGCTCTCAGAATGACTACAGATGCTCTCAACTCCAGCCTTTGCGCTCTAAAACAGAACACATGACAACTTGCTGGTCATACTTGAGGAGAAATGTCAATTCTTAATACCTATCTGAGCACCCCAGCACCAACAGGACTTAGAATATAAAAAAATGGCCGGCCACCCCCAGCGGAATAATCACGTCAATGTCATAGTCCAAGTAGTACCTTCAGTACTGTGATGAAGTGTCCACCTTCATCACCGCACAGGGCCACGTTTCTACGGTGGGCAGGCAGCGACAGCAGGGTATACAACAGCAGATATTTAAGACACCAGGTTAGCTATTTTCCACCAAATTTCAAAATAAGCGGAGGCCCTTCAATCACTAGGGGCCCAGAAACCTTACAGCAAGCAATGCCATTCAGGGTTTCCAGACTGTCTGTGTTCTTCTGAGGGTCAGATAAAGAGAACAGTGCTTTAGACCAAAATTCTAGGAAGTCAAGATGGGCGATGGGGACACTGAGAAGGAAAGGAGCTAGTCGTGTGGGAACAAGAAAAAAGGCCAGTGTGGGAGGCATGGGCCAGATAGCACTTCCAGTGAATAGAGGAGGGGCCCAGAGACCTGCATTATGATACTAGGCATAGGATTACAGTGAACACAGCAAAGTGTTTTAAAGCAAGTTATAAAGGAGAAAAGGTCAACATTCTGATAAAGCACTACTAAGTCTAAACTAACACCAATCCTATGCTACACATCTGAAAGATTTCGAAATACCTGAAGATAAAAAATTCAGTAAGGATATCTCATAAAAATAGTTAACGTTTATTAAAAACTTCAACTAGGCCAGGTATTTGCAATAACTCATTAGTGCCTCACGATCCACCACGAATAGATAATACTGTTACCTCCAATTTAAAGAAATCTGAGGCACAGCTTCCAACATCATTTGGATGTGATAATGCAAGAAACTGGGCAGTCTGGCATGAGAACTCAACAGTCTGAAAAGCTGCATTTACATTAAAATGTTGTAAGAATTGAATTTGAGGCCATAGCTGGTCACCACTCGAAACTGGTGGCCCACTCTATGTTTTCACCTTTATGTCCCTTGACATACAGCCCGAATTCAGAGTCAAGGTCCTTTGTATTCACTATGCTCAGGGGTGGACAATGTAATTATGAAATTTATTATTCAGAATGGTAGTGAAGACCTGTAATCAGTTTTTTATCTTTAATTATCAAGGCCAATCTCCAAACAGTTAGAACAGGAAATGCTGCAACATTGGTAACAAAAATCCAAATTCAAAGATCCATAGCATTCCTTTATACCAGCAGTATCGAGAACAAAGGAAGAAAAAAATCAGCTTCCATACTAATACATACTAGAAAGAAATATAAATCTGAAAGCAACTAATGTTGCTTTGTAAGGAATTATAAAACTTTATTGAAGGATATAAAAGATGATTTGGATTAATGGATAAACCTTGTCTACAGAGAAAGACAACATTTTAAAGATGTGTTTCCCAATTAATAATTTCAGTGAAAGATGTCAACAAGAATTTTTAGGAAACTTGAAAAATATTTTATCATTTATATGGGAGAGTACAGAACTGAGAATAACTATGACAATTCTGGAAAAGTACAAAGAGGGTGGATTATCCGAAAACACATTAGAAATTAAAACAATGTAATTAAAACAATGTATATCGACTTAGGAATAGACAAAGTATAGAACGGAAGACAGAGGCTGACACTGACCTACCTATAGTTATTTTTAGGGACTATATATGTGGGGTGAGAGCACTAATCACTGCTAGATTTGCAATCCATTTGAAATTTATTTTTAATCCATCTTAAATCTGTCTTTCTCCTTAGACTGAGGTAAAGATCGAATTCTACATTTTCCACATGAAAGTGCAAAAACAACACCCACCTAAATATGAAAAATTACTGAATGAAAAACATAGGAGAGGTAGAGTATGTTCTTAAAACAGAAAAGGCAGTTAAAATGAATGGTTCTATTACCGTGGCCAGATCTCAAAAAAATATAAAAAGTAGAAAAAGCAAGATGTAACAGGATGCCATTTATGTCAATTAAAATATACGTTGGGGCTCTGAGTGGCTCACTCGGTTAAGTGGCCGACTTCAGCTCAGGTCATGATCTCGTGGTCCGTGAGTTCAAGCCCCGCATCGGGCTCTGTGCTGACAGCTCAGAGCCTGGAGCCTGCTTCTGTTTCTGTGTCTCCCTCTCTCTCTGTTCATGCTCTGTCTCTCTCTGCCTTTCAAAAATGAATAAATGTTAAAAAAAAAATTAAAAAAATACACGTTAAGGAGCACATAGGGGCTTACTCGGTTGAGTGTCCAATTGTTGATTTTGGCTCAGGTCATGATCTGACCATCCGTGAGACTGGACTGAGCTGTGCCAGGCTCGGTGCTGACAGCGGGAAGCCTGCTCGGGATTCTCTCTCTCTCCTTTTCTCTCTCAAAATAAA
Source organism: Panthera tigris (assembly GCF_018350195.1). Classification (NCBI taxonomy): domain Eukaryota; kingdom Metazoa; phylum Chordata; class Mammalia; order Carnivora; family Felidae; genus Panthera; species Panthera tigris. The sequence continues at coordinate 212,712,477 of NC_056660.1, forward strand.
TGAATTTTTTTTTTTTTTAAACCACACACATTAAGATGCATATGTATAAATTAGAGCACTTGAATATCTAAAACTTAGGCTCGAAGGATATGTATTAAACTGGAAGAAAATATGGGGAAAGGCTACAGGAACTTTACTTATGACTTTTGGCTTTGTTTAAACAAAGCCCTTAAAGCAAATACGGAAAAATACTAATAGCTGTTAAATCTGAGTGGCAGGAATATGGATGGATGTTTGCTAGATTATTTTTTGCATGTTCTATATCTTTTACGTTTTTTTAAGAAAGGATTCTCAAAACTCAAATGTTAAATTTAGATTTTCTTCATAAACTTCCCTATCAACCACAGAGTATTTTCTTGATTATCTATAATCTTATTCTTAACCTCAAAATACAGTACATAAATAGGGGAGACATAAATGAAGTTATCGACCCCAACTGTGATGATTAATTTGTGTGTCAACTTGGCTAAACTATGGTACCCAGATGTTTGGTCAAACACCAGTCTAGATGATGCTGTGAAGGTATTTTTTATATGTGATCAACATTTCAATCAGTAAACTTTTTTCATGAAACAGATTACTCTCCATAAGGAGGGTGGGCCTCATCCAATTGAGGTTTCCCAAAGGAGAAAGGATTATTCTCAAGATTGCAACATAGAAACCCTGCCTGAATTTCCAGCATGCTGGCTTGCCCTACAGATTTCAAACTTGCCAGCCCCTACAATCTCATGAGCCAATTTCTTAAAATAACACCCCCCCCCCCCCCATACACATACATCTCTCCTTCCCATTCTGTTTCTCTGGAGAACCTTGACTAATACCCAACATTGCAAGTTTGGGGGCAACCTTGCTTTTTCAGCAACTGAAATGGTCCCCAATTTCTGTAACATTTTTTAAAGGGGAGAAAAGCATGCTTTGGGGGAGGGATGGAACTATGATAACACCAGTTAACAGCAACATATTGAAATTAAATACATCTTGTGTTTACTTTCTAGGAAAATGCATCTCAAGAGAAGACAAAGTTCTTTGTAAGGTGGCTTCTTGTTGGAAATGTTGTTTTTTCTGAGTGGAAATTTCCCTATTGGCCTGTGATTGCTTGTTGGCCTGAGGCTCTGTGGGGAGGACCCACATCCATACTCTCATGTGGTGGATGAAAAAGGGCCAGAGGAGTGAGGTCTGTTCTTCCTGTGCCTGTGATTTTTCCTGAGGGGAACTCTCCTTGTTTGTTTCACCAAAACCACAAGTTGACAGGCTGCCCAAGACTGACTGTGCTCTATAGACTACTTCTCCACCGACGGGCTCTCAGCTCTGCTCACATGGTCATCTATAGTGTTAAGTGCTCTAGCTTTCTACAAAAGTCCACACTCCTCTTCATCTGCTCAATGCACCTCCAAATGCCACATGTCTAGACAGAAGGAACCTTAAGTAGAAGTTATACCCCTTTCCCAGTTTAGATCCCTTACTGATTTTAAAGAAGATACTAAAATTTGAGCCATTTTAATATTCTGCATTTCTGTTCACTTTATTTTATGTTGGTTTGGCATTTGCAAACCAAGAGAGTTCAAGTAAAAACAAGAATAAAGTTATTGAGGGGCATCTGGGTGACACAGTCAGTTAAGTGACTGACTCCTGATGTGGACTCAGGTCACGATCTCACGGTGAGTTCGAGCCCTACGTCGGGCTCTCTGTTGACAGCTTGGAGTCTGCTTGGGATTCTCTCTCCCCCCTTTATCTCTGCCCCTCCCCTGCTCATGTTCTGTCTCTCTCAAAATAAATGAACTTAAAAAAAATCAAGTTATTGAAACAATGATTCAAGAGGACAAAACAATATATTACAAATATACTTCTTGACATCAGTTAGCATTTCCTATAGAGTTACAGGTGAGCAAGACATCTCAGCTAAATAAGGTGACTCAAACATAAGTGATCCCCTACTGTCCCAATCAGAAGACAGTTTAAAAAAATGGGGGGGGGGATTTGTTAGATAAATGTAAGTGATGTAAATGAAAAAAATCTCTATCATTAGATGTAAACAGTCCAAGATATTAAAAATGTAACATTTAAAATATTTACCTTAAGCTATTTAATGATGTGTAATACACATAATTGTATATGCATAAATATATATGTAAATATTACATAATCATACAAGTCAGTGCTAATTTAGAAATATTTCTGGTTTCCTTACACTTTAGAAAAACATTTATTCAAAGTCTTCAGTGGCACTGGCACTTTTATACCTTCCTACGAGCATGGCTACATTTTGAGTCTCTTCCACTATCCCCTTCGTGTGATGTGATCTGGAGAAGGGTCTTAACTTGTTCCATTTTTAAATGATCTTTAAAAGTCTTGTTTACAAAGAAATCCAACACTTGTTATTGTGAGGTCAGATGCCCAAAAATATTACTAGATTTTTTTAAACTTTTTTTTTTTTTAAATATGACTTCCTCTGTTGACCTGTATAAGCATCTAAAACCAGCACTGACAAAGGTCATTTCAGGCTGTGTGTTCCCTCAACAATATTTTGATGTTCAAAATAAAATAACTGTGAGATCTCCCCATAGCATGAGACAGTTTGTGGGCTTAAATTTAAGGCAGCTCCCTCATTTCTGATCATAACTCTTTGAGGGGCGAAGGAACCATGTCTTCCATTTGGGCATATGAGGCAAATCGTGTAACTTCATTTTCCGTATTGCCTCACATCTGCCTTTGCTCCTCAGCAGCCAGCCATGGCAACACAGTACAGAATCCTAAGTGGACTTTCTCAGGGCAGAACTGGGGGATTCCAGGGTAATCCAAAATGCTAGGTCTAGAGGATCCAGAATCAGGTGCCTCTCCCACAGGCAGATGGGCGCTGACACACAAGCAAGCCTGGGAGGGCTATGCTGTCTTTTCTTTCTTCTTTTAAAAATGGTTTATGCAGTTGTGATGTGATAATTTTCAGGGTGACAGGAGACTAGCTACAATGGGGAGACTCCTGGCCAGCTGTGTGGTCCTGAGTCCCCCCAGATCCCATCACTGCCCTCCAAAGGGGGTGAGACCTGCCCTCTCTCTGTCCTCAGATGCTCCAGCAGCAAGACTCTGAGCTCAGTTCTAGCACTGGTAAAGGGCCTTACCAAAGGCAAAGAAAGACAAAGATGGCTATATGTAAGCAAAGGGGAAAACTTTCTGGACCATTCTAGAGAAGGGCCTGAATACCTCGAGAGCTTCACTGAGCCCCTGCCTAGGACCCATTTCAGTGACCAAAGCGGAAAAGAACAATGGACAACACTCCAAGCTGTAAAGATGCTAACTGCAGCCATTAAATTTCAGTTGGAGGGATGGGAGGAGGAGAAAAGAGGATAATGATGACGAATATACACAACAGTGTGATTATTGTGAGTATAAGAAATAATATTCAGTCTTTGTTCCCTGTTCCTGGCACAGAGCTTCTAAAACCCTTGTAATTCCTTATATAAGAGCCCCAGGGGCATTTTTCCTCAGAGTATTTAGTTCCCGAAATAGCTCCGGAGCAATAAAGGTGAACTAGGTGTCTTTTGTTATTCATAACAAGCCCCTTTCAATCACATCTGAGTTTAGGATAACGTGGTGACTTCTGGAAAGTCCTTAAGGACGGGGGCTGGTTGCCAGGGGACCCAGACTCAGATTAGAGGGTAGGGACCTTCAATCCCACCTCTCCTCCAGGCAGGGGAGAGGGGCTGGAGATTTTCAACCACCAACGATTTAATCAAGCATGTCTATGTAACAAAGCCTCCACAAAAAAACAAGAGGATGGGGTTCAGAGAGCTTCTGAGCCCCTTCCCCCATGTATCTTCCATTTGACTGCTCCTGGGTTTTATCCTTTTGTAATAAGCCAGTAATCTAATCGTAAACTGTTTCCCTGAGTTTTGTGAGCTGCTCTAGCAAATTCATCAAACCCAATTAATTAACACTAATGACTAACGGGAGGGGTCATGGGAACCTATTTATAGCCAGCTGGTCAGACTTTGGACCCTCAGTTGGCATCTGGACTATTGTGGGGAGGGGAGGGGAGGGGTACGATATCGTGGGACTGAGCCCTTAAAATGTGGGGTCTGACACTCTCTCCAGGTAGACAGTGTCTGAACTCAGTTGAATTGGAGGACACCCAGCTAGGGTCCCAGAATTGTTTGGTTTGAGGAAACCTTTATACACACACACACACACACACACACACACACACACATATACACACACACACACATTTGGTGACCAGAAGTGAAGTAGTATTCAGGGAGTATTGTGTGTAACATCAATGAAAACAATAAATAGAGTTTTTCTTTACAACAGGGACAGTGAGTCATGAAAGAGAGGAAAACCTGAGCGGTAGAACTGAGGAAGTGTTGCTGGAATTTGGCTGGATTCAGAAAGCTACCTCCAGGGCAGCTGACCAAGTCTACAGCCTGGCCGTGGACTTGAGTGGGTTATATCCTCAAGCAACACACAGACCGCACACTTTTGGAAGCTTGACAGTTATAACACGAGAGATGGGGGATTTGTCTTGTTCTCCTCGGGATTTTCTCCATTAAGAAAATGGACCTTTCACCTAGGCCTGATTTGAGGACTAAGGAAACAGCTCAGGGAAGTTAACAGCTGACAGACAACAAAGCATGCCCAGAAAACAGGAGCCGCAAAACCCAGCTCCAAGGGCCCAGGAGCTCAATTTCATTAAAGGGTTATGTGCCCGACACAGTGATGAACACTCTACATGCAATACCTCAGCTGTCACCACTAACTAGAGGGAGTGGCACACCTTATTCCCACTTTACAGTTGAGAAAACCAACGCAGAGAAGCTAGTTAACTCTCCCCAGCGTCACTCAGCGCAAAAGTGGGCCAGCTGGGTTTGGAACGTCACTAGTCACTGACAAAGTTTATTTGGGGAGACAGAGTTAAAAATGTGATAGATCACTTTATAGTAGCTACATAATTCTGAGTAGGTCACAGCCCTACTGAGCCTTAGTTTCCAAATCTGCAAAATGGACTTAACACTTCTCTGGGCGTGAGATTCTTTAGTTAAAGCCCGGCTAATAGCAGGACTCAGTAAAGACACTGTCCTGCCTTTTCCTCCCTTAATCTTGAACCCAAGGCTTACAGGTGAAGGCAAACAACTTATCAGCTTCACACACCCATCTTCCCCACCTCCCCGCTGACCTGCATATGTGAAAGAAGGTAAGGTAGGGAGGACGGGACATTAATTACATTCATCTTATCACACACGGGTGATGCCAATCTTGGCCAATCTGCTTTGTTTCTGTTAAGGCTTTTTCTTGTCCATCTTAAACCAGCTTTAAGGTGAGTATAACAGAGCCAAAGTTTTTGATTTTGTAGGAATACCTGTACTCTGGTCCTTGTGTTAAGTGGACTCATAAAGGGCCATCATCACAGGAACAGAGCCAAATAGCAAACCACAGAATGGTTCTGTGAGCAGCCAGGGCCTTACAGATCGCATCTTCTACAGATGAGGCCTGCGACTCTGGCTCTGGGAGCTGCTGAGCACATAACTCACTCCCAACCCAATCCCAACACCTCATACACTCACATAAAACGTTGCTCCAGAGTTTACAGTTGGTGAAGGGAGATATCCAAGAGTGGTGATGGGTTGGTCCAAATATTCCCCCAGCTGTCTACACGTGGGGCTGATGTTGGAGCCTGGGTTAGAATCCTCTGTCTGCATCCTATTAGGGCCTTTTTATGAAGCCCAGAGCATGACTATCTGGTTTGCATTTTTCATACAGAGGGAAGCAATAAGGGGCAGCAGAGAGGCTTTCTAAAGGACACCTTGTAGAGGTTTGTTTCACCAGAAAGCACCCAGGAGATGAGCAGGCAGTGTGATAGGAGGGAGATGGGGAGGGGAGCGGACGCTGGGAGGTGGGGGACCAAGTTCCAGTCATCCATACGACTTACTATCTGTGCTCCAGAACAAGGCACAGACCCACTCAGCCTGAGCTGCACCTTAGAATGATAAATCCAGGTTAGGAAAGCTCTGATTCCTTATAGCTTGGAAATTCTATTTCAGTTCCTAATGAAACCCCTTTATGACTCTTCATGAACTCTGAGGAGACCATATGAAGGCATGCCTAGCATAATGTGTTGCCTATAAACCGGCACGTGGCATTTTTGTTTACTGCATAAACGAATGAACCAAAGCTGGTAAGGATACAAAGGTTAAAACAAACAATGGTCACAGATACACTCACATACACACGTACTCCTATGTTCCTCTACTTCAAGTTGCCAATTGTTTGTGACCTCTGTATGTAAAAAGCGTATTAGGCGTGGCAGGAAGAAAAAGGAATAATTCACGCCCCTGCCTCACTCCCCAGGACTAGTAATCAAACAGAAAAGACAAAACAGACACAAGGGTGAAAGGGCAACTCTCGGACAATTCAAATTCAGACACACTCATGTAAATGTAACTGGCATTTTAGAGCCTGAGAGGACAAGATTGTGTAGGAGAAAGAGAGGACCATACACATCATGAGGTCACCCAGCAGGAATGAGAAAGCACACTCCAAAGGGTTGAACAAGAGAGAATTTTATGTAGGGACTATTTAGAGAGATGCGGGCAGGATGAAGCACCCGGGGGCCAGCAATGAACAAGCTGGGAAACCGTTATCACCTTTAGGTCTGAAGGGCAAACGGGAGGAAGCAGTGCAAACTGGAGCCTTGAAAGTGAGCTGCCCATCAAGAGCTGGAGCAAATTAGCCATCATCAGAACCTTTGCAAGGCTGAGGGCTCTGTGACAAGGGGAATAAATACCCCAACACTGTCTCCTCCGGCCTTCTGATCCCCTGCCCGTGCCTCCCATTGGCTGAAGCCAACCAGACACAAGACAAGGGAGTCCAGATGTTGTCATTTATAGCACTAAACCTCTTGGTGCACAGGAAGGCAGATGATGAATTGGAGGTAAGGGGTGCACAACATGTGTGTACACACACTTCTAAATTATACACACATGTATATACATTTGAAATATATTTGGAACAAGTGTATCTTTGACATTTCAAAAAAATGACTTGTACAAAAAGGTTTCACCATAAGATTAATCTAAATTTAAACATCAAGGTCATCTGAGGTGTACCTCAGATATAATTTATATAAACAAACTTCTTCAACTGCAAATAGCTTGTACATAATGCTCATATTGTTTGACACACGGTGTATTTGTTTACATAGGGCCTAACAAGTGAAACTGTTACGAAGATAGCCCATTAACCAGACAAAACTGTCTCATAAGTTTTCCTTAATCTTCTATCCCTACCAGCCCAATTTTCAAAGATAAAAAAACAAACTCCAAAGTTTGCACACACATTTTTCCATTTATATTTTCTATCAGTTGGCAATTAAAACAAGAATCCCAGAGGTCAGCCAAAAGTCTTAAATAACAAATGAAGGAGTCAGATATATTATCTCAGGACTCAAAAGTGCAAAATGACATGTTATGAGAAACCACCTGGAAAACAGCACTTGGCAGGCGACATTTCAGGGATCTGCATTTCTTGTAGCAATTCCCTGCCAACTAACGTTTAACTTCTAACAGGGACCTTCAGAAAAGGTTCCAGAAGTATGAAAGCCTCTATAACACCATTTACTATTATGCGCAGTTCTGTTGATGGCAATGGGAATCTGGAACAAGATGAGGATTAGGATCGTTCCTAAGGGTGGCAGAAGATGGGAAAAGTAATGTGTGAGGGAGGGAGGAGAGTTAAAAAAAAAAAAAAAAATGTCTCCTGGTCATCTCCCAATTAGTGACCACATACCTGGGATTTCTCAGGACAGTCCCAGTCTCAAATATTCTAGCCCATGTTACTACTATGTCTAACCCTGGGGAAATAGTTATACAAATTATGGTCCTTTGACTCGATGGGCAAATACACTGCCATTAAAATTAATGAGTCTGTAATGACATGAAAAATCCTGGTATTTATTCATTCATGGTAATGTCTGAATCCCTATTGCACACTACAGATGGTGAAAGGGTGTTCAGGCTATAATGATGAATTATACATTGCACAAAGCATACATGTTATATAGCACAGAATGGCCTCCAGTACCAGACTGCCAACATTTGAATCTCTCTGCTTCAGCACCGAAAAGCTGGACAACCTTGAACAATCTCCCTAACTAAGGGGTGCCTCAAGTGATCTCTGTTGTAAACAGGATAATAATGGCATCTTCTTCATAAGATCATTTTTGAGGATTAGGTTACCGCATACATATAAAGTTTATTATAGTGCCAGGCAAGTAGTAAGTGTTCAACGAATCTTATCTGTATTACAATATGAAGTTCATCCTTACAGTCTTCGTTTAGTAAAAGATACAAACAGGACAATGATGGTATAATGCTAAGTCCAATCAGGGGCTTCTCTTTAGGCTGACATCACACTGGGAATGGAAGACATTAGGAGGGCTTCCTACTCTTAAAATAGAGACAGTGTGCCATTGCCACTTGAGTCAGATTGGGGAAAACAGGTACTGTCTACCTTCTTCTGCATTCAGTCTTCCTGACAACACTGAGCACTTTCAGAATTTATTTCTTCTCCAAAGCTTCCCAAAGTCTGGGATTCCCCAAAAGACAAAGGATGGAAGACAGAGGAAACAACACCAAGTGTGCAGGCAAGACTTGGCCAGCCTCCACAACCACAACAGTGAATGAAAACTAGTGTTTGGCTTCTCATGGGCTGCAATGTATGAGGTCTCGTCATTGCTTTGTCATTTTAAGAACAGTCTGCCCTTCTGTGACAGCCCCAGAATGTTCTCTCGCTGGGATCAGCTAACAATCTCCAAAGCAAGGAATCCTCTTTTCCCCACCAAATGTTTCCCCAGTTATTCCTTCTTTTGAAGCTTGAAGAGAGAATAAAATTAATTTCATCTGCCCAGAAAATAGAATAGAGAGGAATCCTATTTGGAGCCAGAATGAGGAATCAGCTTAGAACTTCAGTAAGGTAAGCCCACTGTCTGCCTTAACACTCTTAGGAATGAGACCACACATAAAAAAAATGTCTGCCTGTATCGAAGTCTGGCAGCAAACGATACCAAACCCTGATTCAAAGTGGCTTGAAGAAGGAGGAAATTAATCATTCTCACAGGATGGGACCTGCAAGAGAGAGCCTAGTGCTTCTTGAGGACACTCTGGGATCTGCTGTCTCCTGTGTGTTGGTTTCCTCCTAAGAATGGAGACAAGATGCCTAAGAATGGAGCAACGTATCCAGGAAGCAAAGGGGTCATTTGTTTGTGGCCTTTTCTCAGTAATGAGCAAACCTTCCCTAGAAGCACCACAAGGGACATTCCCTCACACCCCATCACCCAGATTTGAATCACAGACTCTTTCCTCCACTTGTCTCTGAATGTGGAGTGGAGGTACCACAACCAGAATGTGCTAATCATCTCAGAAAATGGATGCTTCCAAATCCACATGACCACTAAGCCACTCAGTGGGCTTCTGGTGAGGACCAAAGAAGGAAAGGAACATGACTATACTTCAAAAAAAGTTAACATGCTGTACAGTTATTCCCACAGATAGAACTGTGGTAAGCCATCACATCAAACATGTTCAAAAATGCCTTCTGTTGGATACTCCACACATACGAAGAAGCATGGTTAATAGCACGAGGGAGAAGATGCTAATGTATCTAGTATAATGTATCACCTTCAGTAGAGGGGGATAAATACAGAAAGAACTGCAGGGAGGGTTCCAAGACAAAGTTGGGGCATGAGGCAAAGAGAGTCACTCCCCAGTAAACATGATGGATTGAAATGAGAGTAAAGTGATTTTTTTTTAAGCATGGGGGGAGGGATTCGCTAAACTCTTCAAGAGAACTGAAGCAGCAATGGTTGCAACAAATTTTGGAAGCTGGGAAGTGGCCCATCCAGTAGTAACTGACTTCGCAGACAGGGCAGGAAGCACAGAAGCAGGCAGGGATTCATGCCACAGAGCTGCAGAGAGTCTCTGGAATTGGGGTCACCAGACAAGGGTCCCAAAGGTAGGAAAGCTTGCTAAGAGTCTGTGCCTGAAGCGGTCAGACCCCTGTAATCTCCTTAGCCCTAGCTCCCTTGTGACTGCCTACATTCTGTGTCATGTTTGCGCTGCTAAATCAGAGCAACTCTGGACTCAGAGACACAAGAGGTAGCTAATGGAAGGGGTGCCGCTTTAAAAACCGGGGAACAAGACAAAGTCTCCGTACCAAATATTGGACTCCTGGTCTCCCTCCCAAATCTGGCTCACTGAATGCCGCCACCAACCTATTCCCCTCACCTGATTCCTTCCACTTGATTTCTTTTCACCTGATTAGTTTCCTCTGAGAGGAACGACCTTCCAGACCTTCCACCGGAGGGAGTCCTCCAATGAAACTGTTTAGCAAGATAATCCTCCAGCAGAGGTGCTCAGGGCCAGATGCACATTCGGATCACCTGGGGAGCTTCTAATAATCACTACTACCTGGGCCCCAGGCAAGATCCTATGTCATTCAGTCATTTGGCAAATAGGAATGGAAAGTTTACCGTGTGCCAGGCTTTGTTACAGATTCCAGAACACTGTTCTAGGTGTCTTTCTTTGTAAGAAGGAACTATTCATTCCTGGGTGTAAGCCCCATCCACACATGCAGACTTTCCAGTTAGCTTTTAAGTGATCAGTTCAGGACCAGACATTAGAGGAAAGTTTTTAACATGCATGAAATTTAAAAACAAAAACAAAACAAAAACTAGGAGGAAATCTGAGGGGGGAAAATGTGCAGGGAATAGAGGAATGCTTCAAAGAAGCTGTCATTGAGATCTGCAGAGAGTTGGAAAGCTTTTCATCTGTGAAATGAGAACAGGAGGTTATAAAAAGAATATTTCAGAGATTTTTTAAAGAGCTCTTGGAAATTAGAAATTTGATGGCATACATAAAAATTCAGTATACGGGTTGGAAGATAAAAGGAGGAAATTTCCCAGGAAGTAGAATTTTTTTTTTAAGAGAGAGACAATATAAGAGGAAAAAGTAAAATAATTAGAAATTCAATCCATGAGGATCCCCTTCCAACTTAATAGATGTTCCAAAAGAGGAGAGAAATGATTTTTTTTTTTTTTTAATTCCAGAAAACTGTTCAGAACCGAAGGACATGAGTTTCCAGACTGAGGTGTCTTGAAAGCCAAGTAAAATAGACGGGGGAAAAAAAAAAAACAACTCACAGCAAGATATGTTATAAAGAAATTCCATTACAGACAGAAGACATTATAAAGAACAAGGAGAAAACCCTAAAAACTTTGAGAGGGAAATAATTCCATTCAAAGCATCAGGAATTAGGATGACAGACACGTCAATGCCAAGCCTGAACCTGGCAGAGCAATGTTTTCTGAATTCTGAGGGAAAAGGACTTCCAACCTAGAGTTCATACCTCATCACACATGCAGTCAAACTTGGAAGATCTTAAAAAACTGATTTCCCATGTACTCTTTTTTAGGAACTTCTGGAAGATGTGTCTTACCAGAAAGAGAACAGAAACAAAGAAAGAGGAAGATGTGGATCTAGAACCCAGGGGATGCCACAAGGGAAAGAGGCAGTATGAGTCCCCGGTAGAATGAAGAAAGATTTCCAGGATGACGGGTGTAGAGCAGACCTCAAGAGCAGCAAATCCACAGTGGGGAAGGAGGCCCGAGGGCCGGTGAGGGAGAGTACCAGGTTGAGCCGTGGGTACCTGCAGTGTTTGAAAATACATACAAAGAGTCGAAAGTGGTTGTTTTGGGGGCACACGAGTTGAGATTGGTGAAGGGTGGGGCAAGTGACTGCTGCTTCTAGAAATATCGGACTTAGAAAATTATATGTATGTATAGTTTTGATTAAGGAAAAAAGGGAAACTTGGAATCAGATTCCAGAATGAGAACCCAAACACAGATCAGGAAAGGTTCCCCACCCAGGAGAACCCACTTCCAGAAGGCAGCAAAGGTACTTGGTGAAACCTTTGGGAAACAGAAGAGATGACGAAGGAGGCAGGGCTGAGCTCTTGGCAGAGCAGATGAGAAGAGAACTTAATGTCCCAGGAAAGAGGCCAGAATGGGGTCACTATTTCCCTTCAAGGAAACAATTCCTAAGTGTGACCTGCCTGGATCTACAGAGGAGATTAGCAGGAACGGAGGATTAAAGGGGACTGTACATGCTAAGCACAGTGTCAGGCAATTTGTGGCAGCAAGAAGGCAAGCAGAAAGGCGGTTTCTGGAAGCTTTGCAGCTCTTTATGAAGTCTTCCTTTCCCACTGGATTAGGGTATGTACTCAGACAATTCTACCCAGTCATGCAGGCTCACAGACCCTAAGGGTGAAAGAGGGTGAGCAAGCCTGAGATCCCGAGTCCACATGGGTTTCCCCACTTTGCCTGGTACATCTGATTTCCAGTTTTGTGTGTAGCCCACTCTGAGAACCCTTTTCCTGTAGAACCAGACAAAGGTGTCCTTTCCCAAGGCCCACCCTACACCAGTGGCTCCTGTGGCTGCTCCCTAAAGACAAAGCATTTGACTAGAGATCCTGAAAACAATTGGAGTAAGTCCTGTTAACTTTGTTAATATTTCAGCTAAAGAAAGGGTATAGGTTAGTGAGTGTTAAATGGCCAGATTAACATTGGAGGTAGAAAGATCCCCTTGTACCTCATTTTTCACTTCATCTGCAAGGGCAAAACAGTCTAGGCATGTCAAGTTTGAAAATACTATTTATTTCATGTGTATTTGAAGATGTTTAGGTCATGCCTTTTATGATAGTATTTACAGAGTTTATGTCATGCCCTTTATGATATCAAACTCAGCCTGACCTATTTATATGAAAAGTGTTTATTGTTTACCTTCACAGAAGCTTTTCTCCCAGAAATGGTTCCCAGGATGACAGCTGTAGTTATCTCCTTCTTACCCCCCTTTCACAGACAAGACTGACTTAATTTCACCCCTAGTATTTATAAACTATCTATTAGGGAATAACAACATGATAGAAAAGGTCATTCTCTTTCCAAACATCTTTCATCTTTAAAATCTTAAAAGTGTCTGTGGACACTAAATCAAAATATTCTGTGAATCAATGGTGGGGGAGTTGTCCAAGCAGGCTGTTTAGTAGTTTGGGGCAAAGATCTGTCCCCAAAGGATGCCATGGCTCCCTGAAGGCTCAAAAAAAAAAAAGTTCCCACTGGTGGAAGACAAGACGCATCTTTTCTCTGCCTCCGATTCCCTCCCGGACTAGCCAAAGCGAGGAGCTTGGGATAAGGGCAATGTCACAGATGCCCAGGTTGCTGGAACACGCCGCAAACACACAAACACACTTCATGGGCTTCAACAGCACCTCTTATCCGAGGTGTCTGACAGAACCGTGGCTCTGGAGCCCCTCCAGCCTTGTCCCTGGTGCCTTCCCGGCCCCCTCCCCTCCGCCTATCACACACACTCCGGGCGCCTCCTTCCGTCGAGTAATTGACAAACCAGCTCCAAGTCGGTTTCTCCTCCCAAGGAACACAAACCATCTCTAAACACGCCAATCCCCCAGGTCAAAAACAAGACGCCCAAGTGATCTGCGAGATGAGTTAGTTGGCTGCGGCGTTTCTCCGAGGCTGGAGCTAAATTTCTACATTTGTGGATTCAGCCTGGATCCGCACCCCCAACCCGATGGGGAGGGGAAGCCTGAGCTTTCTATTTGCTAAGCATATTCCTACCTCCAGTTCTGCAGTCACCTCGGGGGTCTCGTCTCCCGCCGCCGGCGTGCGCGTCGCGAGCAGCTGGCCGCGCTAATCCCGCGCGCCGGGGCCCCGCTCGCCCGCCCGCGAGCCGCAGCTTAATCACCTGCCGCCGCCCGCTGCGCGCCGGAGGGGGGCGCTCAGCGCGGGCTCCCCGCCCGGGACGCCGCCCCCCTGCGCGCCTCCGCGCCTTCCTTCTGGAGCTGGTGCCTCTCGGTCCGCTCCATGTCCGTGGGAGGACCCCTCCTCCCGCCCGCAGCCCCGGCTGGGAGGTTATGAAAAGACTGTAATGGGATCCCGGCTCGGCCCGTCACTCCCCTGCTCACTTGTCAAAACTCCACAGCATTCCAGAACCCCTTCCCCGCTCACTCCCTCGCGGGGAAGAGGAAGCCGCCTGCGGGAGGGTTTCACGGACTCTGCGGTTGCTCGCGCAGACACCTTTGTTTACATCAAGTGCCGGGTGGGGGAGGGGGGCTTCCCGCCGTCCCCGGGAGCAGGTTCGGAGCAGCAAACGCCCTTCTCAGACACCCTCGCCCGGTCAAAAGTTCTCCCTCTCTCCGAGAAGCTCCACCTCCCCGACACCAGTTCATTTCATAACCGCTCCGTTTCATAACCAGCAGCAGCGTGGGTTCTTACAGGGGGTGGGTGGGGGAGCCCCAAACCAGAATCGCAACCATCGCACCGGGCAGCGTGTCAAGAAACTTTTCAGAAACCTCCAGTCAGAGCCTTGCTGCCGCAGGAACCCAATTTACCACCGCTGAATTACAATCACCGGTGACTGCACAACTTAAGCATTTCCTTTATACCTTCTCCCGCTCCCGCGCCCCTCCCGTCGTCTGCGGGGTTCAGTCAACAAGTCATTCCCCGGAGAGGCAAGGATGGGCTTGGGCCGCTCAAGCCATCTCCAGCTGCAAACTGATGAGGAAGCCCGACCCACGAGGCTGAATTGTTTACATCACACCCACCGAGGGCTTCCTGTCTCTAATTAATGGGAATACAAATAAGACAGGAAAAGACTGTTTGCTTTTCTTAAAGCAGGAGGGGGGGGGGGGTTCTCCTAGAGAGGGGGAGTCACCCCACATTTCATTGCATAAAGAGGTTTTTTAAGACTTCAATTGTATTTTATTCCATTTTCCCACCTTTAACACTTGTTGAAAAGTAAAAAGCATCGCTGTGCCAAACCTCAAACCATGAAGGAACTTCTGCTCACAGCACATTTTCACCTGGCTTCAGAAAGGGATCCGGCTGAAGCTCCCAGAGGGGGCAGAGGTATGGCGACCACCTGTGGTTGAATGGCACCCATCTAGGCACAAACGGAAGACCTGCGCCCCCTGGGACTTGAGAACACCCATCCCACTCCCTGGGGTTCATACCAGAATCTTGCCCCAAACTTAGGTCTCTCAGCTATGGTTCTCTTCCTGGGTATCCAGCAGCCCCTTAACATAAATTAGCTTTGTGAGGTATAGATCTGGTGGAATTCGAAGCAATTAATTGTAAAGGAAGAGGCAAAAGAAGGCTCCTGTTCCCAATACTATTACTGTTACTGGAATGGGTAATTAGAGCCCGAGAGGGGCCAAGCCATGCCAAGGCCAGGCTGGTAATCTGCCTTCTCTCTGAAGCAGCCCACAGAGAACACTGGTAACTAATCACCGTAATCACCAGTCCTGGAATTACCCCCAGTTGCTTCATTCAGGTTGGCACAACAGCAAACCTGGCAACAGGCAGGACTGCCAGGTGCTGGCGTTCCTGTGAAAGTACTACAAGGAAACAGAATCCCAGGATAAAGTGTGTCTCTAGGAGGTGTGGGTATCGCAACTGACAACGGTGTGTGGAGTTTAGGAGAACACTATAGGTGTCCAGTGAGAACAAGCTTTGCATGCCTCAAGACCCTACAGTTCCTGGGTCAAAGCAAATGAGGCTTGTGATTTTAGGAAAAGCTCAGAACTCTTACAGTGTCTGGCTTACAAATATTATAAGGTCTCGGTGAATGTTGGCTCCTCACCCCGCTCCCATTTCCCTCTCTTCTGCTTAGGGGTGGTAGTCCTAGTAGATTCATTAGCATACATCTCGGTATCTGGTAAGTTTTATGGGAATTAGGTTCAAATTGCATGATTTTCTAACAATTTCAGAAGTGATCCTTTCTTCCTTTCAGATTGCTTTCTCCACTGACAGTTTCTTTTTTTAAATTTTTTTATTAAATTAACAAGAATTTTAATTTTATTCATTTTTTAGAGAGAGAGAGAGAGAGAGAAAGAGACAAAGTGTGAGCGGGGCAGGGGCAGACAGCAAGAGAGACACAGAATCTGAAGCAGGCTCCAGGGTCTGAGCTGTCAGCACACAGCCTGGCGCAGGGCTCGAACCCATGAACCATGAGATCGTGACCTGAATTAAAATTGGACGCTTAACCCACTGAGCCACCCAGGGCTCAGGGGCCCCTCCACTGACAGTTTCTTAGTGCTTTACTTCTAACTTTGTCTGCTCCTTCATTCAATCTGGTATATAATTTATGATGTGCAAATCAATGCTGTTTAAACTAAATCCAGGATTTTAAGCTTAGTACAAATAAATATTCTCCCTTCCCCCACAAACTTTGTTGTCTAAACTCAGTTTAGGGTGTGTATATGCCAGGAATTAAAATTTGACATCTGTTTAATAACTTAATTTCAGGAAAGCTTTGGAATGCATATGACATTCTCATCAGCATGCCAGAAAGATATGATGTGCTCAGTCTTTTCCCTCACCGGTTTCACTGCCGACTGGAAAAGAGATCAATGGTTCAGTAAACAAAGGGGTGCTTTAAAAGTGGCCTCCAATTTTACCCTGGGTCTGGTTTAAATAATACTTACGATTGCTATGTGTACACCAGAGTCTACAAGTAATATTAATTTGAGCAGAAACTGCTGATACGTTAAGAGAATCCAAAGTGTCTTCAACACATAAAGGAAATGGTTCATTAAAAAGAGTTTAGAGTTCAGCAGGATGGCTGATTACAAAGTAGTGTCCTGAGGGGTGATGATCAAAATGACAGGCACAAATGGGAGTTAATATCTAGATTTGAGACAAACAAAGACGCAAGGATCACAGCAGACCATGCATTTAATATGAATTCTGCATATTGTACTGATAAGAAATAGGCAACACAGTACTGGGGCAAGTTCACACTGGCGGGAGGTTGACGTGAAAGAGAAATGCCTCTCCTCATTCCTTCCTCCCCCATAATGAAGAATTTGGCAGCTGATAGACTCTTATTAGGGTGATATGTCCAGTGTGAGGCCCCTCATTTTAAGGGAGATGGGGAGACACTGGAAAGGTTCCAAAGGAGAACCAAAATGATTAAAGATACAGAAAATAGAACCTTTGAGGGAAGGTTAAAGGATTTGCAATTGTTTAGTCTAGAGTAAAAAAGTGCCTAAAGGCAAACTTAACAGTCATCTCCCATTTGAAGGGTTATTATAAAGAGGATACCGACCAGCTGTTCTTCATCTCCACAGGAGACAGAAGAGGTAAGAGGCACAAATTCAACATTAAAATTTGGGTCAGACATGAAGGAGGCTTGCTTGACGCTAATGGTAACTGACATGACACTGACATCACTGTGCAGTCTTTACCTATCAAACTCCATCTTAAGTGATAGTCTTAGTCTGTTTAGGCAGGAGCCAGTCTAGAGAACTCCTTTCATTCCCTTCTAGGGCTAAAGTGGTCCTCTTGACTCATGGAATGTGGGAGCAAAGGTCCTGAGTGTCCATGCTCTACAAGGCCCACAAAAATATAAGGCTCCCTGCAAACATATGCTCACATCTCATTGGATCCTTGTTTATTAGAATGGGTATGTCTAAGAATCTGTCCAACTCCAGGGGCACCTGGGTGACTCAGTGGATTAAGCATCCAACTCTTGGTTTCAGCTGAAGTCATGATCTCGCAGTTCATGAGTCCGAGCCCCGCATCAGGCTCCTCGCTGACAGTGCGAAGCTTGCTTGGGATTCTCCCTCTCTCCCTCTCTCCCTGCCTCTCCCCTGCTTGTGCTCTCTCTCTCTCTCCCTCTCAAAATAAATAAACTTAAGAAAAAAAGAATATGTCCAACTCCAAACACTGAATAGATGATAAGTATATTTTATAGACTTGCTACCCTATAGTGTTTCTCTGTATAGGCAACATTGCTTTTTGGTTAGTGGGCACACAAATATTAGTTGATGGTGATGTTAAAGATAATAATAGCTATGCATTATTAAGCTCTTACTATAATTATGTTGGCACCGTGCTAGCAACTTTATGTAGATTATCTCTCTTTTCTCTCTCTCTCTCTCTCTCTCTCTCTCTTTTTTTTTTTTTTTTGCAGGAGCCCTGTGAAGTGGGAATAATTATTAGGCTTATTCTAACACAAGGAAACTGAGTGACAATGGGGTTAAGTAGCAAAGCTAGTAAATGTTGGAGTTCCCAATTCAAACTCATTTAGTTTGACTCAAAAGGGTGTGCTTACCCATTAACCACTGCTTTCAATCATTAAGTATTTCTAGCTCTTGGGAGGGAGGAAACATTGCAAAGAGGAGCATTTATGCTTGTTGGCCCAAACTGATGAAAAAACAAGACTTCTATAGGTTTATAACACCTAAGGAATGCAATTTTTTCCCAGGTTAGCAGAGGAAAGAACTGGTTTTGCCTTCTGATCAGAAGCATATCTTTCTGTCTGTCACAAAGCTGAAGAATCCAATCAAGGTTTACCTCTGTTTTATTATTTAGAAACTATAAGCTATTCATCTATAACCTAACCTTCCATATAGTAAGTCTTCTGTGACTGTTGAATGAATGAATATAAATGCATTATGACAGGGATGCTGAGCTGAATTGACTTTTTCCAACATGCTGGTGATCAGACTCTGGTGGGTCATTTGTATGAGCTTCTTATCAGAGGCCCCTTAAGAGTCTTAAAATGCAACTCACTGGCTCAGTCAGTTAAGCATCAGACTCTTGGTTTCAGCTCAGGTCATGATCTCATGGTTTGTGGGTTTGAGCCCCACATCAGGCTCCATGCTGACAATGCCGGGCATGCTTGGGATTCTCTCTCTCTGCCCCTCCCCAGCTTGCTCTATCTCAAAATAAATAAACTTAAAAAAATTACAACTGTTTCCTTTAATTCAACATCTGTGAGAAAGCATATGGATGGGTCACGTATTTTTCCAATGTAAACTACTTTTAGATTGAGAAAAGATTTTTAATGGGGTTTATTGAGTGCTGTTGTATATCAACAATAGATGATTTGTGAGTGAAACAAACATCAAAATGATTTTCAGAAAGGCAAAACGAACCACACACATATAAAATATTAATAGCCTTGATCCAAATTACTACAAAAGACAGATATTTTCCCATTAGGACAATTTATCCTGAGTCTATAAACAGAGAGGGGCAAAATTATCCATGTGTTTGCTAAGAGATCTAAACCTTATGTAGCTATAAAAAGCTGGAGAGAGGAAGAGAGAGGAAATTCCCAGGAGAAGATCCCCAACCACATCCAGGGCCATCAGATCTCCATAAATACAAGGCCCAGCAGTGGCACCAACTGAAGCATGAGAAGAAACCTCAAGATTTTAACACAAACCACAGAAATAACTTTGAATTGTCTTAAAACTAAACAATGACAATTCTATCCAATAAACTTACAGCTGACACATGGGCAGAGTGGTGACTTCCTGGTGTTCCAGATGTAGTTAATGGAAACATAATGCCCAGATTCAGTAAATGTTGACTGAATGTAAAGAGTGAATGACTGTCTGAACAGATGCCCAGGCTTCCTCTTTCCCCCTCTATTTTTTATTACTTTTTTAAGCTTATTTATTTTGAGAGAGAAAGAGCACGTGAACAGAGCAGGGGCAGAGAGAGAGAGGGAGAGAGAGAATCCTAAGAAGGCTCTGCAATGTCAGCCCTGACCTGACACAGGGCTCGATCTCACAAACCGTGAGATCACGACCCAAGCCTAAACAGTCAGACACTTAACCTACCGAGCCACCCAGACACCCCTAACTCTTTCCCCCTTTAAATCTCTGTTGGAAAGATGTCTCTGAAGCTTCAAGCCCAAAGTCCCTACAGAGGTGTAGAACCATTTGACACTGGTACTCTGGGAACAGTTGATGGAACCAGAGATGGTTTCTAACTCAAAGATACCAATTTGTGATTTTGCCATAAACACAGGAAGGGGAATGGCAATACCTGTGGATCCTGATTCAAAAACTCCTGAACTATTTACTATATGGATTCTGAACTATTTGAAGTCCAACAGAATCAAGCACTAGGTGGCCAGCACCTACTGAGCACTTACTGGAGGCTGGGTTTTGTTCTAAGCCCCTTACATATCAACTCATTAAATCCTTATTACAACTTAAGAATATGTACTATCATTATCAACTCATCCTACAGGCAGTGAAACTGGGCTAAAAGATTACCTCATTATCTCATGGTCACACAACTAATATGTAGAGGAGCCAGAACTCAAACCAATTCCGTCTGGACCCAGTGCTATGTTCTTAACTGCTCCCCAACGATACCTGTCAAGTCCTACCTCCTGCCACTCCTCCACACAAAATCACTATTCCAGTCAAAGTGTTGATCTACAGATATTCAAAGAACATTCTAATCTCTGCAGGATGTGTTCCCTGACCTCTCTAGCCTACTGTTACCTCTCTCTTCTGAGTGCTCACATCACTTATTCTCCAATAACTGCAAACATATAATTTATCTGGTTCATATCACATCTCTCCAACTAGATCTTAAGTTCCTTTCGGGGTAGGACAGTGTGTTGTATGGAAGTCTGGAGACAGTCTGTAGAAAGGTCTAGATTTAAAGCCCAAATCCCATAATTATTACCCATGGGACCCTGAGTAAATCATTTAGCTTTTCTTACTCTCATATTCAAACCATATTCCTCAAGGGCTTATTGGGGAGGAAAGATTAAATGAAAAAATGTATATGAAGTGTCTAGGATGATTCTCAACCACTGGCTACTTTGCCCCCCAAGGGCAATGTCTGAGAATATTTTTGATAGTCATAACTGGGGAGGGGTGCTACTGTCATCTAGTGGGTAGAGGCCACTGATGCTGCTAAACATTCTACAAAGTATAGGACAGGCCCCTACAACAAAGGACTATCCAGTCAAAAACGTCAGTAGTAGTAGTGCTAAGGTTGAGAAACCTGCTATTAATAAATTTAAATTTTTATTAAAAATGTAAGTTTCCATTTTCCTCCCTTTCCTTATTTTTTATAGTACTCTGCTTATGGTAGGTATTCAGTAAATCTTTGTTGAGTAAACCTATTTATAAATGGGTAAGTGAATGTATGAATCCTAAGATATTTTACTAGTAAACACTTGACTTGAGGGTGTGATCTAGCCATGGCAGGGGTTGGGTGGGAGTTAATTCACATAGAACAGAACTTTCCAATATCCAAGCACAATGAAAGGAATTCTGAAGTAAATCCAATTTCATACCAGGGCACTGTGCCCAATGAAAGTGGTGTCAAAGTTGGTCCCAGGAAAGCTGAAGAACTTAGACAAAGGCCAGCCCCCGCCCCCCTTTTTTTTTTTCTAATTTTTTAAAATATTTATGTTTGAGAGCGAGAGAGAGAGAGACAGAGTATGAGTGGGAGAGGGACCGAGGGAGAGGGAGCCACAGAATGTAAAGCAGGCTCCAGGCTCTGAGCTGTCAGCATGGAGCCCAATGCGGGGCTTGAACCCACAAACTGTGAGATCGTGACCTGAGCCGAAGTTGGACGCTTAACCAACAGAGCTACCCAAGTGCCCCAAGGCTAGCTCCCCGTTATTGGTGCTTCCCAAGTGACTTGCTATCACCCTGCAAATGCCCCTTCATCTGTTTCTAATCCCTACTCCAAAGGATAATATAGCAAAAGAGCCAGAAGACTATGGGAATATTTGTTCAATCTCTCATCCCTCGTCCACCACCCTCCTCTGCAACAACCACACACAACCTGGAGCCCGATCAAATGAACTCTCATCCAGACCATGGATTGAAGGGCACCTGGGTGGCTCAGTCGGTTAAGCCTCCACTTCAGCTCAAGTCATGATCTCCTGGTTGGTGTGTTTGAGCCCCACGTGGGGCTCTGTGCTGACAGCTCGGAGCCTGGAGCTTATTTTGGATTCTGTGTCTCCCTGTCTCTCTGCCCCTCTCCCACTCACCCTCTGTCTCTCTGTCTCTCTCTCAAAAATTAATAAACATTAAAAAAAAAAAAAGACCGTGGATTGAAAAACATGGTGGAAGCAAAAAGAACATGCTTTACTTGAAGTCATTATTTTAAGTCATGAAGCCTTCAATAAACAGGCTCAGTAAGATCAGTTCCAAGAAGTAGAAATCCAAGAATAAAAGCCTATATTCCTGGATAGAGCATAAATCATATTAACAAAAACCAGAAATAAGACAGAGGGAGAGGGAGTAGAAGAGGAATGAAGGGAAGGGAAAGGAAAGGAATGGAAGAGAGAGGAAATAATTCCTTCCGTCTTCCATTCTCCAGACTTGGTGGCAACATTTGCTTGTATTCCATCTTTTGCAGTCAGAACATATAAATGATTTTCGTGTAGTTGTATATGAGAAAAGTTATAATGTTAGTCTAAGCATCTCTGGGATGCTGAACTAAATTACCTGCCTAGAACTGTGAGAAAATGATAGGTGTTTTCTTGCCTCAGGCCCCTGAACACATTTAAACTGGGATTGTCTTCCTGCTCTAATCACCTTCACCTGGCTAATCCCTACTCACCTTTCTGGATTCAGTTTAGACATAACCTTCTCCAGGGATTCCCTCCTGACCCTCCCTTAGAATATATATGGGCCCTTCGAAGCTTAGGTAGAAGCATCCCTACTGCCCATTCACTTGCCTACTTACCCTTCTAGACTATAAAATCTTCTAAGGTAAGGTTGTGTGGCTGTGTTTACTATTTTATTTCCAGGGCCTAGCACTGAGCCTGGCACATACGAATATTTGTTAAATGAGTCAATATATATCAGGAGACTTCCAAATGCATTCATCCCTGCAATTACTTATTGAGTGCCTACTATGAACCACGTATAGGGCTAGACAATGGGCAAACAACAATTATTACCTTAATATTAATAACAATAACAGTAAAAGCAATTACAGCTAATGTTTATTGGACACTTACTACGTACAAGGCATCATGCCAAGCTCTTCCATGTATTCTCTTTAAATCATCCCATCCAAAACCCATGTGACAGACACATTATCATTCTCATTGAACAGAGGAAGAAAGGTGCCAAGTCACTCCCATGGACCTTAACCACACAGACTCCATGTGAAAGAATTTCTGACATTTAAGTTCCTCAAGCTATATTTACATGGGCTTAACTCACATCAACTAAGAGAGGGTTATCTGTGAATTCACCCATGCCCTTTGCTGATGTCTGTCCCCTTGCCCATCCACTCCTCATATTGTCTGAAATTTATATTATTTTTATATAGACTATCGTGTGATGACCCCCATAATCTACATTCTAGACACCATGAGCTAATGTTTGAAGGACACATCTCAGAGTCCACGCTTGAAATATCACTATCCAAATCTGCAGCAGAAAGTTTTGTAGTTATCAAAATGGAGGTTAAAGACATTTTTTTCATCTGTGGAATGAGGGATTTTTAAGATAAATTGGCTAGAAAGGGTTGTGTAGCCACTTCTGTCTTTCCCTGCTGAGCTGTAAGGATCTGGGGGAGCCAGCTCCCGGAACCCTCTGAGCGGTGCGTCAGCTGTGCAACTCCATCAGTCAGGGGACCCCCAGTTAATGGAGGATTTTATCATCTGACAATAAAGTCAGATGATTCTTCCCACGGAGTGGTCGCATGGACTTCAGAGAGAATCTGCTGGGAAAGTGCTCATTGGAGCACCCACCGGAACAAGCGATGGAGATGTAACCAAATATAAAGGCAGGTTGTGGGACTACTTCTGTGTGTGCTTGCTGATGCCTGCTCTAAGTACGGCAGGGGTCAAAGACTTGTTTTCACAGTAACCTACCACCTGGCAGTGAAGTTGTCAGACAGGAGGTATACGGTTCTCAACCTTTTCTGATTGGTACTGATATTTAACAAAAGAGCCTGACAGTTGTGGGCAGCCAGTCAGCTCGGGTGAGGCTACAACACCCTCTTCCCTACCTTGGTCTCCAGGCAAACACTGTTTGTCTTTCAGTACAAGCTCAAAAATCCTCCCTGCTGCGAAGAAGGCTTACTTGATGAGTCATCTCCCCTCAGGAGTTCCAAGGAATCATCTAGCTGTTGAAATGGCCGCCAGCATGTGGCTGAGATCCTTCTGATAAACCCCAGTTGCTTAAGATAACCTGGGCAGGTCTCTTTCTACATTCTGAAAAAGCCCAATTTAGCAAATGGGTTTATTTTAGAATATGATTTATTGAGTCAGGAGTCATATTAGGTACTGAGGAAACACTGATAAGCAGCACTGACGATGGGCCCAATGAGATTGGAGACCACAGGGAGACAAGTAAGGCATCAGGCAGTTACAGTGCAGTGTGGGATAACTGCTAAGTCCAGGCAGTTGTCAGAAACCCACCAGAGACCAGGGAAGGCTTCCAGAAGTGACTATAAGCTGAGCCCTGAGGATAAGTAGGTATTAGCAAGGTGAAGGAAAGATTCCAGGAAGTGAAAATGCCAAGTGCAAAGGTCCAGAGGTGAAACAGAGATGCCATGTTCTGAGGTCTACAAAGGTTCAGCCTGGCGGCAAGTTTGGTCAGCTTGGAGCCAGTGTGAGGAGAACAGCAAACTGGACAATGGCTAGAAGTATGGCTTTGTGAGAAGTTTGGGCTTCATTCGTGATAGGGTTTTAGCAGAAGTGCTCTGAACAGATTTCCATGTTTGAATGATCGTGCTGGTTCCAGGGAAGAGAATATCTAAGAAGATTAGGAGAGTAGAGGGTGAGGAAGCTGTCACACGAATCTAGCAGAGACAAGATGGCGCCTATCCTGGGGGAGTCTCTGTGGACCTATACTTCCCCTGTATCTGGGATAAAACTTAGGCAATGCTCAGTTTGCAGTTTCGCTCCTTCTGCCAGACTGTGAAACCCTTGAGGGTAGAAATCAAAATTTACTTACCTCTGGAGCTTCAATACCTTATTCAGTACCTTCACCCTTATTCAGAGAGAAGGGTGATAAAGCCCTCAGTAAAGGATTAGTTGGTACATGTTGGTTGGTCCTCATGTACAAAAATGATTTCCTTTTGCTGGATTCTTCATCACCAGAACCCCACCCCACCCCTACATCCCTTCCACGTCTTCTCTCCATTGCTGCCTGCAAAAAGCCTCTTTAGCCACTACTCTTCCCTTTCACATTTGGTTGCCCTAAGGGATAAGCAGACTCCGCTTCTCTTCATCAAGCACCGATTTTGATTTTAGTCTTCATAAGCCCACTAAACATTTTGCGCTGCTCTTTTCTCTCACTGTGGCCCAGCTCATCCCACCCCTCCATGCAGGCAAGACTTTACACAGGTCCCTCCCCCACCATCTTGAAAGTTTCCCGGGGGTGACCTCACCTATGTGGAGCAGCTACTCCTCTCATCGGATATCCTAAATCCATCTCACTATTTAAGTGAAAATATAAAAGTCTTACCATCTGCAAGAAGCATCCATGAACTCCAGTTAACCTGGCACAGAATCCTAACTAAATGTAATCCCATTCATATATATTCCTGTAAACTGCATATGATTTGATGGTTTCCATGTTTTCTCTTCAAGGACATAATACTGGAGTATTACACATTCACCTCCTTGTCCCTACCCCCTTGCTTATACAATGTATTCAAACTCCTTCTCCATCCTCCCCTTGCCCTGGTCCCTGGATGAAAGAAACTTCTTCCAGCTCACAGAGGTCTTGTCTTCACTTTGACCTACCCCTGAGAATGGGGACTTGGCAAGGATGGATTTAGAAGCATTTAATCCAATCAACCTCTAGGCCTGGTCCACACCTCAGCCCTGTCAGCTGGCTTTAAAATAGTGAGCAATGGGGTGCCTGGGTGGCTCAGTCGGTTAAGCATCCGGACGACTTCGGCTCAGGTCACAATTTCGCGGTCCGCGGGTTCGAGCCCCGCGTCGGGCTCTGGGCTGATGGCTCAGAGCCTGGAGCCTGCTTCCGATTCTGTGTTTCCCTCTCTCTCTGCCCCTCCCCCGTTCATGCTGTGTCTCTCTCTGTCTGAAAAATAAATAAATGTTAAAATAAATAAATAAATAAAATAAAATAGTGAGCACTATGTCACCCAGAAGGGCCTTCGTAGACTTTTAAAGAGAATTAAAATTGCATAGTATCCCAGGGACTCTTCTTTTCTCCAGAGGGCATCACCTACCAGGGGCTGGTGCCCTTCCCTTCAAACAGGTTTGCACCAATGTTATCAAATAAAATATAAGAGACCCAGTTAAATTAGAACTTTAGGTGAAATGTGAATACTTTTTATGTCTCAAATATTGCATGGGATTTTTTATTTGCTAAATCTGACTGTCCTATTTTGTACTTGTTACTCAGTTTTTAAAAAAAATCACATCTATACTCATTAATAGGTAAAAATCCAGAAAGCAAAACATATACACATTTTTAAAATTTTGGAGCCTTGAAAATATTCTTTGTGCTGTTTCTCACTCTGATGGATGTCTTCTTACAAGGGTAGGTTTTTAATCATCTTTATGGCTCACTTGGAGTCCCTCACCTCTCTGCCCTACCTTTCTCACTTGGTTTATAATTCTCTTCCCATGATTACTCTTTGCATCATTAAGTTCAACCACTTTGACCCTTCTTTCCTTCCCAAGCAATTACCATTCAATTGAGTACTTCACCTTGACTTGCTTGGTCTTATGATGATATATCAAAACATCTCCTCTTTACAAGTCAGTGAACCACATTAAGGAAACACTGAATAGCCAGTAAGTAGTTCCCCAATCAATTCTTCCAAATTGACTTCAAGGATCAGCTTCCTCTTCCTGATTGCCCTATGTTCTCCAACTCTGGGAAATCCTTCCAGAAAAGCAACTACAGAACCCCAATCCTGGTCTGATTCTGTTCTGGTCTATCATTGCTTCCCATCAGCTGGAGAAAGTCATAGTTGGGAAAAGCAAAGGACCAGATAAAGCTCTGAACAATTTTCTCACAAAGGAAAAGACTGGATGCCTCTCCAGGTCCCAGGTCCACCTTAACCATGTTGTTTACAAAAGCCACGCTATTTACAAATAGTGCCATATAAAGGGTCTAACATAACCCCCAGGAGAGGAGAGTTTATAAATGCATGTGTGGAGGAAAAGGTTATGAAGGGGAACTAACACTGCTATTCCTTTCCAGTTTTCAGAGAGTAACTGAGATTGCAAGTAAGAGATTATAAGTAAGACTCAGAGAGAGAACCAGGTAGCTGGCAAGATCTTGTAAATTTGGATGCTCTCTGGGTGGGCTGGTTAGGAAGGAAGGAAAGATATTACTGAGATCCAGAAGGAGTTGCTAGTGTATCAAGGGGGGGAAACCTACTTTGAATGACCACGGTCACAAATTAAAAATAGCCATGGTAGTTGAGAGGCAAGTCATTGCTTTTTAAAACTTCCATTATATTTTTAGTATTATCATCACTTTCATCTATACTTCATTCCCCAAGAGTAAGATAAGACCGATAATTAACACACATACTCTACACGAAAACAAAATGCCTTGAGAAAAATGGAACTTCTAGTGACCCAGGTCTCCTGACTTCCAGTCCAGGATGCCTTCCTTGCCTAACAGATAGTTTTTGCTCTATTAGGTACCAGCTGGACATTGGTCAGAAAGCCACTTTCAGACTCATCCCAGTACCTCAGCACTTCCAGAATGTGCTAGGATTTGAGACTGGGCTGTGTCAGGGTGAGCAACCCAGTGGGAAGAGGAAGGCCTGGGTTTGGATCTTGGCTCTTTTTTGCCAGCATGGATTCTCTCATCTATAGCTGGGGATAATGGCATTTACCTCTCAGAGGTGCAGTGAGCTATAAAATGAGCTGACAGGTGTAGAGTCCCGGCATATAACTGCAATATGCATAAACATCATTATTAACAATGACTCTAATTGTAGGTTCAGGATTCTAACTTGCATGGAGGAATTCAAATATATGTCAATCCCCACCAAGATAGGGAAGGAATGGATGGAAACTGGTAGTTTCTCAAATCTACCAAAAGACTTGTTGAGTTATATGTGTTTTTTTTGAAGTGACAAGAGAAAGATGCAAATTAATAATGGCTCACATTTGTTGAGCGCTGGCTGTGTGTCAGATACCGTGATAAACCTTTACATGTATATCCTCATTTTATCTCCCATCACCTTATGGGTTAGGTATTGTTCTTCTGGACTCCAATTTACAGTTAGGGAAACCCCTACCTAGTGGGGTTAAGAAACTGCCTGATGTTATATGTTTTATAAGTGATAGGATCATGACTCATTAAATTAATGCTCTTATACAGACATGTGTAGTCCAACCAAACCATTCGTGTGTGTGTGTGTGTGTGTGTGTGTGTGTGTGCGCATGTGCACATGCTTGCATGTAAGTTCATAAGGAAATATACCAAGTATTCGCAGTGGTTACCTCTGGGTGGTCGAATTAAAGGTAACGTTCACTTTCTTCTTTCTGCCTTATTAAATTGACTATGTGCTGCTTTGCATTTTGATATGAAATGTTTTTCATTTTGATAACAAACAAAATTTTAAAAAGTAAAACAAAATGAGGACACATGTGGGGGAAGGAATGATATAAAAAGGCATGACATTTTCAAGGACCATTGTAATTTAACTTTCAGTTTTTTCTTTCAACCAAAGAAACCTTCACAGAATAAAATGAACTTCTTAAAAATTATATTCCTCCCTGACACCTGAAAGCTCAGGTTCCATTGGCCCTATCTTTCAAGAACATCTGAGTTCTAAATCTTAAATCTGCTCATGGTTTGAGCATCAACATTAAATCAAAGATTTTCCAATTACTCGTAACACCACCAATGAGTTCTTAAAATCTTTTGTTTCACTACATTTTCCATTTGCACCACAACTTATAACTTATGAGCAAAGCCCTTTTTCTTCTCTGCTTATTACTATGGGATACAAAGATGACAGATCACCAAAGCTAACATTCATCTTACTATTTGCACTGAACTCTGAAGTCTTAAGGAGAACTGTGATGATAAATTAAGATTTATTACCCTCTGTAAACACAGCTAGTCTTCAAAGATGGCCTCAGTGGGAGAGTAAGGAATTCAAAGTAAATCGAAGGAGCTCGAAAAGGATGACTTTCTCCTGTTTTTCTGTTAACAGTGAGTGACGGGCATGAGAGAGCCACCTGTCCTCTAGAGCCAGGGCCCCAGTTTCTTCCTGGTGAGAGCTGCTGGGGTCCCTCACACCATATGATCTGGAAGGATGAAAGGGAGGTGTGCTGAGAAGCCAAGAGGAAGGCTGAGGGGGGCAGAAGCTTTGCCCTCCCCTCCATCCCATTAGAGCTTGCTTATAAGACGAGGCTAAAAGGCTCTCATGGGAGCAAATGGTTTGGAGTTCAACTAAGCAAGGTGTCCAGGCAGTCACAGACCTGACTTCCTGGGAATGCCCAGACTTGGAATTATCTGGAATTACAGTGGTTGGGCTCAATGTATGAAGGTGGCAGGGAGGCCGTATAGCCAAATTTACACTGACACCAGATTATTAAATCATTGAAAAACCACCACTAAAAACCATGGACCTATGAAGAAAATGGAGACAATTTGTCTGCCTAGCCTTTCTTCTGTTTAATTTCACAGAGCAACGCCTCCACGTAAGCTTTAGAAAACTCACCTGTACATTTGCATGACTGTTTTGTTTACCAGTTCAAATTATGGTGACTTTCAAAGTAGAAAAGTGGGATTAATGATCAAAGTCTTCTAGACTCAAATTTCAGACACCTGAGACTGTGCTGTTGGGGTCACATGCTTATTATGCAAATCTTTTTGGATAGCATTTCCTGCTCCACAGGTTTCCAG
Organism: Panthera tigris; assembly: GCF_018350195.1. Classification (NCBI taxonomy): domain Eukaryota; kingdom Metazoa; phylum Chordata; class Mammalia; order Carnivora; family Felidae; genus Panthera; species Panthera tigris. The sequence continues at coordinate 212,742,186 of NC_056660.1, forward strand.
AGTCTAAAATATACCCACAGTCCATAAAGTCTGGAAATACAAAATATTATTTTTAGTATTTTATTTTTTACCAATTGAAGATGTCCTTGACAGAATTTTGTATATTTTATCTATGGTTCCAGAATTAACAGACACCATATGCATATATATTCTCCCTCACCCTCTGTTTTTTTTTTTTTTAAGCTTTTCTTTCCATCTTCTTTAGTCTTGACTCATGACTCATTTTATTTTGAGTTACTGTATCAGTCAGGGTTTGATCAGAGAAGCAGAACCACCAGGACCAACATGTAACAGTGGATTTGCGATAGGGAACTTGACCTCATACAATTGTGATAGGGACCAGTTCAACAGTCTACATACATGTATACAAGGCTGTTGCCTCTGTCTGGGGCGGGGCCTGAAAGTCAGCAGGTCAAGTGACCCAGAAGAAAATACTCAAGTAAAGTGGGGAAGAGCGAGGGCCCCCAGAAACGTGTAAGGAAGAGCTGGAACCCAAGAAAAGGGAGAGAGACCCATCTCCCCAGCTCACCCTCCATGATCTACATTAAAGCTGAACATGCTTCCGGACCAGGCATCAGGGGAGCTGGAGGAGGAAACCAGGGGCTGGAGGAGCCACATGCCCTGCCCTGGCCTGGGGGTCAGGGAACTGAGGGAGGAACCCAGAGGAGCAGGGGTGCAGAAGTCTGGCTGCTGCACCACTCCAAAAAGGTGAACTATCAGACGATGGTGCCCAGTGCCTCATACCAACCTTCTGAGCGCACACGCACGCACACACACACGCATACGCGCACACACACACACACACACACACACACACTCCACATCTCATGCCCAAGGCCTCCCATGGCCCACACTAACCCAGAACAGTGCAAGGAAGACTTCTGGGAAACACTGCACTAGCTTAGCTAAGTTAACGCAAAACAAATCCCCCACAGCCTCCACTTCGAACTCAGGCTCTCTGGGCATCAGCCCCAGAGTGAGGCCGTGAACATTTCATCTCCAAAATGGTATAGAGTAGGGATTGGCAAACCTTTTGTGGAAAGGGCCAGAGAGTAAGTATTTTAGGCTTTGTGGGCACATATGGTCTCTGTCTCATTCTCTTTATGATCTTTTAAAAATGTAAAATCCATCCGTAGCTGGCAGGCGCGAGTTTGCTATTCCCTGGGAAGAGGGCCACACAGCCTGAGAGTCTGGAGGCCAGGCTGCTTCTCTTGGCTCCACATGAATCCCCTGGGACCTAGAGCGAGTCATTTCACCTGAGGGGCTTGGACGCTCATTTGCAAAATGAGTGTTGTGGGCTAGATGGGCATTAGGAATGCACACTAAAGACGTCATGAGTCCGAATTTTGAGGGGAGTGAATTGTTTAAAAGTTCAATGTAGATTTGTATTGTAACATAGATGATTATTATTATTAAATATAGTTCTTATTGAGAATTAACTCAAGTATGCATTTCTTCTTTCAAATCTGAATTAATATATATGATTTTAATAATCCTGGGTAGACTAGATATCTTTTTCTAAATGGAATTTTGAGAGGTGATCATAAAGGCCTTGGCCTACTCTTCCACTTTTGTCATTAGAGCATCATCTTGGTAGGAGATGTTTTATGAGAAAGGAGATTTAGGTTGAATTGTGGAAATGTGCAAAAATCATGTTTATTTGTTTTTGCAAAAATAATAAAATTACCACTTGTTTATGGAGAAAAGACTGAAATAGGCTTACACGAATGCCATCAGCACACTATTTTTTGTGAGGATACATTTCAATCTATTTCAAAACATAGAAGTCAGACTGGTAAATTGGGAACACTGATAGAGAACGCCTTTTGCAAACACAGCAAATTAAAAAGCGCACAACATATAATGCTTCCATTTATTTTTAGGTGGACAATTATGGAAATTGCAAATCTGGATCCACCGGGGTTTAAGACTACATTCTCAATGACTGACACTTCTGCCATAAATAATGGGACTGACTCAGGACTAGCAACAGAAGATGCACAAACCCAAGACTTCCATTTTAAGAAGGAATATTTATTTTATTCAACCAACATTTACTGAGCTTTCTTCTTTTTAAAAAAATTTTTTTTAACATTTATTTATTTTTGAGAAACAGAGAGAGATGGAGCACAAGCTGGGGAGGGACAGAGAGAGAGGGAGACACAGAATCCGAAACAGGCTCCAGGCTCTGAGCTGTCAGCACAGAGCCCGATGCGGGGCTTGAACTCACAGACTGAGAAATCATGACCTGAGCCAAAGTCAGACACTTAACTGACTGAGCCACCCAGGCGCCCCCATTTACTGAGTTTTCGTGACGTGTTAGATGCTATGCTAGTTGGAGATGCCCACTCAACCCAAGACCTCGAAGCTCTGGTTTTTGCAATGCAATTGGTGAAGCGTTGAACATCAGCTTTAAAAATCAGTGAAGGAGATGAGCTAGTTTCTGTAACTGTCCCCAGATGAACTTTTACCACTTGGTCAGTGAGGCAGGGTCCTGGGGCTAAAAGGTAAACTTTAAACAAGATTAAATAGAGCATGGGGGCGCCTGGGTGGCTCAGTCGGTTAAGCATCCGACTTTGACTCAGGTCATGATCTCCTGGTTCAGGAGTTTGAGCCCCGCATCAGGCTCTGTGCTGACAGCTCAGAGCCTAGAGCCTGTTTCAGAGTCTGTCTCCCTCTCTCTGTCCTCCCCCACTCTCACTCTGTCTCTCTCTCTCTAATAAATAAACATTAGAAAAATAATATTTTTTTTAAAGATTAAATAGAGCAGTACAGAGAAGAAAGGGATAGAACATATTTGAAGGATAATAACTTGCAGTGGTCTCTTCTTGTAACAATTGGATCAATGACACACATCAATGACCACCATTCTGCTGTATTATCTCAGGATCATGTACACTGGAAGAAGGCAAGCATAAAAATGACATGAATTGGCTTGCCATAAATCATAACACTGAGTATTCTAATTCTTTGTCTCAAAAGCAACTGAGCATTGAGTCTGCCTGACTGGGCTATAAAATATATGAAATACCATCAGACATTTCTGAAAAGCAAATTTTCCTGAAGACTTCAGGTTTGTTTGTTTGTTTTCCTTTTTTTTTCCTTTTTGATGACTCCTTACTTAGGACAACTAATAACAGAATGAAATAATGAAATGAAATGAAATGAAACCTCTGAAAGATATACCTCCCAGTCACAGAACTTTTTTTTTTCTAGAATCTGAGGTCACCCACTACCTTTTAGGTTTGAAATACCAAAATGAAAAAATCACTAGGCATGAGTACTACAAAATATTCTGGGGAGCAGAAAGATGTACATGAAGATGTCACTATTAAGTCACAGCTTAGAATCATTTCTCTACCTTCTATTTCTGTTGTGTAGTCCAAAAACATTTTTGGAGGGGGTCTACACATTCAAGAAACTTTGCCACTTTGTCTTGAAGCTGAGGTCTTGTCATGAAAGCAACTGTGTTAAATTCCAGGAACACTTTTTAAGCAGAAGCTCTTCATTATTGTCTTTGACTAAAAAGGTATATTAGTTACAAATAAGTATATCCTATTCTATATCTTCAAACCTGGCAATAAGTGGTTAGCTAGCAATTGGGGGTGGGGGGCAGCTGCTCTAACTGGGCACATTCCTCTCCAGACCTCAGGACCCCTAGAGAAAGAGACAATGGGTAGAGGGAGACTTTTCTATGTGTCTTTTCCTCTTGGCAAAAAAAAAAAAAAAAAAAAAAAAAAAAAAAAAAAAAAAAAAAAAAAAAAAGGCTTAATTTCTGGGGTTCCTGCCTCCAGAATTATGAGAAAATTAATTTCCCTTTTTTAAGCCATCCAGTCTGTGGTACTTGGAAGTCCTAGCAAATAAATACACTTTTTAAAGCCAAAGAATATTCTATCACATGTGTATTCCATATATTTATCCATTCATTCATCAGTGGACATCTGGGTTGTTTCTACTTTCTGGCTATTGTAAATAATGCTGCTATAAACATTGGTGTACAAATCCTTGCTTTCAATTCTTTTGGGTAGGTATCTTAAAAGTAAAATTTCTGGGTCATATGGTATTCTAATTTTAAAATTAAATTTATTTAGTTTAATTTTTTTGAGGAAGCACTGTAGTTTGTTTTTTTTTTAATATATTTTACTCATTGCTCATGGTGAAAGGTTGTAGAGGAAGTAAAAAACGAGAAATATAAAATTTTATCTATATATAGATAGATATATATAGATATATGTAGATATATATAGTATATATAAAATATGTATATATATATATTAGTTTGGATTCTATAAACTTTGACCTCCATTCTCTTTCAAAGCACTCTTGTCTTTTACTAAGATGAAAATTTGGTTTTTAATAATTTTTACGTTATTTCAAGTCCTTTATCTTTGCCCAACATTTTCATTTAATTTACAGGTTTTCCCAACTTTGGTTACTCCTTATACCATTAAGTTCAACTACTTTGACCCCTTTTCACATCCCAAGCAATTACTCTTAAGTGTCCATATCACTGTGACAGACAACATCTTGTTTCAGTCTCCATCAGTACATCTCCTTTTCTACTGGGTAATGATCCATGATAATGAAAACCAATGAAATGGACTGGGTACCGACACCCCAGAAATTGCCCCAAGAAGGCCTTCATCCCCCTTGCTTTCCCACTAAGGGAATTTCTCAAGAGGAGTAACTTCAGACTACAAACACTGAGTCTGCACTGTGCCACAACAGCTGGAGAAGCCTTGGTCAGAAAAAGCAAAGAAATCTGTATGGAAGGATAAAACTTCTCCCAAAAGCCTCTGAGAAACTGCCCCTCTATCTGTACAAATCAGAACATATGGACACTGAGAAACTGCCCCTCTATCTGTACAAATCAGAACATATGGACACTGTAAACCCACCTAGCTTTATCCTAAAGAGATTCTAGCTTCTATGTTTATGTGGGTGATTAAGTGCATCTGTGAGTCTTGGAAAAAAGGATAGAGAAGAATTACAGCCAGCACTCCAGGACCTGTTTGGTGATGGGAGAATTGATGTCATGATAGAAGAATTTTGGAAGACAGGAGGGATTTGACAGATAAGCAGGTGCCCCAAGTAGGCTAATGATTACAAAAAATAAAAAGTTGAAAAATTTAGAAGATAAATTTAACAAGTAAAATAAAGAAAGATGCCACTAGATTAAATGTATTACGGAGGTGGTTTGGGGAGAAATTTGAACAATTAGAGTAAATCCGATTGTTGGAAAAAACCATCATGGTATCAGACAGGTAAGTTATCTTGTGATGATTAATACCATTTTACTTTGGTTAAGCAGGAGGTGGTTAATAACTGGCAAGGGGTATGAGGGAGGGCTCTGAGGTACTAGTAAAGTGCTTTTGCTTCATTTAGGTGATGGTTAATATAAAACCTCACTAGCTGAACGACTTGTGCCTTTTTCTTTATGTATGTTATACTTGGGAAAAAAAAGTTTATTGGAGGAAATACTTCTGGCATGATAGAACAAAACATCCAAAAATGTACTCCATAAAAGCAACAAGAACACTGGGAAAAAAATGATCAAAAGCAACTTTTTCAGAACTCTGGATATTAACCTGAAGGAGTCTAAGAAGCACGTACTCAAGAAAAGTGAGTGAATCTCAGTAGGCACAGTGAGCTTTGTCTATTTTAACTTACACTATCACCATCCCTTTCTTCCCAGCTCCACACAGCCTTGACAATCAAGAGCTTACCCCAACTGCGGTAGCTGTGGAAACAAGCAGTTTAGCTGAACAGGGTTAGGGAAAGTTTCAAGGCCTGTAAAAGCCCTATCCCCAGAGGACTGTCAGTATTTGATCTGATGACTCTATGAAAATCTCCATTTTTCAGAACAGCCTTATTCCTAGGTCATTTGTTGAAAACAATCAGTGACAATTGTCTAACATCTGTAGCTGCCTGAGAAAATATTTGCAAGCCATATGCTTGTGTTGAGAATATATAAAGAACACTTCTAACCACTCAATAACAACAAATAAAGCCAACTGATTTCTTTTATTTTCTTTTAATGTTTTATTTATTTTTGAGACAGAGAGAGGCAGAGCACGAAGGGGGGAGGGGCAGAGAGAGAGCGAGACACAGAATCTGAAGCAGGCTCCAGCCCCTGAGCTGTCAGCACAGAGCCCGACGTGGGGCTCGAACTCACGAATCGTGAGATCGTGACCTGAGCTGAAGTCGGACGCTCAACCGACTGAGCCACCCAGGCGCCCCTAAAGCCAACTGATTTTTAAATGGACAACAAGTTTTAAATGGACAAAGGATTTAAATAGACATTTTCCCAAAAATACAGTGGCCAAAAGCACACAGAAAGGTGCTCAACATCATTGGTCACCAGGAAATGCAAATCGAAACCACAATGAAAGGCCACTTAACACCCACTAGGATGGCTGTAATAGGCAGATAATAACAAGTGTTGGTGAGAATGTAGAGAAATAAGAACCTTCACTGACCACTGGTGGGAAAGTAAAACGATACAGTCCTTTTGGAAAATTTGGCAGTTCCTGAAAAAGTTACACATAGAGTTTCCATGTGACCATCAATTTTATTCTTAAGCATACATCCAAGAGAACTGAAAATATATGTCCACACAAAACTTTTACACCAATGTTTGCAGCAGCATTATTTGCAACAGTGAAAAAGTGGAAGTGATCCAAATGCCCATCAACTTCTGCATAGTTAAACAAACGTGCCGCAGCCATACTATGGAATACTATCTGGCAATATAAAGGAGTGAAGTTCTGAAACATGCTACAACATAGAAGAACACTGAAAGCATTATGTTAAGTGAAAGAAGCCAGTCACAAAAGACCACATACCAAAACACCCAGCATGGGCAAATCTACAGAGTTAGAGAGTAGATTAGTGATGGCCAGATGCGAGGAGATGGGGGGAAATAGAGAATGACTGACTGATAATGGAAATGGGACTCTCTGGAAATGAAATGTTCTAAAAGTAGATATTGATGCTACCCTGTGAATATATAAAACCAGTTACTTGTACACTTCAAAAGGGTGAATTTTATAGTATATGAATTATATCTCAATAAAGCTGTTCAAAAACAATAAGGTTTACTTTAAAAATTCCTTCATATTATTATTAATCATATTACCCTACCCAAAGGGTAAGGCAGTTTTTCAAAGCATGGATGCATGCCCCATATAATCAGGGACACTGTAGGTCTTGTACATCAGTATTTCCCTAATAGGTAGAACCAGGGCTAATACATAGTATATGGCCGACAGATAGCTTTATATGAATGAAAAAGTAGAGAGATTAAGAAACTGTGTAAAACCAGATTTCCTGGGGCATCTGGGTGGATTAGTCAGTTAAGCGTCCAACTTCAGCTCAGATTATGATCTGGTGGTTTGTGAGTTTGAGTCCTGCGTTGGGCTTTGTACTGACAGCTTGGAGCCTGGAGCCTGCTTTGGATTCTCTCTCTCTGCCCTCGCCCCACTCACTCTCTGTTTTTCTCTCTCAAAAATAAACAAACATTTAAAAATTTTTAAAAAGTACCAGATTTCCTGATTTCTGATTCTTTTCATCTACAGTAGAGAGAGGTGGGATATAGTGATGAACAAGGACTTGAGGTGTCCTGGTCAGAATGCTGCTTATATAATTGTTACTATATACTCTTCATGGGGGAGTGGATATGTGGTCTATTGGGGATGGAGCTCCTCTCTCTTGGAAGAGACAGCTATTTGGGGGATGAGTAGTAACTGAAGGAGCACCGTAGCAGAAAGAACTCAGGCAGGTAAACCCTGGCTCGATTCCAGGCTCTGTTCCTTAGCAGGTGTGTTTACCCAATCTTTCTCACCCTAAATTTCCTCATCTATAAATGGAGATAATAATACTTACCTCTTGCCTCACAGAGTTGTAAGAATTAAATGAGAGGAGTGTATGCATATGGCTCATATGGATAATATTTGATAAATATTTTTATTGACATTGATAACATCTAATGAACAAATATGTTTTTAAAGTATGTTTTAAAAAAAAAGGCAAGAGAGAAAGAAAAGAAATGGAGATGGGCCAATAGCTGTTTTCATACCTCTCAGGAGGTTCTGAAAAGGTCTGGAACCTCACTCCTACCTTCCCAACATGGCAGCATTGAGCAAGGTAGAACAATGCAATAACCCTTCCCCTTCCACAGCTCCTACTTGCTACCAGCCATCAGCCTGGCTTAAAACCAACATAATTATCTAGGGGGTATGGTGTTAAAAGGTAAGAGACAAGACATACCTATCCCTGGACACAGGTAATTTATACCCATGTCAACCAAATATTTTCCCCCTGTTTTATAATGCTGCCATGGTTAATTCTTTCTTTTTCTAATTAAAAAGGAGTACCTGCCCATAAAAATGCAAACTATGTCCAAGTACATAGAGAAGGGCTGACTGAACCTGAACTGGTTCCCATCAGAAGCTGTAACTTCATTAAAAGAAAGAGATGCTTTCATTGTACTTGACACCTGTTAATAACATACCTGCAGAAACAAGTTACAATGCTAGAGGATAATCTACAATTGCAAGGAAGAATTGTGATTAAGATACAATTTGTATAAAGCAACCAGCACAGTGGCTAGCAAGTTGTAGGTACTAGGTAAATGGCAACTATTATTTGAAACACCATTTTCTTAACTGCTGGCTCTGCACAGGATGCACTACAATGGAATAAACTTAATTGAATGGTGCCCTCCAGAGGCCACTGGGAATTCAACTGCACAGACGATTGAAAGTCTGGAAGAAGACCAAAGAGAAACACAATTTAATTTTCTTTTAATTTACACAGAGTCAGCACTCAAGCATGGTTTCTTAAGACTTATTAGAACCTGACTGATCTGTCGCCCACCTCAGCCTTTTGGCCAGGGAATATTTGCTTGCAAGGGATACAAACAAGGACACAGAAATCTGGAAACAAGTCCAGTGAGGCACCGTGGGAACGGGTGCTGGGAACTGCGAGTCCCCAAGCCCCCGGAAACTCCTGTCCATTCCTCTCTCTCTGGGGACATTATCTCTCAGCCCTGTCCCTTTATGTATGTCCACTCTGTGTTCCTCTAAAGGGACAGCTTCCTCCTTCCTTCAGGCATGTGGCTTGGGCTCTCTCAGGACATGATTCCTGACCTGACTCTGCTTGGTCTTTCAGCTCATCTCAAACAGCTGAGCAGCTTGGTCTCTCGCTGGCTTGATTCCAAATTCCCAGGAGACAAAACTGATTCCCAGTCAAGTTTAGTGGCTGGACTCAGTTTGTCCATCCTGCTGGATAGCCAGTGGGTGGAGGTAGGGCTGTGTGTGTGTATGTAGGGGGAGGGAAGTAGGGCTAGAGTAACATGGTCTAGCACATCCAGAACATATCCAAACAAATCTAGCACATCCAGAACATACGGAACTGTGGAAAACACTTCAAAGAGTCAGTTTTTCTAATAGCAGTGAGCTTTTTTATAGAGTTTGCCACGCACGGCAGCCGCCACTAAGAGCTTTATAAGCACCATCTCATTTAATCCTCACAACCTTCCTATACAATTTGGTCCCGTTATCATCCCCCACCTTCAAAAGTAGCTGCTGATTACAGTGGTTGTGTGTTGTCCAGTAATTTGTCCCCTGCATTTTATTCCCATTTGAAAGATGAGGGAACTGAGGCTTGGAGAAGTTGCACCAAAATGGAAGCCAAGGCAATGTGATCCTAAAGCCGGGCGTGAACCACCAACCACACCCCGCCTCCCAGGGCAGCCCGGGGGTGGGGTTGGGGGGATGGGGAGGCAAGGTAGGTAACACAGCTGATGCAGAAGAAGCACCAGAGTTGGTCTCAGTCTTAGGGAGTTTATAATCTGACCGGGGTAGATGAGATTTACATGTGATTAGTAAATGACAGGAAAGTGATTAAGTACTAAATGTGTGTTGCCACTGTATTAGTTTTCTCTTGCTGTGTAACAAATTACCACAAATGTAGAGGCCTTGGAGCAACACCCATTTGTTGGTTTCCAGTTCTGCAGCGCAGATGGACAGCAGAGTGCGGAGGGGCTCTCTGCTCAGTGTTTCGTGAGACTGACATCAAGCATTGGCTGGGCTGTCAACAAGCTCATCCGAGGCTCGGGGACCTCTTCCAGGCAAGCTCACTGGCTGTTGCCAGAGTTCAGTTTGTTGCAGTTGCAGGACTGAGGTCTACTGTCCTGCTAATGTCCACCAGAGACTGGTTTCAGCTCTGTAGAAGTTGCACCTTTCTGCTGTCTGTTCACAACATGGATATTTGCTTTTCTCCAGGTCAGCTGGAACATGTCTCCCTGACTGTCCTTTCTGCCATCATCCAGAGAAAACTTTCTACTTTTTAAAGGGCTCGTGTGATTAGGTCAGGTTTACCTGGATAATCTCCCTTTCTTAAAGTCAATTGTGTCTTATGACATAACATGATCATGGAAAGTAAAAGTCATCAAACTCACAGTCCTGGGGGTTATGAGGTCGTGTACAAGGTAGGAGTGTGTGGAACCCTGAGCGCCATCTTAGAATCCTGGCTACTGCACCCATGCGAGTGGATTACGTGAGGGGCGCCTAGGTAGCTTAGTCGGTTGAGTGTCCAACTTTGGCTCAGGTCATGATCTCGCGGTTCATGAGTTCGAACCCCACGTCAGGCTCTGTGCTGACAGCTCAGAGCCTGGAACTTGCTTTGGATTCTGCGTCTCCCTCTTTCTCTGCCCCTCTCCTGCTCATGCTGTCTCTGTCTCTTTAACAGCAACAACAAAAAAGTGGATTGTGTGTGTGTGTGTGTGTGTAGGTCAGAGCTATTCCCAGAAGTGTGGAGACGGAAAGATTTCATGGAGGAGAATGTGCAGTGAGCACTGAAGGACAGATGGACCACACTGGAAAAGACAGCATTTCCCCTTAGAAACCCAGCACCATGACTCAAGATAATTTGGGAAAATTAATGGCTAAGAATTTCAAATATCAGAAGAAATTTTAGCACCGAGATGGAGGAGGTGACTAGCACTATTAGATGTTATAACATGATCAAAATACTGTGTCATTAGCATAAAAGTAGACATATAGATCAGAACAAAAAACAGAACACCCTGAAATAGAGATGTGTGTATACATATGTGTGTATGTGGGTATGTGTATATCCCAGTAAATCAACCTTCACAGATTAACTGAGCAAAATTATTAATAAATGGTGCTTGGGGGCACTTGGGTGGCTCAGTTGGTTGAGCAACTGACTCTTGGTTTTGGCTCAGGTCATGACCTTACAGTTTGTGAGTTTGAGGTCCGTGTCAGGCTCTGTGCTGTGGTGCAGTTGCTTTAGATTCTCTCTCCCTCTCTCTTTGCCCCTCCCTTTCTCTCAAAAATAAACAAACTTAAAAAAAAAACAAAAACAAATGTTTGGATAATTACACAATTTAGAAAAAATTAGATTAAAAGTTTTACTATACATCAAAATAAATGCCACCTAAATTAAAATTTAAATTATAAAGATAAATTTGGAATATGATCATGAAGCTTTGTAAAGAAAGCTTCTGGCCTTTGGGAAAATGGCAATGGCCTAAGATGTGAAAAGAAAAAAACTCAGACTCATCCATAGAAACAGTTGAACTTCTACATAGTCATAGAAATAATCTATTACAAGACTCAGGGGAATTTAAAAAAAAAAAATTATTTTTGAGAGAGAGAAAGCATGAGTGGGGGTGGAAGCAAGGGGAAAAGGGGAAGAGACACAGAAAGAGAGAGAATCTCAAGCAAGTTCCACACCATCAGTACAAAGCCTGACATGGGGCTCGTACTCGTGAAGAACCATGAGATCATGACCTGAACAGAAACCAACAGTTGGATGCTTAACTGACTGAGCCACTCAGGCACCCAAAGACTCAGAGAAATTTTAACCATATAGGGGAAAGGATTAAGATCTATAATATCTAAATACTTACTCCAGTGCTGAGGATTAGGACCCAACAGGTAGTGGACAAAAGACATGAATAGAGGATTTAGCCAGCAGGTAAAAATAAAATAGAAACAAACAAACAAAACTAGGGGAAAATGGTTAAACTTCCTGATCAAATAAATGGAAATTAACACCATAAAAGTGAGACCTATTTCTATTAATTAAACATAATTAAATGCCTTAATTAAGGCACCCAGGGGCTCCTGAGTGGTCAGTTGGTTGAGTGTCTGACTCTTGATTTTGCTTAGATCATGATCTTGCAGTTTGTGAGCTCTGCGCAGACTGTGGAGCCTGCCTGGGATTCTCTCTCACTCTCTGCCCCTCCCCTGCTCTCTCTCTCTCTCTCTCTCTCAAAATAAATAAATAAACCTAAAAAAAAAAGTGAAATGGATAACTTACATATGCTTACAGAATTCTTATAAAGATAGCCCCAAGCTGATAACAGACTGAAGCCCTGGGGTGCAGCTGGTGGTATTAACTGGAGAATGGGGTCTGAACTGGGAACCCTTATCACCCACTATCTTTATGTTCTATTTGGATGCTTCCCCATGTGCACACATTCCTCTAAAATGGAAATAATTGTTAAGAAAGGTGGTCTAAAAAAGTATACTGCAGACAAACACGGGTGAGATGCAAACAGACAAATCTGTTGAGTTAGTCTGGTGGCACTATATCTGCATGGTCACAGATTAGATGTTAACAGAAAAATCAAATTAACTGAGAATTAACGTGGTAGAATTGCAAGTCATTCTTTCAAAATGCTATTTCAATGTTTTAATGTTGCCACCGAAATAAATAAAGATTAGTATGGGAGAGGGACTGGGCGCCTGAGGAATTAAGTAATAGCCTTATAAATATGTTGCTCTGAAATGAATAAACAGAAGAGGAATGGACCAAAGAGAGCTCACCAAATGGTCCAGGGAGGTGCAGGCAGTGAGAGCAGAAGGAACCAGGTGAGAGGAGCTAGGGTGTCTGTGCTCGGTGAGGTGGCTGGTCAGGACACACCCTGGCATGACTCCGGGTTCAGACCTGGGAAGCCAGTGAAGAGGAACTAGGAGAGCTTAGGAAAGGGATCCAGCCTACAGAGCCCGGGGATACCAGCATTCTGGAGAGCCAAGTGAGAGGGAACAGTGGACATGGGGCTGATGAAAAACATCCAGAGCCGACAAATCTCCAGGGAGACATTTCCTTAGCAGGACAGGGATAAATTCTCTATCTGTAAGATGACTGCTCTAGAAATGTTGACTTCTCACACCTTTCAGTAAACAAAAAAAGCAAACAAAAAAATGAGCATGCACCCCCAAGAGATGTGTTTATTTATTTAATGCACACATGTACTATTGTACCAGTACATTATATCCATTGTAAAAACATATATTAAAAAGTATTTTAAGAGCTACATTTAATGTGAAGTACTAATTTTTTTTTCACCTTTAGTAAAAGAAAAGTGAATATTATTTTTAGGAAAAGCCATATAGTTAAATATACTTCAAGGTTTTTGAACACTTGACTTGACGCTCTGGGATGTGGTCGTTGAAGTTCAGAATGAACAGATGTTGGTTTTAAGGGATGCCATAGCTGGAGATATCGCACAAGGATGGGGAGATCCCAATGGTGAAGTGCAAAAGTGCGCAGCATCTAATCAATTATAACATCCATTTTCCAACCTCATCCACCACTTGTATTCAGTTTTGGTAGAAACTTTGTGTTAATTTTCAACTTGGTTGAGCTTTCTTGCAAAGTCATTTTAAAATAGTTTTTAAACACCTAAGTTCTCTAAAACTAGGTAGATTTAAAAAATAGAAAATTTGCTCTCAAGATTTCAAAGATGCATATGAAATATTTTGTTGACAAACAGAATTTTTTGTAAAAAAAAAAAAAGTCTTATACATATGGAAATATTTCTGAAAGTCCATTTTGAAAACGCTCTTTCCGAAACATGAGTTTCTTTCATATAGCAGTTACTCTCTTACTGTTGCAATATCATCTTTACATTGGAGAAACGGGTTATGAGTGTTTGGTTTGCAAAAATAGCCTCCAGAAAGCAGGTCACTGAAAACCACTTGTTTTCATAGATAAGGTGGACCAATTTCAAACACTTGTCTTTTTTGTAGAAAACACACAGTCATCTTTAAGTGCGATTACTCCAAATGCTGTGCCTCAAGATAAACATTCAGACCTCTCTTTGGCAAACGTTTTCATGATTATTCCCCATCTTATTACAGAGAAGAGTACAAATTCAACTGATTTTAAAGGTCTTATTTTTATAAAATTAATCATACTGATGCTATTCCCTGGCATTTCTGGCACATCTGTCTTTGGTCTTCCCTTCTTAACTTCTTTGCTGCATTAACTCTCTCAGGACCAATAACTGAATCAATTTCATGTTCTGGCCTGTTTTGTAACCTTACTCTGAATTCTTTTTTATTCTAGTCAAAACAGCTGTTACCTTACATAATTTTCCCATAAAGCATTATTTTAACTAACAAAGTCATTGACTTTTGAAAATATATCTTTTTTGGTACCTCTTTCCTTGAGTGACTCACAAATAAGTAGGTGTTCCATTTCATTACTGAAACAGAATCGAGCAAATACCCTTATTTGGAACATGTGAGAAACAGCAGTACTTTCCTCCAACTGAGCAAATCCCCCACGCTGCACACTGTTCCTTTAAAATTTTAGCAATGTTTCTGTGCATCTTCCAACAGAATTTGCTGACAAAACCAGGCATTTTGCATTGTAGCTATATTGTTTTCCATGGATTATTTTAGCTATTTTTACCAAATGAGGAAGAATGAGCGTTTTCCTAATGATACGACTTTTTGCCTTAAGCAATTAAGTTAAGAAAAAATTCCAAATAGGTTTTTAAATATTCAGTTTAGTAAAATTCCGGACAAGATTTAGTATTGCATCATTTTAAATATTGTTAAAACATTTAAAACTATTTTTATTCATGCTGGGGATCTTTAGTTTTTAAATATCTTCCTAATTGTGATGGCTTCATACCATCATTAAGTATTATCTCAAGGCACAATCTATGCTTACGGTGAGGATTCTCTTTAATGATAGGGACTAGAAATTTGTAGTTCACGTAGTCTCTTGTAGCTTCAAATATTATTTTTTTGTCTGACCTTTTGTCAATCTGAATAGATTGTCATGGTTTGACCACAAATGGTGGTCTTATTATAAGTTGTACCAGAGAGATACATATATACACTTGGGTCCTGAAAATATACCTGAGCATACTACCAGTAGTAAGAGAAGGGCCAACCCAGCCATTTTCTTCTGGTTGGCTTATACTTACATTAATTATATTATTTTTAATCCTCTTTTTTTCCCCCCCTGGAAAATATACCTGAGCATACTACCAGTAGTAAGAGAAGGGCCAACTCAGCCATTTTCTTCTGATTGGCTTATACTTACATTAATTATGTTATTTTTAATGCTCTTTTTTTCCCCCCTGGAGGATTTTAGTTTATCTGCCATTTGGTAAAGTTTAATTTAATTAAAATGAAATAATTTAATCCATAAACCTATTTCACTGAGTGAACTTACATAAACTTCAGTTCCTTGATTAATTCAAAAGTGAATTAATCAGTGGGGGGTGGGGGGGTGCTGTCTTTGTGAATCATCCTTTCTTCTCTCAGGACAAACCGCATACCTACCACACAGGACACAGGACCTTCTGATATACAAATTGAGTGAGGATGCCAGTGTCAACCATACTAAAATATTAGTTAAGCTCAGTTTATTTTTTTAAGTTTAAAAGTATATCTTAGGGGGCGCCTGGGTGGCGCAGTCGGTTAAGCGTCCGACTTCAGCCAGGTCACGATCTCGCGGTCCGTGAGTTCGAGCCCTGCGTCAGGCTCTGGGCTGATGGCTCGGAGCCTGGAGCCTGCTTCCGATTCTGTGTCTCCCTCTCTCTCTGCCCCTCCCCCCTTCATGCTCTGTCTCTCTCTGTCCCAAAAATAAATAAAAAACGTTGAAAAGTATATCTTAGGATGCTAATAATTTTTTCACTTATTTCATGGATCTTCCTGGGCATCCCACTGGACAATGGATATCTAAAGCATGAACCATTTCTAGAGACTGCCATTTAAGTCCTCTGCTTATTCTGCTGGGTCAGACAAGGACTTCAGAGGAATGGACATCTGGACTCAATAAAGCCCTTGAGTCAGAAAAAAACCTCAAGACTTGCCATGCAATTTGACAGAAACCTGTACTTAACAGAGGCTGATTTTTTAAGAAGGACGCCCACTCCTTCTTCTCCCCATAACAGATCGGTCTCCCTCAGGGACATTTGTGAAAATATATCTGTGATCACAAAAATCAAAAGTTTCTTAGTAAATCCCAGCCCAGTGTAAATGGACTAACCTTCAAGTCCAGCCTAAGGCTGAACAAACACGCACGCACTTCAGCTATGGAAACAGCCCGGCCCTCTGTCTCCCTTCCCCTCCCCAAAAGGAAATGGGCTAAATTTAAGTCAGGGATACGTTATAAATGATAGAATCATTCTTTGGTGAAGAACGAGTTCTGAACGAGGTAAATGTGGGGTGAGTCAGCTATTAGATCATTGCTGATGTCCCTGCATACAGGTTTCTGGGGCTCCAAGATGCAAAGAACGTGGGATACTCACATCTTTGCATGTTGCTTTGTAAAATTTCAACATAGATAAGCCTAGTCGTCCCAAAAGCCACTAGTAGTCACATCTCCACAACCATTTTAAATACAGTATAACAAACTCACCCCTCAGAATCTTTGGAGGAAGGTCAAATTTCAAAGATGAATCCCATGAAGAAATCTATATAACTGTTAAAACCCATGTCTATTATAAATTGTACCAGAGAGATACATATATAGATATATATACTTGGGTCCTGAAAATATCAGATTTGATTCCCTTCCAGGAGGAGGCAGCAATGCATAGGTGAACACCGAAAGACAGGAATTCAAGCCTTTTAACCTCTGTGCTTGGCCAACAGGTTGATTATGAACAGCTGAGCCAGGACATGAGGTTACCTGCATCTGTGTCACAAGACTGAGAGGGACCAGGGCCAAAACAGGTGCCAAAGCTTGGAATTCAATGACCTTTTGGGAAAGAAAGACTCAACAGTCATCAAGGGCATCTAGTGCTCAGAATGAGAGAACAAAAATGTTTATTACCTATTTAATACCTGGACATAAAAAATGAGTAGAAGTCAAGAAATGGCTGAAAATGGCTGGGGAGTGCCCATGGAGAGGAGAAGGGCATGAAGTCAGGCCAGTAACACTATAATCACACTAAGATGCTTTTGTCTTTTTTTTCTTTATGGTTTACAATTACAACAATTCCCAAAAGTGTTGCTAGAAGTTTCAAAGCCAGTGTCTTAAGTGGGAGATTTGGGTTTTCCATCTCCCATGGCTGAAGTCAGTCACCCAGTGGTGCCTCTGATGGGGGTACCAGAGGAGAAACAGGGCCCTGGGATGAAATGAAAGAGCATCTCTGGATGGTGCTCTGCAATCTGAACCCCTTTAAATCATGGTAAGTGCCTCCTTTTGTGTAATCTCTTCTGTCATAAGGACAAGTAGACTCTGAAAAGCTGTTCTTTAGGTGGCTCTGGACATTACCTGTGAGAGGTGATTGAGATGTGTCAAAGTTGCCAGTTTTCTTAAAAAAAAAAAAAAAAAGCCACCCCATTGGCCAGTGTAGTGTTTGACATGGCCCTGCTAATCACTTTCCTCGAGGTTTTCTGATTTCAGGACATTGAGTTAGACTGGGGAAGGCCAACTTCCTCTGCCATCCATCAGGAAGAGCCTAGCACAGTGGGTTGCTAGTCAGATCATGACTCATCTGCCTGTGGGTGGTGACCTGAGGACTAGGGCTGGGAGTGTTAGGAGGGGACGCCATGGGGGGAACCGAGATGGGCACCTTCTGGGGACAGCATGAGGACACCAGGCACCGAGTGGAGGGAGATGATACCTGTGTCACTCGCTGCTCAGCGATGGCTTAGATGCTGCCATGCTAGAAAGAGCTCTGGAGGCTGAAAACACCATCCTGACAACATAGATGAATGAAGTTGACTAAAACTCCCAGCATCGTGCTCAACTTTAGCCACAAGATGGCAGGCAACAGCGGGACATTCTCCACAGTCTTGCCCAGAAAGCACTCTGAAGACCTGGGGGAAAGCAAGGTCCCATTGTCCAGTCCAATGGCTGGCCATCAACACATTTGTGAAGCTGCTATGAATTAAACTCTTGTTGAGAAGGAAGGTTCTAGGTGTAATTACCATCCATTTAAAGAATGGGTATGGAAATATATAGAAAAACTTGATTTTCAATTTGTTTTTACTGTGAACAGTAAACTATAAAAAAAAATCTAGTTTCATTGGTCACTGTTTGTGGTGTTGAAGAAAAGTTCTAGAATTGAGTCACAGGTGCTGAATTCTAGTCCTTGCTCTTTTCTTAAGAAGGTCCTTGACTCCGGGAACCCATGAGCCACAGCCTCGGTTTCCTCCTTGGTTGGGCGTGGATGAACTCTGGGATTCCTTCCAGAAACTAGTCATGGAATGAAATAGCATGTGGGGATAGTAGGCTGAGAATGAAGTGGGCACAAACCTGAGGTTCTGCAATGCTTCATTTCCATGGCATCCTTGGGGAATGGGCTGTTCTACATGACAAGTTTTCTAGATAATTGAATTCTAAATGCTGAAACTTGTTTTCCTTTTAACCTTCTGTAATGGAAATCTCTCTAAAGTGTATTACACGCTTCTCAGACTTCTTAAACAGCAAGCTGAATACAATTTAACCTTGCCTGAATGTCTCTAGGTTATCATGATGCCACCTCTTACTATATATACAGTCCTGAATAGAGCACCGGTGCCTTTGGGCATATTCAGGTAGGCAGGACGCTCATGCTAAATGGCCCCAGAGACTATATTATAAAGGTATAATTGGCAATTCTTCCTTCCTGTATCTCCTACACCACTACCTGCAGTCATTTCTCCAAGTTACACCTTCTAGCAGCATTTGACACTCTGTTTAAAATCTGCTATAACCTAGAGAGAACTCAAGGTTGCTATGGGTAACCAGAGTCTGAGCTTGTAACAACCCTAAATTTAATTTTACACACAATTTAAAGGCAATGGGTACTGTACTGAAGGTTACTTATGGTCAGGGCTGATATTCAGCTAGTCCACCCAGTATGTAAGGTAATGTTCCTATATACTAGTTGGCCAACTGCCCTGAGCCCCTTGGGCCCTCCTGCCAGCTCAGTACTCTGGCCTGTCTCCTCGGATCACACAGGCTTCTCACATGCCAGCGTGAGAAGGTGCAGACTCCAAGGTGCAGTCTGCTTGTATAGGCTCCAGGACTCTGTTCTTGAATGCACCAGCATCCTTTCCAATGGGCTGGTACCCAGGCCATACTGGGTGCTCAGTATTTGATATCACCCTGGTTTCTGGGCTGAAGATTATTCTGTATCTTGCTAAGTGCACTACCACAGTTTGAGGCTCTCCTCTGTACCTCCAACTCAAAGGCTTTTTCTTGGTTGTGTGCTGTGCTCTGGGTTCAGATCGCCTGAGGATGACCAGAACAGGTGTTAAAAGTCAGCTTTGATTGAACACCTGCCATGTGTCAAATGACTATTTAGTATATTAGCTAAATCATTTTATCTAATCCGCTAAATGACCCTACTGGGGAAATAGCATCAACCTCCTGTGGCTGAGGTAACTCTCCCAAAGTCACATAGCCAATAAGTAGGCCTGGAAGCTAGACTCATCTCTCTGAGGCCCATGTTCCTTGCACTATGCTCCTCTCGTGTTTATCAATGTACAAAAGAGTCCAGTCATGGTTCACATCCTGAAAAATACATTTTAAGTGAAAAATGGGCCCTTTTACTTTTCAGAAAAGGCTACTTGTTTTGTTGTGTGGGTTATATTTTAATTAGTTCCATATTTTGTTACCAATTTGGAACAATCTGTCCCCAGGGAACAGATCTGGTTTACTTATAGAAAGCTAGCTGAGGGAGGGAGGGACTGGGGTTACAAAGTACTCCTTGTAGGAAATAATTTAAAAAACCTTCTCATTTCTCCCTCCACAAAACAAAAGTAAATAGAACATTCCAGAAAATCCCATCTTCCCTAGAGTAGGTATGATAGAGCTTACAAAAACTTTCCTTTGTGTGTTACCAATTATGCCTGCAAGAGGGGGCTGTTACCACACAAAAGAATAAGGGGCTCCCAGAGCTATGGGGAAGGGGATTTAGGGGTGGGGGGGTGCTAGAAGCAAAGTGCAGACCTGAGGAATATCACCCAGTGAGAAAGTAGAATTGGTTCTGTAATTGTGGGCCAGTCACAGGTTTACCTTTGGAACTAGTTCTGGGGTGCAGAAGGGTATCAAACCCACAGCTATGAATTCTTTGCTCTTTCCTTAGGGATGAGGTTTACAGACTGACCCTAAGCTAATTTTTTAAATAAGTAAACCATGACCTCATCTTCCACATTTTGCACCTGCTCCTCCCACACTTAACACACCCACAATTTTCACAGTGTCTTCTTCCAAACACATCCACCATGCTCTGTAGTTTCCCCAGTAAGTCTTGTCAGGGAGGAAATCGCTTGAATAATCGCCTAGCCAGTGGTGTGACAGGGTCAAAATAGCAAACGTATTCATTTGCTAGGGCTGCCATAATAAAGAACCACAACCCAAATGGTTTAAGCAACAGAAATTTGTCTTATAGTTCTGAAGTCTAAAAGTTTGAGATCAAGTGCTGGCAGAGCCGGGCTCCCTCTGAGGTACTAAGGCAGGATCTGTTCCAGACCTTTCTCTCCTGGCTTCTGATAGTTCCTTGGTTTGTGGCAGCATAACTACAATCTTTACTTAGTGTTCTCTCTGTGTGCATGTCTGTGTCCAAATTTGCTGTAGGACACTGGTCCTTTTGGATTAGGGGCCCACTCTACTCCAGCATGACCTCATCTTAACTAATTACATCTGCAATGGCACTATTTCCAAATTAGGCCACATTCTGAGGTATTGGGGGTTTAAGCTTCAAAATATGAATTTGGTAGTGGCAGGCGGTGGAAGGAGGCGGTGGCTGGAAGACACAGTTCAAACCATAACATCATCTAAGGTAGTGTTGAATTCGAAACCAAACTCAAGAGAAGAAGAATGGATTGCCCAAAAGAGTGCCTCATATGAAAATTCCAAGCAAGAGTATGGACAACCAATGTATCATCTTGGCGGGGTGAGTGTGATGTTCATATGGGGACACCTGAAATCTTATGCTTATGAATAAGAGGGGTATACAGTTGAGGGAGCTGTTTGCAGAGTTACACTGGGGTCTCAACAAAACCCTAATTTGTATTCACCACTTTTTAGGACAAAGCCTACATAGGTATGTGGAAAAATTTAGTGTTGAAGGAAACTGTTGGCCAGTTACAGAGTGAAGGAGCATCTCAAGAACATTCAAAACACTTTAAGTTCCTTGATACTTAATCTCAAAGTGCTTCTAGTCCTGAAGTTCTGGCTAGATATAAGTGTGGCAAAAGGATTCTACATTAAAATTGGGTTTCCTTTTTTAAGATGGAGTTGGGGGGGGGGGCTTCTGTTTTCCTTATCAGTTTGGTTAAGTGGAAGCCTTATGGTGTTCTAGTCATTTTCTTCCCTGGTGTCTACCATTACACTGAGGAGGTATTCTGTGAAGCTGAAAACCATCCATGAAATTACCAGACCACAATGCAAAAACCAACATATAACTCTGGGGCAGATGTGAAGTAGTACAGCATAGGACTTAGGAGCACAGACTGGTGGAAGATAGACCCAAGTCCAAATCTGGTTCTGCCTCTTATTTAGGTGACCTTGGGCAAGTTACGTGGCCTCTGTCATCAAGGTTTCTCATCACAGCTTTAGATTAAATAAGGTGGGAGAATGTCCACTATGGTAGCAACTGCTCAATCAACAACACTTCTGATAATTACGCCAGAGAACTAGGGAGTGAGCCTTAGAAAATCAAGATAGTCTCCTCTTGTCTTGTTAACTTCTTGGTTGTTATGAGCACTGGGAGCCCAGTGCTGGGCTCTAGGAGTCCCACTGGGACTCTAGGAGTCCTCCTTCATTACTTGATTCACTTTCACACTTCTCTTGAAGACCCATCAGTGGATCCTGGCCTTTTCCTTCTATCACCTCTACATCTCAGTGGCTTCTGGGTAGGTCTTCCCTCTCCTGGCCCTTCATTGTCCAGCATATACACATGACTGTACCATCAGAGAAAGGAATTTCAGGGTCATGACTGTGCACTATTGAAAAAGTTATGTTTGGAAGATTTACTTCCTCAGCTGTGGAAAATTTCCAGAAGCCCAGTGCGTTGACTATTGTTTCCTTATTTTCTGTATTCTTGATGCTCTGGCATTTCGGGCCTTGATCCCAGAGAGACTGACCCTTCCAAGGTTAGCCAATTCCTAGAAATAGCAAACTCCCCTGAGAGTGTGCCTTTGATATACAAATCAACCAATCCAGAGTTCACACCCCAACCATCTCCTTTGTTAAACTCTCATACATCAAGACAGTATTGCCCATAAGTCACCCCATGCCACATATTGGACAACTAGAGACCATCCTATATCTCAGATCCTGCTGCAGTTATTCAAGCTACCAAATCCTAAGATTGCTCAGAGTAGCTGCCATCCCTCACCCAAACCTCCCTTGAAAATCCCAATAAAGTTTCAGGCCATATTCTCTCCTCTTCTCCCTCTGCCTCCTGAATAACACTGGTGTTTCTCTATGTAACCCTGCATGGTGTGTTGATCCCCTGTTTCTAGAGATCTGGGAGTGTCAACATCTTCCTTTATGACAGTCATTTCCCTGTCTGCATGTCTTATCATACTTGATTAGAACAAATCCCAGGTACATTTGAGAACACCCAAGCATAACAATTAGCAATCCCAGAGACCTGTTCCTCAACATGTTCTCCTTTTTCCATCCTCCAAGCTCCTCAGTCCAGATGCCAAGCGACCACATCCATCCAAATAATCTCTTCCTGACCACACAGAAGTGGAATGGTGCCCTGGAACAGGTACCACTCCCAAATGGGAGTCAGAAGGGAAAGACTGAGTCTCAGCTGTGCCAATTATCACCATGACATCATGGGAACACTGCTTCACTTCTGTAAGCTTCTAGAATGATAAAACTAGCTCAGGTGGATCAAATGAAATGTTTCAGAGATTCACTCCTAATATGTTAGCATAGGCCGCTTTGGCTAACCTCCCCACCACCACCACCCCCACCATCCCTACACACTTACCCAAGGTCTCAAAGCTAGTTGCTAGAAGACCTATGGAGAAAATCCAGAATCCCAGACTAAGTTCACTGCCTCCTCCATCATACCATACTTGCCCCTCCTTGAAACCTCCATTAAGGAGTCTAGTTTCGTGTCCCACTTTCTGTCATGACCCTGGTCCCATCACCTTTCTATTCTTCTGTATCTTCTTTCTTTGAAAAAAAAATGGGCATCATCCTATGACTCAAGGAATAAATTAAAATCACCAAAGAATCCTCCTTTGGTAGCTGGAAAGCATTTTCATTTCAGGGTTAGATATACTTTCAGAGCCTGGGACAGTAAACTTGGCCTCTTAAAAAGTCTACAACCTTAAGCAGGCAATGGGAAGAGCTTCCTGAACATACATGAGAAAATTTATCCCATATGGAATAAACTTCTCCAAATCCTAAAGACTCCAGCAACCTCTTAGATAATAAATTCCCAGTCTTTCTAAACATGCTCCATGTAGAACAGTCATTATGATGTTAATATTTTACTGAGCACTATGGATTAGACATAGTACTAAACCCTCTACATGCATTATTGCATCATTTAGTCATTGGATCAACGATCAATAGTGTTATCATTTCCATGTCACTGGGAATCCAAGACTAAGAGGGATGATTTTTCAAGGTCAATCAGTTTGTAAGTGTGGGAGCCTGAGGAGGCAGCACTAGTTGGGAGCTGGAGCTGTTGACCATTATGCTCTCCCACTGGATGTCCCCTTCCTGCTCTTCCTTCTGCCTCTGCATTCAAATCAGCTCCCCTCACAGAAGATAGTTGTAAATGGTGGGGGCTCTCAGGTACAGCTCTGGGAGGGCTGCCATCAAGCTCCATGCCGATCCTTACTTCTAACCTCAAGGACCCAGCCACCAGGGACTGGAGTCATATTCTCAACACCAATGAATACCATGGTGGCCAGTCCTTTTTCTTTTCTAAGAACAATTTCTAACTTTAAATAGAATCATTTCTCTTCAACATTCCTCCTTGAAAGTGAAAGTAATTGCTAGTTGAGGACCCAGCCATTAGCCAAGAACATCTCTTCAGTCAGATAGGCAACCCAAAGAAAATACTGGTGAGAGTCTACTGAGTAAGTACTCATACATGCCAGCCAGCCCTGTGCTATGTTCTTTCCATGCACTAGATCATTTTAAACTTGGGCCACACTATATATATGTGCCCAATGACTTCTCGTTGCCCCTCCATGTCCACTCTCCACCATTCTCTACCCTGGCTTCTGCCTCAGGTTGACACATATGGACCCCCTCAATGGGTCCCTTGCCACTGACTTCTGCCTGGTTTCTGCCAATGGAAAGCTCTGGTAGGAGACTGAAAGGAAGGAGAAAATTAAGCTTAAGGTAATTCTGCTCTGGCTTCTTCCCTTCAGGGTCTCCTTGGGTTAGAGATCTCCCTCAGTGAAAGGTCACCATGATTCTCAAAGTGACCCTCTCTCCATGATTCTCTTCTCTTGGGACATAGGAGCTCTCCTCACAGGAGCCTCTGAAGGCTCCACAAAAGTTATGCATCTCAGAATATCTTCAAACTTTTCTTTTCTCTTCCATATTTAGTTATTACTAAAACCTT
The DNA here is from genome assembly GCF_018350195.1 of Panthera tigris. NCBI lineage: Eukaryota > Metazoa > Chordata > Mammalia > Carnivora > Felidae > Panthera > Panthera tigris. Next base: position 212,767,012 of record NC_056660.1, read on the forward strand.
GGTGTACAGTAAAGGGTTAACACAGCAAGTGTGGTGTATTCAACCTCTGTATATTCCAAGGAAAAGATTGGTTCTTGACTAACCCCTGGGAGGTAATTTCTAAGACCCTGGAATATTCTGCTTGATGAGAGTGTCTTTGTATACTTTGGGTCTTGGGCCATACTAATAATGTAATCTATGGCACGGGCATTGGGCCATGTGGCATTAGTTTGAACTCTGGAAGGAATGGACACTGAGTAACTAAGGTCAGCTACACAGGCACTCCATGCCAGCTGACCCCCCAAAAAACCCTGATACCAAGGCTCCCATGAGCTGCCCTGGTTGACAATACTCCATAGACGTTGTCACACACCATTGCCTGAAGAACTGAGCCCACCTGTACAACTCTACTGGGAGCAACAACTGAGTTTGCACCTGTTCTCTCTCCTGGATCCCACGCTGTGTACCTTTTACAGTTACTGGTTTTAATCTGTATCCTTTCACTATAATAAACTGTAACCCTGAGTTTTTCTGAGTCCTTTGAGTCCTTCTAGTAAATCACTGAGGTTGAGGGTGGTCTTGGACTCTGATTCATCTGGGAAACCAACAGTCCGGTCATAACTTACTGAGATGATGGGTGGCCACACAGGTGAAAAATGGAAATATGCTCATTCAGATGAGATCCAAATGGATCTTTCAGGATGGGGAAACTGGGACTGAGGGCAGGGGTGGCTGGTTGTCCAAAGATACTTCTAAGCATCTCAAGGGGATTCTGGACTGTTTGTTTGTGACTAAGGTGATATGAGACAGGCAGATGGAAATACATCCAGGACCCAACCTTTAATGCTCCAACTGGAGGGGAGATGTTGGTTGAGTGGAGGAGACGATCTAACTCAATGTGACATTTCTCATACTCTTGTGTCATGTAGTATTCCTAGGTTTCAGGAAAAAAGGAAATACTCTAAGTCCTCTAAGACAGAATGAAGCATAAAAGAAACATATAAATACCACAGTACTTCAATTTAGTGTATTTTCCCTTTCTAAGATAAATGCCATTGGCTTACCAGAGTAGGACTCAAACCCATTGCAGTGCAGGTTGGAGCACCAGACATACATGAGCCACAGGGGTCCCCCGTCCAGCCCCTGTGCCAACCAGCACTCCCCCACTCACCTGGCCCCACTGACATCAACTCCGACCATCAGCTGCCCATTCAGGGAGAGGATCTCATCCCGCAGTCGGACCTTCCCACTCTTCCCTGCCGGGCTGTTCTTCCTCAGCTCTGTCACCCAGATGCAGCCAACGTCCAGTACAGGGCCCTGGTGGGTTTTCCTCTTCTTGCCCCCTCTGCGCTTTTCTCCATAGTCCCCGAAAACAGGGATGTTCCCAAAACTGAGGCCCACAGTCTCTGTGTCCCCCAGCTCCTTGGTGAGGTACACAGTACAGATCTCCATCCCTGGGGGGCTGTGGTCAGGTGGGACCACACTCTCATCCACAGTAAAGTTCAGTTGGATGTACTCCTGCAGCTTCTGGATGGCTGCCTGGCAGAGCCGCTGCTCTGGGCCATCCCCGCCCTCCCTCACACTGTTCTGCAGCCACTGGTAGAGGAGGGGCAGGTGCAGCATGGCATTGTCCTGGGTGATGGGCATGGTGCTCACTCCCAGACACCAACATCATGAGAAGACCTGCTTCTGGGGACTGGACCGGGCAGGGCCCCATGTCCCTTGGGAACCCTGGCTGTCATCAGCTTGGCCTGTGTTCATATTCAAGGTGGCAGATGAGCCTAAAGGATGCCTACTTGAGACTGGGCTGTTGGCTTTGGCAAGAGGAGGACAGGACACAATTAGAATAACAGTGGAACAATTGCTGTGCCTGGAGTGCTCACCGAGAGAAGGAAGCGTCTAACAAGTTCTTGTTTGGTTCCTTTCACAGCAGAGCCCATGCAGATAACGTGGAAATGGGGTATTCTTCCAGCAGCCACAGCATGACCTCACCTGGACTCATTTATGCCTGGAAGAGGAAAAAACAAAAAATTTCAGTCACAACAATGAGCCCTCTGAGACAGAACACATGACCTCCTGTATTACGAAAGAACCATGTTTGCTTTTTCAGGCAGGAACCTAATCCTCTCCTCATTCCCCAGCTAAGATCCTTCCACCATGTATATATATACAGACAGACTGATAGAGAGATAGACACACAGATACACACACACACACACACACACACACACACACACACACACACACCCTTCCCCCAGACAGAAACTTCTGGAACACTGACCTTCTCCAGGAAGTTTTCCTGATCATCAGGGAAATAAGATGACTTTTTCCAGTACAGCCCCCATCAAACTCATATCCAACAAGGAAGCTATGTGACAAGATTTTCTGGAAGGCTGTTGGAGGGGTTCTGGATATATTTAAGAGCTTACATTCTTAGGATGTTAAAGTCTATGTCCATTTGCCTTGATCAGCCCAGCTGCATATCCAGGAAGGCTCTCCATTCCAGGACTGACAATGATGCCAAGAAGAGAAAGGGCCAATCAACAGCACAGAGAGATTCAGGCTTGGTCTTAGGACAATGCCCTTCCTAAGCCTGGGCCTCATTCCATCTTCCTCATGTAGCCTCACAGGGATCCATGTCCCTAATCATCCTACAGCTCTTAGCTGCTCCCCTTCCTTTGGTAAACTATTGGAACTGACCTACTCTTAGGCCAAACCCAAAGCTATCTCCTACAGAGAAATATTTCTCCATGCTTCTGAGACTTGGCCTCTCCTTGGCTTGCCCTTGAACACACAGCTTAGAGCAATGATGCATCTTCCCCCAAAGCCCGCATGGCCAGCGGCAGTAGGCATGTCTCCCCTGCGAGAGCTGGCAGCTATCCTGCCCCCACCAAATTCTGCACAGGGCCTGGCACACAGTATGTTCCCACAACGAAAAGCTAATTGAAGTCCACTGCCAATTCTCCTTCTCCCCCAAAGAAAACTTTCACCTCCATCCTTTGTAAATGCAGAAAAATGATCCTTTTCACTCTCTTCTCTGAATTTCACTTTCATCCAGAGAAAGTCAATATAAACTATGCCATCTAAGATGGAAAACATTTTCTAGCCTTCTCAGGAAGTGATTTAACAAGGAATAATAATAAATGGGAGAAGTGTCAGAAGCCATGTCAATAATACATGACCTTATTACTCAGTAACCATAAAGAAATTTCCAATATAGCAAGGTTTGAGCTCCCAAAGAACTTGAGTGCCAGCTATTAATTGGTTCCAAATAAATCAAAAGCTTAGCAAATATCATCTACATAATCACATGCCTATTAAAAAAGAAACACAAGATCAAAGAAAAGATAATCCATAAATGTACAGAAACGGAATGTTCCCTTTGGCCAAAATAAGTAACACCTCTCACTGCAAAGTGACTCCACACAGACATATTAAAATCTTATGAATAAATCAAAACATTTTCCATCAGGCCTAGCAATCGTTATGAGTCTCCATTTCCTCATCTGTAAAATGAGAAAGTTAAGCTAAGTGATCTCCAAGGTCTGTCAAACTCAACAGAGAGGTCCTCAAACACAGTGACAGTGTCTCATTCATCAGTGTCCTCCCTCCCCCAGCACAGTGCCTGTTACCGTGTAGACTCTCAACCATTTAAAACAATTTTTAAAATATCTTTTAAATTACAGTTTTAATGGTCAATGATTCAGGGACTTAGTCACAGTTCAAGTGGTCCCATACATATGAAAACAGAGTAAATATCTTGGGCAAGATGCTCTTTAAATAAGTCTGATTGAAGAAAAGCCTAGAGGACCTTTTTTTTTCCTGCTGTCAACTTGTATTCATTCAGTAAGAATCAGGCCTTGAACTTGGCACCGGGAATATATACCATCAATAAGGCAAATTCTTTGCCCTGAAGGAATTCATAGTCCAGAGGAGAGATGCCTAAATACGTGGAAACCAGTGTGTAATAAGTCTAGGACAAGCCTTGTAACAGAATTGGCAAAGGTACAATCCTGGTAGCCATGTTCATGTAATATGAGCTCCCAGCCCCTGGTGATGGGTCCAGAACTGGGGATCTCATGCAAGCTGGACCAGTGTTTTCCCCTGAGAACTGAACACTGGGACTGAGAGAGAGAGAGAGAGAGAGAGAGAGAGAGAGAAAGTCCAGTCTTAAGTGTGTGAAGGTAACTCTAACTTTTGAACTAGGGGCCCTGGATGGCAATGTTCTACCTGCTGTGAACAAAGTAGCAAAGTAGCAAAGAAAGCCATCCTACCAAGAAATAAAATAAAATGGATCAGGAGAAGGCAGAGGTGTAAGACCAGTGAGAGAATACTCTGGTTTCCCCACAGCACTCCTGGTCTTAGTTTCAGACATACTGGACACAGCTGCATTGCTACCTTCCTCTTCAATCCAAATGACTATATCAATCCTTACAATAAATTACATTTTAACAATTTAACTACTTAAAAAAAAAAAAAAAAAAGGAAAGGTCATGCAAAACTAAACTAAACAAACCCCTTTAAATGAAAATAAACTTTACCTTGAGTTGTTTCCTGCACTTGGCAACTCAAAAGTTGTTGATACATTGGAGGTGAGCAAAGCTGATTGGTTCAACATGGAGCAGGTATCCCTCTGTAGTCTATCAGTGAAGGGCAAGGGGTTAGGGTCAAGAGATATCATCCTGGCTGCTGGGAGCCCACCCTCTGACTGTCAATGTTGTGGGGGCAGGGAAGGAGCTTTCATAAAAGGAAAAATTATTTGGGGATATTTAGTCTTATTTTGGTGTTCATGGGATATGAACAAGTTTTTGACTCCATACCTATAATTGGGAATTTCCCAGTAATCCTTCTAGCCCCCTATTCTATCAATTCCTTTTCATGGGATTTTCTATAAATAAGGGGAATAGGAGCATTCCAATCTACTACAATGATTTGAGATTGACTCAGGGCATAAGAAAAGATATACAAATTTGCAATACTTGAAATGAGTAGTTCTTTCACAACATCCAATGAAACATTCCCGAAAACAAAACATTGACCCAGAGAAGATACAGAACAACAGAAACCTGCAAATAGTTACAAATACCAACCTCCCTCAGAGGTGGAACTGTCTAGAGGTCTTAATGCTTCTCATCTCGAAGATCAATTTCAGCAGCGAGCAGAATCTGTGGACATGAAGGCCCACTGCATGTTCCAGTTCACTTTTTTTCTATCATATATAATTCTCTAATTAGAGTCCATCTCAAAGTAAACAGCCATGATAATTTAAATTAATTTTGACTAGCCTGAAGCTGACAGCCTTAGCATTCAAAATTCAAAATGAATGCTTCTTAACAGATTTTGATACTGTGTTTAGAATCTACCAACTTTGGGGCGCCTGGGTGGCGCAGTTGGTTAAGCGTCCAACTTTGGCTCAGGTCATGATCTCACAGTTTGTGAGTTCAAGCCTCGCATCAGGCTCCGTGCTGACAGCTGGAATCTGCTTCAGATTCTGTCTCCCTTTCTCTCTGCCCTCCCCACCCCCCCCCACCGTCTCTGTCTCTCTCAAAAATAAACAAACGCTTAAAGAAAATTCTAGAATCTACCAACTTTCTAAGATCCTCTTTCAGCGACATCATGCATGCACAGCAGGGCAATAACTGCCCCCACAAGGGGGTGAAAAGTAGTGCGGGGTCGAGGGGGCCAACAAATCTTAGATATTATAATGGTTAGTACCTGCCTGCAAAGCTCAAAGCTATCCGGCAGAATTTACTCCTTAGTGTTTAATATTTTGAGTTATAATTTTTTTTCTCTAGGATGGGGAGAGGGGGACAATAATGAAAAAGATGGGTCAACACCAAACTATATGAAACCAATCATCTGCCTAAAGTCTCAGCCCAGAGTCACCTGAAATCCATAAGCTAAATCCTGAAACTGGCAGGATGCAGAAAAGGGTCCTCAGTTTTACCCAGACCTTGCTTCAAAGATTCATACTGGGCTGTCTTTACTCACTCCCTCTTGCAATTGTCCTGAATTCTTGATGTCTTCCTATTCTGGAATCTGCTAAGTTCCAAGTTCCTTAGTCTTCTTTTCTTCTGGACTGGATTCCTCTTTTTACTTTTGGGAAAAGCTCACATTTTAAAAGTGAACCAATGTTGATTAAATATTTACTGTTCATTCAACAGATGTTCATTGAGTGCCTATGCCATGCAGGGCCCTAAACAAAACAGACAACATTCCTACAAAGCCCCATGAAGCCTGTATTGTGATGGTGGCAAATTAGTAAACATAAAATACTATAATGTCAGATGGGGATTGATATTATGAAGAGAATCAGAGCTTACTGAGTGATGGACGTATGAGCAGATTAAGAAAGGCCCTCTGAGAAGAGACCCAAATAAAGTGAGGGATTGAGTGAGAGAATATCACCTGCCAAGGGCTGTTCTCTGCTAAGGAGACAGCAAGTGCAAAGACCCTGATGTGAGAGCCTGCTGGGCTCCCTGCGGATACGTGTGGGGGTAGATGTGGCTCCAAAAGAGGGAGTGAGGGGGAATTGGCCCCAGTGAGCTGGAGGCTTCTCCATTGTCTCATTCTCCGTAAAACAAGGGCGGTGACACCATTTTACCCACACTGGCTAATGGCTAATGTTTTCTGAGCATAACCACACTCAGACGTTCTTCTAAATGAGCACTTTCCATGGATTACCTTACTTATTTGGAAAACAATACTGTAGGAATATATTGTTAGTATCTCCTTTTTAGAGACTCAGATAAATGACAAAATCAGAGAGGCTAATTAAGGACCAGAGAGGCTAATCAGGACTAGAAACCAGATCCACTGGATTTGGTCATGTAGGCTAGCACTCTGCCCTGTAATGCCTGCCGCCAATGGGCCTCATATAACACATAAATAGGTACCTTGTGTCAGAAGCGGGTGGCTTTCTACCTAATATCTATTCTCTCGTCCTTTTCTTTGTGGGCATGATATATTCAACTAAATCCCAGCTTCTCTTGGAGGTATGGAGAAATTGTTACATGGTGTTTAAGTATTCTTTAAGAGAATAACAGAAATGAAAAAAATAAATCCCCATGTTATTTAATCATTGTTATTTGGATTTTTCAAAATCCAACTAATGAGCTGAATTAACTCCCCCCAAAATAACACACTGTGATACCCAGAAGTGTAGGAACTAGAAGTAAAAGAATCTAAAACATAGAATTGGATGACAAAGGGAGGGAGGGGGGCAGATGCCAAGGACCCGGATATTTACAGACTGGAAAAGTGACCCTAGCCATTTAATGTAAAACATTTGGTTAAAGTGCCACCTGCTGTACCTTGGAAAGTCACTGGTGTGTTGACTGAGGCTATGGTGTTAAAGATGGTAGGAAACTTTTAGAATATGGGTAGATGATTTGACACTCTCAGCAAAGTCTAGAGCTCCTCAACTCAGCCAGCAAGTGAGATGGGAGGAAATGTCACTTTGCCAAGGAACATACTCTTGACATTGAGCCCGTACTCTACATTGCCAGAGAGGCTCAGATGCTGGACCCTTGTAGTGCTGAGAAAACCTGCTTGATCAGAAGGGGGTGGGTGGTACCCTACCAGACAGAGATTGTAAGTCTTGAGAAAGGTGTGATTACTCACTGGAAGCCACTGTTTCAACTGTTCCAGCAGTACACATTAAGTAGTATATGTTAAGTTAAAATTTAGGGCGATGGACAGAACTCATATGCTAGAAATGAAAGAAAACAAATCATCAGGAATTCACCAAGAGCCTACTAAGTTGTGGGGGAATCGTACTGCCAAAACCCCAACCCTGGTTTGTAACAGCCTGGGATGGCTCAATCCCCACAGCAATCTCATAACTCTTGCTCTCCCTTCCCTGGGCAACTCACATCTACAAGAAGTAGGCAATGTGTACAGCCCCCAGAAAGGGTGTCCTTCCAAACCCACCACAGAAGTGGCCACGGAAGACAACGAATGAGGAATAACCTTCCAAAGAGAGGCCAGGGCCATGGAGGCAATGAACAGGAGTTCCTGTCACAAGAGGGAGGGTTTATACCCTTGCTAGTTTTGCTCATGAGGATTAGGTCATATGGACAGTGACTGCTGTTTTCCATGTCTCCTCTCATAAATGGAAGTTTTTATTGTAGTTATTCTATACCTTTTCCAGCATTGCATGTGAGTTGTATCAGGGTTTGGTCACAAGGAATTATATCCAGAAGTGATGGGAGGGACCACACATCACCCAGAGATCCAGGGCTCTAATCTTGATAGACTAAATGGATCAGGCTTAGGTGACACCTCCACTGGGAATGGGGAAACCATGCATGGAAAGAAGATTATGTCTGAGTAACCAAAAGAAACTGGCTTGTTGCTTACATAATATTCATTCTCTCCTCTTTCTTACAAAAATCCATCTGTGTTTAGGGGCAAGTACCCAATCAAAAAACCTGTTTCTTAGTGCCCCTTCAGAGAGAGGTGGCCATAACATACAGTCCTGGCCTATGAAATAGTTCGGTGGGGTTACCAGAAAGGTTTTTTTTTTTAAGTTTGTTTGTTTGTTCATTTATGTAATCTCTATACCCAATGTAGGGCTCAAACTATTACCCCAAGATCAAGAGTTGCATGCTCTTCTGACTAAATCAGCCAGGCACCCCCAGAAAGGGTTTTTTTTTTTTTTTTCATGGGCACTTTTTGTCTTTTTTCTTGCTGAAAATGCATATGTGATGGCTGGAGCTTTAGCAGCCATATTGTGACCAACCATAAGGCAAAGGCCTGACATCTATGAGCATCTGTACCAACCGTCGACATTCTACCTCCAGACTTCTTATTACATGAGAGAAAAACAGGCTCCTACCTTGTTTAAGCCTCGTTAATTAGAAAATCTGTTATAGGTGAACAAAATCCCCTAATGAATATATTGCTTTAATTCACTCTTCACCCTCAGATTCAAGATTGAGAATATAACCCTGCATGTTTCAACTTTAGCCCTGCTACTTTGTCAATTAGCAGCTATTATTAAGTTTCCACCTTTATTTGGGTCACCAAAACAACAACAACAACAAGAACAACAGCAGCAGCAGCAGCAGCAGCAACAGGGCATATTTTGCCCTTAAAGAGCTAAAACATACATGAATTCATCCCATCATTTACTAGTACCATTGTGCAGCCCCAGGTGTTGCAGACAAACCCACAACTGATTGAGAAACATTGCAAATACAAATCCTTGTGATTCCTTTAGGATGGCTTATATTTTGTAAGAACAAGGTACTGGCTAATTTTTAACTACATGGCCACCTCTAGACGAGCTGAGTGGCTGTGCATATGAGACAGAAGAATTTGGTCCAGCGTTTATTTCATGCAATAAGAATTAATTGTGCCAGGCACTATGCTAGCCTAGGGAAGAAATGATGAACAGCCCTGTGGAGGCTGTGGTCCACTGGACAAACAGATCATTAAATAAAGTATGTGAAGGGCCATGAAGTGGTACATTTGTGGGCACATGATGGATTCTGGAAAGTGAGGCTTTAAAGGTCTATGCTGGGGCCTTAGGGGATGAGAGAGGTGTTCCCATATAAATTATAGAAGATGAGGACTTAGAGGGGACCTCAGGGATTTCCACATCCAATCTTCAGTTTGAAAGATGACAGAAACAGACATCAAGACAAGATGAAGATCCTTTGGCTTCTGGGTCTCTTAACTCTTGAAGAGTAGGAAAAAAAGGAAAAATAAATGAAAGGAAAAAGAATGACCCGACAGCTATTCTGAGAAGCTAATACTTAAAGATATTGCATGTCCTGAAACATGGACTATTTGCCCAAATAACAAAAGACAGGAATGATTAGAAATTGAAGAAATTCACAAAATATCATGCATGTTTTCCATCATGATAAGTGCAAGAAAACATTTGGGGACTAGAAAAACAAAATGAATACTATAAATTATTTCTGTTACTTCTAAAATATATTTGCTGTGGCTTCAAAGACTGAAACAAGTTTGTGCATCTGAAGTTTATGACTGTTTACTCAGAACGTCAAAATTTGGCCAGTTCTGGATTAATATTTCCAGAGTTTAGGTATCTTGATTCTAAAAGACCATGATGGTTGGGAAAAGAGGGTATTTCTGAGGTTACATACGTATCTGTGAAATGGCAATTCAATGTTTTGACATAGGGGCTATCTAACAAGTGGATAATAGACTGAGACAGTAACAACTTTTTTATTAGCAGCAAGATAATCATGAGTCACTGTGGTTGTCCATTTTAATGTGATCATTGTGTCCACTTTGTATGGACCGGGTACCCATGATGCCACCAATCTGTCCTCCATAACCCTATAGACCACGCCATCAACATAGAGCATGCATTATAAGTTCTTCTTCAATTTTACTGAAGGTCCAAAAAAAATTTTTTAGTATAGTTGACACATGATGTCACATTCATTTCAGGTGTACAACACAGTGATTCAGCATCTCTATACATTACGCTGTGCTCACTGCAAATGTGACACCATCTGTCACCCAACCCCATTACAATATTACTATTTTCCCTATGCTGTATCTTCCCTATGTATGTACTCTTGTCACTTATTCATCCTGTAACTGGAAGCCTGTATCTCTCACTCCCATTTTGCCCCACTTGAGTTATTATTTTTTTAATGGAGACTTTATAGTTGTTTCTTTCAGAACAATTGCACTGTTTAGCTGCGTCTAGTGTTTAGACTTTTGGGTAAATAATCTACTTACTATATATATTTAAATTCTTAGCATGTAACTGTACAGGATCTGACTTCGTCACTGAATATTTTTAATAGCCAGTAATATACTCTGCCATAGGTATAGCTATAGGTCCCCAGGCAAGTCATTTAGCATCTTTGAGCCTCAGTTTCCTTATTTGCCAAATGAGATGGTTCTACTAAGTTTCTTTCTGGTTCTAGCATTTTCCTAGACTTTGGAGCTGAGTTAGCAAGCCAAAGAGGGAGTCACTAGCCTCATTTAGAAGCATATACACAACACATGGAAGTTTTAAACTGCACAAGAGATGGGCCAAATTGCTTTATCAGATTTTGAATATCTGCCAAGACAAAGGGAGGAAGGGGGGCCCTTGGGTGGTTTTACATTCGTGGCTTATAACCACAGTTCAGCTCTTCCAGAAGACAAGAAGAAATATACCCTACTGAATAAAAGCTCTTTGGAACAGCAGAAAAAAAAACAAGGTTTCAAAAAGGGGGAAGCAACTTGCCTCGGGGGTGGGGTACAATAGGAAATCCGGTGTTTCCAGTGAGGCACCACAGACTATCCAATTTGGCAAGGGCCTAAACTGTGTAGAGACCAGCCTCTGCTCTCTCCCTCCCAGACTGCATGCTGGAATCAGGGCTGGAGTGCCTGGTGCAGAGAGAGTATCCTCAGAGGAAGCCCAAAGATCATGGAGCACAGAGGTTCAGCCCGTTTACATCTCTGAGCATCCCCTTTTCCCAGGCTTCGCTGAGGGAAAAAACTCAGGACAATGGTGATGAGAAGCAAGTCAAAGTCATGGGAGTGAGAGAAAGAAGAATCCTCATTTGCCCTCTTCCAGGCAGGAGATCAGAATTAAGAAGGAAAGACTGAAGCACTGTGACATACCAGTGCCCGATATTCTATATGGACCCCATGTGCCATCTTGGCTGTTAAAAGGGGTGAGAGAGAAACGAAGTAGAGTGAGAAGAAGAGAAGAGATGGCAGAAATTTAGAGGAACTAGCTTGAAAATCATCCAGTGGAGGTTTCATTCCAATGGAGAGATCAGGAGAAATGAGGAGGTTGGACGCGTTGTCTCTTAAGATCCTGCTGTCGCTGTGTCTGTGTTAATGTGCAGGAACATGCACACAGGCAAACGATGTGGCTGGGGAAGGCCACTCGTAGGCCAGGGAGATGCGACAAGGTGACCCCGATCTTGGTCAAATTCCCTCACTCATGTCTTCAGGCTCCCAGGCTCAGAAACCTGACTTCCGTCTGCACATTGACAGAGTATCTGCCTGTCAAGTGTAAATATACAGTTACCAGCAAGAAAGCTCATTCATTAATTTTCAATTGGAAATACAATTATTAAGTGAGCAGGATGTTGGCATCGACCCGCTCACTGCCAGCTTTCCCTACAGACAGGATGCAGAGGAATGCAAGCTTCAGAACAAGGAGAACCAGGTGAGCACAGGAGGCTCCCCTAGCTGAAGCCCTCTCCACTCACTCTCCCACTCTAACCTGGGCTCTGCAAAGGAAAACTGTTCACTTAGCTAAAACTCCCTAACACTAGACAACACTTGAAAAGGTATTCCTAACATCTAGCTCCTGGAGGCTTTCTTTTCTGTTCTCTACATTCACTACCCCCTCTATTCACACCCCTTTCTTCAAACTGCATACCATAACATCAGTAGTGTTGATTTCTGTTCTCTGAATTATGGTCATAATCACATTTGGGCCCATCTTCTCCAAGATCACTATGATTCAAGGTTTGAATTCTATGTTTTTACAGAAAATTTCTTCACTTGGGTGTTCCAGAGGCTGGCTATTCAACTGTGTATGATCTATGTCCTGGTTTCGTGCTCCACATAGAAATCTGTCTGGTTTCTAAGTTCAGAGTTGTGGGGAAGGGGTCTCGCTACTGCCCCCTGAGTACCTATGACACCTGACAGATTTAACAAAACTATAGGAGACCAAAGAGTGGTCACGAAGCGGCCACCCTGCAGCATGGCTCTGATCTGCTCAGAATGGTGTGTGTGAGCTTTCAGGAGGTGAGGACAGGAGGTAAGGACAGGAAGTGAGGACAGGAGGGCCAGGACTAAAGTCACAAAGGAAAAGCCAGGGGAGTCGATGTTCTCCTTACCACTCTTGACCTGGAGCCTTGCTGAGTAGCCTTATGCTGCTGAAATTCCAGAGAGCTCTACCATTTCCCAGAGCCCCATGGCCCTGTGGCAGCATCCTGGCTACACAGATGGGGGAACAGATTGAGAGGGGACCTGCGATTCAGTTGAGAGGCAGAGCACTAGGCATCCATGACGTCGCTCAGCAAACACTCATTTCAGCTTGGAAGCAGGTTCTCGTCCATTAAGGCAAAGCCGCTTGCCAGGAAAATAGGAAATTGGAATTTTTTAAAAAACACTTTTATAATTCTCTGTATTAGAGAAAATGGAGGCACCAGGGTGTGTCTAAATGGGGGGGAAAGTAGATAGTTGGGTCCATTATGGATTTAAAGTTTTAGGACAAGAATCTAGTCTTTACACAGCTAGGCCTCCAGAGTAGGCACGGTGGACAATAGATGCTCCCAGGCACCCTGTTGACCTGGGAAATTACCAAGATTAGCAAAATGGCCATTACCTGCCACCCACCAAGTTCTGCTGAAGCATTTCCAACAGGCTTTAAGCACCCTGGTCAGATGACTCCAGGTTCAGGATCATTCTCCCTGTGAAGCTGAGCATGTGCCAGGCCAACTCTAAAGGAATTCTGTAAAAATAACTGAAGACCTGTTCTCAACATGAAATCGCAAGTCCCTTTGCCTGAGGAAGTGATTATAAACTTGGCCTACCTCCCCAGGAGGTACTCTTGCCCCCTGCCTGGTGGGGCCCCGTTGTAGCTCTGCTCTCTCCTGCCCTGTCTTGTCATTACCTTCCTTTCCCACTGTGCTCCAAGACTCTCCATTCCACCTTCCACCCAAGCCTTTCCCACGAGTCTCATGACCAGAAAAGAAATGGAAAGGAAGATGCCTGTGCTTCTGGGGTTCCTGGGTTCTATAAGATAGACACTGGATTCCTCGGGCAGGAATCATTCATTCACTCCCTCCTTCATTCAACAAATATTTATTGAATGCAATAAATAAAGTGACATCCTCACCCTCAAGAACTGAAAAGCTGAAGCAGTCTTCCCAAGCTGGGATGAGCCTCAGAATCCCTGGAAGCCATTGTGGCATTCAGATATCTACATTTATAACAAGTGTTTCAAGTAACTCTGACGTAACAGAGCTTTTCTGATGAAACTGTTGGTTGGGTTGAATGAGAGGTGTTGGCTACTCCATGACTCAGAATGGAGACCATGGGAATAAAGTCAGCTCTAACATCCTAATGTTTCAGGAGACCCCTCATTTCCTACCCATGTAGGGGTATTCGACTTAGCAAATAAGAATATATAGTGTCCAGTTAAATATGAGTTACAGATAAACAACGAGTAATGTTTTAGTATATCTCAAATATTGTAGAATGTTTTAGTATATGTGCCATGCAATATTTGGGACATATTATTCTGAAATTTTATTGTTTACCTGATATTCAAATTTAACTAAGTGTTGTATATTTTAGGTGGCAACCCTACATTGACCCCATCTCAAAATGAAGCTCTTAGAGCCTTTGACCTGCATGTCTTGTCTGCCCTTTGTGAAGTAATCCTACCTGGCACCTGTGTCCTTGTGTCAATAAGCCTTTCACTTCCCCCTGGATGCAAATATCACCCGTGGGCCAGGGCCCCTCACACCATGCAGGCAGAGAGTGAACGAGTTAGCCCTGGGATCATATCTCAGCCTTGGGTCTCATGTGCCCAAATCTGCTACACCCAGCCCAGTTCCCTTTCTTGAATGTCCCTGCTTGCTGGTCCTCTCTCGCCAGATGACCTCTAGTTCCACACAGTACAACTATGTCACAAGGATGAAAGGAGACAAGGAATAGAAAACTGTTTGATGTGAACACTAGAAGTACCCTCCCGGTGATTGTCAAAGTATCATCCAGGAACCATAACCTCCTGGGGTTTACAGTCACAGCTGCTCTGGTTTTATCAGTTGTATTTATTTTTCTGGGTAAAACTTTATTTGAACAAAGTAGCTAAAAACTGTTTGAAAATCACTAGAATATACAACGAACTCTATGGCTTATTTTGAGTTGTAGAGGAGACAGCTGACTGTCTACACAGCACCTGTTCCCTCTTTTTTTACCCCCTAACAGAATTCTGACTTTTGTTCAGAGATTCATCCATCCTTTTCTGAGCAGTAGGTATCTCAGCTCTAAAAATGGGCTGATCGATGGTAACATCCTTCCTCTTGCCAGCAGCAGTTTCAAGAATGGACAGGTGATGGGGCGCCTGGGTGACTCAGTCAGTTGAGCGACCAACTTTGGCTCAGGTCATGATCTCGTGGTCTGTGAGTTTGAGCCCCGCGTCAGGCTCTGTGCTGACAGCTCAGAGTGTGGAGCCTGCTTCTGATTCTGTGTCTCCCTCTCTCTCTGCCCCTCCCCCACTCATGCTCTGTCTCTCTCTGTCTCAGAAATAAATAAACATTAAAAAAAATCTAAAAAAAAAAGAATGGAGAGGTGACCCAACATTGGTCAATGAGTGAGGAGGTAAAGCCTTGAAAGGGGCCTTCTGGAAAACCTTAAGAGTAAGTGCCAAGAAGCAATAGTCCTTCTTCTTCCTCTAGATGTCATCAGGGCTCAGTTGAATGTCCACAATTTATGCTGCCATCTTGATGCCAGCCTAAGATGAAGCTTAATATTGAGGATGGTACATTGAGAAGGAAAATGAAGTTGAGATGAAATGAAGTGATGACATTGTGAACCTTGTAGAACCACCAAATATCCTTTCTGTGGATGACTGTTTGGGTTGGATTTCTAGTTCCTGCATCCAGAAAACAACCTGCTATAGATGTGGTTCTATGCTTGGGGCTTCCTTTTAAAGGGAAAGTCAAAGACAGACATGCAAATTTGAACTTCTGAGATTTGCAGCAGGAAATGTGGATCTACCTGCCTCTGTTTCTATCCCAGAGGGCAGAAATTTGGTCATTCTTCTTTCTCATAGTAGGAGAAGAATTGAACTAGCTTTCCCTTTTCTATAATTTGAATAAAAATAGTCTAGTATAATGTTTGTTGATGAAGTGTTGAAAATAAGTTTATTCCTCCCTCTGACAAAACCTCCATATTTAAGCATCCTCAGAACCCCAAGAGGCAGCACATGGTGTTTGAACGGCCTTATGAATTTTTCTTTGGAGCACAGGCAGAGGCAGAAGTGAGGGTCCCTCCAGCACCTTTAAGGTACAGAATCCCACAGCCCATGGGAAGAGTCTGGATCAACTATACCACTCCCTACCTTCATGCGATTGCTACCTTCCCCTCCAGTGAGTGTTGAGCTAACCCCCTGGCTTTGAGGGTGGAGCTCCCACTCTGGAAACTTTCTACCCATGGTGCCTTCTCCTGTTTCAAACATTTCCATAAACCTATAAATCAACTTTTCAGAAGAGGGTTGGAGGCTTGACTCTGGGCTGTTGACTAAAAAAGTGAGCTTGCTTCTTAGGGATTCTCAATGGTACAGTAAAGCTACTAGAAACGAACAACATCTTTAATCTACCTACAAAGACATAAGTAAAGTAGTGGATGGCTCTAAGCCAGGGGCTCTTATTTCAGTACAGCAACACTGAAACATAGTGAAGGATGAAAAGAAAATGTAATCTGGATTAATCATGGACACTAATAAAAACAAACACACAAAACTGGCAAGAGGATGAAAACAGACATACCGAATCAAGGCCAGTCCACTCCATAAATATTTACTGAGTGTCTACCACCCTGTGCCAGGCATTACCAAAAGCTGCTGAAAATACGAATTGAGTAAGTTCTGTTTTTGCCCTCAAGAGAGTCTCAACTTTCCTAGGGCCAGATGTTTAAATAAGATAAATCTTAAGGAATGAAAGAATGCACAAAGTGGGACTTGCATAAGGTGGGAGTCATTCATACAAGCCGATTCATACGAAATTCTCAGAGCAAACATGTAGGTAGTGTACTCATGCAACAGGCAAAAGGGGTGACGTAGAGGCTGTGCCCATGTACTGGGTGGTGAATGGAGGTGGGAGATTAACGTGAAGGTTGGGGCAGATTATGTTTGGCCTTCCCTCCTGATCCCATGCTTCCCAATCCAGTGACTTCCCTCATGTCAGCAACGGGTTTTGGCTGGTGGTGGTTTTATTTATTTAATCATTTAAGCAAGGGAATATTATAACCAGATATGTGATTTCATTTTAGAAAAATATCAATATGGGAAAATGTTTACCATCACAGGTGAGGAAGTAGGTTACAAGGCAGTTTGTTTTTTAATGTTGTATTTATTTTTGAGAGAGAGAGAGTGCAAGCAGGGGAGGGGCAGAGAGAGAGGAGGACAGAGGATCAGAAGTGGGCTCTGTGCCAACAGCAGCGAGTTGGATGTGGGGCTCCAACTCACGAACCCGTGAGATCATGACTTAAACCAAAGTCAGACACTCAATGAACTGAGTCACCCAGGCACCCCCACAAAGTAGTTTTCATTGCATGTCAATTGTGTTTAAGATAGAAAACAATCTCTTTGAAAGATATTCATTAAAATGATTGTTTTCATCTCAGGGAATCAAATCTATGAGTGGTCTTTCATCTTGAAATTTCTGGACTTCTAAATCCTTATGAACGTACTTTTGCTGACTGAAAAAATTCTGTGTGTCGGGGGCACCTGGGTGGCTCAGTAGGTTAAGTGTCCGACTCTTGGTTTCCACTCAGGTCATGATCTCACAGTTTGTGGGTCGAGACCTGCATCAGGCTCTGTGCTGATGGTACAGAGCCTGCTTGGGATTCTCTGTCTCCCTTTCTCTTTGCCCCTCCCTCCCTCTCTCTCTCTCTCAAAATAAACCAAAAACACAAGTGTGTGTGTGTGTGTGTGTGTGTGTGTGTGTGTGTGTGTGTGTGTGTAAGGATACAGATGGGATTTCTACAGATTGAGTGAGTCTGGGCAGCAAGGATACCCGTTGGGAGACTGTCCTCATAGCTCAGGTGTGATCTCCTGACCGCCTGGACCAGAGCAGTGGGAACAGGGCAGCTTCTTAAGCTATTTCAGAGGCTGAGTTGACTAGTCCAGACCTCACGCAAGTAGATTGGTAGGGAAGGGGATGGAGAGGAGGAGGAGTCAAAGGTGACCCAGGGGATTGGCGAGAGCAGGCAGCTTACCCAACAGAGAGGCCCCTTATTCATGTTGGCCCTGTCCTTTGCCTCATACTCCAGGCATCTGAATTTGGCCTTCTTGTCAGAGACCCAAACTAGACTTCTTGCCTTCCTCTGGTCACACTGGCTACAGGAGCAGAGGGAAGGCCAAGTCCTTCCTTCTTACTGTGACAATGGATTGCCCTTCCCCCACATCCACCTCCAACACCCTGCTTTCCACACCTGTGAAGTCTTACTCAGAAACTCCCTGTCCAAACTTCCTGGGCCAGAGAGAACCAGGTTTGTTATCAGAAGTTCACAAAGGCCAGTCTTCTTTTAAGGTAATTAAAACTCCAGTGTGGGAGATCTTTGGCAACAACTACTTTTTCCACCTAGCGACTTTCGCCACAGATGTGATAGTCCACCAGCTTAGGAAAGCCAAAGCGTTACTCGGGAGACACACACACACACACACACACACACACACACACACACTCACACTACTGTTTTGTGAGTGCCGCCCTCCGCTCCCTCTTCCCCTTGTAATTCCCCAAAGCTCCCATTCAACCGGGAAAATATGGATCCGATTAGGAGCCAAACAGTTGCAGCCTCATTCTCCTTTGACAGACCGGAGGGGGGGAGGGCAATTTCCATCAGAAAAGCCGGGGGAAATGAGTGACGACTACAGAGCTCGACCAAGGACTAGGAGCTGCAAAGGAGAAAATTGCCTCTATGAAGTCAAACCCGTCTGCGGATAATGGACTGTGGAATCCATTCCAGGCCACCACACTCTTCTGCTTGATCCCATTAATCTGTCACTTTTTCCCAACTACACTTCTATTCCTGCCACCTAACAGAGTGTGGGTCCACTCCCCACTACATAAGGATCCATGGAACACGAGGAACAGGCAAAATCTAAAGAGAAGGCAACACTTACAATCAGCAGATTAGCCCATGATCCAGCTCCACATTTCAAAAGGAAAACAATTTTGGTTCAAAAAGTAATTTGATAAAGACAACTTTCCAGAGCTTAGGCATAAAGACTTTTGCACTATATTGTGATGAAGAAAGGCTCATTAGAAAACAAAACTTGGTCAGTGATGTGCGGAGTTGGCTCTTGCTGGTTCCCAAAAAATGACTGAGGTTTTCTGGAATCTCACAAGCTGGCTGACAGGTTGGTAATTTGAAATCAGCCATGGTGGGATCATTTATACCATGGAAATTGGCAAATGTTACAAATCAGGTCAGCCTCTTCCTTAGCCATTTGTTAAACATTTACCAGCACACCACTGAGTGTGATTTTTTTTTTTTCATTTAAAGGCCTACTTATATACACATTGGTGTGTGTGTGTGTGTGTGTGTGTGTGTGTGTGTGTGTGTAAATCAAGACATAAAGTAGCTAAAACATTAACTGCTTTAATTCTAGCCAGTGAAACGAATAGCTTTTTATATATTCTTTTACTTTATATATTTTTTCTACAGAGAACACGTATTCTTTGTACAATAACCAACACTCTGGAAAAGAGAGCAATTCCTTTTCCTTCTGAACCCTCTGACTCATCCTTCTCCTCTCTGTCCTCTTCTTTGATCTCCTCCTGTCCTGGCCTCCCAGGTTTTTATTCTCTTCCTAGGGTGCTGCTGAAATCCCAAACTATTCACCCACCTGAGGCAGGCAGAGCGCTAGGTAATGAGAACAGGTGAGCTCACTCCAGGCTCCAGGTGGACTAAGCCCAAACTCAGCCCACACCAGGCTCACCTGCAGGGGTGAACTGGTCTCTGGACCCTTGCCCTGGGCACAAAGCTGTTGTTGGTAAGTTAACAAAGGAGCGATAGCCAGATGGGGATAGCAGGAATCTCAGCCCAGGTGACCCCAGGCTCTGTGGATAGGACAACACCATTTCTTCAGGTATTCACGTCGGCTTTCCCCACCTACATACTGACCACTCCTATTACTTGTAGAGCAGGGTGACTATTCAACACTTTCACATCTAGTACCTCATTGTATCCTTGTCATAGTCGGGTGTTCTCCCAATTTAGCACATATAAACGCAGGCACAGAAAGCCCATGTCATTTACCCAAAGTCACAGAGCCAAGGGCAGAGCTGGGACAACGATGCAGGTATTGATATTGACCTAAGGTTTTATCTCTCAACTGTACTGAATACTTCACAAGACCCTAAGTTTTAGACCATATAGTTTGAATGAAATGAGCTCCCACTTTCTCACAATTAAAGAAGTCCAAGACAACCTTGTCAATTAATGGAAAAGGGGATACTAACCCCAGTTGGACTTGTTTTCAGAACCAGTTTATGGTCTCTGCAGGAAGGTAAGATTCTACCGTGTTCTTTCCTACTTCCCATACACTCCCTGTACGAGAGATGTTGAGTGTGAGCTGAATGATGGCTTTATTGCTGGTATCACTTTTTGACCTGTTTCACCTCCTAATCCCACAGACTGTGGGACCCACCTATTGCCTCCAAATTCCTCTGCCTCACAGGAAGAAAACGGCTGGGATAGGAAGGGCTGTGTCACACTCCATGGGATCTCCTCAAGCAGGCAGTGGACAATGTATGTCCATACCACAGTCTGGCTCTGGTCTACACAGAGCCTCTTGGCTCTGGTTACTCAGCTGGCCTGCAGAAACTTCTGGTTGGCCAGTGACACAGAGGCCTGACCCTGTGCAGATGGGACCCTTCTGAAAACAGGAGGGACGGCCCTCCAGGCAATAGTGCCCAGGAAACCATGAGCAGCTTTAGCAAAAAGGCAGCACTGATTCCAAAGTTCTGTTGACCAACTTTCTGAGCTACAAGGGATTTTAAAATCTTATCCAATCCAGTATCTTTTAATGCTATTCCAGGCAGGTCCAGGAACCACCTTGATACACAAGACAGGAGCTGAGTAGTTCGGGCTCTGGTGCCCAATCCTGCTCGTCCCCTCAGTGGCACCTGGAGCAGACCCACCTTTATTTGATTTACACATTGGGCTTTCTTACCAAAATCTTGTTTCAAGAAAGGGTTCCAGTGCTTAAAAATAGTTAAGTTTGGAAAGTTACTCACCTAATTGAACCATGTTAAGAGGTTGAAACTGAGGCTCAGGGAGGCAGAAGTGACCGGAGGAGCCAGGACTTTCGATTCTACTCATCTGCTCTTGCTTCAACCGTCCTTTGACTTGGCAGACAGTTGACCTTGGCCTCAGGACACACTCCTGTCTTTATGGTCTACCATAGCCCTACTCTTGCTGGTGAGGAAATGATCTAATAGTTTTCAATTTGGAACCTGGCTTCCCTGCCTGCCCTCGCCTTATTGTTGACTTGGATTTCCTGTCCATGGACCCTGGCCAATCCAACAGCAGACCTGCCAGACCCTGTCTTACCTCTGTATCCTCTGCCTCTCCATACGACACAAATCTACATCAACTTTGGTGGTCCTGGGAACTGCCAGAACATCCCCGTCAACCTGGGATGTAACAGACTATAATAAACTCAGTGCCCCACGTAAAGTCTTCTCTGACTCAATGTTACTAAAGATGCTGATGACAAGACAGCTAACACACAAGATAAACACCGAAATGCGTTGTGGCATCCACACATAGACTGAGATCCCCCCAAGAGTTCCAGATAGTCACATGAATATCAAACTAGTCACAGACATCTCTCTATCACTCTCTATTTCCTCTTTTGTCAAACACGGGGTGGCAGAGCTCCATCTATTGTCCCAGACTTTCCCAATTTATGAACAGCAAACATATTAGCTTCAAAGCTTACCCCCAAGCAGTTCCATTAAGTCATGCTTATTTGCACAGCTAAAGAATCCTTCCCTTTACAAACTGCATCACTGTGGTGCTTCCTTTAACAGCAAGTTTTTCTAATGATTCGACCCTACACTCTTCTTTACAGAACAAAAAACAAAACCCATGCAAATTTTCAAGACTGCAACTCCTGCAAAATATGAAGTGCACTTAAAAAATGGAAACCATAGGAGCACCTGGGTGGCTCAATCGGTTAAGCGTCCAACTCTTGATTTCGGCTCAGGTCATGATCTTCTTGCTGTTTGTGGGTTCGAACCCCGCATCAGGCTCTGCACTGTCAGTGTGGATCCTGCTTGGGACTCATTCTTCCTCTCTCTCTCTCTCTCTCTCTCTCTCTCTCTCTCTCTCTCTCTGTGTGTGTGTGTGTGTGTGTGTGTGTGTCTGCCCCTCCCTCTCCCTCTCTCAAAATAAATAAATAAACTTAAAAAAAATTTAAAAACAACTGAAAAAACAGAAGACAAGACAACGGATGCTGAGACTATCCACAGCATACTTGACTTCTTTTCTAACATTGAGAATCTATGGACACTGGAGCTGCAGCACAGAAACCACCCTGTTTGAGTACTTAGCACATAGAGCATCCCTCTGATTGCAAGTGTGTAGAGCTCTCCAAGCCACTGGGCTCAGTTTATATCGGGCTGTTCTGGGGTGGCCACCGCTATTAGCACCTCTTTCAAGGAATCTGACCTGGTCCAAAAAAATCCCACAGGCCTAAAGACCAAAGAAGCTGGTGTCCCCTCTGGGCCTGTGCACTGTTCTAGTCCTGTTTACAATTCCTAAGCCCCCCTGACAGCCAACAGCAGCCAGTGAACTGGGAAGTGGGAATGCCCTAGGGTCACTGGAGACTGCAGCCACTCAGGGTGAATCCCCCCACCCCAGAGAACCCCCCAAAATACTCTCTTCCAATCCAAATGCCCGCGGTGCAGTTGCAGATGAAACCCTCTGAGGCACACACAAGGGATTCCTCCAGCCATTGGCCGCGTCGGCTCCCCGCTGGCCCCGTGGCTCACTGAGCGGGGGTGGGGGGGTTCAGCAAACCTGTGGGAGACCCAAGCGTGCGGGGACGGTGTCCGACCCGGAGCCTCTGACACAGTCAGTTCAGCTTAAGAAGCTGTGATAAAACTAAATTATCTGACACTTTCTTCTTCAATCTCTTTTCTTTTTCTTCCACAAACACAACAGGCTCCAAATGTGACCTACTTTCTCTTTGTGATTATGCAGAACTCACAAAGCTTTTCCTTGAGCCTGACTAATATTTTCAGTGACATGCTTTTCATCTTTTGGAAAAGAAGAGTCCACATCAGCCTGCCAGAACACATAAGTCTTGGTGAAATGGCCAACGAGGACGGATGAATTACAAAGATTTCACGGGGGCGAGGGGGCTCATAAGAGACTCACTGAGCACGCACACACACACACACACACACACACATACACACACAAACACACACAAAACCACACAACAAAATCCAGATCTGGCCCCTTGAAAGCCATTAGCACTTAGTCTGAAATTTTTCATCAACAAATATCAAGATATTATTGATGGGCTAAGTGACTACAAAGTTCCTCATCACCCTTGTCCTGAGACTGTGGACTCTGGCTGTGGCCTGGAACACTGCCACACTCCAAAACCCACTCGGGCACATTCGAACTCTGCATTTTGCATTAAAAATTAATTGACTTTGGGGCACCTGAGTGGCTCAGTCGGTTGAGCCTCTGACTCTTGATTTCAGCTCAAGTCATGATCTCATGGTTCCATGGGTTCCAGCCCTGTGTCAGGCTCTGCACACTGACCTCACATGAGCCTGCTTGGGATTCTCCGTCTCTCCCTCTCTCTCTGCCCCTCCCCCTGCTTGCACTCTCTTTGTCTCTCTGAAAATAAATATGTAAACATTAAAAAAATAAATAAAATAAAAATTAATTGACTTCCGTGAATCGGAATCCAACAGGGTTTTAAAATATAAAAATAAAACCCAAGCACCCAGCTTGGGTCAAAACTTAGGTCTATTACTCAAAATTAAGTTGATATTGATTTCCCCCTGCTATTATTACCTTGCAGGCTGTGCACTTTTTGATGTTTGACCCACTGTCCTTTTTTGACATCGAAACTCCAAATTACAATTGGTAGTTGGAGACATTTGCTTGGTGACTTTAGAAATATCATTGCTGGCCCAAACTCTAGCCCTGGGATTCTGATCCAAAGCTTCTCTTTTATCCTCTGTGAAACAGAGGCCGCTAAACGTTTACTGAATAAATTGTTCAAAATAGAAACAGACCTGCAGCCCTAGGGTCCAACTGTGTTTGTTTCTATCCAGGTTAGTTCAGCTTCATGCCACATCCAAGCTGTGTGGTCAGCACTGACTCAAACACCAGCCACAGCAGCCAGAGGAGTCTAGAAAATCATTGTGTGAGAGGGGCCCCCACCAGCTGCATAAGCCCTCAGCATCCTGAGCATCAATCAGCTCTGGTGCAGACTTCATTCCATCCCCATTACTGTTCAAGAGTTCCAATTCATTCATTCATTCATTCATTCATTCATTCATTCATTCATTCAAAGTAGCTACTGTGCACCTCTGGGGTAGCACTGTGTCCAGGAAATACAAAGGCAGACAAAACAGGCACTGTCCCCACCTTTAGAGATTTCCTGAGACTGAAGACCAGGCTCAGGATTACAGGTGTTAGGACATGGAAAGCAGAGAACGCTACTGGTTTGCAGCCTCTGCTTCTCCTCTCTCCATGTCAGCTCACGTGATTCCCTGCAGCACCCCCCCCCCCCAACCTTGTCTCCATTCAGCGCCACCAACAACCTTCAGTGCGGTTGTTCCTTTCAGCAGGAGCCACCTGGAGGGCTGCTCAGCAGCATACCCTTAAATTTTTTTTTTTAACGTTTATTTACTTTTGAGACAGAGAGAGACAGAGCATGAATGGGGGAGGGGCAGAGAGAGAGGGAGACACAGAATCTGAAACAGGCTCCAGGCTCTGAGCTGTCAGCACAGAGCCCGACGCGGGGCTCGAACTCATGAGCCGTAAGATCGTGACCTGAGCCGAAGTCGGACGCTTAACCGACTGAGCCACCCAGGCGGCGCAGCAGCATACCCTTAGACCCAGCGTCAGTCCTCATCCCTGCTTCAGTCCCGATCTTGCCCTCAGCTCTAACCACCAAAGCCTCACCTCTCTCGTTAGTTCCCACCTTAGAATCTGGAGTACCACCTTGTCTCTCACATTGGTGGCTGCACATTGCAAGCGGCCCACCAGCCTACCCTTGGTTGAGTTCCACCAGCTTTGGGGACTCTGGTGCCAACTGTTTGCCTGAACCAAGGCAGGCTGTTGCCAAACCCCTTTGATATGAAACCCTGCCTACCTCTCCCGGTGGACCAAGACAAAACTTCAGGTCCTGGGTTCATGCAGTTGGTTCTACCTACCCTCTTGCCATTGGCTGGGCCAAGCCTCTAGATGTGGTGACAACTCTGGAAGGAAGCATTGATCCCACAGGTGGAAAGGTAGGCTTGTAGGAATGAAGCTGTTCCAATTTATTATTTTGTCTTCAAATATGTTATCAAAAATATTTGGCAAGGAATCTCTCTATTCAAAATTGGATAAAGTGGAAATGGCTAAACAATAGTTGGCATAAAGGACCTGGATAAATGGTCCCAAGAAGTACGGATTAAGAACAAGCCAGAAGCGGGAGGGAGGCTGGGAGGCTCGGCTGGTTAAACGTCCGACTTAGGCTCAGGTCATGATCTCTCAGTTCATGAGTTCAAGCCCCGTGTCAGGCTCTGTGTTGACAGCTCGGAGTCTGGAGCCTGCTTTGGATTCTGTGTCTCCCTCTCTCTCTGCCCCTCCCCTGTTCACGCTCTGTCTCTCTCTCAAAAATAAATAAACATTAAAAAAGAACAAGCCAGGGAACAAGCCAGGAACCACGTCCTTGGGCTCAAGTGAGGTTGTGTATAGAAAAGTAAGGGGCTGGGGACACTGAGCTGGCCATCAGACACTGCCACACTGCACGGCTACACCGACTGGCCGGTGGTGCTGCCATTCACAGCGTCGCCATCTGTGGGCCTCCCTTTCCCCATCATCAAAATTGCAGTGAGGTCTGAGACCTTTAAATAGTCCTC
Organism: Panthera tigris; assembly: GCF_018350195.1. Classification (NCBI taxonomy): domain Eukaryota; kingdom Metazoa; phylum Chordata; class Mammalia; order Carnivora; family Felidae; genus Panthera; species Panthera tigris. The sequence goes on from NC_056660.1 coordinate 212,792,835, forward strand.
TTACTTCAAGTTGACAGATAGGTCTTACATGAAACATGGTCAAAATGGGTCAGTTTCTTAGAAACACCATAAGTGAAAGAGGAATGAATGCAGGGTATTGAATCATCTAGCATGGAAGACCGCCAGAGACAGTGGACACCTTTGAACTAAGGGACAGGTATAGGAGCAGCTGGTGTTCCACCAAATAACATGGCCAAGAGCCACCCTTGGAAAGAGTTTCCATTAGCAGACACATGTGAGAATGGCTGTCTATTACAAACTCCTCTCAAACTCATCATTCTTATTGAAGTCTCTGAGAGGTCCTGTTCTGTCAAAACCTGTTTAAGGCTTAAAACAGCACTTTTAAAAATTTATTTCTTTTTTTTTAATGTTTATTTATTTTTGAGACAGAGAGAGAGAGAGCGAGCATGAGCAGGGGAGGGGCAGAGAGAGGGAGACACAGAATCCATAGCAGCTGTCAGCACTGCTCCTCGACAGAAGATATTCTTTCCTCTCCCGAAACAGCAGCAGCCGCACTTTCCTCTGGTTTGGAGCTTCAACCTTCAACCTTACTTATGCCTAAGAGCTAAAATTGGGAAGGACTATTTATCGCTTTAAGTGAAAGATTTCAAAGGCGGTAATTTAAGTTAATAAATTAACTCTGAGCTGTCAGCACAGAGCCCCACACGGGGCTCAAACCCACAAACTGTGAGATCATGACCTGAGCCAAAGTTGGATTCTTAACCAACGGAACCACCCAGGCACTTTTAAAATTTATTTGACCATCAAACTCATTTTTATATTTACTTATTAGCACTTTTCCGATGTGGACATCTGAGTTCGTATCATGGGTGACAGTACTAGAAAGGAACTTTGGTTTTGTTTTGTTTTTTTTTAACACAAAGAAGTACCCAATCTTTTAAAAAAATTTTTTAATGTTTATTTATGTTTAAGAGAGAGAGAGAGAGAACAAGCAGGGGAGGGACACAGAGAGAAGGAGACATAGAATCCGAAGTAGGCTGTCAGCACAGAACCCGATGCGGGGCTCGAACTCAAGAACTGTTTATTTATGTTTAAGAGAGAGAGAGAGAGAGAACAAGCAGGGGAGGGACACAGAGAGAAGGAGACATAGAATCCGAAGTAGGCTGTCAACACAGAACCCGATGCGGGGCTCGAACTCAAGAACTGCAAGATCATGCCCTCAGCCAAAGCCAGGTGCTTAACCGACTGAGTCACCCAGGTGCCCCAAGGAATGCCCAATCTTAATTTGCCGTTTTGAAACCTGAGCAACAGCTCATGGCTGAATACATATTCAGAGCTACAGCTTGCCTGGGCCTTCTCTTTAGTACTCACTGACCCTTGGGTCACTACAAAGATACAGTCCAGCTGGGTAAAGTGGTGGCCTCAGTTTCTGCCAGCCATTTCTTATGGGGCCTCAGTACACACAGCACGCTATCAGCAAACCAAGCAACACAGAACTAAATCATGGTGATGTCTTCCTGCCTCAGGGACACGCCTCTGCTTGCTCGGAGACTGCTCAGGGACAGCTAATTGCTTTTCAGCCCGGGCTACACAGCTTTCTCACATCCACTGTTCCCCAGGGTCATATTTTCTCCAACTGCATTTTTCAGAGAATAGGGCAAGGAGGAAGAGGACAAAGAGAGAGCAGTGGTGGGCAGGAAACTGTTTTTTATCTTTATTATTAACTTAAATTACCGCCTTCGAAATCTTTCACTTAAAGCAATAAATAGTCCTTCCCAATTTTAGCTCTTAGGCATAAGTAAGGTTGAAGGTTGAAGCTCCAAACCAGAGGAAAGTGCGGCTGCTGCTGTTTCGGGAGAGGGAAGAATATCTTCTGTCGAGGAGCAGGGCGGGGGGCTCCCTCCAAGGACGCTGCTGCTCCGGCCACCATGAGCAGGAGTGTTGAGGCCACGGACGGACAGGTGAGGTGCCTTGCCCTGGAACCCTGTAGCTCCCTCCCTAACACTTCTCTTTTTCGTACCCCTTCTTCCACGTGAGGTCTCTGCTGGAGCCCACTACTCACTGATCTTTTATTTTATCATCAGAGGGCTGACTCGTTTATTTTCAAAGTCCTTGAAGACGGACTGCATGCAGTTACCCACTTGTGACCGAGACGGCTGGCTTCAATGTGGCTGGTTTCACGCTCGCCTGGGTAACTGGTTTCTGGACTTCTCACAAAGGGACTTGGTCCACACACAACTTGTCGAGTTGATGCCTCTGTGGGGGACAGGAGGGTCTAGGATGTCCTGTTCCTCTATCTTGTTGCTGTCACTCCCACCCAGTCTCCTCAAAGTTTCCACGTTCCCCCTGTCAAATTACATTTAGGAATACATGTCATCAACCTGCAAATGAAAACCTGCCAAAGTGGTTCCTTCTCTTCGGCTTGTGAACATCATTCATTCTTTGTCGTACGTAGGTGGCGGTTGTTGTTCAGGTTGTTGAATTTCTTTCTTTTCGGTCTGCTCCATGTGAGAAACTGCACAGCTGGGGGCACCTGGGCGGTTCAGTCAGTTGAGCGTCTTGATTTCAGCTGAGGTCACGATCGCACAGTTTGTGAGATAGAGCCCCACATCAGGCTCTGTGCTGACAGCATGGAGCCTGCTTGGGATTCTCCCTCTCCCCCTCTCTCTGCCCCTCCCTACCCCCACCCCCTCGTGCAAACTAGCACTCTCTTTCCCTCTCAAAACAATCTCTCTTTTTTTTTAAAAGTTTATTTATTTTGAGAGAGACAGTGTGAGTGGGGGAGGTGCAGAGAGAGAGGGAGAGAGAGGATCCCAAGTAGGCTCCTCGCTGCCAGTGCAGAGCCTAACATGGGGCTCGAACTCACAAAACTCTGAGATCGTGACCTGAGCCGAAACCAAGAGTCAGAAGCTTAACCAACTGAGCCACCCAGGTGCCCCTCAAAACAAATAACCTTTAAAAAAGAAAAAGAAACTGCACAGTTGGTCAGGGCAGAGCTCTGTGGCTGAAGCAGACAGCATGTGGCACACCAGGGACTAGCCAGAAAGACTGGGGAAAGCTTTCCTTAGGAAGAGCCTGACAGCCCGATGGCAGTGGGCCACCTGGGGCTGCAGCCCCTGGCATGGAGGTGCCCTGCCGGCAAGAGTCGGGGTCATGCTGACACTGGCAAGTTTCACCTTCAGACTAAGAGTGACTGATGGCTATTCTCAGAGCCCCTCAGCTTCCAAGAATACGGATAATGATGTCTCAGTCACTGCCCTCCCAAACCAATAACTCTTATTCAAATGAAAGAGACATTTCTGATTTCTCATAACTCCCTATAAAATCACATTCTTAATTACCCTCTTTACTGAGGTCCACCTTGATTTCAAGTAAAATTATTCCAAGTTTGCTCACTGCTGAGGGGGAAGTGTGTGGGGGGGCGGGGAGAAGGGGGCAGGAGAGGTGGCTGGAAAATGCCTATAAATGTCAGGTCAAGTTTAAACAGCTGAAAGGAACACTCCAAGTGGGAAAGACACTAGAGATAGAAGGCTGGATTATCTCTTGACTTCAGCACTCCATTTAAAATCTCCTCCATCCCTAGTCCTTATATGATTTACTGCATCCATCTAACGAGCTTTGATTTGTGGCCAGTGATTGCACTCAGGCAGCTGTACTCAACAATCACCAGGGCACATGGCTTCCATCGAAGTTGAAGCACAACTGTGAACTGGTTCAAGTGTTGAATAGTCCCACTAAAGGGAGGGAAAGGCCTATTCTGGCATCAGGGGGGATGACTGAGCAGGAAGGCAGATACTGTGTAAGTGCTGAGGTAGTGAGCTGAGCTGGGGACACCGAACAGGAAGCGTCTGGCTGAGGCACATTCTCTCCATCCATCACCATGGTGGTTGTTTCAGACCGCCATCACAGAGAGCTGGGTCTTGAAAACGACTAGAGGCCGGCGCACTGGGGTCAGCCCCTGGCCCTCGAAGAAGCACGTGGCTGTGAAACTCTTACAACAAGAAAGAGTCATGGTCAAACAAATGTTGGTGAGGATGTAAAGACACAGACTCATGTGCACTTTGCTGGTGGGGGTGGGGGGCGGGGTATGTAAAATGGTACAGCTGCTGTGGAAAAGTTTGGCAATTCCTCAAGAAGTTATACACAGAATTAACATATGATTCAGTAATTCCCATCCTAGGTATATAACTCCAAAGAAATGAAAACATGTGTGTAAACAGAACTTGCACACAAACGTTCACAGCAGCACTGTTCACAATAGCCAACAGGTGGAAACAATCTGAATGTCTACCAACCAATGAATGAATAAACAAAATCAGTATATCCATACAGTGGAATATTACCCAACCATAAAAAGGAATGACGTACTACCGATACCTACTACAACACGTATGAATTCCAAAACCATAATGCAAAGTGAAAAGAAGTCAGTTACAAAAGGCCACACGTGTATTGTGATTCCACTGATATGAAATATCCAGAACAGGCAAATCCATAAAGACAGAGAGGAAATTAGTGGTTGCCAAGAGTTAGAAGGAGGGAAAACAGGGAAGGACTGCTCAATGGGTATGGAGTTTCTTTGGGGGATGATGAAAAAACCCTGGAATTAGATAGTGGTAACAGTTGCACAACATTGTGAGTGTACTTAATGCTGCCGAATTGTACACTTTACAATGGATTCAAATGGTAATTTTATGCTTCATGTATTTTACCACATGCACACACCAAAGAATTAGTCTTGGTCAGTTATATGCCTGCCCTACCGCCTGCACCCTGCCTTTGTCTTTGTGTCTGCTGCTGTTCACTTCTGACTTTTGCGTGTGGCCTGTGCTCAATCTAGTCTGGACGTGGTGCCAGTGATTTCCAAATGTTAGGTTCCCAGTCTGGTGCTGGCCTCAGTACACTCCCATTAGGGTTTTCCACCCATGTCTCATCCCAATGTACAACCAGAGAATGTGGTCATCACTTCAGCCTAACATTACTGCTGCTGAAGCAATCTGGTCTTTAAAATATATATACAGTCTATTTTATAATTCTGCTCATGACTTTAAAAGTTAAAAACAATCAAGTTGCACGACAGCTTTCTGGAAGCTCTGTCTGAATATTAATTAGCCACGATGTCTCAACATAACTGCTCAGAACTTCTCAGTTATCTGTTGATAATTTTGAATGAGTTAACTAATTTCAACCACCTCTGGAAAGTAAGAAACTGCATATTAAGCCAGTATGCATAAACTAGTGGACTGTTAATATTTAAGTAGAATTTTTTCTTATAATATTTAACTGACTGGCATGAGATTTGGTCAGCAAAAAGAAAGGTCTTCAAGGCATTGTGTACATAGAATCCCATCAGATGCCTGTTTTTAATCTAGATATCCAAACTCCCAGAGACTCCGATTCAGAAAGGTGCTATAAGGTCTCTTTGGCTTTTACCCCTGATTCTTTAAGGTTTGCATCAACTATCCATTATAAATTCCAACTTGTCCACAAACTTAGCCCTCTAGCCTTCTCAGAGCTATGGACCCCAGCATCCCTCCCGTGCAACAAACTGTCCCTATGTGGTGATCAGGTGGGGGAATGCACGAGGAGCAGTCTTGAGCCCTTAGCTCTCTTGTTTTCCTCACTGCGACTTCTAATGCAAATTTCAAAATAATATTTCCAGCTATTTTTATGCCATCTCTAGTGGTGTGCTCTGCCATATCTTCCAACCTAACATGTCTAAGACTACACCAAAATCTGAAATTTTAGAAACGCCTCCTCCTTTTCTCCAAGGATACCAACATTCTCCTAATTATTCAAACTCTTGGTGATGTCTTTACTTTCTTCTACTTTATCTCCCAAACTTTATTCTTTGCTTTGGATCATCTCTTAGATATATTTTTTTTCTTTCTCTTCCCTAATCTGGTAGGTAGTGGCCAAGCTCATATCCTAGACTAAAACACTGCTGCTACTGTCATTTTTCCATTTTGATTGCCTTTCCTTGTGGTTGCTACCCCATCTTATCTCCCTAAATTAAGAACCTATATCACATTTCAATTTTCCATCCTGGTATTCAGGACTCTCTTTAAGTTGGCCCCACCTTACTACCCTATAGCTCCTAAACAGCAGCACCCTACCATATTCCCCCTCTCCACTATTGCTTGCCCTACCAGTGGAGTAGACACAGTCCTACCCCAGAGTTCATGCTCTACTGTTGGCTTCTGAAGTACCCCCCCTCCCTGTTCTACTCTGTCATTCATTCAAACAATATTGCAGATACTGTGTGCTGGGGACTAAGTGCTTAGGATACATGAGTGTACAAAACAAAGATCCCATGGGATCCCTTGGGATGTTTCTATTCTTTTGTTCTATAGTCCATACCCATCCCATTCCTTGACATCCATCTCTACTCCCACTTTCTCCCAAAGGTCTTCATGATAACCCCAGGTATGTCCATTTTCCCACTTTTTAAACTGTTCATAGCATTTACTATTGGCATTGTACTTCTGACCTCACAATTATATACTGTCTTGTACTATTCTTTGATTATTCCTCTAGGCTTGTTTCAAGGAAGCTCCTGAAGTTGCTTCACGCCAGGAACCGAGTTTGGTTTACTGTTGTTCAAGCACCTAGCATGTTGTCTGTACGTTTCCTAAGAATCATGCTGAGTATATTCCAAATGCTCAGTAAATAAGTTTTTTTTTTTAAATTTTCAAAACATTTTTTAATGTGTATTTATTTTTGAGAGAGAGACAGACAGAGCATGAGTGGGGGAGGGACAGAGAAAGAGAAGGAGATACAGATACTGAAACAGGCTCCAGGCTCTGAGCTGTCAGCACAGAGTGTGACGTGGGGCACGAACTTGGGAACAGCTAGATCATGACCAGGCCGAAGTTCGACACTTAACCAACTGAGCCACCCAGGCGCCCCTCAGTAAGTATGTTTTAATGCATTTGTACCTGAGTTCAACACAAGGGCCACCAACCCAATGGCTACCTTATCCATTAAGGGCAATCCTCCTCCACTTTTGGTTGGCTTCTTAAAGGAGATGCCAAAACCTACTCTCCCCCCATTCCTCTTGCCTGCCTCCCCTAAAGCAGGATGCCCTCAAGCTTCTTCTGGGAGTTCTGCAAATGTAGAATCCTGAGACTAAAAAACATCATAAACCATATCCTTTCTTGGAAATTTATAATGCATTTATTCATTTTTTAATCATCTTTTATTTTTAGGTATTGGGATGAGCAATAAAGACACAGTCCCTGTCTTCATCAAACTTAATCCATTAATACTTCTGAGAAGTCCCTGGTACAGAGACTTTAGGTTTGTTTAACTATGTTTTCCCAAAACCATACTCATTCCCCACCAACCCCCCCCCCAAACTTTTTAAAGATGTTCTCAACAACATCCCATGGACCACATGTTTGACTTGGACAAGAAGGCCAGCCAATCAGGCTAAACTAAAAGTTTTGGGTGAAGGATAAAGACCTGATCTTTTTATTTCATAGTAGGAAGCTTGGTTCACCCTGAAGCCTCCTGAAAGAGCCTGATGTGCATGCAGTAACAGCTGTTCAAATGCATCCTTTTAAAAAACACTGTGGTTATGAGTAGGGTGGTCTCAATACACACTGATTTTAAAGCAGTTAGCTTACACTGTTCCCTCCCAGGCACCTAGAAATAACAACAGAATAATGATGGAAATGATAGAGTAAGAAGGTGGGGGAGTGGGTGGGCACAGACAAAGAGAGGTGGGGGCTGATGATTAGAAGTGCTGGTATGGGGGCTCAGTGCTCGTGGGTTGAAAGAGTCTTGCTAATACAGTTAGAATTAGAGTTGGAGCAAAGCTAATGGCTCAGAGAGGGAGAGAGCTTGTGAAGGAGGAGGAGGAGGAGGAGGAGGAGGAGGAGGAGGAAGGAATGGGGAACACAGTCAAGCAAGACCAGGAACATACTGTAACAAGGGAACACACAGGGCGGGAGAGGTGGGAGGCTATTGGGAAGAGCAGAATTCTTTCTCCGACATTTTATTACTCTACCATTTTTCTTTTAAGGCAGATGCCATATGCTTTCCATACTTCAGGAGGAGATGGGTAGATTCTAAAATGGACACCTTTACCCACCTGGGGTAAGAAGATGGGGGGTATGTTAAGAGAAGAGAGGAAGGGAGTGGGGGAAGGGAAAGAGGGAGGGAGGAAGAAAGGAAAGTAGGTGGAAGAAAGAAGGGAAAAGAGGGAAGGAGGGAGAGAGGAAGATTTATCCAAGTCACACATTTTGGAAAACTCATAATTAGAGGATTTAAGGTCCCTAAGGTCCCCTCCTACTTCAAGATGACAACTGATCACGGGATTGTATCAGGAGACCATTCCAGGGTCCACGTGTGAGGAAAGTAAATCCTCCACTGCCCATCACCCTGCCATCATGTTCCTCCTCCCCTTTTAGACTTCTCCAGCCCAGGGGCTGTGCAAGCACACCAAAGCTAACCCCAACGCATGCGGCACCCCCAGGCCAGAGCCCGGGCCCTCTCCTCCACAGTCAGTTTCCTGGCTCCACACATCTGCGGAGCTCTGGGGCTTCCCCTCACGTAGCACCTCCCTGGGCTGAAAGGGTTGCCTGACTCCAACTCCATCTCTCCTGAGAAGACTTTCAGGTGCTGCTCTTCCTGGGGTGGCTGAGCATGGCTTAAGGCAGGTAGTCTTCCAAGTGCTTTGAACTGTTCATTGAACAAAATTTGTTGAGCTCTTGCTAAGTGTCAGGCTCAGAGAAGATATAAAATACGAACAAGTTGTAGGTTCTGGTTCGAGATAGTGACAGAAGATCCTGAACTCATCTCTTCCCATAGACGCACCAAGTCTATGGCTATATATGGAACAATTTCCTGGCAGGGGGGAAACCCTAAAAACTAGCAGACTGACAACTCCTTCACATCAGGCAAATCACAAAAAAACAGGTAGGAAAGGATAAAACATGATCTTGCCGTAAACCCCACCCCCAGGGCAGTAACCCACAACTGGGAGTGAACTCAAAAGAGCTGGGGAGGAAAGGGTTTGTGACCCACATTAGTCACCCAAACTTTTAAGACCAGCACCTGAGAGAGAAGCCCACAAACATCTAGCTTTTAAGTCCAATGGGGCTCATGTTTACAAGACCCATAGGGCTGTGGTGATCTGAGGCATGGCTCCTTACAAGCTAGTGCACAGACTCACCCATCCCAGGTTCTGTGTAAAAGCAGCCCTTTGAAAAGCTCCTAGACTTTGTGTGAAAGAACTCATTTCATAATTGTAAAGTGTTGGTCTGAGGGGCAGGGAGCTTGCTGGGATCCTCTCTAGGAACAGAGGCTGGTGGACACCATCCTCCACACTCTCCCTGTCTTGCCAAAGCCAGCAGGTGCCATCTTGTCCACACACACCTCTTCCCTGCCCTTTTTCCTTTTTCTTCTTTTTTTCTCCTTTTCTTCTTTTTCCTTTTTTTGGCAAGTGCTGTCTATGCACTGGTCCTCTGTTGTACTTCAGAGCACCAGTATCTCCCAGAGAGGAGGTTCTACCTATGTCTGATGACCCAAGTTTTACATCTGGGGATCCGGTTTTTGTGGCTGCCACCCAGGGGCTCCCTGATTGCCTGACTTTTGCAGCCAGAGGGGCTTGTGTTCCTGGGACCCAGGGAACTGACAATTGGTGAGACCACTCTGGGTGGCCAACCACTCCAGAGCACTGCACAGACAGCAGACTGAAATACACTCCCAGCCTTTCTGTGAAAGAGGTCTACTTGCTAGTCCTAGAGTTTTGGTCTTAAGGACAGGCTTCAGGTTTCACACACATTAGAGATGACAGAGGTATTCTCAGGGACTGTCCACCATCTATGTGCTCTCCCTCTGAATCGCTGTAGCTCCCCAGCATTTCACAAAAACAAACAAACAAACAAAAAAAAAAAACACCTGTACACTCACCTAGAGCCACAGTTTTGTGACTGCTGCACAGAGGTACTTTCAGGTCACCTGCTCTGGGACTTACACTTGCAGTCTTATGGGACCATACATATTTGCATTTTTTAAAAGTTATTGTCTGATGATCTGGCTTCTAATCAGCCTGAATGTAGGTGCTGACTGAAATCCACTTTGGGACACTGACTTGTCTTGGCACAATTTCAAATATTGGGAACTATGAAAAACAAACTAGGCTACTTGGATGCTCACAAAGGTTTGATGGACAACCAAGAGTTAGGGCAGGGTTGAATAATAAGGTTCATTTCTTACACAAAGCCAACCTTTTAAGACTCAGAGAAATAGTTGTTTCATCTCATGCATAGAAACCAACACAAAGAGTCAAGCAAAATGAAGAAGAGGAATATGTTACAAATGAAAGAATAAGATAAAACCTCAGAGAAAAAACCTTAATGAGGGGCATTCATTTTTTAATATACCCTCTCTGTAAAGAGAGCTTTCCTACTATTCTTCTTTTCTAACCTTATATTCTAATAAACTTTTGCCTGCTGCTAAAACAAAACAAAACAAAACAAAACAAAACAAAAACCCTTAATGAAACAGAGATAAATAACTTACCTGATAAAGAGTTCAAAGTAATGATCACAAAGATGTTCATCAAACTCAGAAGAATGAATGAATACAGTGAGAACTTCAACAAAGAAAATATTTAAAAGTTTGAAAAAGAAGTCATAAAACTGAAGGATACAACAACTAAACTAAAAAATACACTACAGGGGTTTGATAGACTAGATGAAGCAGAGGAAAATATCAGTAAACTTGAAGACAGGAAAGAAGAACTCACACGATCAGAGCAGCAAAAAAAAAAAAAAAAAAAAAAAAAGTAATGAAAAAACATGAAGATACCTTAAGGGACTTATTGGACAATATCAAGTGAACTGACATTCACATTATAGAAGTCTCAGAAAACGAAAAGATAGAGAAAGGGGCAGAAAACTTATTTGAAGAAATAATGGCTGAAAACTTCCCTAACCTTGGAAAAAAACGATAAACAGATCCAGAGAGTTTCAAATAAGATGAACCCAAAGAGACTCAATACACATTATAGTTAAAATGTCAAAAGTTAAAGACAAGGAGAGATTCTTTTTTTTTTTTAAGTTTATTATTTATTTTTGAGAGAGAGAAAGCATGAGTCAGGGAGGGACAGAGAGAGGGGAGATCAAGAGAATCCCAAACAGGCTCTGCGCTGTCAGCACAGAGCCTGATGCAGGGCTCAAATCCACAAACCATGATATCATGACTTGAGCTGAAGTCAGATGCTTAACTGACTGAGCCACCAGGCATCCCAAGACAAGGAGAGATTCTTAAAATCAGCAAGAGAAAAACAATTTGTTACATATATGCGAACCAGATAAGACAACAGGATTTTCAGCAGAAACTCTGCAGGCCAGAAGGGAGGGGCATGATATATTCAAAGTGCTGGAATAAAAAAACAAAACAAAACAAAACAAAACAAAAAAAACAAAAACCCAACCAATAATACTCTATCTGACAAAGAGATAGTCTTCCAGACAAACAAAAGCTACAGGAGTTCATCGTCACTAAACCAGCCTTATAAGAAATGCTAAAGGGATTTCTTTTTTTTTTTTTTTCCTGATTTTGTTTTAATGTTTATTCACTCACTGAGAAAAAGAGACAGAGTGTGAGCAGGGAGGGGCAGAGAGAGAGGGAGACACAGAATCTGAAGTAGGCTCCAGGCTCTGAGCTGTCAGCACAGAGCCTGACGCAGGGCTCAGACCCATGAATCACGAGATCATGACCTGAGCTAAAGTCAGACCCTTAACCAACTGAGCCACCCATGTGCCCCTAAAGGGATTTCTTTAAGCTGAAAAGAAAAGGTGCCAATTAGTAACAAAAACACATATGAAAGTGTAAATCTCACTGATAAAGGTAAATATATAATAAAGGTAGTGGGTTAATCACTCATAAATCTGGTATGAAGGTTAAAAGACAAAAGTATTAAAAATAGCTGTAACTACAATGATTATAAAAATATGAAAAATGTAATATCAAAACTATAAAACATGTGAGGGGGAGAGTAAAGATATAGAGCTTTAGAATGTGTTCAAACTTAAGGGGTGCCTGGGTGGCTCAGCTGGTTAAGCATCTGACTCTTGATTTTGGCTAAGGTCATGATCTCACGGTTCATGAGATTAAGATCCACATCAGACTCTGTGCTGACAGCATGAAGCCTGCTTGGGATTCTCTCTCTCTCTCTCTCTCTCTCTCTCTCTCTCTCTCTCTCCCTCCTTCCCTCCCTCTCTGCCTCTCTCTCTCAAAATAAATAAATAAACATTAAAAAAAAGAATGTATTCAAACTTAAGTTGCTACCAACTTAAAATAGACTATGTGTAAGCTTTATGGTAACCAACAAGCAAAACCCTACAGTAGATAAACAAAAACAATGAGAAAAGAATCTAATAAGCATATCACTAAGAAAAGTCATCAAACCTCAAAGGAAGAGAGTAAGAAAAGAAGAAACACAGGAGCTACAAAATGGCCAAAAAACAATGAACAAAATGGTAATTAGTACATACCTATCAATAACTGCCTTAAATTTAAATGTACTAAATTCTCCAAAAGATACAGACTGTCTGAGTGGAGAAAAAAATAAGACCCATGATATGTTGCCTATAGGAAATTTACTTCAGATATAAGGACATATACAGTCTAATAGTGAAGGATGGAAAAAGATATTCCATGCAAATGGAAACCAAAAGAAAGCTGGGGTAACTATATTCATATCAGATAAAACAGACTTTAAAACAACTGAAATAAGAGACAAAGAAGGGAATTATATATTGATACAGAGGTCAAACAAGAGATACAACATTAGTAATATTTATGCACACAACATAGAGGCACCTAACTATATAAAGCAAATATTAATAGACCTAATGGGAGAAATAGACAATAATACAATAATAGTAGGGGACTTTAACACCTCATTTACATCAATGGATAAATTATCCAGATAGAAAATCAGTAAGAAAACATCAGTTTTAAATAACACATTATACCAGATGACTTAACAGATATACACATAACATTCCATCCAAAAATAACACAAACGCATTCTTCTCAAGTACAAGTGGAACATTCTCCAGTAGAGATAACACATAGGCCAGAAAACAGCCTTAAAAAATTTTAAGACTGAAATCATAGCAAGCATCTTTTCTGACCAAATGGTATGAAACTAGAAATCAATTACAAAAAGAAAATTGAAAATTCACTGGAAAATAAGGGGAGACTAACATGTCACTAAACAACGAATAGGTCAATAAGAAATCAAAAGCAAAGTTTAAAAAAAGAAAAAAACCCTCAAGACTAATGAAAATGGAAATGCAACACACCAAAACTTATGGGATGCAGGTAAAGGAATCTTAAGAGGGAAGTTCATAGCAATAAATGCCTACCTCAAAAAACAAGAAAAATCTCAAATAACCTAACTTTTCACCTCAAGGAACTAGAAATAGAAGAACAAATGAAGCCCAAAGTAGTAAAGGGAAGAAAATAAAACAGATAATGAGCAGAAATTAATGAAATAGAGACTAAACAAACAATACAAAGGATTAATGAAATCAACAGCTGGTTCTTTGAAAGGATAAGCAAAACAGAGAGGAGGCATTACCACTGATACCAGAGAAATAGATAAGAGATCACTAGGAAAAATGATATGCAACAAATTGGACAACCTAGAAGAAACATAAATTCCTAGAAACATGCAATCTTTTGAGACTGAATCATGATGAAATAGAAAATCTAAACAGACCAATTATTAGTAAGGAGATTGAATCACTAATTTTAAAACTCCCCAGACATAAGTCCGCGACCAAATAGCTTCACTGGTGAATTCTATCAAACATTCAAAGAAGAATTAATACCAATCCTTCTTGAACTCTTCTAAAAAACAGAAGAGGAGGGAACACTTCCAAACTTATTTTACCAGGCAAGCATTATCCTGATACTAAAACCAGGCAGACACTACAAGAGAAGAAAATTATAGGCCAATATCCTTGGTGAACATAGATGCAAAAATCCTCACCAAAATATTAGCAGACAAAATTCAACAATGCATTAAAAGAATCATCAAGTGGGATCAAGTGGGATTTATTCCAGGAATGCAAGGGTGATTCTACATCCACAAATCAATCAAGGTGATAGACTATATTAACAAAATAAAGGGTAAAAATCACATATGATCATCTCAATAGATGCAGAAAAAAACATTTGACAAAATTTAACAACGATTTATGATAAAAACTCTCAACAAAGTGTATATAGAGGGAATGTGCCTCAACATAATAAAAGCCATAAATAGCAAGCCTGCAGCTGACATCAATGTTTTAATGGTGAAATCTATAAGTGTTTCCTCTTAGATCAGAAACAAGACAAGGATGCTCTCTGATACCACTTTTATTAAACACAGTATTAGAGTCCCTAGCCATAGCAATCAGGCAAGAAAAAGAAATAAAAGGTATCCAAATTGGCTAAATAAAAAAAAAAAAAAAAGTAAAACTGTCAACTATTTGCAGATGACATGACACTATACATATAAAGCCCTAAATAAAGACTGTCAGAATTAGTAAATGAATTGAGTAAAGCTGCAGGATACAAAATCAATACGCAGAAATCTGTTGTATTCTATCTACTAGTAACAAACTATCAGAAAAAGAAATTTGAAAAATAATCCCATTTACAATTGCATCAAAAGAATAAAATATCAAGGAATATATTTAATCAAGGAGGTGAAAGACTTGTACACTGAAAAGTATTTGACATTGATGAAATAAACTGAAGAAGACACAAATAAAGGAAAAGATGTGGGTGCCTGGGTGGCTCAGTCGGTTGAGCATCCAACTCTTGATTTTGGCTCAGGTCATGTTCCCAGAGTCATGGGATCGAGCCCCATGTTGGGCTCTGCACTGAGTGTAGAGTCTGCTTGGGATTCTCTCTCTTGGAATTCTCTCTCTTTCTCTCTCTCTCTCTCTCTCTCTCTCTCTCTCTCTCTTTCTCTCCTTCCCTCCCTCCCTCTGCCCTTCTCCCTGACTTGTGTGCTCTCTCTAAAATAAAAAAAATAAAATACATAAAAAAAGAAAAGACGTTCTGTGCTCATGGATTGGAAGAATCAATATTGATAAGATGTCCATACTACCCAAGCAATCTACAAATTCAATAAATCTCTATCAAAATTCCAATGGCAGGGCACCTAAGTGGCTCAGGTGATTAAGCATCTGACTCTTGATTTTGGCTCAGGTCATGATCTCTTGGTAGTGAGACAGAGCCCTGCATCAGTATCCACAATGAGCATGGAGCATGGTTGGGAATCTCTCTCTCCCTCTCTCTCTGCTCCTCCCCATTCATGCTTTCTCTCAAAATAAATAAATAAACTTAAAAAAATTCCAATGGTATTTTTCACAGATATAGAACAAACAACTCTAAGTACTAAGTACTCTAAGTACTTTGGCTAGTCTGAATAGCCAAAGCAATCTTGAGAAAGGAGAACAAAGCTGGAGGAATAACACTCCCTGATTTCAAACTATATTACAAATGTATAACAATCAAAGCAGTGTGGTACTGGCATAAGAACAGACAAATAGATCAGTGGAACAGAACAGAGAACCCAGAAATAAACCCACACATATATGGTCAATTAATTCATGACAAAGGAGCCAAGAATATACAACGGGGAAAAGATAGTCTCTTCGATAAATGCTGTTGAGAAAATGGACAGCAACACTGAAAAGATTGAAACTGGGCTACTATCTCATACCACACACAAAAATTAATTCAAAATAGATTAAAGACATGAATATAAGACCTGAAACCATCCAAGAAGGAAATATAAGCAGTAAGCAACTTGACCTTGGTATTGGTAATGATTTTTTGGATTTGACACCAAAAGCAAAGACAAACAAGTAGGACTACATCAAGCTAAAAAGCTTCTGCACGTCGAAGGAAACCAGCAACAAAATGAAAAGACAACTTATTGGATGAGAGAAAATATCTGCAAATCATACATCTGATAAGGAGTTAATATCAAAAATATATAAAGAACTCATAGAACTTAATACCAAAAAAATAAAAATTTTTAAAGCTATTTTTAAAAATCCAATTAAGAAATGGGCAAATCTAAAAAGACATTTTTCCAAAGACACAGATACATTAAAAGATGCTCAACATCACTAGTCACCAGATCTATATCTATATCTATATCTATATCTATATCTATATCTATATCTAAGATATATATATATTTTAAGGTAGGCTCCATACCCAACATGGCACTTGAACTCATGACCCTGAGATTAAAGTAGCATGCTCTACTGAGTGAGCCAGTCAGGCACCCCCTCAGAGACATACAATGCAAAGCCACAATGAGATAACATCTCACACCTGTCAGAATGGCTTTTTCCAAAAAGACAAGAAATAACAAGTATTAGAGAGGGTGTGAAGAAAAGAGAATCCTTGTGCACTGTCGGTAGAAATGTAAGTCGGTGCACCCACTCTGAAAAACAGTATAAAAGTTTCTCAAAAAATTTAAAATAGAAGTATCATAAGATCCAACAATTCCAATTCTGGATATTCATCCAAAGAAAATAAAAACAGTAACTGAAAAGATACATACACCTGCATCTTCACTGCAGCATTATTTACAATAGCCATGATATGGAAACAATCTAAATGTCCATCAATGGGATGAATGGGTAAAGTAAATGTGGTGTGTATATACAACGAAATAGTACTCAGGCCTTTCAGAACCTGAGCCCTGCATTGGGTCCTGCACTGACAGAGCAGAGCCTGCTTAGGATTCTTTCTCTCCTTCTCTCTCTGCCCCTTCCCTGCTCACGTGCACACACTCTTTCTCAAAATAAATAAACATGAAAAAAAAAAAAAAGGAATGAAATTCTGCCATTTGCAAGAACACAGATGGACCCTGAGGGCATTATGCTAAATGAAATGAAATAAGTCAGACAGAGAAAGAGAAATTCCATATGATCACTCTTATATGTGGAATCTAAGAACAAACAAATGAAAAAAAAAATGCATACATACATAGAACAGACTGGTGGTTGCCAGAAGTAGGGGATTTGGGGGTAGGTGAAATAGGTGAAAGGAGTCAAAAGGTACAAACTTCCAGTTATTAAATAAGGAAGTCATGGGGACATAATGTACAGCACAGTGACTCTAGTTAATAACACTCTATTGCATATTTGAAAGCTAAGAGTAAATCTTAAAAAGTTCTCCAACTCCTGAGTATATAATCAGTCTCTCCTCAAGGTCCTGGGGCAGATCTTCCTGCCCATGGGTCCTGTTTCCACGCTTTAATAAAATCACCTTTTTGAACAACAACAAAAAAATCACAAGAAAAAAAATTGTAACTGTATCTGGTGAGGGATGCTAACTAGTCTCATTGTGGTGACCCTTTCACAATATGTTCAAATACTAAATCACTATGCTGTACACCTGAAATTAATATATATATTGTATGTCACTTATACTTCAATAAAAATAAATTTTAAAAAATACAAACGGGTGGGAACACCTGGGTGGCTCAGTTGGTTAAGCGACCGACTTCAGCTCAGGTCGTGATCTCAGTTTGTGAATTCAAGCCCACGTCGGGCTCTGTGCTGACAGCTCAGAGCCTGGAGCCTGCTTCAGATTCTGTGTCTCCCTCTCTCTCTGTCCCTCCCCTGCTCATGCTCTGTGTCTCTCTGTCTCTCAATAATAAATAAATGTTAAAAAAATTAAAAAAAATACAAACGGGTCAAGGTCTAGGTCCTCAAAAAGTTTAGAATCCAATGTGGTCAGGAGCAGAAGAGGCACCTCTTGAAAGGCACCTGAGAACTCAAAGGGCTCCTGGACAGAGCTGCCAGCAGAATGACGGACAAGACTCACAAAACTGGGGCACCTGGGTGACTCAGTCGGTTAAGTGTCCGACCTCGGCTCAGGTCATGATCTCGTGGTTCCCAAGTGCAAGCCCTGCATTGGGCTCTGTGCTGACAGCTCAGAGCCTGGAGCTTGCTTTGGATTCTGTGTCTCCCCCTCTCTCTGCCCCTCCCCTGCTCATGCTCTGTCTCTCTCTGTCTCTCAAAAATAAATAAATGTTAAAAAGAAAAAATGAAAAAAAAAAAAAAGACTCACAAAACTGACGAGCCCCTGGCCTGCACAGTAACTGCTGTGGGCAGAAGGGACCAGACACGTGGAATGAGTTAGACGGACAGACAGGAGCTGGAATTAACAGAGTAATAAAAACAAGAGTGAATTCACCTCAGGAGCTGGAGCACTTTATAGGCATGAGGTTGGGCTGACAGGGCCCAGCTGACTCCTGACGCGGGGCCCACAGGACAACAGCCCAGTGCAGCTGGTAGCGGCGTGGGAAGGGGAGGAGCCGAGTCAGAGCTGACCTCCTAGGCGGTGAATCACAGCCTACACACACTCGCTCTGATGTTCCAGTTGGATTCAACTGATAGCAAAACCACCTTGAGCATTCTCTTCTCCTTTGAGACTTGTCCTCAAGTGTGTGCTGAGTGTCCCATCAGCCAATAAGCTGTTAGCCTCTGGGAACCACCATTAACATATTCTTAATACATTGCAACGTGTTGGCTCTTGATGACGCTGACTTGATATGAAATAAAATTCTAAGATGTACATACTCGGTGGTGCTTTTCCCCCCTTTCTTTATATTTGCTTAATTAACTGGATTACTCATTGAATTGAGGGTCCTTCTAACTCTTGCTCCTGGGGGACGCTGTGTCTTTTCCTCAGCCACCCAGCCTGGCAGTCGTGCTCCACTGACTTGGAAGGAGTGACTCCCTCATGTGGAAAGCAGTGCCCCACCTCCCACCAGCCTATAGTGAGGACAGCCAGGACCAAGGTCACAAGCCAGCAGAGGTATGGGTGTTCTCACCCTGGGCTGTGGATCTTCAGGAAGGATGCACAGATGAGTAGTTTAGCTAGCTCTCAGCAGGTGGGCAGCACTGAGAGGCCAGAAGCAGCAAGAGGACATCCAGGGGTATGTGGCAGGGCCACGGGTGCTAGGCCAGACTGGTGTCCCCTAGATCATCCCTGTGAAAGACCCTGGCTGTCATCCCACAGTCCACCCAGACTCCTCTTCTCTTGTCTTGATCTCCCATTGACTCCTTGGGGTGCCTGATATAAATTCTTTTATCAAATAAATTATTATTATTGTCTTTAAATTTTTTTTTATTTTATTATTATTTTTTTAGTGTAAACTTTATTTGAGAGCAAGAGAGAGGGCACACACAAGCAGGGGAGGGGCAGAGAGAAAATCCCAAGCAGGATGAATCCAGCAACAGGGCTTGAGATCATGACCTGAGCCAAAATCAAGAGTCAAATCTTCAAATGATTGAGCCACCCAGGCACCCTTATTTTATTATTTTTGAGAGAGAGCGAGCGAGCATGAGCGAGAAAGAGGGGCAGAGAGAGACAGAAAGAGAGTGCAAGAGAAAATCCCAATTAGGCTCCACACTCAGTGCAGAGCCCAATGTGGGGCTCAGTTCCATAACCCTGGGATCATGACCTGAGCTGAAATCAAGAGTCAAATGCTCAACCGACTGAGTCACGCAGGTGCCCCTATCCAATAAACTATTTTTATGCTTCACTATTTTTATGCTTTAAGCATCCAAAGAAGATGTTACTCCACCAAGCACTAGGTGTCCCCACAAGCCATGCAGCAGCCACAGGACCCCGTGTGGGCCCTGAGGGAATGGCTGGTCAGCACCAGTGTGAGGTCTTCCCAAGCTCCCCTCTCTCTCTTCATTTTACTTAATTATCCACCAAATAGTAACAAATAATAAAATTGGTGGGTAGTTGCTGGGGATGTGGTGATGAATGAGCTGGAACAGTCCTTACTCTCAGAGAGCTGACAGCCTTTCTCAGCGTGTACAACCGGTCTTTAGAAAAATTCTGAAATGTTCTCATTCTCAAAGGTGTCTTATGTCAGTGGTAGAAAGCATGTGACCTCGAGCTCTGCACAGACACATGCAGATGCACACCAGGTCCCGAAAACACCCGACCGCCTATCCCCAGAGTGCTTGACCTGCACTATCTCCTTTATTGCTGGCCTTGTCTTTCCCCATCACAACTCTTCTCTGTCCCATTCCTATGAGGTCTAAATCATAGTCATTAACACATGAGAGGCCAGCATTTTGATACTCAAGGCTTTATTTATTTTTTTTTAATGTTTGTTTATTTTTGAGAGACAGTGTGTGCGAGTGTGCAGGTGGGGGAGGGGCAAAGAGAGAGGGAGACACAGAATCGAAAGCAGGTTCCAGGTTCTGAATTGTCAGCACAGAGCCTGACGTGGGGCTCGAATCCACCAACCGTGAGATCATGACCTGAGCCAAGTTGGATGCTTAACCAACTGAGCCACCCAGGCACCCCTAAAGCCTTTTTAAGTAATCTTTTTAAGAAGCATGGAGACAACAGTCTTCTGTAGCTAATACCTAGGCCCCCAAATTTTGGCCCTAATTCTCAGAAAAGGAGTCCAAATGGGCAGTTGTATATGGCCACTTCAAATTATTTTTTTTTTAAGTTTACTTATTATTTATTTTGAGTGAGAAAGAGAGAGAGAGAGAGAGAGAGAGCGAGCGAGCTGAGGAGGGTCAGTGAGAGAGAGGCGGAGAGAATCCCAAGCAGGCTCCAGGCTGTCAGTATCGAGTCCTATGCAGGGCTTGAACCCACAAACCATGAAATCATGACCAGAGCCAAAACCAAGAGTCAGACACTGAAGTAACTGAGCCTCCCAAGTGCCCTGACACTTTGAATTCTTAAGAGCAGTGGGTATTCCTGCCTGTTCTGCCTGTCTTCCCCCTCTCCTCCCTCACTGCACAGACCGCTCAGGCTATCTTATCCACTGCTAATATCTGCCACTCAGAAGCTGCTACTCCATTTCACAGAGAGATTGGCAAATTGTTTCTGGAAAGGGGCGGGGGGGCACAGCTTCCCTTCCCAAAGAAGCTAGCATTCACATTAGGTTCAGTCCTTTTTAAGAAGGTTTACACTGAGGGAATAAAATCTGTTAACTTCCGTTGTCCATTTTCCCCTGCAAAATACACAACACATCGCCTAGAGGTTAACAAGACAGAGAGAGAGAGAGATAAACATCTAAAGTCTAGTGATGCATGCACTTGGCGCCTTCAGGAGCCAAGAGTGCTCATAAGAGGAAAGAGGGAAACAGAATGCAGCTGTCTGATCAGCTTCATTGTAGGCGGCATTTGCACAAAACAGGGTATCCTATGTTTGCTACCTTCAAACTCTGCGAGCACCACTTCCTCCAAAATGCTGGTCAAATGGCCATTGTAGACTTCCAGTCCAAAGAAACTTCTTCAGGCTTAATATTTCCGTTTCTACCCCAACTCATTCTTCTCATGTCATAATTTGCTCCCATCTACAATGAAAACAAAAACAAAAACATCCAGAAACGGTAGTCGAAACGAGGCAGTTCATAACCCAACACAAATAAGGAGTTGTTGCTTGTCATGGATGATGAACTAGACCACAGGTTCTGAACGTCTGTGGTTTGTCCAGAGGGTGGAGCCTGGGAAACCTCCAAAGGGCGGCTGTGGATGCCGCTACCCTGTCATTGACTGCACTGCCTGTAATTTTCAAGCAGGATGCCCCACATCACACAACACCAACATCCTTCTCTGCGCTTTTTATAACATAATGCTGAGTTTTTGCTGAACAAGCCCTCACTTGTCCAAGCCTCAGTTAGTCTGTTGTATAACATATGTAGATTG
The DNA here is from genome assembly GCF_018350195.1 of Panthera tigris. Lineage (NCBI taxonomy): Eukaryota > Metazoa > Chordata > Mammalia > Carnivora > Felidae > Panthera > Panthera tigris. Next base: position 212,814,533 of record NC_056660.1, read on the forward strand.
GTATTTTTATTGACTTTTGAAACACTCCAAATGTTGTTCAAGGAGGAGTTTGGTGTCATTTCACAGAAACACTTAAGTCATCCACTGCAAACACTGGAAGAGACTAGCGATTTTGTAATTTAACCTACTCATCTATCCAGTGTGGAAATGAGGCCAGGAGAGGTAAGTATCCCGTTTAAGTCTCTTCAGATCATTCCAGAAAGAGTCATAATCAGAATCCAGGCTCTCTGACTGCTGAACCAGAGCTCTTTTCACTTGGAGAGACCAAAGTACAAGATTTAATATTTTAAAGGCATGCGCTATTGGCCATGGTAAGAGAAAATGAGAACAAGTTACTTAAAATACAGAAAGAAGGCAGAAGCCTGATGATAACCAATTAAGTTAACACAGCCTCCCAATTAAACCATCCATACAGAAGCCGAATTGTGGAATTTGAGTTCCTCTGCTCTTCTTCCAATAGAATTACTAATAAGCTGCTGGGCGACCCAAAGGTGAAGAAAGAGAACAGAAAAAAAAACAAAAAAACAAAAAGCAACCACATCCTAGAGCCTTGAAAGTCCAGCCTCGGAGCCCCCAGGCTTGGCACAAAGGGATGTCCCTAGGCCTCCCTTTCCTCCAGTGGCCCATGGCTTCAGGGGACATTGGAGCCCCTCATCCCTGTGGTCCATATCAGGATGGGGCAGAGCGGGGGGGGGGGGGGTCTCAAGTCCCTAACAGCTGTCCCCTCCTGAGGACAGCATGCAGGTCGATGAGTGACTGGTTGCCAAGGGCAGCCAGCAGAGGCTGAAAGGTACTGCATTAAGCCCAGCATCATTATTATTAAACCTACAATTTAAAACCAATTACGCTTTGCAGAAGACTGCAGCCTCCATTTAAACCACTCCTGGAGGAAAATAAAAAGCCCGTTACACAGAGTTCAAGGCAAGCTACAGAAGCGCTTATGCCACATGAAGCTGGGATTCAAGCACAAATTAATAATCATAACCCTGGGGTTCCCACTCAGAGAGAAGCAGAACAATGGAAAGCAAATGCTAGAGAATAAAAACAAAATGCAAACATCCTCCTTTTACCAAACAGCAGCTAGATTTCCTGGAGATTTCAAAATAAATTTACTTACTTCACTCAGAGGGGGAAAGCCTGACGTGTAAATCAGAGGTCCTGAGCTAGCAGCCAGGCTCTCCCTACAGTGCTGGCTGGAGGGGGGCGGGTGGTGGTGGGAAGAATCACTGGCTAACATCTAGAAATTAGGATTCTCCATGTAAAAAGCCTGGACTTGCAGCTTCTCTTGACAAATCAGACTATCCAGGAACGCTGTGGCAATGACAATCTAGAACCATCCACTGCCTTCTGACACAGAACCTGTGCATCCTATCATCTCATAAACGGTTACAAAAGAGTGGAATCATCCTTACAATGGCATCTCTATCAAAAATTTTCTTCCACTTGTCCCACTTCATTTATTTGTGTTCTCCATCTGACATATTTTAGATATTTGATTGATTCCTATCCCAAATCTCCTTCAGGAGACAAGTATTCTGCAGCTGCTGAAAGTATCGGTCATAAAGAAAGTCAGTTTCAATTTGAATGATATTTATCAAGTGTCTACTGGGTTCAAGAGACCGCACTGGGCCTTGGGGGAGGGACTCAAAGATAATTAAGGGCCATCACTTCACTGTGGGCATTCCAGCTCAAAAGACTGGGCAAAACCCTGGAGAATATGATGTCATGAGAAAGGCATAAACCACTATGGGGTTCAGAAGAGGCAGAAACCACATCTGGCTGGGACTTCAGGAAGAGCTACATGGAAGAAACAGCATTTGGAATGGGCTTCCAGGAAGGGTGGTATTTTGAAAAGTGAAGAAGGAAAGCAAGAGAGATCAGCAAGCACAAGGTGAGCATTTGCAAAGGCTCCAGGCACCAGGAGTGTATAGGGAACAAGGAGTAACCCTCCCCCAAATGTGTATAAACTTGGAAAGAGAGGAGTTGGGTTGTTCAACTTCTGGGTTCTGTTCCCACCTCCTCCCTTAGCCCAACTCCTGCAGAGACAGAGGTGGGATCTTAACTCCCCGATGACAAATGAATGATGCAGAGGGGCCACCCTCACAGTCTTTTGCAACAGGAACACCCAAACCACCCCCACAGATGCTGATGCCACAGAATGGGGTTCAGGCTCTATATTACCAATTGGCAGTGCTAGCTGCTGGTGGAGGCTGTTATTTAGCACAGCACCAACTGGGACCCAGGCCCCTGCTGGGGGATGTCCCTGTATGTGGCAGGGTCCCTGCCTTCATCAAAAGGAAACTGACAAGCAGAAAATTAGTAGCCATGTGGGTTTAGCATCATCTGTCTAGCCAGTTGCTTATGTAAAAAGCCTTGGAATTCAGATTTGATTTCCCATCGCATCCATCCTCAAAACCCACAGTCTCTGCTCTCAGAATGCATCCTGAGTCTAAACTCTTCTCATTCTCAGCACCAATGTCATCATCTCAGCCCAAGTACCCTAGATCTGGACTGCTGTGAGAGCCTCCCCACTGGTCTCCTTGCTTCTGCCCTAATCCCCTAGAGTTGATTCCCCACACGGGAGGGAAGGTCAGGTTTATCATTCCACTCTTCTACTTAGAGCACCAAATAGCATCCCATTATACTTGGAATAGAATCTGAAGTCATCACAGAGCTTTCCAAGGGCTGCATAACCTTACCCCTGACCACCTCTTCCCCTCATCTGCCACCCTACTCTCTCTCTTCACTCCAGCCATGGTCATTCAGATATTTACCGAGTGCCTCCCAAGTGCCCAGCAACCACTAGGGCTAGCAACACACCAGGACCAGCGACCATGGGGATAGGGTCTTTGTCTACTTTGTCCACTGTAGTGTCCCCTGCATATGGACAAGTGTTTGGCACATCACAACTGCTCACTATTTGCTGAATGACAGAATTAGGGGCGAATCTGTTGGGCCCTGCCCACATGAGCCAGCAGAGTTCAGAAAAGGAGGAAATGGTTGAACCAAGGGAGGCAAATCGAGGATGAGCTGGGCTCTAAGAGCCACCTGCCCACCTGCAATAGAGGTAAAGGCAGACAGGACCAAAGGCTTTTTCAGGTGGGAGAAAAGCCATGGCCCAAAGTATAGAGGTGGGATCTAGGGTAGCAGGGGCTGGAGTATAGAAGTGGGATCTGGGGTAACAGGGGCTAGAGAGGGCAAACTGGCCCAGGCGAGCCTAATGGTCAGTTCCAGGGTGGGGCGGGGGAGGGGGGTGGCTTTCAGCCAAAGATGAAGCTACAAAGGAAGAGCAGGACCAGCTGCCATGGTTTCCAAGAGCCGGTCGCTTTAAAAATCACCTGCTGGACAGCACTCCATCCCCAGAAATCCTGATCCAGGTTCTGTACCTCTAACAGGTTTGGGAACCACTCTGCTGAGAATCCTGTAATCCTAAAGATAAATGACATCAGAGCAGGATGCCAATTTTCTAAGTAAGTCTTATACTCTTATGCAGCTGAGAACCTCTGCCAGAAGGGGAACCCGGGAGCTAAGTCTGGGGAATCCTGAGGGTGGAGAAAGCCCGTGGGGCAATCCAAGGACACTCAAGGGAATGTAGGGGGCAGCAAGATGATGACGTTGGAATCACACTGTCGCCTTCTTTATTCTTGAATCAGCCAGACATGATTGAGATAGAGCTCAGAGATAGACCCCTCTGAGCTTCGTTTTCTCATCCACTCACCTATTCTACTCATGGAAAAGAAACAAACATAAGTGGACCTACTTGGTGTCACTGATCTAAGCCAAGGGAGAAAACATCACTCCTGCTACTCAAGGTGTATTCATTTCCACCAGGAGCCAGAAAAGCTGAAAAGCTGAACAGCTAAAAAACAGTAAACCCCACCTCACAGAGTTGTGGGAGGAGTTAAAAAGAGAAAATAAATTGAGGTGCCTGGGTAGCTCGGTCAGCTAAGCATCCGACTCTTGGTTTAGGTTCAGGTCACGATCTCACAGTTCATGGGTTTGAGCCCTGCGTCAGGCTCCATGCTGGCAGCACAGAGTCTGTGTGTGATTCTCTCTCACCCTTTCTCTCTGTCCCTCTCAAAATAAATAAACAAACTTAAAAGAGAGAGAGAGAATATAAATGAAGGGCCCTGTATACAACAGAGTCAACAAAGTCACTTCTACCTTGCTTGCTTAGGACTGCATTAAGTGCTGAGGGGCTGGTGCCTCCCAAGATCAGGGTTATTCTAAATGCTATTCCAGGCCTGAGCACCACTGTCTTAGAAGCAGTGCTGGAGAGAGACACCAAATAGGACAGGCAACCCACAGCAGACATTCCTGGAGCAGAGAGCCCAGCGGCGCTGGAATTACATGCACAGATAACGTAAAACCTAGAATTGCAATGCACAGATAACCTAAAACCTTTAAGTCTATGGTTTCAACCTCTACCCTAACCAAGCGTGTCATCAGAACTGCTGACGAGCAGCAAAGGGGAGAGATTTAAATTTCATCTCCTTTTAATTTCCCCACCCACCCCCTGCCAGGGATGCCTACAAGCAGGGAACAGCGTACCCAGAAAGATGGCCAGAAGGCAGGCAACAGGAGAGAAACATCACAGATTCTCCCGCCAGGAGGAGTCAGAAAGACCCACAGCCCCCTGTGAAGAGCATCCCCAGGGTCAAGGCCAAGAGTAAGGGGAAGAGCCATAAGCCCTGTGCACTCTGGGCTTTATTTTGGCTTCAATCAGAGCAGTTTTGGTTCTCTATGTTAGGAATATATGTTATATTTTGAAAACGGGGAACCATGTCTACAACAGTTTGATGGCCATTGATCTGGTCCACCGTCCATTTCACAGAGGAAGAAAGGGGCGGGGGAGGGGAAGTGATGTGTCCACAGTCACACAGATCATTTGTGACAAAGTCAGGTTTAAAATCCCAGTCTTCTGACTCAGGTCATATTGGCAACTAAACAACAGCAACAAAGCAAAAAAATGAAGATGTTGTGGCAGGACAAGGACCTTACTTGTCTGATCAAAAGCTTGATTCTCACTCTGGGAAATGGGCCTAGCTCTCCCAGGTGGCTTGTCTGAGCAAAGTCAACCAGCTGACCACAAATAGAGCTGACCAGCCATTTCCAGAAGGAATCTCTGCAGTCAAGAATCAGCCACCCACTGCATCATTTGAAATTCAGACCCCCACCACCTAAATTTATTCATGGGAATCTTAAGGAAGGGGAGGCCTTCTTGGGAATAAAAGATCTAGACTGTTGATAAAGAAAAAAAGTAACATACCTAAGGAATCCCAACTCTCTCATGCTCAGTAAACAGACTTCTACCATCATTCATTCATGGCATGCAGGCTGTGGTGTGAACACTCAGCTCTGGGGTACGGAATGATGGCCAGCATGTCTTTGGCGCAGGCTTCTGGGGCTGAGTTTTTGGGTTGCATTGCTATTCACACCACAGGGAGTGGGAAGGCAACCCTGGGAGATGGATTTGGTGGTTCTGCCATCAGGGGGAGCAGAAGCCAGCATTGAACATGCCCTAGAAGTCTGCCAGCATCACCAGAAAAGTCACCAAGCTGTGGAGCTCTCACTGTGAGCCCCTCTGCACACCAAGTGTGTTGAGGTAGGACTCTTTGTCAGGTTGGAGAGTTCAGACAAACACACCCTAATCTAAGGGCTCCCTGGAAATAGCACAGAGCACAGTAGAAAGGGAGATCTTGCTCAAGTAGCCCCTGAAATTCAGGGTGAGTACATACAGGAGGGAATATCTTTCCATTTGAGGGTTATCTGCAATGAACAAAGTGTCATAGGTCCTAGTTTACTCCTAGGGTAATAGCACTCCCTTTCGCTCTCAAAAGTATCCTAATTTGATAAACAAAACAAAACAAAACAAACATATGGTCATCCTGTCACAGGGCCCTTTATAACTTCTTTCTCCAAGGGTGATAATTTAAAATACCATTTTTGAGCACAATTACTTTCTCTGCCAAGGATGGCAAACAGCCAGCCCACCTGTCCCATTCCTATTACCATCCCCTTGACAGACATTGTTAATGGACCACAAAGAGCTCTCTTTCCCACTGATCCGAGAGAAAGCCATAAAATCTTCTTAAGACAACCTTCTAGACAGCCAAGAAAATGAGTTGACTGATAAGTTGATACTGATTTGTCTTTGTTGGCCAATATCTCATCTGTTTAGGAAGCCACTCATATTAAGAGTTTCAGCTTCCTGAGACCATGAATACAAAGCCATAGGGCCTTGTCCCAGCTGCACCTAGGCATTTGTCTTAGCCAAAGCCAATACGACTCTCTTATTTCTTTGAGGATTGGCAATGACTCCTACCCAGGATGCCCAGAATGTAACCAAAGGTCCCTGACTTCCAAGCAGTCCAAACCAGCTAGAGCCCCATAGTTCTATTTTGAGCCCATATTTGGTCACTTTATGTTGCTCTAAAGGACAATCTATGCAGTGGCTTGCTATAATGCTAGGCCCTCCACTTGGCTTTATGGATCAAATTTCACTAGTTTTTGTTTTATTTTTTTTTCCCTCCCAGATTTTGGCAATGGTAAAAGGCACAATTCAGACAAATTCTGCTGAAATTTAACATGCAGTTTCCTAGAACAGACTGTCTAGTTCTTGATAGTAAAAAAAAAAAATCATTTACATGGATTAGGGAACACCTTCCTACAAAAGTACACAATGAACATTACACCAGAAAATGAAAATTTTCACTAAGATAGGACATGGGAACAAAAGTATAACTTGAAACAGAAAAAAATTGATGTTACAAAGTACTCATTTTCTCCAAAGAGAGTAAAGGTACTAAAACACAAACACTAAAAGGCTAATGGCACACTTCTCCAGGAATGGACAAGACTCCAATGAGCGTGGCAGTGTGTAGAGGTAAGAGGTAGGTATGCACAGTGAAAAAGTGATTGAAGGTGGTTTTGACTGTATGTTTAGTGAGACCTGAAAAAGGAGGTCTCTCCAGGTGGTGTGTAAGAACTTCCTAGAGGAGGGAGACTTTGAAGGTCCACTGAATCCATTTATTTTCCTTCTGCAAATATTTATTGAGCACCTACTGTGTATCAAGCACTATTCTAGATGCTGGAAGGATAACAGTGAACCGAACAGGCAGAGATTAAAGTCTAGTTCTTTCTGTTTCTATCTCTATCTCCATCTTTATCTCTCTCTTGCCACACACACATGCATGCATGCATGCATATACACACAGATTTTATTTGCAAGTGAGATTACTGTCCTTTATTTCCCTTTTGGTCTATTCATATGTTCTGATTTTTCTAAAATAACACAAATTTCTTTGTTAATATGAAAAATTTACTTTAAAACAAAACATTAAAAATGATACTGAGCACAAGTACTAGAGAGACGAAAGGCAATGGGCATCCATGGGACACTAATATCTGTTTGTTCATTTGAATTATGAAGGTGGGGACAAGGGCAATCAATGAGCTTACCCAGAGTGCTCCTTCCCCTCTCTCCAGTGACCTTGTAAAGCCTGACAGGCAGACCTGGGAGTACCCCAGGCACAGAGGGGGCGAGGGACAGAAGTGACCCACAGGAGGGGCGCCTGGGTGGCTCAGTCGGTTAAGCATCCTACTTTGGCTCAGGTCGTGATCTCACGGTTAGTGGTTTTGAACCCCATGTCAGGCTCTGAGCTGACAACTCAGAGTCTGGAGCCTGCTTCAGATTCTCTCTCTCTCTCTCTCTGCCCCTCCCCTGCTTTTGCTCTCTCTCCCTCTCCCTCTCCCTCTCTCTCTCAAAAGTAAATAAATAAACTTTAAAAAAAAAAGAAAGAAAGAAGTGACCCACACTAACACAGAACTTCTTAGCCTACCAAGAGTAGAATTTTTTAGCAATTAAAATTTTAGTAAGTTCACTAAAACCCTCTGAAATAATTTGAATATATCCCTAGCCTCAATAATTATACACACAAAGAAAGGAAAAAGAGAATACAGTATTTTTTACAATAAGATTCTTTCCTGTTCAAACTATAAAGGGAAAATATCTCTCTCCTTTTTTAGAATTAGCATCATGATAATACCAAAGAGAATAAATGTCAAAAGAAAAAAGATATGACTCATTCAAATGATAAGAATATCAAAAGGTGCTCTTTAAGCAAGTAATTTTCTTTCCTTTTTATTTTTAAAGTGAATTAAGACCCTCTCTTGGACACCAACTGTGACAGAAAGGACTTTTTGGCTAATGAGGATGTGGCAGGCCCACTCTTGACCCTCCTGTTAATGGCCAGTAAACATGGGTGAGGCATGTCCCACCCTGATTTTAAAAGACCCAAACTAACAATTCTGTCCAAATCTCAAGGAACTGATATAATTTTCAGTACATGAGTGTGACTTAGAAATGGAAACCACTTTAGAGCAAGGTGAAGCCAAAAACCAAGTCATAGCCCTCAAAAGGTCCATGCTTTGTGGTTCAATTGTGGGAAGAAAAAAAAATTCCACCTATAAATTCTTTAGAAAGTAACTACCAAGAAAGAAAGAAAGAAAGAAAAAAAGAAAGAAAGAAAGAAAGAAAGAAAGAAATTAATAAAGATAGGAGAAAGAAAGAAAGAAAGAAAGAAAGAAAGAAAGAAAGAAAGAAAAAAGGAAAGGAAAAAAAGAAAAGAAAGTAACTACCTCAGAAAGTTCCAGACAAACCCAGTTTCATGGACTTTGGAGGTCAGCTGTGTATAATGAATGCTGTTACAACAGACGTAAGAAGTTGCTTGCGCCTGTGGTTACAAAATAGGCACAATCAAGGGGAAAAAAAGACTAGGACAGAAAAACTACACATTTGATGTCACTTGAGCCTGGAAATATTGATTATATTCTCTTACCCACTAGCGTCTCAGAATGAGAAGTCATTGTCTGGGTTAGCAAACTTCACATCATGGATGCCTGGCCTTTTATGTTCTTCCATGAGGCATGTTTCCTTCATTTCCTCAGTATCTGAGGCATCAATCTCCCAGCTGAGAATCTGACAGAGTGGGCACTCTACAAGTGCTTGCTGAGGATAGACAGACGGAAGAATGAAGGGACAGGTAATGTTGTTACAATGAAAAATTTGTCCTGTAAGAACCTGGATGCCACCAGGCCTGCCTTCAGAAGAGCTATTCACCTTTTCCTAGCAATAACTTCAGCCATGCATTCCGTGAGCAATTTATTATGCTAGGTATTATGCAGGATACAGGAACAGAAAAATATGACAGAATCCAAACTCTGGTTAAAGATAAAAGACAGGCAACAACTAGCAATAGAATAAAATCAAGCATGAAAGCATGTTATGTAGACTCACAGGAGGTCAAGATCAATGGATGGCATGGCAAAACTCACCAACGTGAAAAGAGAGCAGATAACATCCTCCAAAAGGAAGGATAGACTAGGTAACCTAAAAGAATATTTAGAAGAGGTTTTAAATTTATTTAGAATCCTACTTTTTCATGCAGAACTACAAAATAACATATAGCACAGAAATTACAGGATGGATAGATAGGTAGATAAGTAATAGACACAATATTATTTGATTCACATCTTCCAGCAGAAGTTGATAAGTCAAATGCCTTCAGAGACCAAGCAGGTAAACCTCATCAAGCATCTCTGTGCACCATGCATTGTTCTAAGTGTTTCACATGCATTTTTTCACTTAGTCCTTGCCACAATCCTCTAAGAAGATACAAGTATTATCCCACTTAGATGAAGAAAGAGAGGCCCCAGAAAGTTGAGGCTGTGCAAGTTTACCAGGTGGCCAAAGACACATAACCAGCAAATGGTAGAGCAGAGACTCAGGGTAGGACATTCTGCTTCAAAACCCCCAGTCCTGCAACATTACTCCCCCCTCCTGCTATGGAGGGATGGAAGTATGGCTGGGACATGGTGGCTGCTGAGGCATGGGCTCCTGTGACAGTGAACAGCTACCAGTGAGCTCCAGCAGACTGGTGCCAGACTTCCAGGGCACAGCCAATTAAAAAAAAAAAAAATCCACACTCCAAAATGTGAAATCTCTTGATTTTTTTGTAAAGTTTATTTATTGAATAAGAGAGAGAGAGTGAGCGAGCATGAGTGGGGGAGGGGCATATAGAGAGGGAGAGAGAGAATACCAAGCAGGCTCCACACTATCCCGACATGGGACTCAAACTCATGAACTGTGAGACCATGACCTGAGCCAAGATCAAGAGTCTGATGCTTAACCAACTGAGCCACCCAGGAGTCCCATAAAATCTCTTTTAAGTACAGATAAGTTCAATCTTTAAAAAATAAAAACTAACCACTCAGCAAACCCAACAAAACCATCTGCAATGAGTTTTAGCCCATGCCCTTCTAGTGGGCAACCTCTGCCTTGCACTTTGTCCATTTCACTTGTGTGGTTTTACTTTTCACAATATTCCTTAAAGGAAGTATTATTATTTCTGATGCATGCATGAAGAATCCATGAAGGCCTAGAGAGGATGCATGTCCTCCCCACAAACATACCTGTTCACAGGCAGAGGGCCAAGACTCAACATGGAACAAAGCCGACCTCCCTTGAGCTCCACCACACGGGTCAGAGAGCCCCACTCCACAGTTTGCTGGAGAGACAGCCATCCTTTGATTTACAGTTGTTCCCCTTCCTCATGAAAACGTAACCATCCATAGGCAGGGCCATGGGTTAAGTATTTACCAGTCAATGCTCCTTGCATTTAATAAATACGGGTTTGAAAGAATGAACTAGATCCTTTCCACAGAGCAGTTATCCTTGGGGGGAGCGCTGGAGACAGCACAAGAATGAGAACGAAACACTGCAAAGAAGAACAAACACCATGGAAACATCCACACAAGCATGGGAGTGGTTCAAAGCCTTGCCTAGAACTGGCACGGGCAGATCCACCCCTTCTGAAGAGACCCGGATGAGGAGAGGACTTGGGAATACCTAATGGTTTCCCCAGGGCTCTCAGCTCATAAGAGAGAAAAGTCAGGGTGAGAACTTGACTATTCTGATTGCAAGTTCAGTTTTCTCTTTGATTTCACTTACGTCCAGCCTCTTGTTTACCTCCACAGACTAAAACTCACCGCTGTCCCGACAGGCAGGCCCCAGTTCCAATTCACTATGAAGCAATGGACGCCTATGTACAAGACCCGTAAGAAAACCTTCAGGAAGAAACTTTCTTTAAAAAAAAAAAGAAAAAAAAATCGTGACTCTTAACCGAATCTGTTTCATTGTCCAAAAATGGACAAAATAGAGAAATACACAAAGAGAATAAAGTCACCCACAATCTCACCAATCAGAGACAGCCACAATTTTGGACACTTTCTTCAGTCTTTCCCAAAGTGTGTGTGTGCACACACACACATATACCTGTAGTATTTTGTACTTGATTGAGGTCACACTCCATATGCAGTTTTTAAGCTTGGATTTTCACTTGCTTTATCTTAAACATTTTACCATATCATTACAATTCTTCAACGACTGACATTTAAATAACTGTGCAATCCTGTGAAAATGGATCACCATAATTTATTTTACTAATTCTATTGTCGGGAATTTAGGCTATGGCCCTTTTTTTTTTTTTTTTTTTTTTTTTTTTACTATCCTAAATGATGCTCCGATGAATACAAAATTGACCCTATTTCCAGTTAGTTCTTCAAAAGGTATCTATAGAAAAGTAATTACAGGGTGACAGGGGCCCACTTTGAGGCTCTATCTACATATTGTCAACATGCTTTCCAAAAAGGTTGTGGCAATTTACATAGCAATTATATAATTTTGAAAAACTTCTGCCCCCTTAGTCTTCCTCAATTTCAGAAACCAGGTCTCTTCTGGAGAGATGGGGCCCCCTGGCCTTGTGTATCACTAAACAATACTTGGCCAATGGCTACAGCTGGGTTCTTCCCAAAGAAGCTTTCATCTCATTTCACTTCGTTAAACGAACACACAACACTTGCTAAAAGAGGGAAGAAGGGTCTTCATTGTTTTTTAAAGGCCCCTGTGAGCAGGCCGTGGTGAAGTTCCAGGACACGACACAGCCGGGTCTACCCCAATCATATACACATCAGGATGAGCAGGTCTGAAAGAGAAACGCCCCATTCCAAATGGCAGCAGCAGCTCAGAGCCGTGTGGCCAAAATGCCCATTAGCTGTTTGTCAGGAGTATTTTTAGAAAGCGCAGAACAAGACTGGGAGGAGAACCGTGCTGCCCTGTGCCCTCTCCCCGGGATCCATCGCCAAAGCCTCCAGAAGCTGCCCGCTATCAGCTGCGCTCCCCACGCTGACAAGCCCAGCACACACAACACACCCCAGACAGCATTAAAGGTGCCCCTGAGCAAGGACACACGTCTGCCCCCAAAATCTGTCTGAGGAGCCTCACGATTTTCACTTACTGCAGGGAGCTTCTGTTATCAGAATGTGTAGACATGTGGAAATTAGCATCAGATCTCTGAAACGAAATGATCTGGGGGAAAATCCCATGATCTAAATCCATCATAGATGTCATACCTTGCAATCTGTCTAACATTCCAAAAATGTCCATTTTCATTGCTGTTCTCGAGGCCTGTGGTTTTCCACAGTGAATGAGGCTTGTGCATACAGTCAGGCAGAACAGGGCCGATCAATTAACCTCTCTGAACCTCAGTTTCCTCATCAGAAAAGTAGGGCCAAATAGTAATGTCTGCCTCATAAGGGTCTTGTGAAAATTCGGAACGCTTGGCCTGTAAAAGGCCCTCAGGAAGTGCTAATTTTAATGCCGGTGGTCATGGTATGGTTCAAAAGCAGATTTATCCAGCTATAAATTCCTGGCACATTTTACTTCTGGAAACCACTGCGCTCTAGCCTTTCCACCAGAGGAAGGGAGAGAAAAGAAATGAAACCTAAAAGTCACATTTGCATTATCTCAGCCACCCCTGTAAGCCACATAATGGGAAGAGGAATTTGTAACAACTTCTAAAAATGAAACTGTCAAGTGACCAGTGGCTATTCCTGTCTCCATTATGCATCTATTAGAAGCTAAAGAGACATACAAAGGACGTACATTTGCGTGAACTCTGCGCAGCACCAGGACCTTCTTCTGACTCCATCTCCCCTCTTCTAACAGTAAGTAGGTTGTCTCGAAGTTCTAGGACGCGGCCAAGTCTCTCTCAGTCCTAAGGTGTAAGTGGGCACACCTGTGGGTTAGGCAGCACCAGAGACCTGGAGTCTAGCCTTATTCTGCCACTGACTAAGCAAAACATTTTTGCTCTCTGATAAAAATGTGGTGACTGAACCAGGGGTCATCTCTATAAACGTCTTCTCAGTGATAAGAGAGTATATGGTTCTATATTCGTAAGTAATTTTGAGATCTAAAATATTTTTTCCTACGGACCTTGTAAAAGTCCCGTATATTGTAGTTGTTCGCCTCCGGGTGAGAAAATGAGTCAAAGGGTTGAATGTCAAGTTGAGACAAGGCTATATGGCTACTGTTAGACATGTAGCATTCAGTGCAAAGAACTAGCATCAAATTAGGTCAAATCAATATATTTACCAAAGGGCTACTCACAGCCATGAACTGAAACAGACTCCCTGACACACTGCGGTTGCCCACTAGCCCTGCATGGACTTTCAGACAGAACATAAGCAGTGAGGGGCATCTGGTTGGCTCAGTCAGTGAAGCGTCCGACTTCGGCTCACGTCATGATCTCATGGTTCATGAGTTCGAGCCCCATATCGAGCTGTCAGCACAGAGCCTGGAGCCTGCTTCAGATTGTGTGTCTCCCTCTGTCTCTGTCCCTCCCCCACTTGCATTCTGTCTCTCTCAAAAGTAAATAAACATTAAAAAATTTTTTTAAAAAAAGAACATAAGCAGTGATAGGAAAATAAGCCAAAAACAAATAAACTTATTATTTTATGATATTCTTTCGTTTACTTATAAAGTTATCATTAATCATTAAATGTTTTATTGAAGAATATTTTCCAACCAGCGAATAGCTGAAAATCTATGTGGCAAAACACAAAGTATGATTAGGTATGCCTCTGATTTAGATGGTTCTAATTTAGTGCCTTTCTCTGACCCCCCAGATAGGACCACCTTAACAACTTTATTCCAAAAACTGCCACCTTAGCATTCCCTTCTGCACTTTATAGGTTGGAATATTTTAAAATACAGAGTTTGTATAAAATGGGTAATAGAAGGTCATTGTTGGGCCATTCTTGTTTATCTCCAGCAGGTTGATAAACTCCACCAAGCTATGTGATCTCATCTCTTGTACTTCTGTCTTTTTTTTTTTTTTTAATTTTTTTTTTCAACGTTTTTTTATTTTTGGGACAGAGAGAGACAGAGCATGAACGGGGGAGGGGCAGAGAGAGAGGGAGACACAGAATCGGAAACAGGCTCCAGGCTCCGAGCCATCAGCCCAGAGCCTGACGCGGGGCTCGAACTCACGGACCGCGAGATCGTGACCTGGCTGAAGTCGGACGCCTAACCGACTGCGCCACCCAGGCGCCCCAGTACTTCTGTCTTATAGACAGAAAAGGGCATCATTAGCCAAGTACCAGGAGGATGGAAAGAAGCAGGCACCCAGTAACAGCAATAAGCACCCCCCTGGCCATCCCAAATAAGCACACTAGACAAAAATGCTGTGTGAGCAAACAACTTCAGAACAAGTCCCCTTCAGCCCATCCCTCCACTCCAACAACTATTCCTAAAGTTCCCCCAATCTCTCCACCCCCAACCCTCACAATCTGGAGCTGTCACTGCACTCACAGGGGCTCACAGAGAGACTGTGTGCCACAGTGGCAGAAGTCAAATTTGGACAGGTAGATCTAATGGTTTTGATCACCGGAGACGCAAATCTGTTTCAACAGTAGAACCAATGGAGACAAAGGATAGAAATTCAATCTGAAGAACAGAAGCAGCAAGGGGAATTTATTGACTCATATAAATGAAAAGTCCATGGGGAATGGAGATAGCTGTCAATATGGCTGGATCCATAAATGCTTGTCACCAGGAATCTTGATTTCTCTGCCTTCCATGCTGGCATCATTTCCAGTTGGCACTCTGTGCATGGTAGCAAAGATGGACACCAGCAGCCCAAGTTTATGTCCTACAGGCTTAGAAACCTCAGCTGAGGGCATGTGTCTCTTTCCAGTGGCTCTAGCAGAAGTCCCAGGATGGAGTCTCATGGTCTGACTTGGATCATGCACCTATTATCATTTACCAGCCTCTGAGTTATGTCCCAGCTCCTAGAGCCATCGAGTAACAGACCACATGAGACATGTGGATTGAGAATGAGAAGAAAGGGCATGCTCCAAAGCAAGAGAGGGGAAAGGATGCCAGGAAGACAGAAACCAAGGGTATGGGTATCCCCAAATAGCAGGCTTAGCTGTCTGAACCACATTAACCCCAGGATTTTTCTATTCTCAGTTTGGTGCATACTAAATACTATTTAGGATTCTGTTAAATCACAAGGAGTTGTTCCCATCAAAAATTGGGACATAATCAGCCTCAGGGGCACCCCTTGTGTTCTTTTCTAGGTATAACCCACCAGGAGGTAACCAATATCCTGACTTTTAATACCATAGATACATTCTGTTATTATATATTATATGAATAGCATCACATAGAATGTACTCTTACAATTGTACACTTTCTTTATGTACATTATATTTTAATAACAAGTTTATTTTAAAAAAGAGCTAATCATGATATTTTCTCCACCCTACCAACATTATAAACTGTGGAACTTTCAAGGACTTTCTCAGCTTTTTCAGAAATGGCTTTCTCTCCAAGCAAAACAATCTCTTAGCAAATTCTTTATGCATCTGCAGTAAACCACAGGTGACCAAGGTCACAGGCAGTGGGGCCCACACCAGGGACCTGGCATGCTCTTCAGCCTCTCAGCTCCTTCTGCACAGCCTTCCACCCTGGGCTCTGTCCTCTTATAGGTGGGTGTTTGGGAAAACATCATCCTTTGCTGATCTTTGCATCTAGAGAGCAGAGGTGAGTAGAGGGCAGCTGTCAATCAAGCAACGGTCAGCCAGCAAACTTCTGAAGGATCATGGGTAGAAGAAAGAGATGGCATTATTGGGTCACTCCAGAACAGTGGTTCAGGAATCCTTCTTTTTTTCTTTTTTTTAATGTTTATTTATTTTTGAGAGAGAGAGAAGCACGAATGGAGGAGGGGAAGAGAAAGGGAGAAGGAGACACAGAATCAGAAGCAGGCTCCAGGCTCTGAGATGTCAACACAGAGCCTGATGGGGGGCTTGAACTTGGGAATGGAGAGTCTTGACCTGAGCCAAAGTCAGATGCTTAACCGAGTGAGCCACCCAGGTGCCCCCAGGAATCCTTTATTTTTTTTATTTTTTTATTTTTTAATATATGAAATTTACTGTCAAATTGGTTTCCATACAACACCCAGTGCTCATCCCAAAAGGTGCCCTCCTCAATACCCATCACCCACCCTGCCCTCCCTCCCACCCTGCCCTCCCTCCCACCCCCCATCAACCCTCAGTTTGTTCTCAGTTTTTAACAGTCTCTAATGCTTTGGCTCTCTCCCACTCTAACCTCTTTTTTTTTTTTTTTTTTTTCCTTCCCCTCCCCCATGGGTTTCTGTTATGTTTCTCAGGATCCACATAAGAGTGAAACCATATGGTATCTGTCTTTCTCTGTATGGCTTATTTCACTTAGCATCACACTCTCCAGTTCCATCCATGTTGCTACAAAAGGCCATATTTCATTTTTTCTCATTGCCACGTAGTATTCCATTGTGTATATAAACCACAATTTCTTTATCCATTCATCAGTTGATGGACATTTAGGCTCTTTCCATAATTTGGCTATTGTTGAGAGTGCTGCTATAAACATTGGGGTACAGGTGCCCCTATGCATCAGTACTCCTGTATCCCTTGGATAAATTCCTAGCAGTGCTATTGCTGGGTCATAGGGTAGGTCTATTTTTAATTTTCTGGGGAACCTCCATACTGTTTTCCAGAGCGGCTGCACCAATTTGCATTCCCACCAACAGTGCAAGAGGGTTCCTGTTTCTCCACATCCTCTCCAGCATCTATAGTCTCCTGATTTGTTCATTTTGGCCACTCTGACTGGCGTGAGGTGGTATCTGAGTGTGGTTTTGATTTGTATTTCCCTGATAAGGAGCGACGTTGAACATCTTTTCATGTGCCTGTTGGCCATCCGGATGTCTTCTTTAGAGAAGTGTCTATTCATGTTTTCTGCCCATTTCTTCACTGGGTTATTTGTTTTTCGGGTGTGGAGTTTGATGAGCTCTTTATAGATTTTGGATACTAGCCCTTTGCCCAGGAATCCTTTAAAGAGCAATGACAGTTATAAACTTTTCTCCCACTTCTCCACACCAAAGTTCATCTGTGGATAAATCCCAGGAGTATATGGATTGCAGGTTAAAAAACCAGCAAACAAACAAAACTTCTTTATAGTGTAGAGCTAGGGCAAGCCGACAGATGGCACTGGCCAAAACTGGCCATTCTTGGGAGGTAGGTACCACTCTGCTCCAGAATTATGCATGGAGGGGGCAGAGAGGCTTCAGTGATGTTCCCTGTAGTCAGACTTCTTGAGATGGGTGAGAAGCTATATTAAATGATCTTTAAGGTTCTTTTGAACAATCAGATTCCACGAGTCTAGCAAAGCCCCTCTAATGGTCCCAACAGTAAATCAGGAGCTAAATCATCAAAACCAATGCTGAGCCCTCACAATGTTAAATGCAGAATTATCATATGATTGAGTAATTTGACTCATAAGTGTATACTCCAAAGGACTGAAAACAGGAATTCAAACAAATACTTACACATGAGTGTTCACAGCACTATTCACAACAGCCAAAAGGTAGAAACAACCCAAGTATCCATCAACAGATGAATGGAAAACTTGCCAGGAAAATATGGGGGCCCCTTCACTCCGGGCCTCTTAACTAGGCATGCCATAGCAATTTCCTGGATTTGGAAATTTAAAATAAAACAACTAGAACAAAATCAACAAAAACACTAGCCACACTGAAAAGGCTCTTAGGATGTAAATCAACCACTTGCAAGTCAAAAGGCCAAGAATTTTAAGCTTGAAAACACTCTGAGAGGCCAAACCAAGGCTGGAGTAGTGTTTTCCCCTAACCTGGAAATAAAGCAAGGAACTCACTCTAAATTTATTAGGATATACACAACCTCCAGAGGACACAACAGTGTTTGAAGGCCTTGAAATCAATGGTATCATTTAGACAGATCCAGCAGTTAGCTTGGCCGTGAGACTCATCAACAAATATCCACCCCCAAAAGCTCCTTTTTCATTTGAGAGCAAAAACAATGTAACCCAGATAACCAAGACATTCTTGGGTTTTAAAATGTTATAACATGTCAACACCACTAACACTAATCCCTGAGGTCTGTTGAGTGGGAGGACCCCTCAGCCATTCACCAGGTAGAGATTTCTCCCCCACTCCAACCCAAACTTCCTTTCTCACACAAACACACAGACATAGACACAGACACAGACACACACACACACACACACACACACACACACACACACACGTGCACAGGCACACAGTGACAGAGAAACACACACCCCTATTGGTGGCTTGGCTCTCTGAGTAGTTCTCTCTTCCTTGGCTGAATTGTCCTCCTTACAACAGAAAAGAGGGCTGACCCTCTCCTGTGCCCCAGCTAACCAGAGATGAACTTGAAGTCAGAATCACATGCATCCATCCCTCACAGGTAATACCATCAGGTTCTGCAGAAAGAGCAACTGATATATGTGAAATGTAGCAACGCTATTCAATTCCTCTTGTCAAAACAGCTACTCCTCGTGGTATCCAAAATTAGAGGGTAAAGAAGAAATAATTTATCCCTGGAGCTAACTTGTAAGACAAATTTCCATTCCTTAGGAGACATGAAGAATTTTTACTCCTCCTCAATTAAGTCTTGCTAAAAGTACACAGGAGTTAAGAAAAATAAAACAGCAAATATATATTAAGCATCCACTCTGTGTATGACCCTTAAGATAGAAAGAGTTACAAGATACACTCTTTGTCATCTTGGAAGGTGTAATCCCTTTGGGTGGAGAAGCCAAGTATATTGAAAACAACCTTAAGATTGCTCTTAAGTTGACAGATGGAAGAAAAAGGTTGGGGACAGACCTTGAACTCCCAAGCTCTCATTCCTTCCAGTGTAGTCCTTGAAAGTGGAACAATGAGAGCCCAAATACTTTCCCCACCCTCTACAGGCTGTGGGACCCTGACAAGATGCTAAACCTTTCCAAGCCTCACTTCTTCTATCTGTAAAATGGGCATCATGCATCATGTCACCGATGGTGCACTGTGAGCATCAAATGGGATGCAGATCAAATTAACAGAGCATGGAAGATGCGCATTGCAGAACAGCTATAATATAAATACCATAGGACAGAGAAATTACTTAATAATAATTCAAAAAGATACCTATAAATTGGAGCCTGAGAATGCCACATGAACTAGCTCAATCCTCCCAACAAACTGGTTATTAGTCATTTTATAAATGAAGTTCGATGTCACAGACATTGACTTTATTAAGACAAACTAATCTCTGCAACCAAGCAGCATGTAAATCCCTGAATATTCCTAGGCCAGATAAAAGCTATAAAGAAGCATCATATCAGGTGGGGCCAAGGACCATGTTTGTCCCACCACTATTAAGACTTACCATGTTGAAAATCAAGTGCCCTTCAACACCCAGACAGCCAGGTAACTTGCATAAATACATTCATGGTTCACATTTAGCTTAAAGTATACTTACCTTTAGAATTCTTTATGTCCATCCCATTTACTGGGCAATTCTTTCCCTTATGGTAGTGGTTCTGAAGAGGGATTTTGCCCCCAGGGGACATTTGGCAATGTCTAGAGACATATTTGGCTGTCATAAGTATGTGTGGCAGACAGTGTTGTCGTGCTCCTGGCATCTAGTGGATAGAGGCCAGAGGAGGCTGCTAAGCATCCTTCAACACCAGGACAGACCCCTTCTAGAAACACAAAGAATTATCCCACCCAAAATGTCAGTAGTGCTGTGGTTGAGAAACTTTGCCTTAAAGGGGCAGAGACAGAATCTCAGATTTCCTTGTGACTGTAGCAGATGCCCATAGGTGGTCAGAGACCATTTCTTGGTTGATTTTATAGCAAGAGCCTTGGCTTCATTGAGTGCAGGCTTGCGTATTCACTGTGAGAGACAGTATTGGAAGGAAGAATTTCAACTAACCTTACTCTCAAAAAGGCCCAAATGACATCTCACCAAAGTGAAGAAATACAGCCCAAGTTTATTGACTCTTGACTCATTGTCTATTGTTTGCTAGGAAGCTCTCATTTGGCTCTTTACTATTAGAATGGTGAATATTTTTGTTGGCCAAACCAGTGCTTTGGACCATAGGTGAGTGTACAGGACCAGGTCCCTGCTTTCCCTGCACACCGTGATTTTAAGAGGTACTCTCAATCCACTGAAGGGGACGGGAACTTTGTCCAGTCAACTGGTTTGATCTGGCTTTCTCTTCTCCAAGTCTACGCTCCTCATTCTCAATGACAGCCTACTCGTGCTGGACAAAGTCCTACTATAACACACTTACAACTGGCAACAGACATGCACAAACATCACTCATTGGCCCTGTAAGAAGCCTAGAACAAGGACCTCTGCTCATATTCTATACATGAGGAAAGGGAAGCTCAGGATACAGTGAGTTTCCCAGTTACATAGAGAGGGGAGGGGTAGGTCTCCAAAGCTGAGCTGCCTCCAAATTCAGAGTGCTTTCCAGTCTCTCACACACCTGCAGGGGAGGCCCACGGGAGCCTGTTTTATCATCTACTACTCACACAGCAGGCAGCAAAGACCTGGGGGATGGGCTGGCCTCACTAAGACGTGGGAGGATGAAATGTGGGTCATCCGTGTTTGGCCACCATCACCGAGCACGGGATAAGAGAAGCACAAAGCCTGAGAATTCCCCAGTGTCTGTGGCAGGTGTGTGTGTGTTGGGGGCAGCCTGGTATAAATTTGAGGCTGATGGTAACCTCCCAGGAATGGAGAGAGAGCGCCTCAAAGGCAGAGTTGGAAGAGGTCTGGCAGAGGGCTGAAAGGTCCTAGACTGCTTCATTCCCTCATGAAACATGTATTGAACACTCTGAGCCAGAGGCTGTGGATACAGTGCCAACAAGGCAGATAAGATCCCACCTCCTCAGAACTCAGATTTTAGGGGGAGTGATAATGATAAGTAAACCAGAAAAATATAGATGACTGTGTTAAGTGCCAGAAGAGAAATAAACAGGAAACCGCAATAAGAAAATACCAGGTTGGAAGGAGCATTATTTAGACAAAAAATCAGGGGAATGCACTTGGAGGAAGTGCCATGTAAGCCGAGACCTAAAAGATAAGAAACCAGCTCCCTAGAGTGGAGAGGATGGGGGGGGGCAGGGAGCGGTTGGGGGTATGGGTCCTGTGTCGGAAACCCAACCTAAGGGCATGCTGGCGTAATGACCACGGTTCTGGCTGATGGCAGGAGGAAGGAGAATGGGGTGCAGCGTGGTCAGTAGCCATAACTTGTAAGACATTGAATTTTATCCGAGAGCAACAGGGAGCCAGCTCTGGAAAGTTTTATATAACAGACACTTCTGTTATGAAATATCATTTGGCTACAGTGAGAAGAATGGACTGGAGAAAACCTGCTCAGGAAACCTTAGTCCAGGCAGGAGACGAAGATGCCTTGTGTGGGGACGGCGGCAGGGCGAAGGTGAATGTGGAGGAAGAGACAGCAGTACTTGCTGATGGAAAGTTGTGGGGTGGTAGAGGGAGGAATGAAGGCTGGTGGCAAAGTTCCTGCACAACGGCAATCACTGCGTGATACCATTTACCCAGGTGGGAAAATGCAGGATTTTGGGGAGGAGCAGGGCCCCGTATTTCAACTCTCAAAACTAACGTCAGCCTTAAAAACAGACTTACTCTTCACCTCCTCGTGATTAAGAAATATTTATTAACCAAATACATCTAAGACTCACTTTTTAAGAAATCTAAGATATGGAAAATGGGGAGGGAAGTATTGTAAAGCAGGTGTAATGTAAGTTGATTGCATTTGAGATTTTTTTTTAAATTTTTTTTTTAACGTTTATTTATTTTTGAGACAGGGAGAGACAGAGCATGAACGGGGGAGGGTCAGAGAGAGAGGGAGACACAGAATCTGAAACAGGCTCCAGGCTCTGAGCTGTCAGCACAGAGCACGACGCGGGGCTCGAGCTCACGGACCGTGAGATCATGACCTGAGCTGAAGTCGGATGCTTAACCGACTGAGCCACCCAGGCGCCCCGCATTTGAGATTTTAAAAAAGATACTATATAAATACATAAATGGTAGTTATTGAAAGAACTTGCACTTTCCACTCTACACTTTTCTTATTACTTTTACAATAACATTATTTTTTAAGAAAGAAAAAAGAGTCAGGCTTTGTATTTCCAAAAACCCTTCTGAAAATGCACAGCATGTTTCCTCCTGGAAGCCATAACCTATTAGGACATCTGAAGGGAGTGGAGCTGGGAGGGAAAAGGACACGAGCCAAGTCGATTATGCAGGCAGCCCCACGCGGGATGCCCTGAGCATTTCCCAGCCAGCTCTCACATGAGTCCTCCACTAATGCATTCTGATTCCAATCTGCCTTTTCTTTTTGTTTCATCAGTTTCCATTTATTAAGTCTGGCACACTTACTGTGGAGGCACGTTTAAAGCAAGACAGCAAGGGTCCTTGTTTTTAATTTAGCCCCAAGCTTGCCCCCCTTTTGCTTCATCCATCAAGATGAGTTCACCTCCTCCAGGAAGCCTTCCCTGACCATTCCAGGCTGTTAACAACTCCTGTTCTGGTCTCCATCATTGCCATCTTAATTGTAACACTATTCCCACTAATTTTTGAATATACATCTGTTTCCTCCATTAGACTAGAAGCTTAGAGTAGACATCTGCCACGCTTTTTTGTCTTCCCAATGCTTTTTGACACCTTTCCTGTGTTTGCAGAATTTCCCATCTCTTGATTCCACACATCTTTAAGGTGGAAGGCAGAAACCTGCTTTCTAAGCTTCTCTTGCCAATCAGATGTAAGAAGCATGAAGCAGCGGTTGCCTCGTGGAAGTCATTCGGGCACAGGCAGCTGCAGACATCCAACTCTCAGAGACAGCAGCAGCAGGGAATCTTCCAGGAGTGTCTTGTGCTCAATGTCAAGCATTGGTGCCCAGGCACCAATAGGGGCAAAAGGGTTGCCACTGGAGCAGTGCATTGCCCAGACTGGCTACTTTGCTTCCAAGCTGGTTCTTTCTCTGCTGTAACTTCTTTAACAAATTGCTTCCCTGATTTAAACCAGCCAGAATGCATTGTGGTGTTTACAGCCAAAATTCTTAACGGATAGCATGAGGTCCTCAAGGCAAGGGTGGCTTCTCATCACTTCCCTATCACTACTGTCTACACAGTGTTATGCACATCCCTTTTCACCTATCAGAATATTAACTTAAACATTATTTTTTTAAGTTTATTTATTTTGAGAGAGAGAGAGAGAGAGAGAGAGAGAGAGAGAGAGAGAGAGAGAGAGAACCAGCAGGGAAGGGGCAAAGAGAGAGAGGGACAGAGGATCTGAAGTGGGCTCTGTACTGACAGCAGACAGCCAGATGTGGGGCTCAAACTCATGAACAATGAGATCGTGACCTGAGCTGAAGTCGGACACTTAACCGACTGAGCCACCCAGGTGTCCCTGATTTAAACGTTACTGAAGGTGCTTAATCAATTATGTTGAATAAATGAAAAGATCGATGGAGAAGCCAGACTGCAAATAATTAGCCTCTTAAATCCCCTTTCAGTGATCATTAAAAAGTGTTATTTGTCCCATAAGTCTTCTGACTAACTACAGACGACACATAAGAATGGGGCTTCCCAAAATATGTGCCTCTGGAATATTGATGATGTTTCCATTGCTAAAACTGAACAATAGAGCGTTTTTCCAAAAACATACAGAAAATGTATTCAGTACATGCAATTTTGTCAGTTTCAGGTTTTTACTCAGAAAGTTCACAAAACTCTGGCACCTGCTCCTGTTTTGTCAGCAAGTGCAGTGGATGAAACAGTAATTGAGCAAGTAAGCAACTATTGCAGCAAAAACTCAAAACTGCTAGTCTGCTTAGTTAACAATTTTTCCCTTCCCCACGCTCATTTTGTTCACTGGGAGTTTAGATTGCACTCTTAACACAACATCCTATGTTCTGTCAGTGAAGTTGTTCTTAGTTCATATAATGGAATCCACTGGTTCAACATTGTTCGGAACGAACGCCATTCTTGGCTACCTGAACGTTTTTGAGAACTGCAGTTCTAAGTTTCTGCCACCGTGCTAGCCTTCTGCTATGGGCTGAATTGTGTCCTTCCCCAAATTCACATGTGGAAGCCCTAACTTCTAATAACTCAGAACGTGAGTGTATGTGGAAGTAGGGCCTTTAATGAGATGATTTAGCTAAAATGAGGTCGTTAGGGTGAGCCCTAATGGATTACAATATGCCTGGCATCCTCAGAAGAGGCAATTTAGACACACAGAGAGACACTGGGGACATGCACGCACAGGGAAAAGGCAATGAGAGGACACATAAGGAGCCAGCCATCTGCAAACCAAGGAGAGAGGCCTCAGGAGAAACCGAACCTGCTGACATCCTGATCTTGAACTACAAGCCTCCAGAACCATGAGAGAATAAATATGTGTTGTTTAGGCCTCTCAGTCTGATGTCTTGTTGTAACAGCCCCCAAAAACACATACACCTTCCTTTTAGGCCTCTGAACCTCAGTCAGAGTTTGCACACCCAGACAGTGGAAGCTGGACTGCAGCCTCTGGCCACCAACCTTCTTCCCCCGGGCGTGTTCTCCTAGCCCTGGCTGGAAAAGTGGAGGAACAAATTGTAACTGTGCTCTGGGGCACACACAGATGTCCTCCATGAACCAACAGGTTCCCGACTCTTGTAGAAAGTCATCACTTTATGCTACGCCTTGTGCTCCTCCCCATGCTCTTTTCCGGCACAAATACCAACAGGGGGAGCCACCTTTACCTTCCACCCACGTGACCGAGTGACACAGAGGGGCTGCCAGCACAGTCAGTGGGCACCAGGTCCCTCTGGAAGGGGACACACCAAGAGGAGGTGGGAGGACCGGGGGACCTCAAAATTGTCTCTGGCCTTGTGCTGGCTCTGGGCCCCTGCCAGAGACAGCGGTTTCTAGGGATGAGAACATTTTGAAAGAGACTCTCTGGGTGGTGGTTAAGCCCCCGTGGGTGGAGGGCTCCCGCCTCACCCTCGCCAGGCGCCCCTCCCATGCTGTTCCCCTCCCAGATGCCCAGCAGCCACGGGGGCGCAGCTGCTCCGAATTAGTGCTGGGGCCCTGCTGCGGAACAGAGCACAGCGGGGATGGGGGCGTCCCACCCGCTCTGACTCCGGGAGGCTCTAGGAGGGTGTGTAAGAAAGCTGGACGGCAGTGGTTTTCCCTCAGCGCGGCCACGTGGCGTCTCTCTCACAGTCAGTAAGATGGAGAAGCAGGGACAAACCTGGTGATAGATTTAGAAGGGAGAATGAGCAAAACTTGATGGCTGGGGGCGCTGTTGGGAGTGGGGTGGAGACGCGAGAGGAGCTAGGATCATTTACATTCTGGCTTAAATGGCTGGATAGACCAAGAGGTCATTCTCTAGCCACGGGGACTCTAGGAGGAGTAGTTTTGAAGATAATTACAGATTTCCTTATGGCAACTATGTTATAATATATGCATTTATGTGTTTCTTCCTCCAACTAGACTGTATACTCCTTGAGGGCAGAGAAACTCTGTAGGCACTTCTGTATATTGCAGGCACCAGGTTGGAGCATTCATTCAGCACTTACCGAACAAACACTAATTGAGGGCCCACCGTGTGCACAGCAGTGGCTCAAGTACTGCACCAGCTCTAGAAGTGTGGGGGCCAGACACACAAGTTTATTATCTCTTGGGAAAATATTTTATTTGATTTTTTATTGAAAATAATTTTTTTAATATTTATTTATTTTTGAGAGATAGAACGCGAGCAGGGGAGGGGCAGAGAGAAAGGGAGACACAGAATCCGAAGCAGGCTCCAGGCTCTGAGCTATCAGCACAGAACTCATGAACCTCGAGATCATGACCTGAGCCGAAGTCTGATGCCCTACCAACCGAGTCACCCGGGCGCCCCTCTTGGGTAAATATTTTAAAGAATGGTGATTATATTTTCTTTTTTTCTATATTCTTGATTTTCTGACATCTGGGTCCTTGATGACTCTCAGGGCTAGCGAATTCTTAGACACAGCAAACTACTTGCCTGGAATACACCCTTCCTATGCAAACCAACCAATCCAGAACCCATACTCCCGACTACCTCCTCTATCAAGCTCTCACATGTTGACGGCTGCCCTAAATCAACCCAGAGCCTAATCATTCCAGTTGTGCAGTCCCCACACCTTGGAGTCCACTGAAATGATTCAAAGTGGTCAATCCTAAGCCTACTCACCCTACCTCATCCATTCCTTCCTGGTGAAACCACAATAAAGACTTTTACCTGCACTTCCCCTTCACTCTCCTTCTGCCTCCTGACCGACCCTGGTGCTTCCCCATGTAGCCCCATGGGGCATGGCGTGGCATGCCTTCTGTTTCTAGGGATCTGTGCATATACACTTCCATCATGACAGTCATTCTGTGTCTGTGTGTCTAACCACATGTGATTAAAACAAATCCTGGGTATGTTTTAAAACAGATGGTTAAAAGTTTAACTGTAAGTTAACAACTGGTTTCTTCCAGTGACTGTAAGTTAACACTGGTTTCTTCCAAGCAGTGGAAAGTACATCCTCTTCAAAGGGGAGAAAAGAGGTGTCAGTTCTATCATTACGTTAAAATTGAATGGAAGTGACAGAAGAAACTAGTTTGGGGAGAACATGGGACACATCCATCAACAGGCAGTCCCCAATCTAATGTGACTTCATGGGTTTGGGGTAAAATAAAGAGCAAGGAAAAAGCAGAAGAATGGCCCTCACCATATACCTTGCAGAGCCTTGCACAGGCTGGGAAAACACAGAATGATCCAGTTAACACCTGCTGCATCAAAGCAAAGAACCTTCCTTTTCAGAAATTATTTTAATTTTTTTAAGTTTATTTATTTATTTTCAGAGAGACAGTATGAATGGAGGTGGGGGGAGGGCCAAGAAAGGGAGAAAGAGAGACAATCCAAGCAGGCTCTACGCTGCCAGCACAGAGCCTGATGTGGGGCTTGAACTCACAAACCGTAAGATCATGACCTGAGCCAAAATCAAGAGTTGGATGCTTAACCGAGTGAGTAACCCAGGCACCCCAGGAATGATTTTATTAAAGTCACGGAAACCAACAACACAAGGAGATGAAGGAAGCAATTATTTTTGAGAGAGAGATCAGGGGAGAGGCAGAGAGAGAGATGGAGACACAGAATCCAAAGCAGGCTCCAGGCTCTGAGCTGTCAGCACAGAACTTGACTCACAAGCCATGAGATCATGACCTGAGCCAAAGTCGGACACTTAACTGGCTGAGCCACCCAGGAGCCCCAGGAGGTTTATTTATTAATGGTGGCATCAGAAGTTCCCATTAATCATGAAAGATGACATGAGATCATGGGTAGGTAAAGCATTTGGCACAACATCTGGTATCAAGCGAACACTCAAAAAATTATAGTTGTTATTGCTGTTGTTCTTAGCGATAGGCAAAATGGATTCTTTACATGACTTTCCTAGTAAATGACATTTAGATGACCAATTATCAAAAAGACAATAAAATAAGGTTCATTCAACCATATGGCTGGGCTGCACATAATTTCATCTTCCTTTGATGTCTTTGATTGGTGTCTTTGATGTCATGATTCTGAATACACTTTAAGGTCTCACCCTGTTTCTGATATATTATGAATAACATTAATTACCTCTGTATTTTAATGATCATAAAAAATATCCTGATTATATTTGGTTCCTGGATACACACAAAGTGACTCAGTAGGGATGCTGGGAAACCACATCACTGGACTAGAAAGAAGCATGACTTAACTGTAGGCATCTGCAGAGCTATGACCCTTCCCAGGTAGGGAGCTGTGTGTGTGTGTGCGCGCGCGCGCGTGTGTGTGTGTGTGTGTGTGTGTGTTTGTGTGTTTATCTCTAGGAGGAACCAATCTAATCTTGAAAAAATGCTCTAAAGTTCTCTCTACTAGAAACCTAAAAGGAACAGACAAGAAACAAGCATCTAAGAGCTTAGCTCCAAATTACACATCTTTATCTTTATCCCACTCACCCTGGATCAACCCAGGAACTATAGACATAGCTATTTTATTTGGTACATATAAAGTAACATAAATTATGATCTCTGTTTCTTTACCTTTTCCTCTATAAGTTTTATATGCCCAAACAGACACAGCAATACACAAAGGAATTCTGCTGATCCCACTTTCTCTGCTTTCAGCTCCAGATAGCATAAACACCAAATAAACACTAACCCTGTAGAGGCAAAAAGGGACAAACCCTTCTTGGGATGTGAAAATCAGGGATGCTTAATCACTGTCCCCATCCCCACAAGACCTCCAGAAGCTTCTTTTGCCTCCTTCTTCCCACTGTTTCCCTCTCTGGAGTCTTTAAACATCCCCAATTCACCTTCCAGAATATTGAGTTAAACATTTTCAGACTGATAATTCAAACAGCAGGCAACAACAAGGATCACAAGAGCCTAGACACACATGGAACCCAGGACTGTCATCACGACTCGTGCAGCAGCATAGGCACCCAGCAATCTTAGCCAGAGTGAGCACCGGGGCTACCTGACCAACAGCTGTGCTTCTGCCCTGCCTGCCCATCCTCATTTCCGATCCAGGCAAACTCTCTTGGCAAAACCCACTAAGCTGAGCCTATGGGTATTAACCCATTTCTACCTTCAATGCCTATTTGCGGGGAAATATAGAGTCAATATCTTCAAATCCTCTTCTGATGCTCACCTTTAAGTCACTACCTTCAGGAGAAACATCAACTTAACAGAAAATGGAAGGAAGGATACCAAGGCATATAAGAACCTAATTATCTAATAGCCTAATTAGGATTAATTAATATGCAGATGAAAAGATAATGGACAGGGGTACCTGGGTGGCTCAGTCAGTTAAGTGTCCGACTCTTGATTTCAGCTCAGGTCACGATCTCATGGTTTGTGAGTTCAAGCCCCACGTCAGGCTCTGCACTGGCAGCACGGAGCCTGCTTGGGATTCTCTCTCTCCCTCTCTCTTTGCCTCTCCCCTTGAGGTGCCTGGGTGGCTCAGTCAGTTAAGCTCCTCCCCCACCCTCAAATAAATAAATGAACATTAAAAAAAAAAGAAAATATAATTGACAATGCACAGCAGTATCTAATGGTGGAAATTCACTCAGCCTAATTTTATAGAACTCCAGAAACTAGGGTGGTCTAGCAAAGGCTGGAAGAGGAGGAGACCAGGAGAGTTGCAGACAACCACTGAGAAGGAAATGTGCTCAACAAACAGGGGCAAGTGGGAAAGCACATTGCAAGTTTAGAGACTAATCAATATACCTCTGGTAAAAGCATGACATGGTCAGACCCAGGTAGAGAATAATATATCTAAAGAGCACAAGTGATGTCACTCCATTCCGTACCCAAAACAGACATGACCAATACATCCCAGTGTTACAGCCTTGCTGTGGTCTCAGAATCCTTCTCAACACCATGCTCCAGTTAGCCACCAACTGACAGAGTTAGCACTCATGATAAAAAATCATTTTGTTCTCCCTGAGACAGAATGGGGTAAACTTGGTCCAGGCAAGGAATTCTGGGGTTGGACATGTCCAGATCACTGAGTCAAGATGGTTTCCTGGATATTAGAAGCAAAGAGGGTTCATGTTGGTTACATCTCACTCCCAGAGCCAGAAGGAGTTTTGATCTTGATGGCCAGTTAGGCTGACACTCTTGGAACCATCTGGGCATCATCACCTCTGATGTGACCCCAGGCTCCAAATCCTTCCAAATTCTTACAAAGGGGCCTTATAGTAGCTTATCCCTAAAGATGGCCACCTTTAATTCCTTCTTTTCCTGTGCACACATTCCACTTCCCCATTGAGAGGTAAAGTTTAATCCCCAATCCCTTTGAACCTAACTTGCTTCGTGACTGCTCAGTCGATGGAATATGGCAGAAATGACACAGTGCCAGTTCGGATCCCAGACTTTAAGAAGATTAGCAGTTTCTACTTCCTCTCTCTTGGGAGCCTCTAGCCATCATGTAGGAAATCTGGTGACCCTGCTAAAGAGACCCCATAGAGAACAGACAGAGAGGGAGCAGCTCTGGGACTATAAGACAGAGAGAGAGGGAGAGAGAGAGAGAGAGGTCCAGCCATCCCAGTCCCCCAACTGAACCCAGCCATCCAGCTCTTCACTGCCAAGGTCTCTGATGAGAGGATAAAGATTTCCTGGACTCTCTTGACCAGCCCAGCCATGAACTGAATCCCACTGAGAGATCCATGTCAATGCCACATGGAGCAGAAAATTGCCCAGCCAAATTCTGCCCACATTCCTGGCCCAAGAATCATAAACAATAAAGTGATTATTCTCTTAAGCCGCTAAATGAGGAGTGGATTGTACTGCATCAATAGATATCCAGGATTATCTGTGCATGAGCCCCACTCCACAGGCAACTGTAAGTACTTCTCAGGCCTCTGGGTTCTGAACTAATCCCTGCAAGTCCCCTGGGTCTTACCGTGTCCAAGACAGAGTCAGGGACTTGCATTCTGGATCAAGATGCCACACTTCTGATCACCCACAGCCTTGGCCTCAGCTCACTTTTCTCCTTTAAGTTACTATATATAATTTCTGGAGAACCCAAGTTAATCACTGACTTCAACAGTCAAAGGTCCAAAGTGTTGTCTAATTGTTATTCTGTTTTTAAAGGATACAAAGGGCAAACTTCTCTTCCTTCTGAGGCTAGTGCCTTTGAGAGTTGCAGCCAGTGCTTGGCTTAGGACTGGACAGCATGTTGGTTCAGAAACTCCAAAGAAAGTCTGAGAGTTGGCGTGTTGATAATCCTCACCTGCTCCAGCCACAGGGTAATCACGAATCAGTCTACTGAACAGATCCAGGACTCCTGAAGCTCAATGTAGCCCAAAAGCTCACAGGGTCTGGCCAGCCCATTTGACAGATAAGAACACGGAGACTTGTAGATGAGGTATGGTGTGTTCAGGGTCATAGATGAAGTTAGCACAGCCAGCAGCCAGACACCAGTCCCCTGAGTCACAGTCTTGGAGTCCAGTACTGACTGTCTCCCTGTACTGATGGCACTGGAGAAGAGGCCAAAACCCCCAGGGAAACACTTCCCCTGCACACCCTCTGGTTTGTGTGTGGCCTCTGCACCATTCTTTGAACCATTCTTGGCTTAAGGCACATATACAAGCCAAGTACAGGCTTGCTCCCACTTTGGGTCTCTCTCCAAAAACCCAAGGAAAACTGCACCAAAGGCAAGAGCAAAAGACCCTCTATTTTTAACTCTCTTCCCATCCCCTAACACACGTATATAGTACCTCTGGCTATAGGGCATTTTCTGGTTTAATATTGTGCATGTGCATCCTCAGCCCTTTAATTACATCAGATTGTATATTTTGGTGCAAAGCCACAAGGGTTAAACCTAGATGGTTCCTGTTTTCTCGTTTTGTTTTGTTTTGTTTGTTTGTTTGTTTTTAGATGGTTCCCGTCTGAACAAAAAAGGCAAATCCAGATCCCTCTGTTGATATCCATGTACCCATATCCATCTACCAATGAACATTCTGCATGGACCCTGGTGCCTGCAGATGCCCTTTGCTGCTCTAACCCTAGCTTGAATACTCAGGCTTGGTGGCATCCCACAGCGATTCAGTAAGGCAGAAGAGCTCCTCAAACAATACTTATTTTCACAAGGCATTGTTGGAAATTGTTGCAACATGCACTTTCGATTACCAACAATAATGCCCTATGTGCCACTCTTCTAGGTGGTTTGCAAATGGGTTATCTCTCTTAATCCCCACAACATCTCTCTTAATCCCCACATCTGATGAGGTAGGATAGAAGTAGGCTCTACTATCTCTATTCTTTATAGATGAGGAGGCTGGGGCTCAAAGAAGTTTAGAAACAAGCTCAAGGTGACCAGAGAGTAAGCAGGACTGTAATTTGGACAGAAGTCCAGCCAAATCCAAATCCATGTCCTGAGCCACCATACTGCATTGCTTTATAGAAAATTATCTCCACATAGTTCATTAGTGTAATTCATGTCAAACACATAAAACCATAACCTATATAACAATTAGAGTGATACAGAGATCATAGAAATACAGTCCAGCAAACAAAGGGAAGTTCAAATGGTTTATGTTCTTTTTTTAAATTGAGATTTCATTGATACATAACATTATATTAATTTTAACATAATGATTTTATATTTGTATATATATATATATATATATATATATATATACATATACACAAATATTGTTCATGCTCTTTACATGCATTTTTTTAAACATCATGGAGGAATTTCGTAGATCATACATATGTTTCCCCAAATCTTCCTCTTATCTTTAAACCATTTCTTTCACAAACCAAACCTACTGCACTTCTCTCTTCAAGATCTGCCTCAAGTCTCCTTCCCCAGATAGAAACCAAACTCAAGGACAGCTATTTCCTTGTGTACACTACCCTCTCCCAAAGCGATTCATTTTCAGCCAGTTTTTAAGAAAATGTTTTGATGTGACTTTATGGCTTTGGAAAAGATATAGGAGCAGCTGGGTGGAAAGCGAGGTCACAGAGGCATGAAGGGGGGTGCTTTTTCTAAACATGTTTCCCACTCATGCAAGGTATGCTTCCCTGACCCAGGCTTGCATCACCTGAAAGGAAAAACCTGTTGATGACTAACTAGTCTGGCCTTAACTCTTACAATGACCTAAAAGAACTATTTAGTCAAAGTAGGGCCCTCCTCTGAGGGTGAGCCAGGGGTAGTAATCCCCTGGGCTGAAACTCTCCTGGGCAGAGAGGACAAATGGGAGAAAGGTTGGGGACATACTCCACTAATAATTTTGTGTTCTGTCATACTTACATTCTGGGCTTGTGTAGTTTATTTTATTTTATTTTATTTTATTTTATTTTTTTAATGTTTATTTATCTTTGAGACAGAGAGAGACTGAGCATAAACAGGGGAGGGGCAGAGAGAGAGGGAGACACAGAATCTGAAACAGGCTCCAGGCTCTGAGCCATCAGCGCAGAGCCCGATGTGGGGCTCGAACCCATGGACTGCAAGATGGTGACCTGAGTTGAAGTCGGACGCTTAACCGACTGAGCCACCCAGGTGCCCCGGGCTTGTGTATTTTATTGATTGACTGAGTGATAGATTTTCCAAATACAGACTCTATAGTGAGAATCCTGGAAAAAGCTCTGGAGTATATTTGTACACTGGCTTCCTCAAGAGGAACAACAAAAACATCTCGGGGTGGGGGTGGGGGTGGGGGTGGGGGTGGGGGGAGAACGGCCATACATTTAATAGCAGCACAAGCTAAGAAATGGTTTTCCATTGAAAGACACCTCTCTACTAGCTAAATACTTTCTTTAAAATCATTGAATGCTTTCTTTAGAAGCAAAAGAGTTGGTACAGTACGTGAAAGTTGTGAAGAGAGTAAATCCTAAGAGTTTTCATTATGAGAAAAAAATTTGTTTCTTTTTTTCTTAATCTACATGAGATGAGGGATGTAAACTAAACTTTACTGGAGTAATCATTTCACAATATATGTAAATCAAATCATTATGCCACACATCTTAAACTTACACAGGGCTGTACATCAATCATATCTTAAATTACAAAAAGAAAAAAAGGGAGAAAAAAGCAAAAGAGTTAATGAAAATTTTCTCTAAGTCCTATGACTGCCTGAAAGCCCAGGATTTTAGAAGACAGAATTGAATGAGTACAGTTATTCCTATGGCTTCTTGGAAAACATCATGAAATCCCTATTATTTTATTATCATAGTCATATACAAAAATAATTGGTGAAAATTAACAAGGCCATCAGGCCCACGTTTAAAAAATGAAGGTTGGAAGGAGAAGATCCAAGCTGAGTGCTTCTCTTAATATCTTATCAAAGCATGAGGTTAGGCCTGAGCTGTAGGTAACCCCGAATGACCTTGATCTGATGCCAGGGTGAAAGCCCAGACTCAGGCCCACCATGTTGCACCATTCTAGAGGTTTGATTTTTGCTTCTCTGAGTTGACCAGTGCACACCCTGTCCATGGCAGCCCTACTTTACAGATAATGATTTTCAGAGACAGCATTTCCTCCTATGACAAAACAGAAGCACCACTTTTGCCTTAAAAATAGATTTAGGGGCTACAGAAGTTAGTTGAGAAAGAATAAACACAATCCAAGCCCAGAACAGCCAAAGAAAAACACATGTCCAGGCTCCTGCCACGTGGCCCCTTCCCAGTTTCCCATGGGTCATTTATGGTTGGGACCAAATGCTGTAAGTAAGGCGTATGCAGTGACTGGTGTTGTCCCCCTACCGGCTACCCATGATGTGCAATTTTCATTTATAATTGTGGATGAGTTATATCTGTGCTTGGAGAGGGGCAGGGAGGGGCTATGGGGGCCAAGGGACTTAGATAAATAGGTTGCAAAAGATGTAGTGAAAAACGCCAGACCAAAATTGAAGAGATTGAATTCGGCCAGTTCAAACTGAACATGCCCTTCCCGCCACCCGCAGCCCGGTATCATTTCATCCTTCTGAGAATGAGGGCTGCTGAGAGCTACTGTTACTACCATGATGGGGGTGAGACAGCTCTCAGATATTTGGGAACAGATTGATGATGTTTCAGTTCTCTTCTAAAAATGAAAAACTTGGTGATGTTGTAGGCTTCTGGGACCTAACGTGAACTTTCGCAGTGTTCACCTTTTCCAGATTGGTGCGACTCTTTCTACAGAGGGTATGTCAGTCTGCTGGGGCTGCCATAACAGAATATCAGACTGGGTGGCTTGAACAACAGAAATTTGTTTTCTTACAGTTCTGGAAGATGGAAGTCCACGATCAAAGAAGACACCTGGCTTGTATACACCTGCCTTCTCAACCATAAGCTCACATGGCTCTTCCTCTGTGTACTATCAGGGGGAAGAGAGAGCTCCCTGGTGTCTCTTCTCTTTTTTAAGGACACTAGTCCTTATCAGATTAAGGTTCAACCCATATTACCTCATTTAATCTTGAATACCTCCTCAAAGACCCTATTTCCAAATGCAGTCACACTAGGGGATGAGGGCTTCAACATATGAATTTGGGGTGTGGGGGTACACAATTCAGTCCATAACAGAGGATTTCTGACTAGAAGGAAATGATGGGATTATTTTGCATTTATTTACTTATTTATTTATTTATTTATTTATGTATTTATTTATAATATT
Source organism: Panthera tigris (assembly GCF_018350195.1). NCBI lineage: Eukaryota > Metazoa > Chordata > Mammalia > Carnivora > Felidae > Panthera > Panthera tigris. The sequence goes on from NC_056660.1 coordinate 212,849,969, forward strand.
TTTAAGTAATCTCTACACCCAACATCGGGCTTGAAGTCACAACCCTGAGATCCAGAGCTACATGCTCCACTGACTGAGCCAGCCACGCACCCCGAGATTATTTTGCTCTTAAATAAATCTGTCTTCTGCCCAGGTTCTCTCTTCCTACTATGCCCTTTGCCCGAGTTAGGAGGCTCCTCTTCACGCACCCCATGTCTCCCTGACAACACGCTTCTCTGCTGCTCTCACTCGCCACTCCTTCGAACTGCCGCCCATGGCAGTCCTCCTCCTTGAAATAGATCCCCCACTTTTCTCAGACATAATCTTGTCAAATCCTGTCCCCACTGCCTCCAAAACCTGTTACTTATTTATAAATTGAGGTTATTTCTGAAGATGTTACCCTATGTGCTTCGTCTACAAAAACCTCAGAGTCAAACTGCATCTGACAAGTGAGTAATACATACAGGACCATAGAGCAACCATCTTAGTCAACGCTTTCATTCATTCATTCATTCAACAAATATTTATTGAACACTACTACATGCAGTCACTAATCCAGGTGTGAACAAAACAGGCAAAGAATCCTTCCTTCATAGAGCTTACATTCTTCCTGTCCATATTTTCCTTTTACCCTGATTTCATTTGTTTTTGAAATATTTATTATCCTATTTCAATCATGTTGTATCTGTCAATATCTCCGATCTTATTGTATTGTATAAATCTATAACCTTATTATATGGTAGCATTTTTTCCCAAGGGTCCAATGACTTTTAACAATAAATAAGTAGGGCCATTGTAAGGAATAAATTAGATGATATATACAACATCCCAAGCACATTGTAAGCACAATTGTGAGGTTCAATTCAAGGGACCTTTCTATCTTTTAAAATCCCAGATATTCTCTTAAAATCCCCTCTCTCCAGAAAATGCAAGGATTTTCTCTTCTTTTACTGTCTTTCTTTAGTACATAGTCACCTATTGTGTAGTTTGACCCATTGTTATAGTCCCTAGTTCTTTCATGTGTATAAACCAGGCTTCCCTTGGAATAGATTGTATATTCTTTAATGTATATTCTTAACCCACACAACACAATCTAAGTTTACATAAGAGATGAAGTAGTGAGATGCCTGGCTGGCTCAGTTAAGCGTCCAATTCTTGATTTCTGCTCAGGTCATGATCTCAGGGTTTGTGGGTTTTAGTCCCGAGTTGGCACAGAGCTTGCTTGGGGTTCTCTCTCTCTCTCCCTTCTCTCTCCCTCCCGCCCCACCCCCACCCCCCCCGCCACTTGTGTGTGTGTGTGTGTGTGTGTGTGTGTGTGTGTGTGAGTGCATGTGTGTGCACTCTCTCTCTCTCAAAATAAATAAACTTAAAAGAAAGAGAGAAAGATGAAGTAGTGTGTGAACATTCTCATTCCCATCCTCACTCTTTATTTTATTTTTTAAATCTGGCCTTCTTTACAAAACAATACATGGCTCCTTAATTAGGGTGAAGGCCCTTCGTCTGCATTTAAAAGATAATTTGATTTGTGTAGCTAGAACACATCCATCTTTAACATGGGGGAAAAAGCAAAGATACCTCAAACAAAAGAAACGTTTCATATAATTAAGAGTAAAGACCAAGAATATTACAGTGTTTTCTATAATAGGAAAAATCTGCAGTCAAAATATTGAGAAAAAGAGCACTGGTTAAATCAATTGTGGTGCATCCACTGGATGGAGTATTATGCATTCATTAAAAAACATTTGAAGGCGCTTTAATGAAATGGGAAGAAGTATACAATGTGCTATTAAGTGAGGTGGAATAGCATTCAAAACTGCAGAGTATGAGCTCAATTTTGTAAGTACTTCATTTACAATATCCACAAACACAGAAAAAAGGATGGACCAGCGATATCTTAGAAATGGAAAGTATCGGGTGGCTCAGTTGTTAAGCATCCAACTTCAGCTCAGGTCATGATCTCACAGTTCGTGAGTTCGAGCCCCACATCAGGTGAGCTCAAGCCCCACTCCAGGTAAGCACGAGCCCCGATTCAGGGAAAAACGAGCCCCCTGTGAGCCGCACTTCTCTCTCTCTCTCTCACTGTTCTAGTTCACTTGCTCCTTCTCTCTCTCCCTCAGGAAAAAAAAAATAGAAAGAAATGAAAGGTATGTGTGGGTGGCGAAATTATTAATGAAAATGTACTTCATTTCCATACAGCTATTACTTTTACAATTGTTAAAAAGAACACACATGGTATTGAAATCTAAAGTTAAAGAAGGATTTCAAGGCATCCCTTCAGGGGCGGGTGCTGCATTGGGGAATGTGAGGATTGCCAGTTGTCCTGTGCATGGGGTCAGGACTTAGCCCCTGGTCCTAGCATTCAGAAAGTATAGCTTTAAGTAATAAGGTTGCATTTCTTTTAAAATACCATGTCATTAAGGCTTTCCACGAAATCCAATGGATGCTTTTCACAAATAAGACAAAAGCTTCTCTAGAAATAAACATGAGTACTTTGCCCTTCATTCAGAAAGAATGAAGCCCTTTGCTATCCCATGTATTGGGTTGGTGGGGAGAGTGGAGCTGAGAAGACCAGCTGGTGGCCAATGGTCATTTCCAAAAGAGAACAGGGAGGGCCACTCATCTGAAATAAATCCAATGTGAGGGCATAGGCCATTCTCCCTCAGTCCCTCCCCCCTGCCCTAGCAGATGGAGAAGAGAATTCATAGCTAGTGCTCATTCCTCCAGCCAATATCTCTGCTGGTATTTTTAACAAGGCATAAAACTTGCAATTCTATTAAAAACACATGTCTCTTGTTTCAAAGCATGGTTAGCAACAGCCACTGATACTCAGTAAACATGCCATCAACCCGCAGAATACACTCACTGAACTCCAAGTCTCAAATTCTGAGTATTATATTTTTACAAAGAAACATAGGATCTTCTGGCTGGAATAAATTTTGAGATAATCTCTTGGGCCTTCTCTCTGACTTTTGAAAAGACTCCTCAATCTGCCTGAAAACAATAACTGTCCCATTTTTACCACTTCTCAAAGACAGAAGATCAGTGGGGCAGAATTTTAAAAAATGGGCAATGGGGAGAATAGAGAAAACTAATTAATGAACTACAGAGTGGGCAATGTGGAATCCGAGAGTTGGGAGGTTGTCAGTCCTTATGTCTCTATCATCAGCCAACACGTGCCAATGAGAAGTCCCTACTCGAGTAAGGGTTTTGCTTAGATGCTGCATGGACTAGAAGTTTGTGTCCCCTCAAAATTCATATGTTGAAGCCCTAACCCCCAGTGTGATGGCATTTGCAGGCAGGGCCTTTGAGAGGTAATTATGGTTAGATGAAGTCACCAGAGGTAAGGCCTCATGATGTAATTAACGCCCTTATAAAAAGAGGAAGAGACTCAGGTCTCTCTCTTCTTCCCCTCATGCAACACATGAGGACATAAGGAGAAGCCAGCCATCTGCAAACTAGGAAGAGAGCCCTTTCCAGACACTGAATCTGCCGGTATCTGATCTTAGACTTTCCGGCATCCAGAACTGTAAGAAAAAAATGTTGTGTAAGCCTCCCAGTCTCTGGTATTTTGCTATGGCAGCCTGAGCCGACTAAGACATCATTCAAATAGGGAAGATTTGCATTTGCTAAACTCTAAGGGGACATTCACTGCTAAAGAATTTGGGCTCTGCCATTAGACAAAAGGCTTTAAATCCACTTCCCCACTCAACAGCTATGGTAGCTTAACCTGGCTAAGACTTTGGTACAACAGGGGTAACAGGATGCCTCCTTCATGGGATTGCTTGATGATTAATACGAGACAAAAAAGGTCACTAACAGAGGGCATGGCATGCTCTACTCTGTAATTCCTCTCCCCCTCTACCCACGGTAATGCTTCAATAATGCCCACGAGAAAGTCAATGTGAAGAACATATAAGCCAAAGTTGGGTGAGGAGAGACAGATACTCAGCCAGCAAATAATTGAGAATTGACTGTATGTCTGTGAGTTGGAGTTTCTGTAGAACACTGGCCATATGGCCGCTTCGAAGCCAGTTTCAGATACACAAATTACCAGGCATTTAAATGCTTCCCCTCAAATCCTGATGCTTGGGGCAGAGGGGATAGATGGGAGGGAACCTCCAGATCAGATATTTTAGACTCCAGGAAAGGCAACAGAAAGCTTTATTTATCTGGGCTCCCCAGCTTGCTAATTAACTTACGGACTGGAAACTATTCTCGTGTGTCAGCGCCTGCACATCTTCTCATTATTAGAAAAACATCTGCTCATTATCCCCATGGTTTCCAAATGTGAGAGAGGACCAGAGTTATGTTCCCAGATGCAAATGTATGACATCAAAGCTGCCTCAGGCACTGGTGGTCCTCACAGAGTTAGGGCTTCAGGGAGATTAGAACAGGTATTGGTTTTTCTAAATAAAATAGGAAGGAAGCTTTCATCTTGGATGCCTCAGAAGGGATTGTGAGCGGAAAGACACCTGTGTATATACTAGGGGTCTGCTGTTTAATTGGTCAAGAAAAAACATTTATCCTCACTCTACTCCTTTTCTATATATAACTCAGGCTTTGGTCGCTGGACAAATATTTACAGGGGATCTACTGTGCACTAGGTACTGGTTCTGTACAACTGCAGCCTTGTGGCCCCCCCCCCCCCCGGGAGATGGGAGCATGTCTAGCTCCTAACACTGCAGGAAGATTCCTGTCCTCTTCCCCCACTGAACCGAAGGTGACCAACCCTCTTGGCCTATCCAGCTCTAAAAGGTTTCCTGGGACCTTCAGTGTTGGGATGTAGGACAGTCCCAGCAAAATAGGATGAGTTGGTCACCTTGCTCATGCGCCCTCTTCTTTCCCTTCTCCCCCCTTGGCAAGACAAATGGCTTCACCCTTCCCTCTCTGGGATACTAATATATCACAGCTTGAAAATTGGGTGGGGGTCTCAGTTTCCTCTCTATAACGTGGGAAGAATATAAAACTCCCTTTCTCAGGGATGTTGGGGATATTATCAGGGCCTTGCACGGAATGCAGCACCCTGGCTTAGATAAAGTGCATGGAGGGGTAAGGTAGGCACAACCTAAATAAAAAGACTGACAGCAGGGGTTGGGGCTTGGGGTGGGGGTAAAAAAGAGCAGGAATGTAGGAAAGGAACAGAAGAGGGGGATCAAAGTATGGTCCTCAAATCCTTCATTTCCGACCACTGGAAACCATCTGTTTAACTCATGGGCATCTCAAGCTCAATCTCCTCTGAGTGTCTACCAGCCCTTTCTTTTCCAAAGTTGGCCCCCTATCTATTGCTGTTCCCTCCTGTCTCCTGAAAGCCCCACTATCCACACTGGCCCGAGTCTGAAATTAGGCCTTATCTTTGTTTTCCCCTCTCCTTCTTGCCCTGGACCTCACTTATCACCTCCCTGTGGGGAGTCTTTCTCCCAGTCTTTTTCACACCTTGTCCTCCCCAACCCAATCCACTACGCCTGCCTGCTGTCATCTGGGCCAGCAGTTCCTGCTGCAACAGACCCTTGTCTCCAGTTTGTGCCCCTCCAACCAGACTCCACTCAGAAGCCAGAGTGTGGTCTTTCTAAAGCATGGAGCTGATCCTCGAAACCTTTCCACAAATGCCCAATTTGGGGAGATTACACTCAGAATAGTTAGTGCATCATCCGCCCTGCTTTCTAATCTGGAACTTCTGAGCCCTCCAGATGATATCCTTCACCCCTCACTCTGTACCCTCATGAACCACATGTAGCTTCCTGGACACTTCATGCTCTTTCACACCTCAATGCCTTTAAAATCCAGCTCAAAAATAGCTTCCTCTGGAAAGGCATCCCTAGCCACCACTCCCACCTTCTTAAGAGGACTATGGATTTAGATGCTTCTCTGTCCTACCCCAGCCCTCTCTACCATTGCTCCTACCACCATGAAAGGTACAGGATATTCCCTTGTCTTTCTTCCCTACCAGAATTTAAACCCACTGAAAGCAGGGACTTCATATTAGTTTACTTCCCGTATCTAATGGCAGCTCGGCGCTTGGAGCACACTAGGCATTTACAATAGCCATTGAATGAATAAATGAAAACCAACAGCCTCATCCATATAACACAATAACCAATGCCCAAAGTGGGTTGACATTCAGGAGTCAGATCTTCTCCACTGAGAAAACAGAAAATACTCCAAGAAAAGATAAATCCCCCTCTTACCATCCCAGCCCTGGCACAAACCACAGTGAGAAGGAAGAATGGGAAAGCAAGCAGCTTGGGCTTTGGAGAAGATGACCCAGGACTGCCATCTGTCTCTGCACGTGGTCACAGTGTGGCCTTGGGCCACCTGCTTAACCTCCTGAGTGTTGCATTCCTACTTCATCATACAGGGATCGTAATAACCCACATCACCGCGTTATTATGAGGAGTAAATGAAATTATGCATGTAAAACTGTTAGTACTTGGCAGGCATTTAGAGTTGGTCCTACCCAGCCTCCTTCCTTTCAATGTCACCAAAGCAGAGTCAGAGCCTAGTAAAATCTGTCTTCCCAACACACACAGGCAGCTCCTGCTGGTGAGACTCGATCTAAAGAAACAGGCAGCGAGGCAAAGATTTGCTGCCTAGACTATAAACCTGGAGGAATTAGCTATGACCCAAGCACCCCAACTGGGTTCAAAGGTCTTTGGACTCCTTGACTCATAAAAACAGAAATCTCAGGACTCCCCACACCCGAGAGGCAGCTCGCAGGGGCTTCATGCCAACGTCTCCCTCCTCCTGCCACACACATTCAGTGCTAGAGGACTAGATCAGGAAATGGAACAGACAGTGGGCTGTTCCCCATCTTCTCTACTTCCAAAATCATTTTCTACAAAGAGAAACAAGTCTGAAAGGGGACACGAGGAAATGTTAACAGTGGTCATCTCTGGGACAAGATTCTAGGTGTGTTGTTTTTTTTTTTTTTTTTCAGTATTCTTAATCTTCTTTTTATTCTCTATACTCTCTATAGTGAATTGCTTCTATTGTCTGAAAATATTTACAATGACGGTGTTATCCTTAGTAAAGGACCAGTGTTCCTGAGTTCACCAGGCCGGTTGTGCCCCTATGAGCACAATCAAGTAACATTCAGTTTTGTTCTGGAATCTCTGACAGAGGAGGTTCAGAACTCTGTGGCCTGGGGTCCAAGGATGCCTTGATGATCCTGGAACCTTCTGACTATCAAGCAGAATCACTACGGCCTTTAAGAGGTGAGCTGACGACCTCCCCCAACATAGGATGCAGGCTTATTCAGGATGCCCACAGTTGTCTCTATGGTCAGTGCTCATGGGTAAGAGAAACCCAGAGCTGGGGAAAAGAGTGGTGGAGGCTAAGACACTTCATAGGACAGGTTTCTGGGGAAATTTACCCCTTTTTGAAAGAAAAAAATGAGAGAACCGTTGGAACTTGCCAAAGGTGCTCAAGTTTCTTGTAAAGGGTCTTTCTGGCTTAGTTAGGAAAAGATATGGGCAAACAAACAACAAATAACCAGACTCTTCAATATAGAGAATAAACTGGTGATAGCCAGAGAGTAAGGGGGTGGGGAGGTGGGCAAAATAGGTGAAAGGGACTAAGAGATACAAATTTCCAGTTATAAAATAAGCAAGTCATGGAGATGAAAAGTACACCATAGGAAATATAGTCAATACAATTGTACTAAGGTTGTATAGTGACAGATGGTGACCACACTTGTGGTGAGCATTGCATAATGTATAGAATTGTGGATTCACTACGTTGTACATCTGAAATTAGTATAACATTGTGTGTCAACTAGACTTCAATTAAAAAGAATAAGGAGGAGGAGGAGGAGGAGGAGAAGGAAAAGAAAGAAGAAGAAGAAGAAGGAGAAGGAGAAGAAGAAGAAGAAGAAGAAGAAGAAGAAGAAGAAGAAGGAGGAGGAAGAGGAGGAGGAAGAGGAGGAGGAAGAAGAGGAGGAGGAGGAGGAGGAGAAGAAGAGGAAGTAGTAGTAGTATGGAAGAATTCCTGTTAGTCCAGGCTTTGTTCATCCATTTGTTTCTTTGTTCATTGACTCATTCATCTGTCACTCACTGAGCCCCTGTGGGTACCAGGCATCCTGTCTGTGGGGCAGTATGATTAACTAAGCCCATCTGCCTATTATTCCCATTACCACCACCACTCAAGAGGGATTCTTAAAGAATAACAGTGGTTGGGTGTTTGTTTTGTTCAGTGAGTGTACAAACGGAGGGGGACACAGGAACATGGAAATGAAAAGAAGCGTAGAGCTAAGACAGGTGATGGAAGAGAAGAATTCTGGAGAAGAGAATCAAAAGATGTCTTTTGAAGGACTTTGGAGACATCAGGCCCCTCTCTCCCATGAAATCTTCAGTAAAATTTGTACCCTTCACCAAATGCTTTTGAAGTTGGACTGGGCAAGGATGTCAGGTGAAAGCCAAGGCTGATTGAGGAGACTCAGGTGGGCCCAAATAAAGAGATGCTGTCCCTGCCCTCAAAGAGCTCATAGTCCTATGGGACAGACACTACAAAGACAAGAGCACCCCAGGTGACATATGCTAAGAAGGCTGTTGCCAGGGCCTCAAGCACAACATTTAGGGCACTTCAAAAAAAACTCAGCAATCAAGAATAATAAAACTGATGTAGTATTTCACAGAATCAAAATGAATGCAGGGGCACCTGGGTGGCTCAGCTGGTAAAGCGTCAGACTTCGGCTCAGGTCAGGATCTCGTGGTTTGTGAGTTCAAACCCCACGTCGGGCTCTGTGCTGACAGCTCAGAGCCTGGAGCCTGCTTCAGATTCTGTGTCTCCCTCTCTCTCTACGCCTCCCCACTCGTGCTCTCTCTCTCTCTCTGTCAAAAATAAATAAAAACACTTAAAATTTTTTAAAAATGAATGCAAAAATGCATGAAGAACAAAATGTCAAAATTATGAATAAAGACAAGATCCACAGACAAGGCTGGGATCCTGTAAGACAGGGTCAGATTCTGTCTTTATTTCCCAATATTGGTATTTCATTCAAGGTAGACATACATATTTTTGCATTAAGTTTAATTTTTTTAAATAGTGCACTAAAATCTCATTGATCTTGATTACTGCATTTTTGGTGCTTTTACATTTTATGCCCAAGATAAGGGCCTCACTCCCCTTGCCCTAGCCAGAGGGCTGAGGGAGCACCAGGTCCCCAAGGAGGGACCAGCTCAGCCTGACAGCCCAGGAAATTCTTCCCTGAGGACTCAGCACTCAAGGTGGACTCTGAAGAATAAATGGAATCTAACGTATGCAAAAAATGAAATGAAATGAAATGAAATGAAATGAAATGAAATGAAATGAAATGAAATGAAATAGTAAAATAAAGGCAATCTAGCCCCAGGGCACAGCTTGGCAGCAGGGGGCAAGGGTCCAGTGTGTTTGTGGGATGGAACACTAGCAGCATTTAAATGAAGTGCCCAGCCTCATTTCATCTCCGTGGTCTCCTTCCTCTCAGGTAAAACAAAAGAGCAGGTTGAACTGGGTACCACTGAGTCATTCAGCATTTAGGGAACAACTCCTTCATGCCGGGTAGTGCAGATTCAAAACTACCAGAAAAGACAGCAGAGACTGCCTCTGCCCTCTAAGAGCTCATGTCAAGCCAAGACGCCCCATGTCATTTCTGGCCCTTAACATTCTAGAAGCATTGTTTTTGTCTTTGACATTTTTGATGCTACCATCATTACAAAAGCATTATTTAGGAGTTGCCCACATGATATCATTTTCTTTAAAAACAATATTCAATCCGATGCAGTTGTGCAGGGATGACACATTTTGAAACGGGCTTTCACAGGTGACATGCTGTTTGCTCCTCTCGCTACCCTTGCATCAGGCTGGAGTTAGCTCCCTCGCCTCCCACGAGGAGACTGAATCTTATAGCATTTAAGCGACTTCCTCAGCCGTGTGACCATAAGGGCAGAAGTGGGACTAGAATCCAGGTCTCCTAACTCCTGTCCCTTCACTGAGTTGCACAGGGGGACGTGCCAGCAGAGCGGAGAGCAGTTTCTCTCCAGTTCCATATAAATTTCGCTGAGAAGGCAGCTCCTGGCTTCAAGCGGATCGGGGCAAACCTGAATGCTCACAGGCCACTTCGGTCCCTGCCACAGGTGGCAAGAGAATGAGCAGCCCCAGAGCTTCATCCGGGTAAGACGGAACAAGACAAAACACTTTGCCCCCTCCTGCCGCCTGACCTACAGATTCTGTCCCCCAGCGGGGCAGCCAGAGGGTCTGGAAACCTCTGGTCCAACCATTAACTGCACAGCGGGCCCTGTCAAGCGCATCCCCTCAACCTAGGATTTCACTTCACGCCAAGGTCCCTGCCAGATCCAAAGCTGCCTCTTCCCATCCCGAAATTTAAAACAAACAAGCCACCAAGCCCAAGCCAAGTAGGGCCCTAAGGACAGCAGCATGCCTAGCTGGAAGGAGGGCCATCCCACTTGGCGGCTCATCCTTCTCTGGGCCCAGGCAGTGGCCAGTGGCCGCTCGGACCCTGTCACCAGATCTCACACAGCACTGTGGCTCCTCGCTGCAGCAGACGAAGGGGCAGACCAGGCCTGAGGGCACATCGCCACACTGAGCCCTCACAGAAGTCCACGTCCCTCACTCTGCATCCCTCACGAGGGAGGCCGGCAACCAGCCAGAAGAGCAGCCCGTCCTGGCTGACCTGAGCTGGCCCGGAGCCTAACACACCTGGGGTAGAAGGCCATGATGGGGACACAGAGGACTGCCCGGAATGCAGTAAAAGGTAGGAAACTGAGTCAGGCCAGAGCCCCGTCCCCTCTTTTGTGCCACCCGTGCCTGCCCCCATAAGCCCCTATACTTGCCTGTACTTCTTTAGTGCTTTGTATCATCACTGACATTGTCACTGGCGTCACCACCACCATAGGAAGCATTTACTAAGCATAGCAGGCTGCACAGGGCCCCCCCAAGGAAAATATGTTCACAACGTAGTCTCGGAAACCTGGGAACATTACCTTATTTGGAAAAAGCTAGGGTTTTTGCAGGTGTGATTAAGGATCTCGAGAGAAGGCGCTTGATCTGGATTATCCAGTAGGCCCTAAAATGCAACCACACACACCCCTACAAAAGAGGAAAGTCAGAGACACACAGAAGAGAAGACACAGAGAGCAGGAGGAGGCAATGTGACTGTGCAGGCAGGGGCTCAAGGGATGTGGCCACAGCCTGGGAACACGCATAAGAAGAGCTGCAAGAAGCAAAGGAAAATTCTCCCCCTGGGCCTTCTGAGGCCGCACAGCCCCGCCAACACGTTGCCTCTGGACATCTGACACCCAGAACGGGGAGAAAAATAAAGGTCTGTTGTTTTAAGTCACCCAGTTTGTGGTCATTTGTTCGGGCAGCCCCAGGAACCGAGGACACTGGGCTCCACACCACCATCACCACAGGCAGCCTTTACCGAGCACATCCTGAGCGTCCACTGGCACATTCCAGGCCCCAGGCAGTGTTAGGCGCTTTGCGAGGTTGCCAACAACTCTGTTACTTCCAGTTAACAGATGAGCAAACGGAAGCCTCATGATATTAAGGAACTTGCCAGCGTTGTTTGGGACCAGCTGAAACCCAGCCCCGTCCAGCTGCTCTTCCCAGCCCGAAGACCGTTAAGTGCTTTGACAGTGTCCTCCTTGCAACCACCGCAGGAATTTGCACATAGGAGTTGAACTCATTTTTATCCCAAATGATATTTTTACCAGAGTTATCACTGAGGCTTGGCTCTTCCCAAAAGTCGGGGGATGACTAACTGTGGGTCCAGGAGACAACGTTCCAAATGACCCGAGTGGCATTCTGATGAGTTTGCCAGCATCTAAATAGCTCAGATGGGCCCGTGGGAATTTCTTGTTCCCCTTCCTAAGGAAGCACTTTGAAGCCAAGATCCCACCAATAGACACCTCAGCACTGACTACTGGAGCAGAAAAACAGCACAGTACTTTTGCCCTCTTTTGGGACAGAGATTAAGGGAAACTGAACACACAAGAAGTACATCATAACCTTCTAGAAGTCTCTCTGGCCCAGACTACTGAGCACCAGAAAAGATTCCTGAACCTTCTCTAGGAACAGAGAGGAGAGTCTCAGAGGTCACAGTTAGCTCCACTCAGGAATCTAAGGATACAACCAACGTTGACAGGGCTCAGCAGAATCCAGTCAGAAGGGGTGGGGGCTCAAGGACTAAATCTCACAATATCTTTAACTTGTTTTATTAGACACGCCATACATACGGGGAGAGGTGGATGGCCTGACCCACGGTTTCCCTTGTATGCAACATACCTTATGGCTTGATGTGGTTCTGTGCAGAAATGGGTCTGGATAAGACCACCCTGAATCCCACAGACGCTGTGCCATTCAGCCCAGGCCCCGGCCATCCCCGTCCCCGTCCCCAGATATAGAGCAGTGCCCTGATGCTTTCAGCGCTGCTACCAGGGTAACCAGAAATGGTAATTACCCCAGGGAGGCCCATAAACCCAACAGAAACTGCTGAAAGAGTAGAGTGCCTTGCTGTGACCTAACTACCCCTGCTCTGCACAGAGGAAACCTCATTCCCTCAAGCAGAGCAGGTATTAAGTCAGCTTTGCAGCAGTATATTCATTCAGTCTTCATTGAGGAGAACAGAAAGGGAGGGGACCCTGGGAGGTCATCGCCACCACGGAGTGGTTCTCTTCAGCTTCCAGGAGTGAGAAGACAGCCTGCTAGTCCATCCCCCCATGTCCCAGCACTCAGTGCGTGCTGCTTGCTTTGTCCATCCGGCACGCACCCTGGGCACCTGGTAGGGAAAAGTGGGCCAGAGGCTCAGTGTCCAACCCCTTGGGTTTTACCACAAAGTGGTGGTTGGAGGGGGAATATAGAGAGTAAGAGGCAATGAGAAGCATGGATTGTTAGCAAACCCAAGGTTTTGGCATGTTCTGTGTGTAACTGGAGACTCTCAGAGCATGGGACCTAGGAGGTCAACTAGTGGTCAATGGCAGCCAACCCAATGAGAAAGGGGCCAGCCTTGCTCATCTCTTTATTGCCTCCCCAGGGGACTTGTTTAGTCTCACCAGGGTCTTTGCTTACAAGGGTCCACAGTTCCTATTTGCAACTCCTAAATCCAAAGAGCTTTGACAACTGAGTTTGCTTTGTAAGGCATTTGGCAGCAAAACTGCCTGATCTGCACTGTCTTGGGGCCATTTAGAGTCTTTCTTTACCTTACTTTGGTAACATGCCTATATTTTGCTGCCTAAATATCAGTTCATCTGATTATGAGCCCACTGGAAGTGGCATATAACACATCCTATGCATGGAGTGACCTTTCTAAAGATCCAAAAAAAGAGCTGAGTTCTGAAACACATCTGGCCCTGAGGATTCCAATAAGGAATTGAGAACACGCAGTTCTGAGGTTTAACGTGCTCCTGTGTTTCTCTGCCAGACTTCATCCACACCTACTGGAAGCCTCTACTGATGAACCTGATCTTGCTGTGAGCTCTCCTGTCCTCAGACACCTTTCTTGAAGCTCAGTGACTTAGTTTGGACCTGCTGATGAACTTCTTGTGCACTTGTGAGTTTACGATTTTGTCAATTTTTATGTCTCAAATGAATCTCCAAATGAATTAAATTCCCTCTGGGAGCTAATCACCCGTTTGGGGTCAGCCTCACTGTACCAACTCCACAACCCTGCATATGTCAGGTGTACGAAGATCCTGAGTGTACAAAGATCACTGATTCCAGAACCCTACAATGGCAGGCATGAGAAGACAAGGAGAGTCTAGAAATAAGATAATTCAATAAGGTGGCAGATCACAAAATTAATGTAGGAAAATTATTAGTTTTAATACATGTAAAAGTAAGTTTGAAAAATACAACAGAAACCAACACAAATCTTCCCCAACTTGCAATGGAGTTACATCCCAATAAACCCATTGTAAGTTGAAAATATCGTTAAGTCAAAAACGCATTTAATACACCTAACCTACATAACCGATAGTTTAGCTTAGCCTACCTAAGATGAGCTTGGAACATTTCCATTAGCCTACACTTGGGCCAAATCATCTAACACAAAGCCTACTTTCTAATAGTGTTGACTATCTCATGTGATTCATTGAATGCTGTACTGAGAGGGAAAAATAGCAGGGATATATGGGGACAGACCGGTGGTATAAGTGCATGGGTTTTTTACCCTTGTGACGGCGTGGCTGGCTGGGTGCTGTGGCCGCCACACTGCCCAGCATCATGAGAGAGGATCATACCGGGTATTGCTAGCCTGGGAAAAGAGCAAAATCCAAAATTTGAAGTACAGTTCCTACTGAATATGTGTTGCTTTCGCACCATCATGAAATTGAAAAATCATAAATCCAACCATCACAATTTGGGGACTGTCTGTATCTCTACTTTCAATAGAAACTAAAAAATATTTTTAAAACTTTGATACATTGATATTCAATAAGAAATATATATCATTATAGGAAATATGCCTAACCTATTAGAAAGTAACTTTAAAACTAATAATAAAGAAACATTATGAGTTTTTTTGCATAATGGTGGCATTATAGCTTTTTAAAAAAAAAAGAGTCTTGGGGCACCTGGTGGCTCAGCCAGTTAAGCGTCCAGCTTTGGCTCAGGTCACGATCTCACAGCTCGTGAATTCGAACTCTGCATCAGGCTCTGTGCTGACAGCTCAGAGCCTGGAGCCTGCTTCGGATTTTATGTCTCCCTCTCTCTCTGCCCCTCCCCCACTTGTGCTCTGTCTCTCTCTCTCAAAAATAAACATTAAAAAAATGTATAGAAGTTATAAAATAAATAAATAGTCTTCATCTTTTAGAAGTACATATTGAAACACTTACAGATGGAATAATGATGTCAGGGATTTGTTTGAAAATAACATGGGGAGGGGGCTGGTTGTGGATAGGCAACTGTGGTCATGGGTTGAGAGTAGTAGAGGCTGTTTAATGGGTACAGGAAGGCTCATTTTACTGTTCTTACTACTTTTGTGTATACTCTAAATTCTGCATACTAAGAAGTTTTTTAAAAATCTATTGAGGGACTGGAAGAAATTTTTAGTTCTTTTTTTTTTTAATGCTTATTTATATATTTTGAGAGAGAGACAGAGAGAGAGAGAGAGGGAGAGAGAAAATCCCAAGCAGGCTCTGTGCTGACAGCCGGGATGTGGGGCTCAAACTCACAAACCATGAGATCATGACCTGAGCCAAAATCAAGAGTCAGACACTCAACCAACTGAGCCACCCAGGTGCCCCAAGAAATTTCTAAGTTAAGAGAAAAACCTAGTGTGCTTTTAAATAAAAAGGCTCAAAATTTTTCCCTCCAAACTTACTGTAAATTCAATGTGAGCTTAATTAAAATACCAACAAGGAGTATTTTAGAAAGTTCCTCTGGAAAAATGAATATATAATAGCAAGGAAAATTACAAGAGTAGGGAGTGAGGTTTAGGGCAGAGAAAGTCTGGTCTAATGAGCACTAAAACTTAATTAAAGCAATTAAGTGATAAGAGAACAAATAGGGAAATGGTGCAAAATAAAATTCCAGAAACAGGCACAGGTGCCTACTATGTGCCAAGCACTACTCGAGATGCTTGAGTAATTGGCACCCAAAAGAACAGACAAAAATTCTAAACTTTAAGTAAGCAAACAAGAGAATTCACATGGTGATAAATGCTGCAAAGAAATCAAGACAGTGAGATAAAAAGAGTGAGGAAGGTGACATCTGAGTTGAGACCTAAGAAATTAGTCAGGACAAAGATGGTCTAAGAGAAGCCCATTTCAGGCAAAAAGGAAAGCAAAAGCAAAAACTCTGAACTCTTTGTTGAAATTAACTTCATGCCTTCAAGAGAAAAAAGACTGTGGATAATAGAAGGCCAGGAAGATAAGCAGGGGCCAGAGTATATAAACCTTGCAGGGGCTGGTGAGGAATCTGGATTTTAGTCTAATTGAAATGGAAAGCCAGTAGAGGGTTTTAGTCTGCAAATATGATCTGATGAGCATTTTTTAAAAATCACTCTGGCTACTATGTCGAGAGAGGACTCCATAAAGACAAGAAAGGAGATGCAGTTTTCAGATTCCCCTAGCAATGGTCTACCCAAGAAGTCATGTTGGCGTAAACTAGCTAGAAGTGGTGGAAATAGTAACAAGTGGTCTGACTTGGGATACAATTTTGACCTAGTGCCAATGTGCTGAGGGGTTAGAAGTGAAGGAGGAGAAAAAGAAACGAGTTAAGGATTATGCCTGGTGTCTTGATCTGAGTCACTGGGTAGATGATGGTGCCATTAACTGAGAAAAAGAGACTGAGCAGGAGCAAATCAAGGACTCTATTCCTGTTATCGTATCTATCATTTGCGATGCCTATCAGACATCCAAGGAGAGTTGGCAGTAGGCAGGCGGCTGCTACAGGACGATAGAGCTCAACCTTGGAAATGTATATTTGAGTGTCACCAGCAGAAAGATGCCATAAGGGTAGCATTTCAGATCTAAGGGGAAAATAGTGTAGTGTTTGGTAACCGGTGTTGGGACAACCAATTTTTTGCATTTGGGGATAAAAAAAAGCTCAACTGAATTCCAAATTCAGGCTCAGAGCAAAATAATTTCCAAATTGGTCAAAAATTTGTTTAAAATTGGTGAGTGTACATAAAAAATGGCCCTCCTACACTCCTGCTGGGAGTGTAAATGTGTGCAATCTTTCTTAGGAATAATACGGCATTGTTTATCAAATTTAAAATGCAGGTTTACTTTGTTCCAGTAATCTTACTATCTGTATTAATTTATCTCACAGATATACACAGAAGAAATTGTATGTACAAAAATGGCCATTGCAGACTCACTATAGTATAAAAATTAGGAACAAGCCATGTGTCTCAGCAGAGGACTGGCTAAATAAATGATCGTATGTCCACACAATGGACTGCTTTGTAGATGAGACAAAAGGGGAAGGGAGACTTTATGTGCTGATGTCGAACTATCTCTAAGACACATTCAATGAACAACAGCAAAGTACAGAACCTCTTGTGTTTCATCATCCTTCTGTGTAAAATACATGTATGTTTATGTACAAAGGCCTTCAGTTTCATTTTTTATCATCCTGCACTGTTTGAATTTTGTGAGCATGTATTTTCTATCAAAAAAAAAAAAACACCAAAAAGGATTATCCAAACAGTAAAATTATCAGTCACTTTTTATTTTTCTTTATACTTCTAGGCGTATTTTTTTAAAAACAACCTAGCAATGTTATTAGAAAAAAGAAGTTGAAGAGTGGGATATGGGACCATCCCACTTTCTAAGATTGTAGACAAATCACTTTAAATCTCCATGAAAATCTTACGACTTTCTTTTCCAATTCCTTTTTTGTTTTATTATTATTTTTTTTTTAGCGTTCTGATCTGAGATTTTGTACCTCCGGGCTCTGCTGGAAGCAGCCTGTCCCCAAAGCCAAGCTGTAAAAGTTGCAGGGGGCCTACAAAGCTGCCAAACAGGGTGTTTAATGAACAAAACTTAAGGGTCGATGCAAATTGCTCACAAACACCAGATGGCAGGGGTCATGCAGGAGATCACCTCAAAGAGATAAAGTCAGAGCACTGGTCAGGTCTGGAGAAAGATGAACAATTCCCATCTGACTGGGAGAGCAGGAGAGTAGCACGGGATTCTTGCAGCTTGCAGAAGAGCAGGAGGGGTTTTTCTACAGCAACTTGTGGATGGGAAGCTGGGGAAAGGCAGGAGCTGATGATGCAAAGGAATAAGGCAGCTTGTGGTAGAAATGGAGTGTCTTGGCCTGTGTGAAATTCACCTGCAGGACCTTTGTGTCTTAGCTGAAATCCCAAAATGTCTGAACCATGTACATGTGCACGCATGCGCGTACGTCACACACACACACACACACACACACACACACACACACACACACAGCCTAAACACTGAGAATGCACTAGTTGTATTTAACCCTGGAGAAGAAAAAAAACCCAGAATTTAATTAAATGGTTATTAAGAATTTTAAATGAGGAAGGAAGGTACCCAATTAGCCCTAAATTTTACATTGCTTTAACCTTTAAAATTATATACTTTATTTAAATGCAAAGTTAATAGAATCAGTTAGTGCTAGGCTTATTTGTTGTAATAAAGCCTTGTTTTTAACAGGAAGCAAAAGTGTACAATTCCACCTCTTCCAATTAAGCACTTTTATGGCAATCCGGGCTGCAGGAAACCCAAAGCTATCACTAAGGCACCAAGACCGCTCAGGGGGCAGTCCGCCCTGACTGTGGACATAGTGCCTTGGCAGAAATAAACTTCGTAGCATTGGCCTTGCATACTCAAAAGTGACCACAGACATCAGAGCATCCCACTCGAATACTGACCCCCTCTCATGGCCGAGTCTAACCTACACCTCTCTGGCAAAGACAGCAGCTCCTTCCCTCCACTCCCCTCCTACCGGAAATGCAGAACAGCTGCTTCAGGCCCACAAATCTACCCTCACCCTCACCTCCTCTGGTTTAGCCAGTCCCAGCTCCTTTAAACTCCCCTCTTGGGTCTAATTTTCCAATCGTATAATTATCTCCATGGGTCTCAGGGAGAAGAAAGAATATGGTGTTCCAAAAAAAATTATACCCCTCTTTTGGTCCTATACTCTGTATTTTCTGCCCCTGGGAAAGGAATCTAAACTATGCCACTACAATATATTTAGTAGGAGTAAGCACCTCTCCAGCACTGTTTCTTTCAAGTTACTACTTCCTTCTTGGGAGAAACTGTGGCTCAGGGGAGTGGGGATTTTTAAGTGGAGTTTCCATATTCACCAAAAGCATGACACGCCCTGAGAGCAACAGAGCCTTAGGTTAGGCTTCCAGGAAGAGAGGGCTGGCGAAACACTGATTAACTTAAGCTTATCCACACAGTCCCATGACAGGAAAACAAGGATTCAAGATTTAATGAAGTCAAAATCATTAGGAAAGGAGAACCGAAGAAAATATATACCCTTTGATTCAAATAGTTGCTAAAATCAGCTTGTAAATATCTTAAAACAATGTCTAATCAAACACTTTTTTTTTAAGTTTATTGAGAGAACGGGGCAGGGGCCAAGAGAGAGGGAGACAGAATCTGAGGCAGGCTCTGTACTGTCACTTGGAGTCTGATGCAGAGCTCAACCCCACAAACCGTGACATCATGACCTGAGCCAAAATCAGGAGTTGGATGCTTAACCAACAGAGCCATCCAGGCACCCGCAAGCAATTTTTTTAAGTAAGTTCTATGCCCAATGTGAGACTTGAACTCATGACCCTGCGATCAAGAGTCACATGCTCTACTGCCTGAACCAGCCAAGATACCCCTAATCAAACACTTTTAAGGCAAACTTTTTATTGTAAGGATTAACTCTTGAAAAGGTTTTATAGTTTCCACATAGCATTTTATGATCCAATATGGTAGGAGAGGCAAGTATTGATAGGCAGATAGATACATACACGCATGTATTTTACACATATATTATTATTATATACATTATAGGTTATACATACATTTTGCATATATATTATATGAGGAACACGAACCTCAGGGCATTTTAGTTTCTTGAGGCCATAAAACCAATAAATAGAAGTCCCTGGATTCAAACCCAAACTGGACAATAAATCCTGC
This sequence comes from Panthera tigris, assembly GCF_018350195.1. NCBI lineage: Eukaryota > Metazoa > Chordata > Mammalia > Carnivora > Felidae > Panthera > Panthera tigris. The sequence goes on from NC_056660.1 coordinate 212,869,555, forward strand.
AGAAAATCTATGCGATCTGTGATATCAAATAAGTCGACACCATCTGCTGTTCCCAACCCAAGAGGACACACGACAGTCAAGTTTTAGTTGTCATTAGAGAGGAAAATGCACTCCTGTAAGAGAACCCAGTCAGTGCAATTCACTGTCTTGCTTTTTTAATGCCTTGAGTTAAGATACTCAGATATTAAACAGAGATGCTACTAAATGCACTATGGAATCCTGGATCAGATCCTGGAACAGATAAAGGACATTACTGAATTTGAATGAAGTGTGGAGTTTAGTTAATAGAAATGTGCCATGTTGGTTTCTCAGTTCCGACAAATGTACCGTGGTTATGTAAAATGTTAACAAAAGGGGGAACAGGAGTGAAGGGTAAGCAGGAATTCTTACTATCTTGGCAATTTTTCTATTTGTCTAAAATTACTACAGAATAGAAAGTTCATTAAAAATAAACACATTATAAGTACCAATAAGCCAACAGTCTTAAACCTTTAATGTTTATCACATATTAAATGAAGGAAACAAGTAATTTTCCACCCAAGTTGTGACTCCATGTTCAGAACCATTTAGTGATAATCTGGCAAAGGTCTCCATTCATGGAAAAAGCAAAAACATTCACATATATGGTGGTAATTATTTTGCAGGTGTTGACCTTGAGGGCAAGAAGGCTGGGGCAATCCCGGGAAGAAGTTCAGAGTTGGCCAATCTCCCAAATGGACATCGACTACTGTCTGAGAAGCCAAGACCAGCTATAGAAGCACAAGCTAGACCAGTCTCTACAGTTAGGAAACAAGTTGCCAGACTGGGCACAGGCTCCCTGCACCCACGACAGGAGGTATTTACAAACCCAGCAGGACCTGGCGCCTGGTCAGGGATTTCAAGGACAAGCCAGCAGCATTTCCAGAGAGCAGCAGAGTAATTAAGCTCACATGTCCAGACGAGAAGCCTGGCAGGCCCGGGCTGCAGAGCCAAACAGGCTTGCTCTTGGCTGCCTGTGTGTGTTCACCACCAAGAGTCTGGCCCCAGAAATGGGAGCAACACGCAGGTCGATTCCAGGCAGCACAGGAAGACTTATCTTCCTAAGGCTGTCATGAAATGAGGAATATTTTTCAAAATAGGTTTTCAAAGGGCAAAGTTCCTCCCAATCCTCAGGAGGCTGAATCCATAGCCAGCCTTCTGTACCTCCCATTAGCAGTTGCCTCAGAGATTTTCTTTGTACCCAGCACTATTCTGATTTCCTCTCTGATTAGATGGGTGGGTGAAAGGCTTTCTGTTGCACGGTCTGCAAGCAAAGTTTTGGAGATTCCTAATATTTGCACTACTAGTTCCCTCCGACAAGAGCCTTTGCTGTGAAGAGAAGCTGGAGTCACTATCATACTTGTCTCCTAGGATCTGGGTAAACTCTGGTGACAGGCGGCCAGTGCAGGGACTTTTCCTCTCCAAGCTCACCCTCCATTCAGCTTTTCCATGACACATACCCCAATTGTGAATGAATGAAAGAATGAAGGAAGGAATAAATGAATGAACGGAGACTTGGCAAGCCTTGTGAATCATTTCCTGAGTACAAAATATAACATAAACATATAATAATTCCGTATTTGATATCTTACCAAGATACTGTGTTAGATGCATTTAAAATCTTTGGAGCTGAATATTTGGGGGTTAATGGTATTTGAGGATTTGATAAAATTCTACATATGGACTCTGTATTTTTATATAAGTTTAGGCATTCCACAGAGCCCTGGCAGGTGAGTTTAATAGTCCTTGGCTGGTACAGTCTCAGTACTACAGAATCTAAGCAACTTAATAAAAAAAGGAACCTTCAAAAATCTAAAATTCATTCCTGAAAGGAAGTAAATTAAAAATGGATAAGTAGACACAAGTACACAACTTTCCAAATTTTCAGCCCATTGGTGAGATGTCAGAAATACCTCTGTTTCCTCATCTGTAAAAAGGTATTATTTCCTTGGGCTGCTACAGAGTAAATTAAATGAGCTAGTATTTATAAAGCATGGAAACAATGCCTGGCACAGCGTAAGCATTGCCTAAGAGTCTGTTACAAAAAACACAATTTAGTACAACACAATACAATGACAAGTATCTTATCAGGTCAGAAACACTCCACAAGAGAGCTGTGATGAATTTCAGTGTCCTTCTCAGAGACAACATTTCTCAAGATGAAAGGCAAGCAGCTGCCTTAACCCACTCTTTAAAATCCTCAGTTTTTAAGAGGAAAACTTTTGAAAGCATAAGCTCCTGGAAATGTCTTTAAGCATAAGCTGCTTTGTGAAAGTGAAAAAATATTTTGATTTCCACACAAAAACTTGGAATCTGTGCCAATCCAGCATGGATCTTTCAGTCAAGTGCAAAGAAAAGAAGAAGCACCTGTAAAGTCGTTTTAATAGGCAGATAATGCTCTGATAAGCATGTCTCCCACACCAGACAAGATGGCCCTTCTTCTTGGTTTGTTCAATGGAGGATGGCTTATAACCAGAGACCACCATCTTGCCCACCTCTCTTCCCCTCAAACAGGGTATAGGACATCACCATGAATCCAGAAAGAAGGAGGAGCTGGAGGAAGAGGAGGAAGGGGAGGAGCAGGGGAAGGAGGAGAAGGAGTTCCTTAATGATGAAGGACCCTAACTAATTCTCCCTATGACATAGCTTGAAAGCAAAAATAAGGAACATGGTTTAAAATGCCCAGACTATGGGGGGGCGGGGGGGCGCTGTGATGCAGGACTGAAGGCCCCAGTTGCAGAAGTGCCCCCAGCACACAGCTCTTAGCTGCCCACTCTCTAGATGAATTGCCCTCAGCAGCTGCTTCCAATGTGAGGCACAAAGGCCTGGCTCCCCTATTGGTATTAGTCTAGAGCTCCTGGGGGTTGCCTAAGTCCTTGGCTGAGACCACACTGCATCCCAGCTTCTCCCCTGGCCCAGTTCCATGTCCCACCCTTCCCCCATTGCATCTGATCACAAGACATGCCCCAGAAGCTTCCCGGTGGTATTACCACTCAGAGTCGGCTTCCAAGGAAACCCAACCTGCAACACACACGGGCCCTAGGGGAATGTCTGTTGACCACCTTTCCTATCTGCTTGGGTTTGTATAAGGAGCTTTACTGAGGTATAACTGACATACAATAAACTGCACATATTTAACGCATACAAGTTGATTATGTTTAACATATGTATATACCCATGAAACCACATAGCAATTAAAAGGATTCTCACCTAGATGGTGGGTCTCACATAGATGCTGGTGCAACACAGACCGTAATCTGGTGCTTTCTTGGGCTTAGCCTCCCCAAGTCCCACATTTGCATTCTCCACACCTTTCAGCTTCTGGCAGAAAACATGTTACTTGACCTCTCTCTGCCTTCATTTGTCACGTTGAGGCAACAACAGCACCAACCTCGAAGGGCTGTTGCATTGATTAAATGAAATAATGGAAATCAAGCTCACAGTGCTGTGCTCTCGACAAATTGCAGCCATTAATGTTTTATGATTATGAATCCCAAATGTTTCATCTGGCTCAGACTCCTTCCCTCTCCAACTCCCACATTCCTCTACAGGCTCCCATTATCACTGACTCTCCCAGTCTGGAGGCATTCAGTCGGCCACAAAGTTCTGTCTTGTCCTCCTTCTTCCCTCCCCTCCCTGTCCTCTGACCACCACCCTCGTCCAGACTGCTATCATCTCTTACCTTCCCTTTTATAATTGCCCAGTTCAGTGCTTTCTAGACATCTGGATTTCACAGGCCAATAAAAAGTTTACAAATTATTTTTGGAACTACAACATTTCTTACTTTCCTTTTGCCGATAAACAGACTAAATAAATATCATTGAGAAACACCATAATTGAATTAATGACAAGACAGGTTAACCTCTTCCAAAGTAGGAAGGCCACAAGTGCAGCATCAAGCTATTTTTAAAATGAATATGTTTAGCTTTAAGAAAAACTCACTGCACGGACCTCATTCTCCTCGGCTACCCCAGACCGATAGAGATTCCAGCACCAACCAGCAGCTGCTGTTTCAGACAGAGTTTGGAAGCCTGTTGGTCTAAGTCATCTTCTTGACTGTCTTAGCTCAGGCTGCTGTAACAAACTGCCATAGACTGGGTGGCTTATACAGCAGTTATTTTTCGCAGTTCTGGAGGCTGGGGACTCCAAGATCAAGGTGCCTGCTGATTTGGTTCTCTTCCTTGTTCTGTCCTCACATGGCAGACAGAGAGTTAGCAAGCGCTCTTCTTTTAAGGGCACTAATCCCATCCTGAGGGCTCCACCTTCATGACCTAATTACTGCCCCAAACCCTCATCTCAGATACCATCACAACAGGGATGACTTTGTGGTAGGGGATGACACACAAACATTCAGTCCAGGGCTCTGACTGATCTCTCTCCTCTCTATCCCACACAAATCCTCCTACAACACACCCTATGCACATGACCTTCTTGCTGGAAATCCAAGGGTCATACCCTGTCTTTCTGGGTAGGGCTCATCTAACATAACATCCCAGGGCATGTCCCCAGTGCAACAGTTTGCATTTTAGACCCGGAAGGCACTGTCCCATAGAAACATGGAAATGTGCAGTGGGGAGACCCCTGTGCCCCAACAGTCTGTACTAAAGGGAGCACAGCCCTGTCCTCACAGCCCTACAGAACCAGCAGCCACAGGTAAGAGAGCTACTCTGGGGAAAGAGCCAGATTTCCCACCTGAGAAGCTCCAGTGGGGAACCCTGTGACACCAATTGAAAGACCAGGTTGGCAGTTTCCTGCCACTCTTCTCCTTTCCCCACATGGGGACACCTGCTTTGGGTGACTTTCCTGGTGCAGCAGCCATTTTCCCCTCCCGCCCCCCACACCATCTCAAACCTTCTTACTAAAACACACAGAAAAGGACTCCTAAGATTGTTTACTGTTACCAGCAATAGGAAACAGACAATGGCTAAAAATCACAATAGGCAAGGTGATAGCCCTTCTAGAAGTCTACAAAGAGTTCATCAGCAGAATAATAACTAAGTTCAGTGGTACATAAAGGAAACGAATCCTCCCACTGCCCAACCCCATCCACCTTAGCCCTTCTCTACTCCATTAACTGCAGAAGCTTCTTTGTCTCCAAGAACCATTCCCTAGGGGCACCTGGGTGGCTCAGTTGGTTGAGAGACCGACTTCGGCTCAGGTCATGATCTCATGGTTTGTGAGTTCAAGCCCTGCATCGGGCTCTGTGCCAACAGCTTAGAGCCTGGAGCCTGCTTCTGATTCTGTGTCTCCCTCTCTCTCTGCCCCTCCCTCATTCATGCTCTGTCTCTCTCTGTCTCAGAAATAAATAAACATTAAAAAAAAAAAAAAAAAAAAAGAACCATCCCCTAAATCCTAACCCCAGAGACTATCTTCTTTGAACCTCCTAGAATTTCAGGTTGGCACACCTGGGCTTCATACCTTCTCCTACACGCCCCCACCCCTTTTAAACTCCTATTTAAAAAAACAAAGACTTTAAAGTGCAAAGTGGGCTCTCTGGGTACTGAGAGGGCCCTAGTGAGATCCTAGTACGTATCAAAAGCAAACTCAGATCCGCTGTCACTGACACAGGAAGGCTAACTCTTCCTGGACAAGCAGGACAGGAGGCCCCTGGGCCGGAGGAAGGATTGAAGAGGGAGGGGACGCAACAGCCACCCCTTTAATCAACCTGAGGGAATAAGATGGAACCAGAGGGGCAGACCAAACTTGCTGGAACATAACCCAGCAACTGCAGGGACACCTTTGAGCCTCTGGGTCCCAACTGCTGCTGTGGACCGCTGCTGCTCCACAGGTGGTACCCCAGCCCACAGTAGCAGCATTACCCTGGAGCCCAACAGAAACAGACTCTAGGGCTCCTCCCCAGACCTACTGAATTAGAATCTGCATTTTAGCAAAGTCGTTTGTACATTAAAGTCTGAGAAGCAGTGTTCTAGAATATCTAGGTCAGTGGTTCTCAAACTAGGGTATTTTTGCCTCCCACCGGGTCATCTGGCAATGTTCGAAGACATTTTTGGTTGTCACTACTGGGAGGCACTACTGCATCTAGTGGGTAGAGGCCAGGGATTCTGCTAGACATTTTATAAGTCACAAGGCACCTCCCACTTAAAGAATTACCTGGCTCTAAATGTCAACAGTTCTGACACTGAGAAACCCTGATCTGGATGAAAATCAGGAGAGAGTTGGACGAGAGGACCTAGATCCCTGCTACTCCAAGTGTGGATCGCAGACCAGTGGCAGCAGCAGAGGAGGAGACCATTAAGTGTAAAATCTCTGACCTGATCCCCACCTATGGCATCAGAACCTATGACATTCCAGGTGGAGCCCAGGAATCTGTATTTTAACAAGCTCTTCCTGGAACTGCATGCATGCTTTTTGCTTCTCAAATTTTGCACTGAGAAGTATTAGCATGGGCCATGGGCCCCCACCCTCAGGACAGCAATCAGAAAAGGTAGGCTCAACCAGGTTCTCCACTTGTCCAGGATTCCCACCAGTAACAACTGCAGCCAGGATTTGAGGAAGGGCCAGCTCTGGTGGCTGTGGAGGTGATGGGGCTGGCACCAGTCTCTTTGCTACACGACTGAGAGACAATGGCTTAGAGGTTTTGGTCATTGCTATGAGCAGTGTGCCAGGTTCATGGTCCTAACGCTGACCTCAAGAGTATCCTGGCATGACGGCGTACAGGAAAAGGAGAATTCAGAGCTATCAGACAACAAAGGCCAGACAACATTCAAAATGGTGTTACTGCACCATGTGACATCCTAGCGATGAAAGCAAGGAGGTTTTTAGTGATAGGGAATTATATTTAGTATGTTTTCAGACCTTCAATGCCACTTCCTCTGGAAAGCCTTCCCTGATTTCCTCTGATGGAGTCATCACCTCTTTTTTGCTATTCTCCATTCATTGTCCTCATCCTTTCATTGTCTTCCTACACTGAGAATTCTGCTAATTCTCCTGCCTATAGCAGGGTGAGTTCCTTGAGGACAGGAATTGTATTGTAGCAAAGGTTGGGGACACAGCCCCTGGCCCACCCTTCTGGAGATCACCTACGTAGTTCTCAAACCTGCTTTAGTGTTCTGACTCTCTGCCTGAGGGAAGTGCCAAGGAGTTTACTCCCCCAGAAGCAACCCATGTCCAGTGAAGGAATAAGAGTGGGAGTTGATGGATAAATAACCCTCGTTATTTATTGCCTTGTGGGACAATTCTGAGGTGTGATCTGTACAGTCTCGTAGAGACCCACAGAGGACCTGAGCTGTCATTGCCGTTGTCATTCCAGTAGCCTCACTGGCACACTCTTGATCAACTTTTCTCCCTTCCTCTCTCACCTCCCCATTCCTTACCACCATTTCTGCACCCAAATCCTTGCCTCAGAGTCTGCTGTTAGGGAATCCCAAATAAGACAAACATCTTGCTCACTGCTGAATCCCTAGTATTCAGTCACCTCCCTAGCACAGTAAATGCTTACAAATATAAATATTTATGGAAATTAAATAAAAGTCTTTTCATGCTTGGAAAATTGAAAAACAATAGCAAATAAAAATTACCAAAAAACCTACTTGATGGCCTGGGTGATATATAATCCAGAAGAATGTATCTACATTTCCTCTCCTCCAGTTTTGGTCACAACTCTAAAGCAACAGTCACCTAACTACAGTAACAATCAAATCTCAGGGCACCTGGGTGGCTCAGTTGGTTAAATGTCCAACTCTTGATCTTGGCTCAGGTCCCAATCTCATGGTTTGTGGGATCGAATCCAGTGTCAGGCTCTGCACTGACAGCATGGAGCCTGCTTGGGATTCTCTCTATCCCTTGCGCTCTGCCCCTCCTCCACTCATGCATGTGTGCATGCGTGTTCTCTCTCTCAAAATAAGTTCAACAACAACAACACAATAGAATCTCATCCTCATGTAGAAAAAGAGGAGAGCTCAGTGGGTAGGTGTTCCAGCTCTAAGGTCCGGTAGAATGAGGCCTAAATTCCTAGCCTGGATAGCTGCTAAGTGTCCTGAGCCTCAGTTTGGTCACCTGTCAAAGGGGAATAATAATAGTACCTGTTTGCCGGGTTGTGGGGAGGATTTAATAAGATAAAGGATTTATTAAAGGATTTAGTATAGTCCTGGCCAAGCATAAACCCTCAATAAACAGCCTCAACATCATTATCGTTACCATTACTATTGTATTGCCTGTTTAAGGCTGTGCTCATGTTTGTTCAGATGACAGACGGTAGCAGAGTATCTAGTACATAATAGACACTCAACGATCAGTTACTCCATGAATGAATGAAATGATTATCCGAAAGGAACATGTAAAAAGCCTGCAAAAACTCCTGGGCCTCCTGGGTAGGTCCGTCCATTAGGGGTCCAACTCTTGATCTCAGTTCAAGTCTTCAAGTCACCTCAGGGTCATGAGTTTAAGGCCACATTAGGTTCTGCATTGGGCTCTATGCGGGGCATGGAGCCTGCTTAGATAATAAAAAATAAAAAATAAAAAAACTCCTAATAATTTTTACTGTTCTTTAATCCTACCTCTGTTACTCAGAAGCTGTGTGAACTCAGGAAAGTCAACCTGTCTGAAGTTTTGTGGGCCCTACTTGTAAAACTTGGATTAGTATTAGATTCTTTCTTCCTTCCTTCCTTCCTTCTCTCCCTCTCTCTCTCCCTTCTTTTCTTTCTTTCTTTCTTTCTTTCTTTCTTTCTTTCTTTCTTTCTAAGATTTATGTATGATGTATGTATGTATGTAACCTCTACACCCAATGTGGGACTTGAACTCACAACCCTGAGGTCAAGAATCACATGTTCTACCAATGGGGCCAGCCAGGCACCCCTCGACTAGTAACAGATTATTTTTAAGGCCTCTTCCAGGCCTTCACCTGAAGATGAAATGACTCCAGGAAAGGGTGGCAGGAGCCACTCCACACCTGGAGGTCAGAACAGAACAGGGAGCAGTAGGTGGGCAGAGTGCTGCTCAGCCCCAGCCTCCCAAGGCCGGGGGATTCCAACACTGCTCCCTTGTCTTGGTTAGGCTGGTTTTATTTTTATTTAAAAAACAAAACAAGGGGCCCTTGGGTGCCTCAGTTGGTTAAGCATCCGACTCAACTTCAGCTCAGGTCATGATCTCATGGTTTATGATACCAAGCCCCGTGTCAGGGCTGATAGTTGGAGCCTGCTTGGGTCTCAGTCTCTCTCAGTCTCTCAGTCTCTCTCTCTCTCCCCCCCCCCTTCCTTCCTCCCCCGTCTCAAAATAAGTGAACATTTAAAAAAATAAAAAACAACCCCCACACACACAAATTCCCAAGAAACTCCTGAGATGCTATTTCTACCTTTTTCCCCTTATCCTTCATTCTCTACTACACTTCATTAAAAAGCAGGCCCTCTGGAGATCACCAAGCATTCACTGCAGATTTTGAAATATTTTTTCTCCAGCCTATCATTAGCTATATTTGCCTGCAAATAAGATTGATGTTTTTTAAAGCTCATCTACTTGCAGCCCCAGAATGTAATCCCCTCCCGGTTATTACCATCCGTTTATGACATCAGGAACAGCAGGAGACCTAAACTCCAAAACCCAAATGATCTTGACATGCAAATGTGTCATAAAAACCCAACAACAGCAGAAGATTTCAAAGAATTTAGTGGCAACAGAGCTGCTGTTCACTGGTTGTATCTGAGGAGTTTTCCAAGCAGTGGTCAAAGTTGCTTTGCAATGGACAATTAGACCCAAAGTTCTCTGCTCCACGTCAGAACCTTCTCACAGGGCAGGCGGGAACGCACCGGGGTTTTGAGGGACAAGGATGGCTTTCTCCAAAGGGGGCACAACAAGGTGGCTTGTATTTATTCATCAACTCCTTTTTTACCAAAAAGCAAATTCCTGTACAGATTGGAAACCAGACCTACACGTCTGCATGTACTAGAGACTAGAGTGCGGTGACGATGAAGTCAGTTGGTTAGAGAACTTCCTCTCTGCACACCTCCCTCACCTTCCTCAAGCAGTGCTCCAACTTTTCTCAAGTATCATCACCTGCACTGCCTCCTGCCGTCTGGTGGTCCAGACGACCCTTCCCGGCGAGCCGGCAGCGACTGGCAAACCAACAGGCGGGCAAACTGACAGGCGGGACCGCGGCAGGCCTGCCGCGCACATGCCACACTCCGGGCCCCCTTGCCCCTGCTCCTCTTCCTCCCTGAGGGCCTTATACTTGCTCCTTCCTCCCTCACATCGGCGCCTGGCTGGCTCGTGTTCCAGGCCTCTGCTCAATGGTCACTCTCCCAGAGCAGCCTTCCCTGGCCATACTCTCTAACCAGGCCCCTCCATGACCCTGCAGCCCCTGTACCTGCGCTGTTTTTCTACGAGAAGCATTAGTTTCCTGAAGTTATACTGCATACTCGTTAGTTCCCTTGTTTCCTGTCTGTCCTTGCCTCTCCTAAAATGTAAGCACTACGTGGGGCTGAGGTTTCGAAGGCCTTGCTCACCGCTACCTCTCTACTGCCAGAAGAGTGCATACGGCCGCTCCCTGAATTTGTGCTGATCGGCTAATCGGCTGATCGGCTGCTGATCGTCTGCTCTCGGGCTGAGAGGTCATACGAAACACAGTGCCCTGCCTGGGAGGCTGAGTCTGCAGGCTCCTGAAAGGCTGCTCTTCCAGTACTGCTCCACCTTAAACTTCTGCCCCATCCCTTGCATTCCTTGCCTTCAGTCTCTGCATCTATGACTATTCTCCCATAGTATAGTCTCCCAGGCTTCCCAAAACCAAGACTTTGAGCTACAGTGGGGAAGAACAGACAAATGGAGAACACTTGTGGAGAGCCAGTGGGGTTAATCCCTCCTAAACCATCCTGCCAACTTTTTTTCTGAGCACCCAGCTCACCGGTCTATTTTTAGGTCACTCTAATGGTAACCTAAACAGTAAAAGCAGCCATCACCTCATAAATGCAGGATCAGCAGGCCTCTTGCATGTATGAACTTGTCAAGATAATCACAAAAGGCACTTTTCCTTGAGATCATTAAAAACAATTGGTAAGAAAATATTTTTTTGAATAAGGAGATAAGTTCAGCTGCAGGAGAAACATGCTCATTTCTTATATCCAAAAAATTAAAACCCCATGTTCCTTTAGAAGGTCCTGGGCCTGTTGGAACAGGAAGATACATTCCACGATGGCTCCGACCCTGGGAGGTTCAGCACACCCTCCGGCTTCCACCTGGAGACTGAGGCCGGTTGGATAACCATCTCTTCCTCCTGGTCACAGGGGACGCTTCCCCAGGGAGAGCCTCTGCCCTGGCTGGGTGTCCCACTCCTTATCCACTAGCATTTGCAAAATTTTCTCGTGTATTCTCTAGAAAAGTACTCTTGAGAACTCCTGAAAGTCACTATTATTAGAAGCGTAGGTTCTAAAGCTAAAGTGGCCTGGGCGCCCAGTGCTCTCTCCACCTCCAAAGGGTTCCTGCTCTCATCTCCAAGCTCTTGGGAGGTTGTAAAGGTCCCTTCCTCACTCCCTCATCATCTTATGCCTTTCTTACCCCTCCCTCTTTTTCCCTAAATGCTCCTTGACCCCCTGAAATTTATACCCTATAAAACTTCCATTTGATTAGCAGGAGTGAATTCCTGTGGGCAATCAAATTCCAATAAATAATTATCTTCTTGCTCTGTCTTCATATAAGGCCAGAACACACACAGCCACACGGCCTGTGGGTCCAGGAAAGGCTTCCTGGAGAAAGGCACTGCAAGGCTGTACCTGATGGAATAGTGAGTTAGCCAGGGGAAGGGCAAGGTGAGGGGGGAGGAAAGTTCTAGAGAGAGGAAAGAGCTTTTGTGAGAGACACAGAATGGCACAATGGAGACCTGAAATCAAGCTTGGGAGGGAAAGGAAGCCAGCCCAGTGATGACTCCCGCACCCCATCTGGTCAGGTGCCTCCCTCTGTGCCTCCTCAGTGCCCTGCCCCCGTAAACTGCTTACCAGACAGTAGCAGGGACGGCCAGCCAAACACCAGAATCCCATATGCTCCCTTCCAAAGTGTACACTCACCATGGACTACACTCCCAGTCCCCTCTGCCTCCAGGTGGGGCTCCGTGGTTAGTGCTCACCAAAGAAATGTGCTAAGAGATACGTGCAACTTTCAAACCAAGGCATTTCAGAACTAAACATGCCTTCTCCCTTCTACCCCTTGGAGGCAGAATACACTGCAGCCCTAGAAAACTGTGGGGACACAACATGGAAAGAGAATGCAGCCCTAAGTCACCCGATGGAGAACTACCTGCTGACCATGAACTATTATTGCACTTGGCTGTTATGTGAGGGAGATATAATTTTGTGTTATGTGAAGCCACTACAACTCGGGGGCTTAATTGTCAAGCAGCTAACATTACCCTAATACACAGACTAGGTAATGTTTACTTATTTAATTATAGGTTACCTTCTCTAGATGGTAGGAGTTCCCATAATATCGCCAGCACATAGCAGAAGGCGGATATTAAATAGACAACTGTTGAATGAAAATAATCCATTTGATTAGAAGGAGGGCCTTCCCAGAATCCCTCAAATCCCAGTAAACAAAAATCTTCCTGTTTTGCCATAAAGCCAGCACACACACACACACACACACACACACACACACACACACACACACAAATACCTGCACACACACAACCCGAGTTTCCACACCAAAGCCACATACAGTTCATGGCCAAAACCTGCCTGGCTGTTTGGAGATTCATATGACAGCAGAGACTATCCTAGGAACAACCCTTTCAAGATTTTGTTCCCCAGCATGGGTAACATACAGGGCCAAATACCGCAAAAGAAAATTGGACTAGGAAAGAAAAAGTCATCAAGAAAAATAGTCCAGATTTCTCATGATCTCACCCGTGAGTCAGATTTGCATTTGGGATAACAACGAACCAAGTAGACCAGAACAGTCTGTCTGCAAGATGTCGGATTGCCAATTTCAACAGCACAGAGAAGGCACACTTCTTAAATTGGCTTAAAAGGACAAATCTAGTGCACTTGTTTATTATTTTTTTCCCTTAAAAATTTTTCTAGGTGAAATAGCCTCCTGTTTAAAAATAACTCTCTTGGACATGAAACTATAGTTTGCTTTTAAACACTGATTGCCAAGTACCTGCATCTTGACATTTTGGGCAGTGGGGGAAAAGTCCTACAGAGTCTTTGCTATGTGGACTTAGAAAGCTGCCCCACCTCAGGGCACCTGGGTGGCTCAGTAGGTTAAGCATCTGAACCTTGATTTCAGTTCAGGTCATGATATCATGGTTTGTGAGTTCAAGCCCCACATCGGGTTCTGTGCTGACAATGTGGAGTCTGCTTGGGATCCTCTGTCTCCCTCTCTCTCCCCCTTTCCTGCTTACTCTTTCTCCCTCTCTCTCAAAATAAATAAATAAACACTATTTTTAAAAATACACCATTACAAAAAAAAAAAAAAAAAAGAAGAAGAAGAAGAAGAAGAAAGAAAGCTGCCCCACCTCTCTGGGCCTAGATTTGTTCATTTATAAAACATGAGATTAAAATAGATGATCTCTAACAGTCCGCAGAAGAAGTAACTGTCAGTGGAAGTAAAACTGAATTTTTCATGTCTTGCAAGTCTTTTTCATATTCATGGAACTTACTCCTAACAGAAACAGGGTATTTTTTTATGGGTAGCTTAATTTAGAGGAATTTATTCGCTTAGGACAGAACGTGAGGTCCAAGGCACAGCAGACGTGAGTTGGTCTCCGGTAGTGAGAGGCAGGAACGGGATGATCCGTTCTCAAGTAATCAGCAATGTGTGCATTACTGAGCTATGACTGTGTGTCAGGACATTTTCCTCTTAGAGATAAAAGAGACTTTAAGAATCATTAAACACAATTGCTTCGCTCTACGTGTGGAGAAAGCGGGACCTAAAGATGCTAGCTACCACGGCTAGATGGTGGCAGTATCTAGACCAGAACCGAGTGTCGGCTGCTGACCTGTCACTCTTCGCTGCTGCCACACTCCTTCCCAATCCTGCTCTGCACCTGCCGTACTGACAGCGTTTACATTTTTGCCTCTTGGAAAAAAGGACTGACAGAGGAGCTGGGTATTCTATCTGTCCTAAGGATAGAGAATTATTGTTGGCTTTTAACTCCTTGAGACTTACCTATCCCTCAAGCCCGCAGACTAAGAATGCTGTCTGAGTATTCAAACAATGAATGCTCATTGTTTGAATGTAGTGAAAAGATGGATCAGGTGAAAGATGGAGAAGTAATCACATACCTTCAAGCATGTAAGAGGATAACTCAGGGTTCTGGGAATGGCCACTATCCAGGACGATAAATAACCATCACAGTTTATCTGCAAGTACAGTCTCTACAGCTTGGACTTCAGATCCTTGACTCAGTTACCCCCTCAAACTCCTTCCTCCCACCCAAGTGCTACCTTAGACTGACCGCCTCCCATTTTGATGTTTATCTGCTATTTTAATCAGACCTCTGGTTCCTTCAAGCACAATGTATTAGAGGCAACAATGAAAATGAGGTAAATAATTGGCTTATATATTCTCTCTATACTTGAAGCCAATCCTACCCTGCCCCACCCCATCTCTGCAACAGGGGGTATCTCCTTTTCTTTCAAGTTTGTAAAAGAAAACCCAAGATTTCACCCACTAGCATCCATCACCTTTGATGCTGGGACCTGCATTTCATTAATTACTTAGAATGCTATTCTAAGTAAATGGGAGACTTAACCCTTTCTTGTTCCCTTCCAAGCCTGTGGAAAATGGAAGTAGTGCCCCATGAAGAAAACTACATTTTATTAGAATTGCTTATTATAATAATAATAAACTATCCATAGAAATGGAGAGGAAGGGTAATATACCAGCAAATATGGGGACATGTTTAAGAAGAACTTAAGCTCCAAATGTATTTATTTAAAGTCTGATTCAAAGAATTGCTCCTTTCTCTTATCCTCAAAGGTCTACCTATACCAGTGAAGGTATACAGCTGACTATATTATTCTCTATCGAATTGAAGTCTGTTTCCAATGCTGAATAGAAGGCAGTGGTTTAACAAAAACAGCGAGACTTAGGGACACCAGGTCTGCTTTGGAGGCCTGGCCCTAATACTGATTGTTTTACTTCAGGAAAATTACTTGACCCTCCAAGCTCCTGGCTTCTCATCCATAACATGGGGCTAATAATCTATTAGGAAGCATAAATGAGATGATGTGGACAAAAGATACAGGAGGGGCTTATTAGTTGGTAAAGGCATTAGAATTCACCCAGCCAAATTTTGCAACATCAGCTCTCCAGCCTGTGCTTGATGTTCACAGTGAAGGGAAACTTACTACCCCTCAAGGCAGTCCTTGCCACGCTGAGACTACAATGGTTACAAAAACATTCCTAGCATGAAGCTGAATATCTTTCCCTTAATTTCAGTGCTTTGGTCCTTGTTTTGGCTTCTGCACCAGAAATGATGATAAGTCTTAGCAGTCCTGCATAAGAAAGCCATCGAAATACTTTATTTGGCCATCCAATGGATTGTAGTCGCAAACCTCCTGTGTACAAGTAACAGAAGCACAGAGAAATGAGGCATGAGTCCAGACTTCTTGTTTGGGAGGCTGGTTGAGGGGGGTGCCATTGACCAAGATAGGGAACAGAAGAGGAAGAGCAGGTCTGTATGGGGAAGGAAGGTGATGAGTTCAGTTTGGAATGTATTGCTTTGGAGTGGCTATGGGTCGCCCAGATGGAGATGGTAGGTTGACAGTGGATGTGTGAGTCCAAAGCTCAGGAGGGGCATTGAGGCTAAAGGTACAGATTGTGGAGTGATCAGAACATAGGTGGTGGTCGAAGTTGAAAATGTGGCTGACATTGTCCAGCGGGGAGGGGGTGGGGGGGGGGAGGGAAGGGGTGGCGGCGAATGAGAACATCAAGGCTTAAGAGGCAAAGTATAAAATCTAATGAAAAGGGGCGCCTGGGTGGCTCAGTCGGTTAAGCGTCCGACTTCGGCTCAGGTCACGATCTCGCAGTATGTGAGTTCGAGCCCCGCGTCGGGCTCTGTGCTGACTGCTCACAGCCTGGAGCCTGTTTCAGATTCTGTGTCTCCCTCTCTCTCTGACCCTCCCCCGTTCATGCTCTGTCTCTCTCTGTCTCAAAAATAAATAAATGTTAAAAAAAAAATTTTTTTTTTAAATAAAAATAAATAAAATCTAATGAAAAAAGTAAAGGGGGATAAAAGTGGTAGCAAATGTATATTAAAGGACTCCATAGAGAGGAAGCTCAGAGAGATTAAAACTAAGTGTTTGTTAAAGAGGCAGGAAGAAAACCAGGAGACAAGTAGTGTCAGAGGAGCTGGAGACAGTGTATCATAAAGGAGGAACTGGTCAGAGTGTCAGCTGAATTAAGTACTGAAAAGTTTCCATTGGATATAGATGCAGAGGCCCATTGGTGATCATGGCAAGGGAATTTCAGTGGAGCGCTGGGAGTGGAAATCAGACTGCACAGTCCATTGAGGAATTAATGAGAAATTAAAGAAGTGAAAATAGCCGATACAGACCAAGTTTTCAGGTAATTTGGTTTTTAAGGACATGAGGGTGCAGGGGTCTTAATTAAAAAGGGGTGAGGTATGCACATGGTGGAGGGAAAACACTTACAGACAGGAGAGGTTTAAAACAGAGGGGAATGGGGATACTGATCAAGAATCATTGAGGACACAAGAATAAACTGATCATTAAGGACACAAGAATAAACAGTCTCCTGAGCCCTGGGGATGGGGGAGGTGGGGGGAGTTCTCTCAGAGGCAGGAAGTGAAGAAACAACACAGACTGGATGTGGAAGTAGGTGGTCTGTGAGGGAGCAGAACTGAGGGAGCTGCTAGTGATTGTCTCTGTGAAGAAAACATTAAGCTCCTTAGCTTGGAGGGAGCAAATCCCGAGGTAGGAGTTGGAGGGAGCAGGGAGGAGTTAGACATTGGTGAGGGAATGATGGGGAAGGTGAGTGGGATCCTCTAAAGAGACCATCAGGCAGACAGGCTGATGAGTTTTTAGAGACCATTATTCTGCAGGTGCCCCAACTCAATAGATGGGTAGGTTTTTTCATTCATATAAATGCTTGGCAGCCTGGAGACAGGGCAGAAAATGGAGGTGGTTGAACTCACTTGGAGTAGGTATTTTGAAGGGCGGGGAGAGCAAAAGGAAAGGAGATAAGGAAGTTTAGGGTATTGGCAAAGGAGTGGATAAAGCTGTGGTGCACAGGGGAAGAAGGAAATTTGCCTTTCCTGCAAATTTCTCCTACTAACTCCCCCATTTTGGGCCCTTGCGTTGGGATATGTTGCTTGGTACCATGTGTTGCCTGGAACAGCACACAATAATCCGGACGTGTGGGCCTAGGAGAGAGGGTCAACACTCTGTTTCCGGGTCTGTTTAACAGTCACACCCCAGTGCTGATGCAAACTGACGGTAGAGTCAAATGAACTGCCTAAAGCATCTACACAGAGAGCTCTGTTAAAGCAGGTCCATCCTATAATAAATGCAGTTGGTTTTTTCAGGCATAAGTATACAGGACCTTCACTTGAGCCCCTTGGCTGACTCTTGCAAGACTTGGCCTATCCTATAAGTCTAGATTCTGATACTGGTGTGAAATGAGGTCACAGTGCTTTCCAGATCTGGGTCATAAGCAAATGGGATAAACATGTCATCCATATCTTTATTCAAGTTGGCAAGAAAAATGTTGAACAGGAGAAGGATAAATCCAATGGCAGAACTGTGTCCGACTCTCGTTACTAGAATTCTGTCTCTAAATGGACACCAATCCTTCAACCCCTTTGCACAGCATTTAGCCAGTCAGCCACACATCACCAAATCTGCTACTGTGCAGTCCACATTTCTCCATCTTGCCTACAAAGATCTCACAAGGGATCACCCAAACACCTTGCTGAAAAGTCCAGATACGCTATGTCAACAGCTTTCCCATGATGTACTGGTGTAGTAACCTTACCCCCACTGGATAAAAACACAATGTGCTTTTCTTTACCATGTCTTATACACCTACGACCAGATGGAAATTGGTTTATGACATTTTACGACTTTATAACATTTCCTGTCTCACCATGACATCACTTTTCCCCAAGCCTAGAGCTTCAAAAGGCCACAAAGGTGTTAAGAACTCAGTTTCTAAACCTTCCTCCTACTCCAGTATATCAGGTTACCTGATCTCCCAGGCGGTTGAAATGAAGAATGTTAGCTTAATAATGAGACTATAATAGAAAAGTAACTACTCCAAATGAGAGAGGGGGCCCTATATGGGGCCCTCCTTTGCTCTATCTTGGAGCTTCCTCCCAGCAACCTTACAAGGCAGTCTAAATTTATTTCCTTGAATCTCATTTTGAAAATAAAGCCAAATATGGTTGTTTCTGAGCTTTCTTGAATACATCATTTTCAAAGAGGGTACTGAAATCTTGGGGTTTTAAATCTCACAAACTAAGTATTTAGTCACTTAAGAGAAAACCATATGATGAGAAACATGGAGCTCAGAGATGAACAATAACTCAGAGTGGAAAATGCCATGGTGTTTATGAAGGGTATAATCCCTAATTACACCAAGAGTGACACCTCTTTCCCTAGGCAACACTTCTTAGAAGCTGCCAATACATTAAACAGGAATAGTTTAGCAAATCCGTCAACATCTGTTTACCGCCTGCTGCTGGGGACAAAAAGAGGTGAAAAGTATGGCCAAATGACCTCAGAGAATTTGCAGTCTAGTTTCTAAGAGAGTAGAAAAAACAAAAACAAAAACAAAAACAAAAAAACCACTTTCACCAAAAGGCTCACCAATCAAAACAGCATGTAATGGATGCCAAATGAAGTGCCAGGCAATAGGTGTGCCAGACCTTCTGGAAGAGGCTGCCAGCCGGGGGCGGGGGAGACACTTTTTAAAGGGAATGAGACTTCACTTGGGTCTTAAGGAGTGAGCAGAATTTAAGCAATGGGTAGGTGAGCTTCTGGGTAGGAGGTGTGGAATAAACGTGTATAGTTAACGCAGACGAAAGAAGTTAAGTCGGATCCAAATCCCTCTCACTTCTCAAATATAAAGAGAAAAGCCTGATGCTCAGCTGGGAAATTAACAAACACTTGACTCTGCATACAGGGTCTGTGCCTTCCATCAGAGCTCAGCTCAGGTCATGCAGGGATCAATGTCCACTACATTAACTCTAATAAGACGCTCCTATGAAAACTTAATAAACTGTTATACACAGCACAAATTTCACTAAAATCACCCACTGCAATTTCAGTTTTGAGGCTAATGGATTTTCTAAGAACACAAAACATACACCACAGAGGTAAAATCCCAAGAAGGAGAAAAACAAGGAGTGGCTTGCAACCCTGGCTCCACATGAGAACCACCTGGGGGTGGGGTGGGGTGGGCGGTGGAGGTGTGGGTCAGAAAACACCAATGTTTATGCTGTACCTACTACCCATTACATCACAATCCCTGGGGTATCAGCCTTTAAATTAAAAATACCAGTGATTCTACTTCATTCTCTCAACAAATTATTCTCTGAGTGCCTACCGTATGCCAGCATTGCTCTAAGTGTCAAGGATGCAAGCATGAATCAAATAGACCCCCCCTTCCAAAAAACTACCCTCATAGATTTTACATTATAATGAAGTAGAGCAGGCAGAAAAGCAAATTAAGTCAGTAAAATATATGATATGTTAAAAAGCTGACAACGTGCTAAAGAGAAAATAAAGCTGAGAAGGGGAATATGAAGTCTCAGGCTGGAGTAGGGTGGCACCACGGAAGGTGACATTTAAATCAAGACTTGACAGAAGTGAGGGAGCAAGTCAGTGGGCTACAAGAAAGAGGAACACACTAGGCAGAGGAAACAGCGGGTGCAACGGCCCTGAGGCAGAAGCGTGCCTGTGTGGCTGGAGCTGAGAGGGAAAGTAATAGAGATTAAGTCAAAAAGGGAAGGGTATATAATGAGTTTAGCTTTTACGCTGAGTGTGACGAGAAGCTAGTGGGAAGGTCTGAACAGAGAAGTGACGTGATCTGATTTAGGTTTACAATACTCATTCCAACTGCTCTGTTGAGAACTGACTATAGGGAAAAGGGGAGAGATAGCAATTGACCAATTCTCAGAATAGTCCAACAGAGATATGAGGACAATTTGGATGAGGGGAGAGGCAGTGTGCGATGGTCAGATTCTGGGCTTATTTTGCAAAACCAGCCAGAAACAAAGTATCTGGAAGGGGTAGGGGTGGGAAACTGGAATTTGATTTTAGATATTAATGTTTGAGGGGTGCCTGGGTGGCTCAGTTGGTTAAACATCTGACTTCAGCTCAGGTCATGATCTCACATTTCCTAGGTTTGAGCCCCACATCGGGCTCTCTGCAGTCAACATGGTGCCTGCTTCAGATCTTCTATTCCCCCTTCTCTCTGCCCCTCCCCTGCTCTCTCTCTCTCTCTCAAAAATAAGTAAATGTAAAAAGATGATAATATTCGAGGCCATAGACCACCGGGGGAGGTGACCAGAACCTTATAAAACAAGGACCCTTGCCTAGAGTCGTAGGCATTCACTTTCAAATGCCCCCTCTCTGTAAAGAGAGCTTTCCTACTATTCTTACTTTCTGATCTTATACTCTAATAAACTTTTGCCTGCTGCTCAAAAAAAAAAAAAAAAGATGTTAATGTTCGAGATGACCATTAGACAATGGAGATTCAGGTAGATAATTATATACGTAAGCAGTACAAGATGAAGATATATTGGTGCAAATTCTTGGCTTATAGATGGCATTTAAAGCCAGGAGAATGACTGACATCAGATAACAATCACAGAAAGAAAAGATAAGATGTGCAAGTAATGAGTCCTGGGAACCTCCCGCATTAAAAGAAGAAGGAGAAGACAGGCAGCCAAGAAAACTGGGAAGGAATGCAAACTGGTGAGCAAGGAGGAATGCCTATAGACTATGGTGTCCAGAGAGTCAAGGCAAGTAAGCATTTCAAGAAGGGATTAAGTGTGTGCATCAAACGTTTCGAAGGAAAAGGTTGGGCATTGGTCCTTGGAGTTAGCAATGTGGACCTCATTAGCGACCCTGATAGCCTTGCAAGCCAGTTCCAAGTCTCCAACAGAAGTGGGGTTAATGAATCTCACCATGTTCTTAAAGCAATGCTTTCTCCATAGTTTCTCCCTTGTCCCAAAAGACAGTTAAATAATTTGATAGGATTGGTAATGCAAGGCAATCTGAATTTTATTTACTTTTATTCCCCATGCATTGAATATGAAATGTATATATCTTTTCTATGTGGCACATGCTAAGTAAATATTAGTTGAATGGAAAAAGGAAAAAAAAAGTTTGCAGCAGTGAGGACAAAGTTAAGCTCTAGGAGAGAACTGAGCATAACCAGTAATATGACCTCCTACAAATGTTTGAACACTCATGTTTGTCAGTGATTTTATGGGCAACTACCCACCTCTTATCTGCAGGACCACCATCGTTAGCAAAGTTTATATGCTATGTCAAGATGCAGATGGGGAACAGTAGTTGAGAGAGATTTATAAAAAATAAGTAAGTGTGGGGCACCTGGCTGGTTCAGTTGGAAGAGCCTACAAGTCTTGATCTTGGGGTCCTGAGTGTGAGCCCCGCAGTAGGAATTACTTAAGAATAAACAAATAAATGAACTTTAAAAAGGTTTTCAGATAAACAAACAAAAAAAAGTAACTAAATCCAACTCTCCTAGCATGCAGGTTCTAGCATGGATTTTACCAAAGGAAATACAGAAGTGCTTCTTGATCCAGCAAATGAGAACAGTGGTAGGTGGTGATATCCCACATCAGAATAGCACACAGCATTCAACCTGGACTGCACAATGACTACCCACCTACCTATTAGCAAGCACTGTGAGCAGTCTCTCTTTGGTTTATGATAAAAATAAAGGAGACTGCCAATGAGTGACATTTTACACACACAACCCTCCAGGCAAAGCTCTGGTTACCACAGCAAACTCCACTCATGACAGACAGCAGAGACAAAGCTCATGACATATCAAATAGCCAGAGTTCTGCCTTCCTGCAGGACAGCAGTTATATTTGCCAGATACACTAATCAGCCACCATAGCCCTTTCTACAAATAAAAGCCCAACCTACATTCGTGGGTCTTGGCTATTCTCACAATTACTATTTGCCTGAAATAGTAGCTTTTGTCTGATGTTTACTTATTGGGATGCTGATGTAATTCTCAAGATGGAACTTATTTTTAAAAGGAGGTCAAACTCCAGGGAGGGAAACAAATAGCCACCTTCTCACTCTCCCCACTCTGCAACATTGGAAGAAGTTCCTTTGAGCCCCATATCTGGCAAGACCCTGTCCTTTGGCCTCTGCCACGGCTGGCCCAGAGAAATGAATCAGTCTCTTGGCGAGACCCAATAGAGAGGGTCTTGCTACCAGCCAATCTAAATATGGAACCTATGTTCTCACCCTAGCGTTCTATCAACTAGGAAGAGATGTGGAGGCAGAAAATACCAAACTAGGGGAATGTTGGTGTGTAAGGAAAACCAGGAGGACAAATATCGCAGGGCTTCTTATGAATGCAAATTCCACCCTTGCATAAAGGACGCATAAAGGACATGGTCATCTCTGCCCTTCGTGTAAGGGTTCAAGGAAGAGGGTTTAAACCATTAAGTCTCCAGATAGATCAGAAAAAGTCATGAGCCTAAATGCCCAAATGGAGAAAAAATAAATAACTTCTTAGCTTCTCAAGTTTAAGCTCCAGGGCCAACTTTTCAGAGATATAGCACATTTGGAATCTAAGTAAGTAATATTTCTTCCCTGTGCTTTACCAATCTGTGTCCTGAGTTTATGAGCAGAAAAATGAATCAGAAAACTCAGAGCTCTGTAGGGACTTTAGGGATCCTGGGAAGTTCTTGCTTCTCCAAGGTTCTATATAGAGTAATGGTTAAGAGCATGGGCAGAGAGATCTGGATTCAAATTCTTGCTCGAAGTCTTTTAATACATGTGCTACCTCGGGCAAAGAATTTAAACTTTTTGAGCCTACTTTTCATCATCTGTAAAATAAGGATAACTGGGAACAGTGCTAAATCTGTTCAACAGCTGTTTATTGAGCACCTACTGTATACTAGGCACTGTTGTTGGCACTAAAGATACAGTAAATGAGACAAGGTCCCTGCTTTGATGGCACTTGCATTCTAACACGTGAGACAACCAATAAAAAGACAAATCAAAACTCTATTTCAAACAGAATAGGAGTAATGTGATAGAGTGCCTGTGGGGGTGGGGTGTGCATTTTACATTATATGGCTAGGGAGGAGAAAGCCTATGAAGGTCTGGGGTCAGCAGCTTCCAGGTAGAAGTAAGACCCTTCTCTGGGGTCTTACCAGAGTGGGATATGGCTTTGCATGTTCCAGAATGGAAAGGATGGCATGTCTGTACACAGAGAAAAAGGGTAATGAATTGTAGCAGAGATGGTCATCTGAGAGGCAGGTTGGGGCAATGGGCTTGGTTGTATAAAATGGCGATGAGAAATCCCCCGCTGTAAGCTGTGAAGTGACAGGACTTGATTTGTGTTTTTAAAATCTGGGGGCGCGTGGGTGGCTCAGTCAGTTATAAGCGGCTAACTCATGATTTTGGCTTAGGTCATGATCTCAGGGTTGGTGGGTTCGAGCCCCACATAGGGCTCTATGCTCACAGTGCAGATCCTCTCTCTCTCTCTCTCTCTCTCTCTCTCTCTCTCTCTCTTTCTGCCCCCCCCTCAGAAATAAATAAATGTTAAAAAAAATTTTAATATAAATGAATGAATGAATAAAAGACACCTCTAGCTTGTCTGAGGAGGACTAGGAGTCGAGAGTACTCTCAGGAGGCCCAGTGGAAGACTACTGTGGCAGCAGCTTCAACCAGGACAGCTGCGGTGCAGGTGGAGGGAGGGCCAACAGGACTTACAGGTTTAGTTGCTGGTGTGAGGAAAGAAGAATGAAGGTCTTGAGGTTTTTGGAATGAGTCCTTAGGTGGATGGTGGTGCTATTTACTGAGATAGGAGGAGGAGGAGAGAACTAGCTGAAAAAAATATCAAGGATCCTATTTTGATCAAGCTAGGTCTGAGATGCCTGTTACACACAGATGTGGAGATGTCAAGCTGGCAGTGGGGTGCATGAGTCTGGAACTCGGTGAAGAGGTCAAGGCTAGAGACATAAATTTGGGAGGCAACAGCACATAGGTGGTAGGTAAAGCCTTGAGATAGATAAGATCTCCCTAGGAGGGAGAATAGCTAGAGAAGAAGACCCAAAGTCAAGTCCTTGGGCAACATCATAAAACAATGAATATAGTTGTTATCATTTTCAGTACACTAGGAAGGAGAATGTTGGCCAATTATTGTCATATATACCATTTTCTCCATCCATCTACTCATGTATCGTACCATCCATTCATACCATAAACAATCACTGAGCACGTTAATGAGAGGAAGTAGAGAAAAGAATGTAATGGTAGGTCAAGAATGTAAGCTCTGGAGCCAGATTGCTCTATTTAAATCCCAGCTCTATCTGTAACCTTGGAGAATTTGCTTAACCACATGCAACGCCATTTCTCCATCTGCAAAAGGGAATGTAGTGTGTTGAATCATGTCCCCTAAAAAGATATGTCCATGTCCTAGAAGTTGTGAGTGTGACCTTCTTTGGCAAAAGAGTCTTCTGCAGATGTAATTAAACTGAGGATCTCAAGATGAGATCATCCTAGATTATCTGGGTGGCCCTAAGTGGCAAGTGTCCTTATTAGAGACACACAAAATAGAGACGTGCAGACTAAGAGAAGACATGGACACACAGAGAAGACAATGTGAAGATGGAGACACAGATCAAATGATACAGCTAGGAGGAATGTCAACAGCTACCCAAAGCCGGAAGAGACAAGGAAGGATTCTCCCTCAGGGCATCCAGAGGGAGCATGGCCCTGACAATGCTTTAATTTCAGACTTCTGGCCTCCAGAACTATGAGAGAATATATTTCTATTGTTTTGAGCCACTGAGCTTGTGATAATTTGTTATAGTAGCCCTAGGAAATGAATAGGGGAGTAATAACTGTGTGCCTCACGGACTCATGAGGAGAATTAAGTGAGTTAACATGTGTAAAGCATCTAGAACAGTACCTGCCAAATAGGGAACAGCCAAACAATTTTAATTTTTATCCATGTACTGGACATTGTGCAGGATCCTGAAGAGTATGGGAAGAAAAGACAGATCATGTTGAGAAACCCTGAAAGTAAAAATGATACCCAGAAGCTGAGCAGGTGAGGGACCAGAAGGGGTAAGGGTAGTCGGATGCCATAAATTGTTGAACACTGCCTCCCAGAATTCCCCAATTAAGAAATAAATAAGTCTTACATCTGCTCAGGTTTTTGAAGATGAGTAGTAGGTTCAGAGAGGGGTTAATGCAATCTTTTACCGTATCTTTCTCTGCTCACAGCATCTCATTGCCTGCTCTCTCATGAGAATCCATGCTGATGAGGACACTTGGAGCACATTTTCTGGGGACAGCTGTCTCTTCCTTTAGCCTAATGATATTGGGAATAAGGGTGACCAGGGCAGAGAGTGGGCAGTTGGAAAACCGTGGAGGAAAACGATGCTGATTTTGTATGCTGAGTGATTCTGTAATAATATTTGCATGGCTGCTTTAGCCTGGGAAGTTAATTTTCTTCACCAAGAGACCCATATAGCACAATCTAGTTTTACCCAAATCTCTATAAAATACACTGTGCCAAAAGGCGGGTGATGGAGAATTCAACCGAAACACAGCTGAAATCAGACATTTTATAAGTGTCCACTGGCCAACACACAGAAATGTAAAGAGTTTATTGACATCTTGCTTTATTAAATTTTGCTCTATTCTCATCCTCATGGGTGGAGAAAAAAACATTCAAACCCTTGAAAAGAGTTAGTGATTATATTTGATCACCTGCACACAAATATAAGTGTCAGGAGTGAGGAGCATTACTGGGTATTCAAACTTGTAGGCAGCAACCCAAGATACTATGACTAACCTGAAACACACTGGCCTCTCTCCGCTCCAGAAACAGTCTTGGGGAATATCGGAATTATAGTACCATCCCAGGACACGTACGCAGGACAAGCAGGTTCATGTTAGATAGGCATCTGCAAAGTGCTGGCTTTTGGTGAAAGGGACAAAAAAGCCGGTGTTTATTCTGTCTTCCCCTTAGGTATCTCAAGATCTTGTTAGGAGGACTGTAGTCGGACAGGGCCCCAGAAAGCAAAGCTCCCAGCTACCTGCTCCCTTCCCACCTGCTTCTGCTGGATGCCCAGGGGCCTCTCCATGAGGCAGCCCAGTCCCTCCACCCTCTACTGACTACACCATGATCCGAACTTACCCCCTCTCCCACTCTGCCCAGCACAACCTCTACTTCCTCAGCAAGCAGGTTTCAGTCAGGGGGCTGACTATGGATTTTCACAGCACTACATAGGACCCCTGTTCATGGTAGGAGTCCTATTCTGGATTGTATCAGTATGTCTTTATTTTTAGCAAAGCAGATGATCACTCTTCAGAGGCCAGAACAACAGAGTGTGTATGGACGATTTGGTGGCAATACCAGAATTAAAGTCTAGCGCATGCAAAGCCAAGTACTAGAACTGTTCAGATGTTGATACAAAGGACACCATGAGTGGCTCAGCTGAAACCCAATTCCACTCTTGCTAAAAACTTCAAAAGACACAGTCTGGGAATCATTCTATTAAGGGCCACATATACTGTGGAAGCCCCTCCTCAGGAGGCTGTTAAAACCCCATAGATCTTACCTGAAATGGGTTAAATTTACTTCAACCTGAAAGCAAAGGATTGGATCGCACTCTTTCAAGAAGTTCCAAATCCATAGGAGCTTGTGATTTTTGATCCCAATATGTGGACAGCGAGGCATTTCAGGCTGCTTCCCCTATTTCCTTGCTATCATTTCATCAGAAGCTTGTGACAAGTATGTGCAAAACTAGTCCTCTTTGCTGTAAAATCAGTTCCCCAAACCCTGCTTCTCCAAAACCTTTTCATATATCCTAGAGTGTTTTTACAAGCCACAGAAACACTTTAAAACCTTAAAACAAATAATCCAAGCATAACTTAATTGGCCAGATATTCAATGCTATCTGCTTTCACTGGATTACTTCATAAAGAGTTAATTCTTAAGTTTCTGATTTCTGCAAGTTAAATAGCCTAGTCACCCTTCACTCAATGTATTCACACAGGTAATGCATGCATGAAAGAGCCAGGCGCTCTGAGAACAGGGGTTGTTTCCTGGCCCCATTGAGAATATGGGGTGGCAAGGAGGCTCTATTGGCATCAGAGAGAGGCCAAAGCCGGGGCAGGCCTCTTCCCGGAGCTGGAGGGACTTGAAAGACAAATGTGTCTTCTCCGCACACTTAGTGCCTTAACAAGCCATCTCCAGGCTCAGCCTCCTTATCAGACCACAAAGGGCCTCTTCAACGATTGAGTTTTCAAACCGTAAATGCTCCCAGTGTTTTCTTGAACACATTTATATACTGAATGCAGAGCTCTTTAGGTCACAGGCAATTCAAGCCTGAGTCCGATGACCTACCTGGCTTCCAATCCTGCCTCTGCCCAGAACTGCAGAACCCACGGGAAATGAATTCTTTCCCAATTCCATCTTTTTTCCATTTTTAGCATATGAATATTATAAAAGGATCTGTTGTTGTTTTTTTAATTTTTTAATGTTTATTTTTGAGAAAGAGAGAGATAGAGAAAGCACAAGCAGGGGAGGGATGGCAGAGAGAAGGGGAGACACAGAATCTGAAGCAGGCTCCAGGGTCTGAGCTGTCAGCACAGAGCCCGATGTGGGGCTCGAACTCACGAACCAGGAGATTATGACCTGAGACGAAGTCAGAAGCTTAACCAACTGAGCCACCCAGGTGCCGTAAAGGATCTGTTATTGTATATGCAACCTATGCTTAGGTCCCAAGAACACCACAATCTATATATGGACCATCGACATAAAAAAAAAAAAAAAAAAAAAATCAACCAAGAATAATGAGAAAATATTCTTATGCTTTGATCTCCTTTAAAAAACATTGTACACATTTCCCCCAATATCATTTAATTTTTCACACACCTACTGAGGGTTTAGTAAATCAAATTAAATGCTCCTTTTCCTCTGCTTTTCACTAATAGAGGAGAATATTTATTGAATCTAAGCATAATCACTGATTCATTAATAAAACCAAGGGGGTACACAGACTTTCAATTCCTCTTTACTCTGCATCTTGCACTATTGCCATGGAAGATAACAGTTTCGCAGATCTAGCAACCAGAGATGTGATTCTAGCTCCAGTTGTACTCGAATGAGGCAAGTGCTCATTCAGGGCCTCAAGTCCCTCCCTCCAATGCAGAAATTAGCAAGTCTGAATGCATCCCCCTTCCAAAGCACAGAGGACAGGAAACTCGGTAGGATCTCCCTGCTTTGAGCCCTGGCAACCTGACCTTTGCAAAGGAGAGGGTTGGGAAATAACAGATCTATCCACTGAAACAAGTCAACAGATAAAAAGGCAGACACCCTGAAAGATTCCTTAAAGAGGAGACAGGGAGGTGAGGCTGCTCCCAGCAGTCCAGAGCTTTTCATCCAAAGCTGAAAGCAAGCTTCGGCGGGGTCCACTAAAGAGTCCCACCTTGTACACTCACTGCGCTGTCACTGACTTTGACAAGAGGCTTATTGATTTCTCAGCACACTATCAGAAGGACCTACTTGGTAGCAGACACTGTCACTGAGGGGTGTGCACACATACCTCAGCATCTAATTCTTCCTGAGAACAACCCTGCGAAGTGGCTATTGCACCAGTGTTGCACATGAGGAGATGGGGGCTCCAGTGTTTCGAAAGACCTGGTCAGTGAGAAGCTTTCTGCACTGCTAGGATTCCAGCCACAGTCTCTGACTCCAATTCCAGAAATCCTCCTTTCCCTCTTGGCTGCCTCAGCTGGTGCCTGAGCACCAGGTTCACCTGCCGGCCATCCGCAGCACTTCCGCTTGCCCCAGCCCCAGCAGCGGGGCGCCTCGCCTGTTTTACCAAGACCACACTTCCCTGGGTGCACTGCAGGCTCCCTCTCCAGTACATCCATCACCCAACCTCTGCTTCCCTCCTACCTTCCCGGGAAGACAGAGGCCAGCTTTCTCCTTCCCTTGCACCTGCTCCTGTTCATCTCTGGCTTCTTCCCTCCCCAACATCTCTTCTCTGGTCTTCCTTCTCTCCTACTGCTCTGTTAAACACGACTGGGAGGGGGATTTGGGGGACACTCCTGAATAAACCTTCCCACAACACTACAACCTCCTCAAAATACTCTCCAGATTATTTTTACCTGGCACACTTCTGGATCCAGTCTCCATACCCCCAACTTCAAACGTCTTGGCAATCCCTCTCTCCTTCGTCCCTTGAACCTGGCTCCCATGACCATCCTTTACAGACACTGTTCTCAGTCTTTGTCAATGGCCTTTTCCTACCATCCCCTGGGATGCTGGCCCTTCTCAGACATTCCTGCCTCTACCTGTCTCCCCACCTCCCTCAGGGGCTTGCCTGTCACATCCTACATGACACTATGGAGATACTCTTGAGGGCAGAAGAAAGAGGTTAAAAACTGTCCAGTCAACAAGTCTGTCTGTCCTGTTCAGAGATTCAGCCTGTCTTTGAGTTTGGTCCTGCCTGACCTTTTGTGGGTTCGTCTTCCCTGAAATGCCTCCCCTTGTGGTTGGTGCAGGAAGAGGGACCCGAGGCCATGTTCCAACAGGGACACCCCCACCCCCACCCCACCACACACACATACACACCATAGTCTAAGTTACTGAAGCCCACATGATCTAGGCCAAGGGAGGATCTGCAGCTCTGTATATTATCTTGTCCAGCCTACCAGGCCTGGAGATTCCAAGTCAGGATTGGGATAACACCGAAATCAGCTGGTGGTGGGGAGGGGTGGCAGGGAAGGTCATGGGTGTTGCCTCTGTCTCTCTCCCGGAGGAAGCTGGTGGGTGGCTGGTGGAGGTCTTATCGGGACATGGATAAGATAAGGTCCTACAGGAACAGGCCCAGGGCAGTGTGCCAACAGGCTCTGTAGGGTGAGGTACAAAGGTAGGACTGCTCAACTTGGGAGGGAGAAACAGAGAATCACAGAGGAGGAGGCCCCTGAGCTGGATCTTGACGAGTAAGAAGTGGTTCATCAGGAAGACCAGAGAAGAAAGGATATTCCAGGACCTCATTCCTTCCACTACCACCCCCAGAAAATCAGCATTGTAGAGGCAGAGAGTAAGACAGGTCAGGAGGGTCTATAGCTCGTGTTTGGTGCAGGGGAGACATAGCAGGAAAGAAGTCTAAGGAGGCACATAGAATTTGGAATTTATTCCATGGTCCTGGGAGCCACTGATAGGTTTTACAAGAAGAGGTGATCAACAGACCTCGGAGACTGATTAGAAGTGGGAAGAGGACAGGTGAAGTCTGGAAGGATTTCTCCAGATTTCCAGTTAGCTGAATGTTAAAACTCTAAGCTCCCCATTTCAGTCACCTGTGTATTCACACTCTGAACCTGCAGGTGATCTTTGCTTCTTCTTCACTCTAAATGCAAGCAAGCCCATACTTCAAGGCCACTTCTGACAAGGCCACTTCCTTTCTTCCCACAAGCTGCTGCCAGACCCCCATTACCCCCTGCGCCCATCTCATTACAATAACCTTCTCACTGGGCAATTCACCCCCCCAGCTCTCAGTCTTCTTTCTGCCAGAGATCAGATTAATCTCCCTACTGCACAGTGACAATCCCTTACTCAAAAATCCCAAATATTTCCCTATCAGCAGCAGAACAAAGCTCCTCCAAACCTCAGCCCAGCCTCTTCTTCCACCATCCCCCTCGGGCCACATCTGCCCTCAGGATCAACTTCTCAGCCCACCGCTTCTCTACCTCTGTTCTCCTGTTCTCCACAGAGCCTTTCGGGTCTCTTGGGTCTAAAGTGACTTCTTTCTCCTCTGGACTCCTGAACTGTTTTCTTTGGACCACTCTTCAGGTACTTTATTCATCAGATCATCTCTTCATGCAGTAAATACAGGGAGCCTGTCACATACCACACAGCGCACTGATTTGGATCCAAGCTGTCAGTATACTTCCTGTCACTTCTCCCGACAGACTGAAACTCTGACAGCAAGGAGGGAGCCTCCGCACATCCCCAGGAACGTCTGAGGGCCTATGCACAGCAAACCACAGGTACTCCAAAAATAAAATGGTTGAAATGAATAGAGAAATTATCATAAGTTTCCTTAAATAGTAAACTGCCTTAAGTGCATGCAAAATCAATTTTAATGACAGAGATTTACAGTATAATTCAATATTTTTCCAGGACCATATTAACTATGTCAAGGGAGGTACATTTATATACTTTACATGGTTCTGATTCTTCCCCTGCCAGCACCCCCCCCCACATTTCCCTATCTACCCCCGCCCCCATACACACTCACACCGCTATGTGGTTATTAGTGAAGCAGCAGTTCTAAGCCCATTCTAATGCAAGAAGGAATTGATGAAGCTAGAGCAACCACCTACAGGAAGGGGTGTGTTCTGAGACATTCTATTCTGTCCCAGCAAGCAACCCTCCCACACCACACCTGCCAACCTGTACCTATTTGACCCCCACCCACACACCACAGACCAGAAAAGCTGGCCCTGTAGAAACAGCAGACCCCTGGAGCCCAAGTCCAGAGCAGGCTGAATGTGAAAGACCCCACTGAGGAAGGACTAGCAGCACTGAAGGGGGGTGTTGGGGGTCTGTAAAAGCAGGTCCACAGTATCACTTTCTGTAGCCACTCGGGGACCACCTCCAGCAGCTGCATCATGCTTTGTCAAGGGAAACACGTGCACCCAAAGCACCCTACCTCTGTGGGAGGTGGACGCCAGGTCGGCTGCAGGAGACAGGGTGCAGCCCCTTCCCCCAACAGTCCTGCACCTCCAGTCCTCCTGCAGGGAGGCAGGGCCAGGGCTCTGGAATGCCCTCGTGCCTGCCATTCCAGTCTCTGAGACCAGCCCGTGCCAGACCGTGTGCTCTTCACACTCCAGTGTCTCTTATCAAGGTCTCTGCATTGATCAGGCCTCTGAGGACCGGCTTCTGGCAAACTCCAGCCGAGGACCCTGGACCCTCCCCCTACTCAATTTAGCATTGCAGGAAGACAAGCAACCCAAAGACCTAAAACGTCAACGCAAACCTGAGAGGGAGAGACGGGTAGAGAGAGAGATGGAGGGAAAGGAACAAGGCCAGATTTCAGGAGGAACTCGACTTCACAGGGAAAGCAGGATTTCCCCATGTGTACGTTCCCCATCTCCCTGGGAGATGCCAATACTGCCCCCAAAGATGTCCTTGCTTTTTGCGCGCCCCCTCCATTCCCTCCACCCGCGCGTCTCTTTCCCGGGCAGAGACCACGCAAGAGATGAGGGAGCGCGGGAGCACGGACCCCAAGGCAGCACCTGAGACCGGAGCGCCTGAGTCCTCTCCGCCCCTGGAGGAGAGGACCAGGCGACGGCCCAGGTACGGAGACCCCGGGAGCGGGCTCCCGCGGGGGCTCCTGGCCCCGTCCTGAGTGTGCCCAGCAGCGCGGCTCGGGTTGTCCCGCGGTCGCGGGCCCTCTTCCCGCCGCGGCTGCGTCCTCCCCGCCCCCGGCCGGATACGAGGGGAGTTTGATCCGCCCGACCCGGCTTCGGAGCCCTCCACACCGCCTCGCCCGGCTTGGGGTCCCCGCACCGGGATTTGTCACAACTTTCCCGGGCTCGCTGGGTCTCCGGGGTGCCGAACCGCCCCTCCCCCGCGCGTCCGAAGCCCCGCGTCCCGGC
Source organism: Panthera tigris (assembly GCF_018350195.1). Taxonomy (NCBI): domain Eukaryota; kingdom Metazoa; phylum Chordata; class Mammalia; order Carnivora; family Felidae; genus Panthera; species Panthera tigris. The sequence goes on from NC_056660.1 coordinate 212,902,392, forward strand.
CGCAGTCGGAACATCGCTTCACCTGCGCGCGGCTCCGCCGAGCCTCCCGCTGCTCCCGCGTCCGGACCCGGGCGCCGCCCGGCGGGTCTCCGCGCTGCTGCTGCTGCTGCTGCTGCCGCCGCCGCCGCCGGTGCCGCCGCCGCCGCGCCTGCCCGGAGCCGCAGCGCCGCGGTCCGCCCTCAGCCGCGGGAGGCTCAACCCCGGGAGCCCGCGGCTCGCCGGGTCCCCGCAGCCGCCGCCCCACCGCGTCCCTCTGCCCGGGGCCGGCAGGCACCGGCGCTGGGAACCCGCTCCTCGCCCAGCTCTCCCAGCTGCGCGGCGCTGGGGATTCACGGAGCCTCCAGGATGGGCGGGGATTCCCTCCCTCTGGTAGATTCGAGGGGCGGGAACTCCCTTCCTGGAGTGACAGGGACGGGGGGCGGGGATTCCCCTGCAGGAATGACAGGGTGGGCGGGGATTTCCCCCCCAGAGCCAGGCACACCGCGTGCCGTGTCTCTCCCGGTGAACCCGAGTCCGGGTGCGCTGTCTTCAGAAACCCGGGGTTCCTGGGAGGAGAGGATCCGGGGAGATGGCAGCTCAGAATTTCCAGATGGCGGGGCTTGGGGCGCCATCTAGGTGGAAAAAGAGCTCGGGGACTTGAAGTCGCCTTTGCATAGCATCAAGAAAAATGTCAATTACCTTATACAAGAATGGGGTGGGGAGGCCAAAGGAGATGGGGAAAGGACTAACCACCCGCACCAAGAAACCTTTGGCCTCTGGCTCTTCTGATAGCAAAGTTGATTTAACACCCGTATGGGAATTTCGAGAATTTCGGGGGGAACTTTTGGCACCTCAGAGCTGCTAAATCCCCTAGTTAAGCTCCCGAGAGAAATCCTCAGAGACAAAGTCCTATGGCCCTGGAGTGGAGGGTTTGGTTCCTGGGAGAACTAGCCAAGAGCCCCTGTTTGAGGGGACCGTGAGAGCCAATGCCAATCGCCCTTGGCCTTATTCCAGGTCAGTTGAGGGACAGAAGCCTCCGGCTGTTTGGATCCTTCATTCCCGTGGATTTTCAGGAAGGCCTTCAAATATTTTTGGTTCTTTTTTTGTCATCCTTGTCATTCTGCCTACCACAGGGAGAGGATGATAAGAACATAATAGGGAGACTGCACAGCTCTGCAAATTAAGCTCTCTTAAGAGGAAAAAGCTGGTCTTTTTCAAGTGCTAGCAGATAAGAGTTAAAAACATATGAAAAATTACAAAACCTGGGATAATGAATAGTTGAATAATGCTTTTGACATTTTCTGCAGAGCAGTAATTGGAAATCTTTGCTTTGGGGGGATGGGGATGGGGTGGGGCAGTGATCTTCAGCAGCTTTGCCCAGCAAGGCAACAAGCAGTGGTCTTTTGGAAAAGCAGACAGACATAAAGCACCTGCACAGACTGACTGTGCCTCAGAGGCCAAGGTAGTCCCAAGGCATCTTGAGATGGGATTTTCGGCAGGGGTTGGGTGGGGAAGAACTTGAATTCAGCTGTTTGTCAGCTTTTATCATTACCAGGCCACTGAGATGAAAGTCTGCATAAATCCAAGCTTCCTATAATATAAGCTGTGCAATCTGAAGTACCCAGAGGTCCTCTCTTCCTGTCTGTAAATAGAGAAAATACCTACCACTCGGGATCATAAACATTGGCAGTAACACAACTACTCAGCATAGCTCTTAGGAGGTGCTCAAGGAAGTGGCAGCTATTACCCAGAAAGGTATCATTGGGACACCACAGCAAGTCCTTCCAGAATCAAAGAGGACTGGTGGTTTCTGTTTATTTCACAGTCCCAGTGCCATATTCTACCACTGTCTTCCAATCACATGAGCCATGAAAAGACAAAGCCTGTCTCCTCAGCATCTGTACCCAGCACCTACCTCCTTCAACAAACATTGAAAGTTTGCTGAATAAATGAATATGTAAATGAATTTATCACTCAAACCATAAGCACTGCTATTCCTTACCCAACCCATCCCCCAACTCCTTCATTCCAGCCATGTACTCCTTTCTTAAAATGCTTTTTTTTTTTTTTTTAAGTTTATTTATTTTGAGAGAGAGACAGAGAGCATGCATGCAGGAGTGGGGTTGGGGCAGAGAAAGAGGGAGAGAGAATTCAAAGCAGCCTCTGCAATATCAGCGCAGATCCTGACGCAGAGCTTGAACTCAGGAACCATGACCTTGTGACCTGAGCAGAGATGAAGACGCTAAACCGACTGAGCCACCCAGACATCCCCCTGGCCATGTACTCCTAACCTGCACGTGGTTTCCTCTGCCGGCAGGAGGTTCTCACATTCCTGTGTCTGCTGAAATCCCAAAGAGTTGTGTCACCTCTTCTGGGAAGGCTTCTCTGATCGCTGGCACCAGCATCACTTTTCTACTCCTCTATTAATTATTCCAACAGTAGCACTTCCTTCAAGTTGCTAGTATAACCCTTGTCAGATTGTATTAAGTGGGAGGAATTGTAGTGTTCCCTCACACATTTCCAGTTTGTGAGTTCCTGGAGGAAGGAGAACCTAGATCTTGTTATTTGTGTGCTTCCAATCCAGCATGGGATAGTGTGCAACCCCCAATAGTCGCTCAATAAATATTTGCTAGATTGAAATAAATTATTAAATATATAGATATATATGACATGTTATACGTGTTATATGCAGGCGTAAATATTATACATATCAATATTATTTATGCATGTGTAATATTTTATCATCTGTCTCCTTCAGACATGGCTCTGCTGACCAGCTTAAAATACTTCTAGTTTCAATCACTTTTCATCCAATATTTTCCAGAGAGTTTTGGGCAAGTTCCTGCTGCTAATAATAGCTCACCTCTCAAGGGGTCAATCAAATGCATGGAAATTTTCTTTTGCCCTTGCAGTCTTGCCAATTTGGAAAGCTCGCAACTGAGGGCATTTATTTTCCAGTGTTTGAAGATCAAAATGTAAATTTTTCCTGCCCCCTTGTTAAATATTTAGTCACAGATTAGTACTTCTGTCCAAGTTGCCATTTTAATTTATTGTCATAATATACATGATTTGGAGGAGGAGGTTGGACTTAGAAAATCTAAGGCTTAGTTAAGGGCAAGAGAAGATTAAAATAATGAACCAAGAAAACAGTGGGACATCATCTGTCAATGATAGGTAAAAGAATGCAGCGTACTTTAGGTGAGTCCAAGGTGATTCACATGGGCTGCAGAGGCATTTGGTTTACCTCTGAGCTTTCCCCCTCTGTGAAGAAGAATCTACCCCACCAGGCAGCTGTAACTGAATTGGAACTTTTCATCATCAAGTCAAATGAAATCTTGAAGATTGCTTCCATCTTTTCTTTTCAGCTGCTTGTCCAAGTGTGTTGGGAGGAGAAGGAGCCTTAGTCAACAACTGGATCAGTTCCCTTTCTCCTCCCAGCCTCTGTGGGTTCATTTTATCTCCAAAACAGATTCCAGCTTCCGGTTTACCCACCTAATTACCCTCCTTTTCTTCCCCTGGAAATTCCTGGCCACTACTTCTTCCATTCAGGAACTCTCATTGGAATGAGCCATCCCCTGGCCAAGGCAGGGTTTAAGAAGAACAAATAAGGAACAATGACACTAAAACTTTAATTCATTGGCTTCTAATTCAGAATGTGTTTAAAGATTACCAGGAGATTTGAAAATTCAGATACCCTGGCCTCAGCCCCTGAGATCATCGTATGCTGAGTCCTAGGGCAGCTTTGGATATTGTATTTTTAACCAGCACCCTGTGATTGTGATGTGGGTGGCCCACAGAACATATTTGTAAAAATACTGAAATAGAGTGACTCGAAAAATGGGAGGGAGCCGGCGGCACCTGGGTGTCTCAGTGGGTTAAGTGTCTGACTATGGCTCAGGTCATGATGTCACGGTTCAGTTGGTAAGATCAAGCCCTACATCAGACTCTGCACTGACAGCATGGAGGCTGCTTGCTCTTCTCTCTCTTTCCCTCTCTCTCCCTGCCACTCCCCTCCTCAAAATAAATATAAATAAACTTTAAAAAAAATGGGAGGGAGGCTGAGTTAGATCACACTCTAGTATTTGGTATAGTGTTGATAGATTTTATTTTAAGCCTTGATGAAAATTTTGTATTTATTCTGTCTCAGACCACATCTTTTATTAGCTAGTACACAAAATGGGCCTCCATTTGATGCATCCTGTTTTAAAATACTTGTTTAGGGGAAAGGTTTAAGTACTTTTCATCCTGTGTATATTGAAAGCGATGAGTTTCACTGTGTCCACAAGCATGACATTGGAACTTCTGCAAATGTGTTTTCTTATTTTCAGTTTTGTGCAATATTATGGCACATGCAGAATTTATGATTTTTCTCCTAGGGGGCTCCCCCATGCAGAATATACTATCTCTCCTTCTATTTATTTAGGCAGCTAAATCATCCATTATTTTATCTTTGACTCAGCCTTCCATTTATACTATGTAAGCATGGTTGCCAGGGTAATTTTTTTTTAATAAAATTTTTGGCAGGAAAAAATGAATTATACACTAGCAAGTACAGATCAGATATTGCTTATTATTTTCACAATTTATATCAATGATTCAATAATTCTGTCCAGTGGTGAATTACCCTATATGCTCAAGGCACCTGTAAAACCAGGCTACTAAAGAAACAGAGAAAGAGAGAGAGAGAGAGAGAGAGGTTCAGCTTTAATTAACATAACCAGTACTGTGCAATCAGCATATCTAAAGAGAAGCTATTTTAGTTCCACATACACATCGGTTTTGTTTTCTAGTTGGCCGGTGTCTTTATTTTGAATTTGCACAAGAGATAAGACATGGGGCTCTTCTTGGGTCTATCATACTGGTATAGTTGTAAAAGATATTTTCCTTCCAGAAGTTGGGAAGCTTGTGTCCTCCCCATTGGGTGTTCCAATTCAATCAGATCACCAGGCTTCTAAATTGGTAGACTATTTAGGTAAGGTATTTCCTAACTCCTCCTTTTGTGCACAACACATTCTCATTCCTAACTCCTATCTCCCCTGCTGATTATTCTCCTTGTTCTGTTCTGCTCTACTTACTTATGAAAAGGCATCATTCTAAGTCAATCATATGCTATTTTTGCTCCTTCATCAGATACTTTGACTTCCAGATATCTTCATTTAATGATCTCCAAAAAAGAGCAATTATAAAAATAAACATATTACTAGTCTCTCTTCTGTTATGTAGTTGTTGTTTTCTTTTTCTAATTTTATGTTCACTCTTTATTGTGTCTTTTGCCAATCTCAGCACCTGTCTTTACTGGAACAGCTAAAATGGACACGGAAATAAAAGTCCTGTAATGATACCCAGCCTACAAAAGCAACAGACCAGTGCTGTGTTCTGTGGCCAATCACAGTAACACAGCCCAGTGTGGGGTTACCTCAGGCAAGCTTCTTTCAGATGGGGACAATAAGACCTGCCTTTAAAGATGTCATTCGGGGGGGGGGGGGAGGGGCGCCTGGGTGGCTCAGTCGGTTAGGCGTCCGACTTCAGCTCAGGTCATGATCTCGTGGTTTGTGAGTTCGAGCCCCGCATCTGGCTCTGTGCTGACAGCTCAGAGCCTGGAGCCTGTTTCAGATTCTGTGTCTCCCTCTCTCTGATCCTCCCCCGTTCATGCTCTGTCTCTCTCTGTCTCAAAAATAAATAAACGTTAAAAAAAAAAAAAAAGATCTCATTCGGGTCTTGAGTCCCCAGTGAAATCATAGATGCAAAACTACTTTGAAAAAATTTAAAGGTCTCTTCATGTGAGAGAAGGTGAGAGCAATAGCTCTTTGAATGACAATTTCAGTTTGTCACAGAAAATACATGACTAAGATGATTTACATTTCATCTCAGTGTCCAGCAAGAATCACCAAGGGCAGTAGATAAGGCAGTCGATAAATCATCATTAACGACTTATTTGCATGATATATGAATTAGTGGGCCAGACATAAGAAATGAATTTTGTATCTCTGCTGTGTTCAAGAGTGATGCACTGGTCATTGAAACCCACAGAAAGTAGAACCTTGAAGAAATGATACAATGGACTTCAAAAGCCAGTCATTGTCTGTTGGAAAATATATAAGAACAGTTCATTTTTGTTTGTTTTAGCAAATGCTAATAGTTACCTCCTTCTTTCTTTGTTTTAATGTTTATTTATTTGGCGGGGAGGGGCAGAGAGAGAGGGAAAGAGAGAGAATCCCATGAGGGGCAGAGAGGGAGAGAGAGAGAGAGAGAAAGAGGCTGAGAGAGACGGGGACAGAGGATCCAAAGCAGACTCTTTGCTGACAGCAGAGAGCCTGATGTGGACTCCACTTCACAAGCCTTGAGATCATGACCTGAGCCAAAGTCAGGCACTTTACTGACTGAGCCACCCAGTGACCTCCTTCTTTCTAATTGCTCATCTGAGTGGGTTCATCTAAGTCTGCTCCTTAAAAGAGCCCCGGGGATCATGCTTTTGGTTGGCCTTTATTTAAGTCACGGGGTCCTTCTCATTTCTGTTTAATAGGACACCATTAAAAAAATATTTAAATGCTCATTTTCTCTATTTGTGAAGTTTTCCCATGAATCCAGGGAGCAATGATTCATCTTTTCTGCTTTACTATGTACTTACAACAAAGCAAATAACCTAAATTGCTTTTAAATAATTTGTTTTTGTAACTTAGACAATCAGACCACCTAGAAATAGAAACAAGAGAATGAAAGCCAACACAAGACGACAAGATCTCAGAATTTGAGAGCCCAAAGGAGACTCCTTAGGAATCAACTTGCCCTGCTTTGGAAATCTGCCCATCATTTTGCAAATGCTAATTCTGCCTACTTAATGCCTGGTTTTCACAATCAAGAGGATGTATCTCAGGACTATGGGCTCTGAGGATAGAGAGACTGACTTCAAAGACTGGGGACAGCCATAGTCCCTGGTCATCGAAGGGTGCACACATATCTCTGTGTCGTGCCAGAGTAGAGGAAATATTCTCCAAAGAAAGCAGCAGACCTATAAATTAATTCCTTATGATAAATTCGAAATGCTCCTTAAAGAATGATGTTTTTCTTATTAAAGTCTTTTGAGACATGTACCATCAGTCAGAATGTCATAGGGCTTATCAATATTGTATCTCCAGCATGAATTTGCAAGAAAGTGCTTTTAGAGATCAAAAAAGTTCACAGAAAATATAGTAATAGAGAGCATCTATGTAGCTGAATTTCCCCCAAGTTTGCTTCTTTGCATGCATATATTTTTCTAACCAGGCCTCAAAATCTACTACAAAACTGAACTTTTTTTTCTGGAATTAATTGCAAATCTTTTTTTCTAAAATTTGGGGCGCCTGGGTGGCTCAGTCAGTAGGCGTCCAACTTCGGCTCAGGTCATGATTTTGCGGTCTGTGAATTCAAGCCCCGCGCCGGGCTCTGTACTGACAGCTCAGAGCCTGGAGCTTGCTTCGGATTCTGTGTCTCCTTCTCTCTATGCCCCTGCCCCACTCACACTCTGTCTCTCTCACACAAATAAATAAACATTAAAAAAAATTTTTTAATAAAAAATAAAATTAAAGTGGGGGCACCTGGGTGGCTCAGTTGGTTAGGTGTCTGACTTTGGCTCAGGTCATGATGTCACGGTTTGTGAGTTTGAGCCCCGTGTCGGGCTCTGTGCTGACAGCTCAGAGCCTGGAGCCTGCTTCAGATTCTGTGTCTCCCTCCTTCTCTCTGCCTTTCCCCTGCTCATTCTCTCTCTCTCTCTCTCTCTCTCTCTCTGTCAAAAATAAACATTGAAAAAATTTTTTAAATAAAATTAAAGTGAATGGTCCCATAGATGATAACCATTTCACATTAGAGTCTTCTGCTGGGCCAGCACCAGGGTGAGGTACGAGAGGAGCCTAGGATACAAAATATAGAGAAGCACTCGCTCTTAGGGTTGGGCTCTCACTCTCTGGGGCGTGCCTAATCCTGACAGTGCCCTCGGCACATCTCTTGCCTCGCTCCAGCCCTGGCCCTGGTTCTCTGACAGGACGCACAGAATGCAGAAGACGCCTGAGAAGTTTGGATGCTGACTCGGCAGGGAGAAGTGCAGCAATGGTGATTAACAGAACAACCGTTGAGGAGTGGTTTCGGTTTTGCCAACATCTCGCAGGGGTGACTTGGGGCCAGCTGGGGCCAGATAGCAGCCCCATGATGCAATGCTACACTCGTCGCCCTGCCTCCCGTCTCATAGGTGACCGACCGCACACCTGATGCCAAGCACGACCACCAACACTTCACAGACCACCCACAGAGGCAGGCCTGGCACTACCACGTCCACTTTCTATTTTCTACATCTCAACTGAATTATGGTAAGTTTGAATGCTCAGAAGCTTCCAAGACACATTGGAAATGTAAGTGTGCCTTCTTCACTTTTGCATTAGTCCATCCCTACTATGAGGCTTTTTTGGTGATCTGCCACTCGCCATGCTCTCAGATCCACGATATTCTGTTTCCGCTCCAACACAATTTCCTCCCCTATACCGCCAACTGGCACTCCATCATCAAGTCTCTCCATTTCCTCACCCTCTTCTCTAAATACTCTTTCCTCCAGACTCTCACCCTCCAAGGAAGACACAGCTTCCCCTGCAGCTCTTTCCAGTGGAGTCTGTTTGTTTGGTTACCACAAACATTACCTCGTGACCCAAGGCCAGGAACGGTGCAAGGACCCCCGTGCCTTTGCTCTATGGTCTATCATTTCCATCACTCTCTTATCTAAAGTGTCTTGTGCCTTGGTTGCACCTACCTGGAAAAGTCCAATCCAGGACGAAACTGGCCCTTCCCTGCATCAATACCTGGCAGTTGAAGAACTGATGGAGAAAAAAACCAGACCTGGGTAGATGGTGAATTCCTGGATGCCTATCACAACTGGCTCTACACAGTGTCCAGTTACCGTTTCTCTAGTCAACCCACTCTCCCATTGATACAGTAAGTATTTCAAACCTTCCTCACCATGTTCAAATTCCTGACTCCTCCTGTCTTATCCTTGTCTTACCCTCTTTTTAACTGAAGATGGCCTTGCTTTCTAATTCTCAGATAAAATAAAAGTTATGAGATAAGGACTCCTTTAACACTCTACCTCATGATTGATAGATCTTTCTCAGATCAACACCCACCTTCCTCTTCCTTCTTTCAAGGAGCATCTCTCCACTTGGATATCCTGTAGATGCCTCAAACTATTGTAAGTATGAACTGAACTTAATGTTCTTTCCCCCCAAAATTCTATTCTATTGTTAACCATCCCAGTAAACAGAGCTCTAATACTCCTACTGTCCAAATCAAAAGCCTCAGTGTCCCCCACTCTTCACCTCCAAAAGGTACATCGTATCAATTTTTTCTCAAGTACCTGTAGGCTCTATCACTCTGATCCAAGCTACCTTTATCTTTTGTCTACACCAGGGGCTGGCAATTGAGTTTTATTGGGACACAGCCGTGATCATTCATTTATGGATTGTCTATGGCTGCTTGCACTACAAGGGTGAGCTGAGTCGTTGCCACAGAAACCATATGGCCCACAAAGCAGAAAATATTTACTTTCTTGTCCTTCATAGAGAAAGTTTGCCAATCCAACCCTTGATCTACACTATTGCAGGAACTTCCTAAAAATGCACTTTGCATCAGGCCTCGTATTCTGTTTTCAGGCTCATGACCCATACTACAGTTGGTCATCTTTTAAAAACCTCATATCACCATGCTTGGAGTTCTTCACTGCATGAGCATCATGCTTGGGATGAAATGCAGTGTCCCTAGCCTAGCTTGCTTGGCCCCATGTGATTGACCCCTGTCTACCTGTCATTTGCACCTTGTACTACTCTTCCTCTTGCTTGCCAAACCCAGCAGTGCTATCTGCCTTTCAGATCCATGTATCAAGCTCTTTCATTCCACAGAACCTGGAAAATTTTGTTTCATCTGCCTTAGAGGCTCTTTTCCTTCCTCAATTTGCCCCTCATCCCATTCTAATTTATTCTTCAGGACTCTGCTTAGACCTCACTTCCTCTAGGAAGTCTTCTCTTTCTCCCAGGTCAGGTGCCCTGTTTCATGGCACTATGTACTTTTCTTTTAAAACATTGTCTCAATTGCTCTTCATTATTTGTGAGATTATTTTTTTAATGTTTGCTTTTTTATACAGACTGCAGGTATTATGATAGAAAATCTTTGTATGTCTGGTTCAGAAATGTAATATTTAGTTCTTGACATAGTGCCTGGCACAAGATAAGTACTCAGAAAATATTTGTTGAATAAATGGATGAATAGCAAACACATAATACAGTGCTCATGATACTGAGAGGTAATATACACATACCATTTAGTTAATTGCCTCATACTGGCAAAATCGTATTATTATGCTCTCACTTTGAATTGCTTCTGGACTTCTTTATTTAACAAAAAGAAGTACCTAAAAAGCATTTTATTCTTGTAGTATGCAGCATGAATTGTTTTTCAGTTGATTTCTTCTATCTGGCTGGCTATCACAAGCACATTTGATTTTTCATAAGTGTGAGACTTCTAAAAACCAATGTATCTGGGGTGCCTGGGTGGCTCAGTCAGTGAAGCATCTGACTCAAGTCATAATCCAGCACAGTTGTGAGATTGAGCCCCATGTCAGGCTCTGAGCTGACAGTGCAGAGTCTGCTTGGGATTCTCTCTCCTTTTCTCTGTGCTCCTCCCCTGCTCGAATACTCTCTTCTCTCAAATTAAATAAATAAACTCTAAAACCAAAACAAACAAAACAAAACAAAACAAAACACCAATGTATCCAATCCTGGAAGCCAAAAGTCACACTAACTTGTGTTTCCTAGGCTAGATAGCCCCTGCTTGCCCTCCAGACCCACTTTCCACCATTCATTCTGCTCTGTGCCTTGGAACCTGACCTCTTGTTGTGCTCCTCCCAGTTTCTTGCTTTCTGGTTAGGGCACCACCAACAGGACATTGGAGGCAGGATAGCAAGAAGGCATTGGTTTCTCTGGCTCCTCATTTGGGCTGTGGGTGACAGTCACTCTCCTTTTCTACCTAACTTCATAGCTCCTATCAGGGGACTGCTCTAATCCATCACTCTTACCAGGCCCTCTCTCTGTAGGAACTCCTTCCTCTCACTTATTCTGGCCTACGGTAATTACAGCTCACTGCAGTTGCTAACCTTGGCATGCTTCATTATCCTTTTTTTGTTTTCCGTAACTTGTCCACACCTTTGTCAATTAAAATCTCCCCAATTATTCCTGTGTGAGTGAGCTGTCTGTTTTCTGATAGGACCCTGACTCACACAACTCCATTGCCTAAATAAATATAATGAAATCACATCAAGACATTTTCATGTGCTTTTCTGGATCTCTCAGCTACCTCTCAGACAGTCTGCACACTTGGCTGATATGAGCTTAGGTGCCATTATCCTCATTTCTCAGGTAGATAACAGGAGTCTGGAAGCAATCAAAGTAAGAGATAGATCTACAATTCCAGAGCTTGGTGGTGGCAGAGTCAAAGCTACACATCAACTCTGAACCTTACACATCAAATTCAGAGCTGTATCTTGGCTACTTCCCTCCCAGAGGACCACCTGCCAGGATCTGTACAGCTAGGATCCCAGATAAATCACTCTTAGTGACAAACCTCTCTGCAGTGAGTCTAATCCAGGTGAACTCTGAAGCTGGTGGGTGTGCAGTTGGCTCTGTGCCCCAATTTGGAGCAGGTCTGGGAAGCATTCCCAGATGGCTCTTGGATGCCATTACTTTTTCTGGCTGCATTCCTGGGGGAGGTGGGGAAACACACATAGGTCTCCTAGCTGCAAACCCAAGCAAAGAGCACACTGTCATATCTTTAGCAAATGATAGCACACAAACACAGAAAGCCAAAGGACTAAAGAGAGACATATCTACCAGGCTAAACTAATTTGCTCTTTAGAGCTAAGGGACAGCCAGTGTAGAAGATTCTCTATCTTCTTCTTCATGCAAGCCAGTGCCCAAGTCTTTGAGCACATCACAGACAACCCTTCATTCCATCCTCTCAATTTCCTCCTCTGGAATATGGAGGTTCCTTCTCTGGAAAATGGTTTAAAAGGGGAGCAATTACCCATTAAGGTGAGCAAAAATCTCCATGGGCTTTCATTTTGAAACCTCAAATACAAAACTATTACTGATTTTTCTCTTTTGGGGGAGAAGAGGCAGGTCCCATAGAGAGACAGTATGAGTCATAGTTAAAAGTATAGACTCTGGAGCCAGACTACCTGGGTTTGAATCTCAATTCTGCCACTAACTAGTGATGTGATCTTGGGAAAGTAATTTAACCTAACCTCTCTGTGCTTCTGTTTCTTTATCTGTAAAGTAGGAATAATGATAGTATCTACTTCATAGTGTTGACATGAAGATTAAATGAATGATTATAAGGAAAGCACTTTGAACATAGCCTAGTAAGACTATCTATACAAGGTAGTTGAATAAAGTTGTTTCAGTAATTATCCCTATATCTCTAGATAGACACATCTGGAGTACTGACCAGTCCATGATTTTTTATCTTTTTTTTTTTTTTTTTGCTTGTGGCCCAAATAACTTCTAGGATGAAATAACAAATTCTAAAGAAGCTTTGTTAAGCACTGCCAATCATTAGATCAAAGGAATTTGGCTTGTGTCTTAACTGTCATCAGGAAGAGAACATACCCGGGATGCTAATAATTGGAAAAGCACGTTCTGCTATGTGACTCAGCCTGGCAAGCTCATCAGTTATGCCCCAAGAATAAAGGGGAGCACCAGGTGGCCTTACCTGCAGGACTGAGCCAGAATGATGAAATGCCTTTTAAGCAGGCCATCCATCACTGATAACTGAAGAGCTGGTATGAGTCCCTATCCATCATTCACAAAAGTCTTTTCATTTGGGCCTCTGTCTCACAAGGCAACACATTTTTGTGCTTCTTAGTGGCTGAATTACTGTGTGCTCTTCCCTCTCCTGTCTTCGTAGAGTTCCTATTGGAAATCAGTGACCAAGCCAGTTTTCCGTAAGTAAGCTCTGGTTTTCTCTACTGGCTCTCGATTAAAGCACAAGTCCTCCAGGTCTGAGGAGGAGCTCAGCAGAGGCTCTCTACAGCAGGATCTCCTCCTCTTACGGAAGTCCTTATTGACTGATGTGTTTAATGAAAACATTTCAGTTCCCCTGAGAAGTCAAGAGTTCATAAAAGTGACTGTCCTTTCATAACTCACTAATAGTGGACAATTTTTATTAAGTACTTACTGTATGCTGGGCACTATGCCAAACACTTTATATAACATTCTCATTTATTCTCACAATTATCCTATAAGATAGCACAAAAGTTTATTATCTGAGTCCCTAGAGAAGCACTGGCCTATAGAAATGTAATCTGAGAGGCGCCTGGGTGGCTCAGTCGGTTGAGCGTCTGACTTCGGCTTGGTCGTGATCTCGTGGTTCGTGAGTTTGAGCCCCACATCGGGCTCTGTGCTGACAGCTCAGAGCCTGGAGCCTGCTTTGGATTCTGTGTCTCCCCCTCTCCCTTCCCCTCCCATGCTCATGCTCTGCCTCTCTCTGTCTCTCAACAATAAATAAACATTAAAAAAAAAAAAAAGAAATGTAATTTTAGCCACGAATGTGGCCACATATGTCATTTTGAGTTTTCTAATAGACACGTTATAAAAAGTAAAAAAGAGGGGTGCCTGGGTGGCTCAGTCGGTTAAGCGTCCGACTTCGGCTCAGGTCACGATCTCACGGTCCACGGGTTCGAGCCCTGCGTCGGGCTCTGGGCTGATGGCTCAGAGCCTGGAGCCTGCTTCCGATTCTGTGTTTCCCTCTCTCTCTGCCCCTCCCCGTTCATGCTGTGTCTCTCTCTGTCTGAAAAATAAATAAACGTTAAAAAAAAATTAAAAAAAAATTAAAATAAAAAGTAAAAAAGAAACAAGGGAAGCTAGTTTTTTTGAGAGAGAGAGAGACAGAGAGAGTGCGAGCAGGGGAGAGGGGCAGAGGGAGAAGAGAGAGAGAGAATCTCAAGCAGCCTCCAAACCCATCGCAGATCCATGACCATGAGGATCATGATCTGAGCCAAAATCAAGAGGCAGACGCTTAACCAACTGAGCCACCCAGATGCCCCAAGGGAAGATAATTTTAAAAATATGTTTTGTTCAACCCAATGTATTTTTGAATCAGCTTTTCAACATGTAATCCATATATAACCCAATGTATTTTAAAATTGGCATTCCAACATGTAATCCATATAAAAGTTATTAAGGAAATATTTGACATTTTTTTTCGTATTCAGTCTTCAAAATCCAAATTCCAATTAATAAATGTAGAAGGAATGAAGAGAATAGAAACTCATCATGTGTCAAACTCCCCAGTAATAATTGTTGTATGCAAGATCTATGAATGCTGTAATTAAAGAATGACAATTTGAGGAAAAATAGGATATTTGTACACTCATATCCCTCAAGATTTATTACTTTCAAAGAGAGAAACAGTAACTTTATAGTGGAGAAACCCTGCAAGCATCATCTCAACAAAGTGAGCAGAATTAACATCATCACTAATAGGACATATTAGCATTATGTACCCCCAGATAGGATGCACAGAGGATACACACTTCTGAGATTTTACCAAAAATCTATAACCTCAACCTAATTGTGAGAAAGCATCAGAAGCATCCCAAATCGAGAAACAGTATATAAACCAACTGGTCAGTACTTTTCCAAAATGTCAAGGGAATAAAAGATAAGGAAAGACCAAGGAATCCTTGGTTAGGGGGACTTGATTAGGGGGACTAGGGAGATAAAATAACTAAATGCAATGGGCGGTCCTGGACAGGATCCTGAAATAGAAAAAGAACATCAATGGAAAAACTGGTGCAATTTGAATAAGATCTATATGTTAGTTAAAAATCATATGCCAATGTTCATGTCCTGGTTTTGATGATTTACCCTAGTTATGTAAGTTGTTAACATTTGGGGGAATCTGGGTAAAGAATATAGAGTAACTCTACTCTTTCTGTAATTTTTCTGTAAGTCTGAAACTATTTCAAAATAAAAAAAAAGAGAACACAGTGCATTGCAAATGAAAATGCAAATTGATTACAAATACCTTTGCAATTATTTCAAAAGATTCAAGATTCGGTTAACTAAAATTTAAATTAAAAAATTTAAAAAAATAAAAAGATTCAAGAGTCTGTGAAGCTGATATAAGTGTTGAAATAATGCTTAAAAATGCATGAAAAAACATTGACAAACAAGGTAAAGCAGTTAACATTTGTAGAAGAAAAATCAACAAGGATGGTCACAGGATGTGGGTTTCAAAAAACAATGACTTAAATGTCAAGGAATTATGAAAGATCCTTGGAAAAGTGAATGGAGCTTTCTAATATGTTTGCCAAAAACTTCCTGCTGTAAAATTATACATTAAATGAAAGCCATTCAGGGCACCTGGGTAGTTCAGTTGGTTAAGCGACTGACTGGCTCAAGTCATGATCTTACAGTTCATGAGTTCAAGCCCTGCATTGGGTTCTGTGCTGACAGTGTGGTGCCTGTTTCAGATTCTCTTTCTTCCCCTCTCTGCCCTTCCCCTGCTCATTCTCTCCCTCTCTCTCAAAAATAAATAAACAAATAAATAAATAAATAAATAAATGTTGTTGTATCGTGCTGCATATCATTTTAGTTTAAAAATTATGCCAAGTTAGCTATAAGAAATGTATCTGTGTTCATGCTTAGAATGAAATGAAAATGTAAATTACAATTGCAATTACAATCTATGTTCTGTCGAATAATATAAAATTTTATTTTCATAATTTGTAGTTCCATTTTTTTATATTTAAAAAGTCTCACTTAAAATTTTTAATTCATCTTAAATGCCTTGACCTTGATCTATTCCAGCTTCAGTTATTCTTGGATTATGTTCACTTCCTATCATTTAAGAGATCCAGGACTCAAACCCAAGTAATCTGCCCCTCCAGTCCATGCTGGAGTCTCATGCAGTGAGCATACACACTCTCTTTGTTTCCATTACTTGATAAAACTTCCTCCGAGTCATCCAACAGTTTCATGCCCTTTGTGAGGACAAGGCACCCTGGAACGTTTTCTTCTCTATCACTTTAGGAACTTACTGAGAATGGGCAACTTCCATACATCAATGGAAGACAAAGAAGAGAGTGGATATGAATGATCACATGAACTTCATCAGCTATGTCTGTGTGGCGTCTATGAAATATCCACATTTTATCTCCAACACCCATCAAACCTGTTGAAGATGACATCTATTTTTAAATAAAACCACTGAATCTTAGTGCAGAAACTAAATCTTTAGCCAGTGAAATCGTTCACAGTGCCTGCAGTGTTCAAAATGATGAGCCATGATATTTTTAAGTGAGACTGGAAAAGGTTTGAAAGATTGAAGAAAGGAGATATACATCATCAGAAAGGAGCTTCCATAATTTGAAACTACCAGTAGCAAATGATTTGGACAGAAGACTAATAAATTACAGTGAAGGGTAAGAGGATGCAAGTACAGAATAGGTGGAAGAAACTTGGAGAAGCCAGGTGAGAAAACATTCTCCAATGGGTCCCAAATATCTGGAGCAAGCGTTGCTTTAGAGGGAAGTGCACACGTACACACATTCACACTCACACAAACACTCCCACATGACTGAAACTTAGATGATAACAGTGAGGTCATCATTAAAATACAATATTGTAAGTTATCAGTTTGTCTCTGGCCCTGATCACACCTGAGGTTGGGAGAGAAGGTTGTTTTAGAGAAAAGCTCTCAGTCTTTGGGAATGACTGTTTTCTCTAGGCATACAAGTTGCCACATCGGTTCATTCAGATTCATCTTTATCTCAAAATGATCCTCAAAACAATTGAAAATTGGCTAGTCTTTTAGTAACCTATTGTGCTAACAGTTGGAGAGATTTCATACTGGGGCCAAGCCAACGTCAGAAACCTGGGCAGTAGGGAGCAACTTCCTGATCAGGATATTGCAAAGGCAAAAGCTTTGTGGACCGATCTTCTTTTTCCTGAAAGTTACAAAAAGAGCTGGTTACTTCCTGTTGGTGCTAGGTGGACTAAGATCCCGGTAGGGCCTCTCTCATCCCAACCACAGTGCTCCTGCCCAATTACCAAGGTAGAAAAGGGATGGGTGGAGAGGGAGTGGCGGTAAGGGTGATGACAAACCCCTTCTTGGTCTCGGTCACATGATACTTGTAGCTTTTGTTAATTCTTCACAGACCTTCTGGAGATTCCCTTTTTCTGGGCATCCTGCCTGTGATCCCTTGAACTGCACAGTGTGGATACCTCCACGCACTGCTTGCTACAATCCCCTTGTCAATGGCTCTCTTGACATTTCTTCTCTACATTGACTTCCCAGTCTCACTGATTCTGGGGACTTGGTCACTGTGGTCTCTAGTTACCAGAGAAAAGTCCCCCATTCCTCTGTGCATGATTAGCCACTGTATTCTGCCAAAGGGAAGAGAGACCTGGCCTGTTGTCACCATGCATATCCATCCCCCTTCACCTACAGCTTCCCAGGGATCAGTCAGAATTAGGTGGAGGCTGGGGAGGTTAATGCAAGCTTCGTTTTTCTAGTGGCTCATCCCATCCCAGAGCTCTCAACTTACTGGAAGGTGGGATATCCTGACTTTAGTCATCCCTGGGCCAAAGGTTCACAAGTTCTTAGGCATCTTCTATTGTATATATATGGCCAAGATGCTTTACTACCCAACTGGGCAACAGTGTCAGGTGAGCACAGCAAGCCAGAGCTGTGGGTCCTCTGTTCTTGCCTGAATGTAGCAGTTGCTAGTACCTGGAGAGGCATCAGAATAGAATTGAGGGGCAGCTGCATTGCATTCATGAGGATCAGTTCTTTTTTTTTTTTTTTAAGAATTTTTTTTAATGTTTATTTTTGAGAGAAAAAGAGAGACAGCACAAACAGGGGAAGGGGCAGAGAGAAAGGAAGACACAGAATCTGAAGCAGGCTCCAGGCTCCAAGCTGTCAGTGCAGAACCCGATGCGGGGCTCCAACTCATGAACCACGAGACCATGACCTGAGCTGAAGTCGGATGCTTAACCAACTGAACCACCCAGGTGTCCCTGTGAGGATCAGTTCTAATGCGAAGAGAAGAGAGCAAACAGGCCCAGAGAAAGTTACGCATTTAGAATCTTCTTAGGGTGTGTAAACTCTGGGAGTCAGAATGACAGTATGGACAGGAGGAGAACAGAGCTCAAAAGGCAAGAGAGTCTAGATTGCCACTGAGCAGAGAGGAGGTGAGGGCAGCCTCTGAGAGAGAGGGGAGGTGAGGGCAGGTTCTGAGCAGCGAGGTGGGGGAGGTAGGGAAGAGAGCACTGGAGGTGAGGGGCTAGAAGGTCAGAGTAAGACAAGACAGGGGCTAGGTCAGGTGGTTTGGTAACCAAAGCCACAAAACAGAGTTTCTTTCTTTCTTTCTTTCTTTCTTTCTTTCTTTCTTTCTTTCTTTCTTTCTTTCTTTCTTTCTTTCTTTCTTTTTCTTTCTTTCTTTCTTTCTTTCTTTCTTTCTTTCTTTCTTTCTTTCTTTCTTTCTTTCTTCTTTCTTTCTCTTTCTTCCAGATCCTCTGACGAATTCTGCTAGGTGTGGGCAACTCCTCTGAGGTACTCTAAATACAAAGAACTCCACAGATCTTCCAAACCCAAAACAAGGTGCTCATTATTGACAGCCTCAGCCAAGATGCCACCTTCTCATGGCACCCAATTGTCAGGGTATCGGTAGTCTCGATCACAAAGTTCTGAGACCTGACACGAGTTCTCACTGCTGGAAACGAAAAGACATCTTACACTCCTCATGGGGATTGGAAGGCCCTGCGTATTTTTCCTGGGAGACGCACAAAGCTAAGCCCAGCAGCTCTGGCCGTGCCATGTCCACGAAGAGCACAGAACACCATGCCACAGGAATCTTGCCCACAACGACTCCCACCAAGACCAGGGTGTACAGCACCACTCAGTCGCAATTTGCTCTTGGTTCTCTCAAAAAATAACCTTGGGATTTCCTTGCTCCTGAGCTTTGAGAGAGCGTCTAGAGAAAGAGAAATATTGGAGGTCGCCAGGGCTAACAGCCCCCAGTGCAACTATAGATGTGCAAAGAACTCCAGCTGCAGCGGGAGTCGCGGAGGGGAGGGCCGGTGACCCAGGCCTGCGCTGAGGCCACGTCTCGCTCTGCCCATGCCAGAAGGCTTTCATGAAGCCCTCAGTGTGTGGTTTGTTTGTGTAGCTACGTGCTTTACAACATTCACTGACACTGATTTTCATGAGATATTCCCACAGTGGATCATGTATGCACTAAGGGCCTTGGCTGAGGCTTACACTTTTCTACTAATTAAAAATTAAGGCTCCCTAAAGGAAAACTGCTGACCCAGAAATTAAGACAAGCACAGTGGGAAATTAAAAAAAAAAAAATGCACAATTTCTTCCTCCGCCTGTCCATTTCCTGTAACTGTCCCTCAAAGTGCTTTCTGTGCCCATTGTTTCCACATGAGAGCCCTGTTGGGGATTAAAAACACACACAAAAAAGGAGGAAATGAGTAATCTATGTGGAAATGCTCAAATCAATAATTGTATCCCGGTAGTAATTGCTAAGAATTGTTGCAGTCTGAAGATACAAGTGGTAATGCCTCAATAACTAGAATGATGTCTTAAAGGAGTTTTCCATGCTGTATGAGGGTGTGGAGGGGGAACCCTCTTGAAGCAGGAGAAAGGTTGTCAAAGCACTCTGCAACTTGGAACGTGGCCTGTGTTTCAGCTTCTCATCCAGCTAATTTCCTACTTACGCAGAGTGAGGCCAGCTTGATGACACAGGCATATTCTATCAGATTGGCTTGGCAGTTAGTGGTCTAGGACTGGGTAGCCACGCGGAGAAGCCTTGGGGTGCTTGGGTGGCTCATCGGTTAAGTATCAACCCTTGATTTTGGCTCAGGTCATGATCTCACAGTTTGTGAGATCAAGCCCCATATCTGGCTCTGTGCTGACAAGCGGAGCCTGCTTGGAATTCTCTCTCCCTCTTTCTCTGCCCTTCCCCCCTCCTCCCCACCTCACACACACACACTCTCTCAAAATAAATTAATAAACTTTAACAAGAAAGAGAAGTCTTATGTGAGGAAGGGAATTAATTCTCCCCATTGTTTGGAGCTCCTTTCCTGAATTTGACATTCTTCGCTGAGCTAGGTGAGCAGAAGTAGACACATGTGGGCACCCAGGACAGGCTGTCCCATAAGACAGAGGGTAGGGTCTAAGTCACAGGCTCTGTCACAAACACACACAGCCAGCCAACTGTAGGTCAAGTGACTTCCTGGAGAGGCCTCGCTTTCTCATCTCATATTTGCAATAGGACCCTTGGGACTTCCTAAACAAAGCCAGATTTCTGAATGAGTGAAATCTTAATGAATGTCCTTCATTTTCCACGTGGCTGGCAGTACTTGGGCAGTGATTAGACAAGTCATAAACACTTTCATTCAGTTAAATAGGACAGTTCTCTTTCCTGCCCCTGTGTGCCAGGAATGAGACCTCTTGGGTTGGCAAAAAGTAGGTCTCCCAATAGAGTGTTAACAGCCAAAGATCGTGATTTTTGTCCATACCAGTGGGTGAGCCAAGAGGCTAGGTCAGCTCTTCTATGCCCTGGCAACATTTCAGGGTCTTCAATCTGCACATCAGCATAACCTTGCTCATCTGCAAGGTGCTTTGTATTTGCCAGGCACTGAACTAGGAATGAGGGTGCATAACCAGGAGGGCCCTAAGTCCTGATTATGCAACAAGGTAGGTAGTAGCTCCATCTGGACAAATGGGACTCTTCATGCCAAAGGGTGGCTCAGTTGGTTGCCAGAGTAGCCACAGACCAAGTATAGAAGCGGCCATGCTACCTGATGGGCCCTGAGGGTGACCTCTCCATCCACAAAGTCTTTGCTAACTGCTGGAGGACACTGTAGAGCGACTGAGAGCTGAGGAACCTGGGTGTGTCCTCAACTCCTCACTGAATGTGTGGTCATGAGCAAAACCCCTTACACTCCCTCAGTCAGAGGTTCTTCATCTATAAACAGAGGGTGAAAAATATCTTGGGCCCCATACTAGGAAAGAGTATGGGAAACAGTATTTACAACTGTAAAGCACTGTATAGCTATAGTTTTACACAGATATAGATTCATCACTTGAATAGATCCTGTCATTTAATACATGTCTGGTCCCTGGACAAGCACTTTTCATAACATTTGCCACACAGATAAATACCAAGGGCAGACAGGTTAGGGAGCCCCATTACAAGGGTTTTGAATATCCTTCTTGCCCCTCTCTTAATCTAAATGGGGCCCATGTTTACTTCCTCAGATAGCAATGTGAGCACAGATACTCACGGTACATTTTCACCTGACATAGCAGAGATCTGACCTTACAGAGTGAGTTAGTGCAGCTTCTTAGATTTTTTTTCATCAGTTACAAATATCACCATTACCCCCCGCCCAGGCGGCACAAAGACATAAAATTACATGCTTTCAGATCTTCTGGTGTTTTGTTCTGTTTTGCTGCTTGTATTTAGGTACAACTTAAGACTGTCACATTGTGTGATCTGTTTCCCACCTTTAATGGGGGCTGGTGGTGGTGAGCACAGCTCAAAAGTATTTGCATTGTTGAATAACCCGATCTGACGATGGTGGTCTAATATGCGGTCTCACACACATGTATAACTTTAGATACCATAAATGAGTTATTTTACACATCCAAATGAATGTTTTCCTTCCAGAAATATCTGAAGGGAAAAAGTTTAATGTTCTGAAGAGGACTTATCCAAGAAGACTATTTTTAAGTTTGTCAGTTTGAAAGTACTAATTTGAGGGTGTCTACTAAAATCAGTCACCTTATTTTATTTGTCAACATTATGTACACCTGTATCTTTTGTTAATATTCAAAATATTTAACAACTGGTACAGTTAGTGCACCCACCAATTGGAACAGACCCAGCCTGAATGCAGTGCCAGGACATGCTGGCTGACTATCGGGCAGTAAAATAGATAAAACGATTCACATACCTTGAGTAGTCTGGGATATTTAAACCCCAGTACTACGGATGGAGGACAGATTCTATCTTTGAGAACTCTTGATCTTAGAATATATGGTAAACTCAGATGAACTGGGGCAGGAACAAGACCACTCAAGGAACAAATTGTTCCCAGTGAGAGTTCTTGCTTTCTATCCAGTGAAAAAGCAGTCCAAGGGCTTAGGATCTTTTCAGATATTAAAGATTTATTTAAGCTTATTACCCCACTCATAATGATATTTTGCTATTATAGCTGATGGCTCTGCTTTTCATAACGTTGATGCAAAGATGACTGCTCCCTCATGGCTAGGTCAACCTAACATATGTAGTCACCTAGCAATTTAGCCCAAACCCAGGAGTTCTCTTCTATTTCTCTAGGTAATTACATTGGTATAAGCTTCATTTAGTCAATCTAGCTGCATTTTGTGTTGTTCTGAATCACCGTTCCTCACAATTAACCAGTCAGCTCCACACATGCTATTTTGAAAGACAAGTCTATCAAACTATTCCTGACATTGAGCCAAGGCTCTCCTTTGCCATATCTTTCACCCTCTTTTGCTTGGCCCAAATAATAGACTTACCTGCTGGTGTTTCATATCTCAGACATTTCTAGGTTTTAGGAATCTATTTCCCATCTAGTACTTGACCTCATTTCAAGTTCATCCTTCAGCTGGTTTATCTGGAAGTAAGAAGTTTAGGGACTTTTTCAACACAGGATGATGACCAAAATTAAAACAATAATATTATAGCCTTGGATCTAACAACATATCAAAATGCTCTTTACCCTTATTGCTCTTTCTTTGTTGTAACATCAACATTAAATAAAATAAGTCTTATTCACAATCCCTAGACAATCTCTTTTGCATGTACTCATGTCACTCTTAATTTTGTATCTCTGTTATTTAACAGCATTTATTACATCATATTGTAGTTATTTGTTCATCTTCCAGAATACGGGTTCCTCAAGGGTAGGGAATGTGCCTTATTGATCTTTTGCCCCCTACCACCTAACACAGGGCCTGGCATGTCATATGAATTATAAACATGGGGTGTGTATGTATGTGTATGGAAGAGAGAAACTCAGGTCACTTTGGTACTTATTTTGTAAGTACTTTGACTTGTACCAAGTCATTCATTGATGGTGAACCAAGTGGCCTGGCTGATATTTTCATAAAGGAGGTAGTTCATGCTATGAGATAAGATTAGGTACCCAGAGTTTCTAATCCTACAAGGAGACTAACAGCAAAACTCCCAGAATCAAGTCCCTCAGTAATGACTCAACACTATCAGGGGCATGTAACCACTATAAAGTTAAGGACTCAAGTATTTACTGCATTCCAGAAGAAGCCCCAGTCTTTATTATTCTAAGAGCCACATGGAGACTATAAAATACCCAGATTTATACTACAGACAAAATATAAGTTAACTTGTTGGACCATTTTAAAATCCAATCCACATGTCCCTGAGGAATTCACTAACTGTTCATGATTAAAGAAGAAGCTTCTAGGCACCAAGCCATTCCATCTTCTATGGGGTCACCTTTACTCCCATCTTGTGCCCGATGACAATTAGTCACTCAGCTTAGTCTTATCTTAATCAGCATCTCCATAAAGCTGGATTAAACAATTCTTGACATTATCCAACAATGCTTTCTCCTAAATTATTTTATGAGTTTTGTACCCAAAGTCTGCTTTTTTTTATTTATGATGATTCCCGAGAGTTCAGATTTTTGTAAAAAGTTAAAAGTTTGCACTTAACCCCAAGGCCTAAAGCCTTTAACTTTAAGATTCCTTCTGTCTTCTCTGTCTCTCTGGATTTTTACCCCACTGAATGTCATCTGAGTAGAAGTAAGAAGCATGCCTTGACTGGGGTTGAATGGCTGTGTAGAATGCTTCTCTGGTTAGATGTGTCACACTGTTGAGTAGAGTGTCACATCTTCACCTAGTCATGGTCAGATCAAAACCCATCACCAGGCAGCTATACTTTTCGGCAAAGAGAATACTTCTCTGCTTTTAGCTATTGCTGCCTTTCTGTTCTTCCTTTTAACCATCAAATTCCATTGCATATTCCAAATAACATGTTTCAACCTAATGATAGCTGTTGCATTAAAGGGAATTCAATAGAATTAAAAGGGGAAAAGTAGACTTAAAACTAAGGGTAATATATATACCTGGGAGTATAACTCTCGGAAGCTGCCTGAAACAATTTTTAACCTTACTCAATTCCATGAATAATTTAAAAACACAAAGAGCAGAGTGCTTGACACATAAAAGGCACTGGATAAATATTTATCCAATGATTGCATGAATACTTCTGCATTAAAAAAAAAACCCTCCATATTTACCAATTAATTTGCATTAGGGTAAGTATCACACATTTTAAGGGCATAGACCCATGTGGCCAGTTCAGAAATGTTTTCTTCAGTACTAATAACTACCACTTCCTTGAAAAAGCAGAATCCCACATGAATGGCTTAAAAGGCCTACAAAGTTCTCTTAATTTCCATGTATAATCTCTATACCTAGGCTGACCAATAGAAGTTTCTGCAATGAAATGGAATATATCTGCATTGTCCACTACAGAAGCCACAAGCCACATGTGGCTCCTTAGCACTTGAAATGTGGCTGGTTGGGATGCCTAGGTGGCTCAGTCAGTTAAGTATCCAACTTTTGATTTTGGCTCAGGTCATGATCTTGTGGTCATGAAACCAAGCCCCTGTGAGGCTCCACATGAGCTGAGCCTGCTTGGGATTCTCTCTCTCGCTCTTTCTCTGCCCCTCTCCCACTTGCTCTCTCTCTCTCTCTCTGTCTCTCAAAATAAATAAATAAACTTAAAAAAAAAGAAATGTGGCCAGTGCAACTAACAAATTGAATTTTAAATTTTATCTAATTGTAATTAAAATGTAAGTAGCCACGAGGCCACGACCCTGTAAAAAGATCAGAAAAACAAAATTTGAAACATAAGAGAACACATTTAAAGGCATTCCTATAAGTCTTCACCATTTTTACTCTCCCACTGGGGGGATGGTTTATTCATTTATCTGAACTTCCATTACTGTGACCATTTTTTAATTTTGTAGTTTTAAGGATGGTTAATGCTGTTCCATCAACCAATTCTTTGCTCTGTGGTTCTTAAACTTGGCTGTGCATCAGCATCACCCCCAGAGATGCGATTCAGCAAGTCTGGGAAGGGGACTGGGCATCTGTGTTTTTTAAGCTCCACAGATGATTCTGATCTGCAGCCAGGCTTGGGAACGACTCCTTTACACCAGAGATCCCAAACCAGCAGCCCTGGGGCCAAATACACCCTCAAAACATATGTTCATCCCACACAGTGTTTTAAAATGTTTTGAATTAGTTGCCAACTTCTACAAATTGTATTTTTTTATCAAAAAAAAAAAAAAGTGGAGTTGAGTAAAGGCTGCCCCCTTTGGATATAGAGCATAACTTTGGTTCAATACTACTTCCATCTTGTACTGGCCCAGCTCCCAGCAGACATTTGGTTTGAGACCCCTTTCTCATTCCATAATCTAAGTAATACTTGCCAAAACAGGCAGAAATTCCTTTATATCAATGCACCATTCCTAGGAGGAAGTACCAACTATTTTATCCATGGGGCTGCCTATAATCATCCTGGCAGGCTCAAGAATATTATCCCACCATCTTGTAAAACCCCAAGTAAGTATGATAGAATTCTCAAAAGAGAATGCCCCCCCCACCCCAGGACCATGAGAGTAATACTGTTCAGAGACAAATCATTAAATTGAAGGAAAAAATGGTCTTACTTTTTATTTTTTATACCCTGAATACTCTCACCTAGAGCTCCCTAAGGTGAGCCAAGACATCTTTGTTATAAATTCCTATCTCTATATATATACAAAAAAAATTTTATGGCTCTCCCATCCTTCATCCAGTTTCCTTTTCAATATGTTTGTGTTCAGCCATGGTTTCTCAGCATTAAAAAACAGCCAATCACACTTGTTTTTCTTTCTCTTTCTTAAGAATCCCCTATAATAATAGCTAATAAGTGAAAATACATAAGCCCAAACAATGAGATACAAGGTAAAAGGGCCATTAGTTGAGGAAAACTAGATAGAGGAGTGTTAATTAATTTAGAAGGGCAGAGGAGGCTTAGCTTTGGAGTATTTGTGGAAACAGTAGATCTTTTCTGCAAAAACTACATGGATGTCAAACATTTTGCAATCAATTTTGGGGGTTTCACAGGTCCCTGAATCCCATCCACTGATTCCTAGTAGAAAAAGCTATCCACCTGAAATAAGACACACTACTTGATAAATACTTATACTGGATACAAAGCACCAAAATGTCAGCCATAGCTCTGCCATCATTTTGAATCAAATACTATGATTAGGCTTTATTATTAACGAAAAGGAATACCATTAGGCTTTAAATAAAATGCAAGGAATAAATAGTCTCCATCCCAGGATCATGTAAAACTGTCATCTAGAACGTATAGCTAAAGGCACAGTGGATTTCTCAGCATACAGTAAATATGTGACATTTGAATTTTTAAACAAATCCTTAGAGACATCCATGACAAGAACGGAGACATTTCCTAAAATTGCACACATTGGAGAGAGTCGCTTGATGCCTTAGCCTGGTCAGTTCCACTAACTCAAAGTGGACTATTTTGCTCCTTTTCTTTCCCCCTGGGTAGCAGTTGGTTCCACCACTGAAGTGATAAACTAGGAGTCACCTTAAGGCATAAACATGCAACATGAAACAATCTTATTTACTAATTTGAATTCCATGTCTGACAGGCACCAAAGGTATAGTAAAGAAGTTTTTCTTTCTTTTTCCTGCAAGATGGCCTGAAGTTTTGTTTCAGCCACTAGAGAATGTTTACACTGTTCACACATCTTGATTTCCCCCCATAGGCTGCATCCCTCCAAAGCTAGAGATTCTGCTGGGTGGCCCCTCCTCCATATCTTAGTTCTCACTGCGCTCCATTCTATTCCTCCTCCATGTCCCTCTTGCCCTTGTGGTAATGGCTGGTGGCCATTGCTAGCCTCTGGGTGCCTCAATATCCCTTGTTTGTTCCTTTATCTATATCTCTGAAGGAGTTTCCTTATTGAAGTCCCTTCTTTGGAACTAGTTGAGGTAAGGTCAAGATAAAATCTTCTTTCTGCTAGGACCATTGTGGACCCACTTCATCATCTTCTATTTTTTCTTCTTTTAAATGCTTATTTATATTTGAGAGAGAGTGTGAGAATCCAAAATGGGCTATGCACTGACAGCAGAGGGCTCCAAGGAGGGCTCCAACCCACCAACCATGAGATCATGACCTGAGCCAAAGTCAGATGAGTCACCTAGGCACCCAGTCCATCTTCTTTTCAAAGAGGTGAATCAGAAAGAAGAGAAGATAAATGCTTGAGGAAGAGAAAGAAACAATATGGTTTTAAAGATAAGAGTTAACCAGGTAACAGCAAAACTGAAACTCATCAAAAAGAAAATGCTTTTCTTTGCAATGGATGCCCTAGTGAGAGGTCACTTAGTAAAATGGTCACCAACCTACTCTTCAACTTTGCCTTCAACAAAAGCCAGTCTTGATAAACATTTCACTAATTTCCATCTTTTGTTTATTCATCTCAAAGCGAAAATGAAACGTCTATTTATTGAGTACATACAGTGTGCTTATAACTCTTGATAATACTTTAAGGTATCATTCTTCTTATTTTTTTAAATTTATTTGTTTATTTTGAGGCAGAGAGAGAATGAGCAGAGGTGGGTCAGGGAGAGAGGGAGAGAGAGAGAGAATCTAAAGCAGGCTCCATGTTATCAACGCAGGGCCCAACACAGGGCTCTAACCCATGAAGCGTGAAATCATGACCTAAGCAGAGATCAAGAGTCAGACTCTTAACTGACTGAGTCACCCAGGAATCCCTACTTAAGGCATTATTAATCTCATTTTAGAGAAGAGGGAACTGAGGCTCTGAGGTAGCAAATAATTTTCCCAGAATCAGATAGCAAGCAGGGGTTAAAGCCAGAATTAATAACTTAGCAAGTATGATTTCATATAGAATATTGCTTTTTTTGTATTATTGCAAAGTATTTTTATTTGTTTTGGCCACAATCTTCAGATGCTTTTGATGCTCTGCAAAACAATCTTATTTTGCTTAATTTTTTTATTAAAACAGTTGATCACACTTGCTATTTTTTGTCTTTCTTGAGATTCTTCTATAATTATAGTTAACAAATGAAAAATGTAAGACCAACTGGTGAAATAAAAGATAGAGTAGCCCTCAGCTGGTGAAAAAAAAAATAGAAGATGACTATTATTCTTTCTACCCTAGCCTAAGTCTCTGTCTCTGTCACTGTCTCTCCTGGAGAATGCCCACAGCAGGGGATGTACTATGTAGGCAAACAATTAGAAGTTTCTCCCTGGAGAAATTGAATGGTCCTAAAGAAAAGACCTGCATTTTTTTTTTTTTTTTGACTCTCTGGGTTCTCTGAGATAAGCCTATTGCTTCCACATGATCACTCTTCAGCAAAACTGAAAAACTTGCTTACAAACACAGAGTTCCCAGTCCAGCTTTTCTGTGTCCCATTCTTAAATCTGAATAGATAGGGATCACCAGGCATTTGAGCTCCTTAAACATGCAAGAAAATTTCTGAGATAAAAAATTCACTGGATGAGATTGCAATCAGTTGGATACTATAAAAGAGAAGATCAGTAAATTAAAAGAGAAGAAAACAGGAATTATCCATACTAGAAAAACAGAGAAAACCAGTAGTATGTAAAAAATGAGTAGTCTCAGAGTCTTGTGTAACAGCTGGAAACCTAGAAGGGGAAGAAAGAAAATGGTACAGAAAGAAATATGTGAAGATAAAATTTGATGAAATATATCAGCTTAAAAATCCAAGAATTTTGAGCAAAATAAGCACAAAGAAACCCATACTAGGCATATTATTGTCAAATTAGTCAAATGACTAAAAAATCACAGATAAAAAGAACATCTTAAAAGCAGCCAGAGAAAAAAGATACATTACACAGAGGGGCACAGTGATGAGTGGGCCTTGAATTCTCAGTCAGAAATGATGAAAGCTGTGGGGCGCCTGGGTGGCTCAGTCAGTTAAGCGTCTGACTTCGTCTCAGGTCATGATCTCACGGTTCGTGAGTTCAAGCTCCATGTTGGGCTCTGTCCTGACAGCTCAGAGCCTGGAGCCTGCTTCAGATCCTGTGTCTCCCTCTGTCTCTGCCCCTCCCCCACTCACACTCTGTCTGTCTGTCTCTCTCTCTCACACACAAATAAATAAACATTAAAAATTAAAAAGAAAAGAAATGCTGAAAGCTGTAATAGAGAGGATCAACATCTGTAAAGTGCTAAAACACACACACACACACACACACACACACACACACACACAAATGCCTATAATCTTGAAATTCTATATTCAGAAAACAATTCTTCAAAAATGAATACAAACCAAAGACATCTTTTTGTTAAATGAAAGTTGAGCAAATTCATTATCAGTATTTCCAAATGACAAGAAAGGCTAAAGAAAGTGTTCTTAGGCTGAAAGAAAACAATATTATGTAGAAACTCAGATCTACACAAAGGAACAAAGAGTGGCAGTAATGGTAAAAAAAAAAAAATTGTGGACAAATAGAAATGAATTTTTCTCTTGTGTGTGTTTTTTAAATTTCCTTCAGGGATTTTTGACTGTTGAAAGCAAAAATAATACTTTGTGGGGCTTATAATGCATGTAGGAGTAAAAATATGACAACAATAGTATGAAGAACAAATGAGAGGAAATTACAGTGTATTTACACTTATTTTATGTGGAGTAATACAATACTATTTGAGGATAGAATGTGGTAAGTTAGAGATATATGTTGTAAACCCTACAGCAACGACTGAAAGCAACAAAACAAAAAGGTCTAGCTAATTAGCGATAGAAAATGAAATGGATTACAAAAAAGTATTCAGTGAATCCTAAAGGAGGCGAGAAAAAGGAGAAAAGATACAAAGACATAGGGGAAAAAGGGAAATAAATACAAGAAATATTTTCTTAAAGCCAATCATATTAGGAGCGCCTGGGTGGCTCAGTCGGTTGAGCGTCCGACTTCGGCTCAGGTCATGATCTCGCAGTCCGTGGGTTCAAGCCCCGCGTCGGGCTCTGTGCTGACTGCTCAGAGCCTGGAGCCTGTTTCAGATTCTGTGTCTCCCTCTCTCTCTGACCCTCCCCCGTTCATGCTCTGTCTCTCTCTGTCTCAAAAATAAATAAACATTAAAAAAAAATTAAAAAAAAAAGCCAATCATATTAATAATTAAATTAAACATAAATGTAGTATACAGATCAATTAAGAGAGATTGCTGGGGTGCCTGGGTGGCTCAGTCAGTTAAGTGTCAGACTCTTGATTTCAGCTCAGGTCACCATCTCATAGTCATGAGATCAAGCCTTGCATGGGGCTCCATGCTGGGCATGGAGCCTGTTTGGAATTCTCCCTCTCTCTCTCTCTCTCTCTCTCTCTCTCTCCTCTCTCTCAAAATAAATAAATAAACATTAAAGAAAAGAGAGATTGCTAAAATGGATTAAAAAACAAGACCTGATATATTCTGTCTACAGGGAATATACTTTAACAATAAAAGTGCTGGAGCACCCAGGTGGTTCAGTCGGTTAAGGGTCCAATGTCAGCTGTGGTCATGATCTCACAGCTCATGAGTTTGAGCCCTGCATTGGGCTCTGTGCTGACAGCTCAGAGCCTGGAGCCTGCTATGGATTCTGTGTCTCCCTCTCTCTCTGTTGCTACCCAACTCATGCGCTCTCTCTCTCTTTCAAAAATAAATAAACATTAAAAAATTAAAAAAAAAAACAATAAAAGTGCAGATATGTTTTTTTCCCCAATATTTATATTTTTAACCTAATTCCTCTAAGAGACTTCTAATATGTTCATAGCAACTTGATTTGTGTAACTCAAAACTGGAAACAACCCAAAGACTCCCACAAAGAGAAAATGGGTAGGAGTACCTGGGTGGCTCAAGTGGTGAGTATCCAACTCTTGACTTCATCTCAGGTCAAGTTCTCATAGTTAGTGGGATCAAGCCCTGTATTGGGCTCTGGTCTGGCAGCATGGATCCTGCTAGGGATTCTCTCTCTCCCTCTCACTCTGCCCCTCCCCCATGCCCTCTCTTTCTCTCTTAAAATAAATAAATAGACAGGGTGCCTGGGTGGCTCAGTCGGTTGAGCATCTGACTTCAGCTCAGGTCATGATCTCATGGCTCATGGGTTCAAGCCCCGTGTTGGGATCTGTGCTGACAGCTCAGAGCCTGGGGTCTGCTTCAGACTCTGTGTCTCCCTCTCTCTCTGCCCCTCCCCTATTCATGCTTTGTCTCTCTCTCAAAAGTAAATAAACATTAAAAAATTAAAATACATACATACATACATAACCATTTAAAACAAGAAAATGGGTAAATTGCAGTATGTTCATATAATTGAATACTACTCAGAATAAAAAAGGAGAGGAGTGCCTGGGTGGCTCAGTCAGTTAAGCATCTGACTTCGGGTCAGATCATGATCTTATGGTTCATAAGTTCAAGCCCTACATTGGGCTCTGTGATGACAGCTCAGGGCTTGGAGCCTGCTTTGGATTCTGTGTCTCCCTCTCTCTTTGCACCTCTCCCACTCATGCTCACACACTCTCTCTCTCTCTCAAAATAAATATTTAAAAAAAAGAATAAAAATGGAGGAGAAAAGAAACAAACTACTGATAAAACAAAAGAGTACGTACTGAATGATTCAATTTATATCATGTTCTAGAACTGACATAGTTAATATAATGTGAAAAATCAGAAATTTGGTTGTCCCAGGAGAGTGGAATGGTGGGATTGACCGAGAAAGGGCACAAGGGAATTTTCTAGGGTGATGAAAATGTTCTGTCTTGAGAGGGGTGTGGGTTACATGGACATATGTGTATCAAAACTCATTAAAATATACATTTATGATCTGTGAATTTCACTGTATATAAGTTATACCTCAAAATTAAAAGGCAAAAAATTAGATAAAATTCAATTCTTAATCATGATATATAAGCTTATAAAGATATAAAGATGAAAATAACTTCTTTAGCATTATGAATTAAGTATTTCTTTCAAAAACCTATTGAAAAAAAGGCCTATTGAAAACATCAAAATATAGTGAAATTTAGAAACATTTTTATCAAAGCCAGAGACATCTGCTGATAGCCAAATTGGTCAATACTGTATTTGCCATTGTAATAAGACAAAAGAATGACAAATATAGCACAACTTTTTACTACACACCTTTTAACATTTCTTTTTTTTTTTTTTTTTTAATTTGAGAGAGAGAGAGAGAGGGAAAGGTCGAGCAGGCAAGGGGCAGAGAAAGAGAAAGAGAGAGAATCCCATGTCCCTGGAGATCATGACCTGAGCTGATATCAAGAGTTGGATGCTCAACTGACTGAGCCACCCAGGCACCCCACCTTTTCATGTTTCTTAAAGCATGTGAATATAATACCTATTACAAAATTAAATGAAAACAATATCAAAAATAAGTGTTGCTGAGTTAGATTAGAAAAAAATAAATAAACTATAATAATTTGAAATGAATACCATCATTTCCTGATAATATTATTATCTGTATAAAAAAATCCAAGGGGCACCTGGGTGGCGTAGTCGGTTAAGCATCCGACTCTTGATCTTGGTTCAGGACATCATCTCACTGTGTGGGTTCAATCTCTGCATTGCACCGGGCTCTGTGCTGATGGTGTGGAGCCTGCTTGGGATTCTGTCTCTCCTTCTCTCTGCCCTGCCCCAAATCATGCACGCGTATGCACTCTCTCTCTCAAAATAAACAAACTTAATTAAAAAAAAAAAAATTCAAGAACATCTATAGACGGGTTACTGGATTTCTGGTGTCTCTTCCCCTTATAAGAAAACCAGTTTCATTGGATTAGGGCCTCATTCCTATGACTTCATTTAACCTTAATTACTTTCCTAAAGGCCTTGTCTCCAAAAACAGTTATATTGGGGGTTAGGGCTTCAACATATGCATTAATTTTTTTTAATGTTTATTTATTTTTGAGAGAGAGAGAGAGAAAGAGCAAGTGGAAGAGGGGCAGAGAGAGAGGGAGACACAGAATCTGAAGTAGGCTCCAGGCTCTGGGCTGTCAGCACAGAGCCCGACGTGGGGCTCAAACTCATGGACCACGAGATCATGACCTGACCTGAAGTTGGATGCTTAACCTACTGAGCCACCCCGGCGCACCTCAACATATGCGTTTTTTGAGGAAAATTCAGCCCATAACAATCAGACTCACCAGTTCATTAGTATTTCAATTATATATTATATAAAACCATCCCAAAACTTACTGTTTTATTGTCTCAATGCAATAATAATAAAAATAATTCAGTATTTCTCAAGATTCTATGGGTTAGCCAGGTAGTTCCTTTGCTTCATGTGGTGTTGATAACAGTTTTGCCAATTTTTTCACTAGCACAAAACATCGCTTACTATCCTTCTGGACTTTAATAGTAGTTTCCCCACTGCTTTTTCCAAGCTTCCACTAATAGTCTCCTTGCTCCCCCAGCAGTCTCTATCCACTGCCCAGTCCCAAGGCCATGCCACATATGTTAAGTCGTTATTATAGCTGTACCCCACTTTTGGGTACCAATTTCTCTTTCAGCTAGTCTTTGTTGTGGAGTAAAATACCCCAAAACTTAATGGCTTAAATCAACAACAATTCATCATTTCTTGTAATTCTATGGGTTGGCTAAGCAGTTCTCCACTGCTTTCACGCAGGCTCATTCACACAGCTGCATTCAGCTGGCAGGTCAGCTGGCTGGGTACTGAACTTAGCTGAGACAGCTGCTCAGCTTTCTCTTTCCATATGCTCTTTTATCCTGGGCTTCATTATGGTATGGTGGTCTCAAGGCAGCATTGCAAGAGAGTGAACGCAGAAACCATATCACTTCATGTACCCCCAGCTCTGGAGCTTGCAAAATGCCACTTCTGCCACATTCTAGTGGATAAAGCAAAGAGCAAAGCCAGCCCAGATATAAGAGGTGGGGAAATAGGCTCCACCATTTAATAGGAGGTGCAAAGAATCTGTAGCCATATTTACCACGGAAAGTTATGCCATGTTCCTAGATGGAAAGACTCAGTGTCCAAACGATGTCAGTTCCTTCAAATAAATCTGCATGATGTCATACCAACCGAAATCCCAAAAGAGTATTTCAGGAAACTTGGGAAGTTGTTCCTAAGATTCATGTGGAAGATGGACTTTGAGCTGTATTACAAAGCTGTCATCATCAAGACAGTATGGTACTGGCACAAGAACAGACACTCAGATCAATGGAACAGAATAGAGAACACAGAAATGGACCCACAACTGTATGGCCAATTACTCTTTGACAAAGCAGGAAAAAACATCCAATGGAATAAAGACAGTCTCTTCAGCAAGTGGTGCTAGGAAAACTGGACAGCGACATGCAGAACAATGAACCTGAACCACTTTCTTACACCATACACAAAAATAAACTCAAAATGGATGAAAGGCCTCAATGTAAGACAGGAAGCCATCAAAATCCTCCAGGAGAAAGCAGGCAAAAACCTCTCTGACCGTGGCCACAGCAACTTCTTACTCAACACATCTCCAGAGACAAGGGAAACAAAAGCAAAAATGAATTATTGGGACCTCATCAAAATAAAAAGCTTCTGCACAGCGAAGGAAACAATCAGCAAAACTAAAAGGCAACTGATGGAATGGGAGAAGATATTTGCAAACAACGTATCAGATAAAGGGTTAGTATCCAAAATCTGTAAAGCACTTATCAAACTCAACACCTAAAAAACAAATAATCCAGTGAAGAAATGGGCAAAAGACATGAATAGACACGTCTCCAAAGAAGACATCCAGATGGCCAACTGACACATGAAAAAATGCTCCACATCACTCAGCATCAGGGAAATACAAATCAAAACCACAATGAGATACCACCTCACATCTGTCGGAATGCCTAACATTAACAACTCAGGCAACAACACATATTGGCGAGGATGAGGAGAAAGAGGATCTCTTTTGCACTGCTAGTGGGAATGGAAACTGGTTCAGCCACTCTGGAAAAAAGTCTGGAGTTTCCTCGAAATAGAACTACCCTATGACCCAGCAATTGCACCACTAGGTATTTCTCCAAGGGATACAGGTAATGTTGTTTTGAAGGGGCACAGGCACCCCCATGTTTATAGCAGCACTATCAACAAGAGCCAAAGTATGGAAAGAGCCCAAATGTCCATCAATGGATGAATGGATAAAGAAGATGTGGTATATATATATATATATATATATATATATATATATATACACAATGGAGTATTACTCAGCAATCAAAAAGAATGAAATCTTGCCATTTGCAGCTACGTGGTTGGAACTGGAGGGTATTATGCTAAGTAAAATTAGTCAGTCAGAGAAAGACAAATATCATATGACTTCCCTCATATGAGGACTTTAAGATACAAAACAGATGAACATAAGGGAAGGGAAGGAAAAATAATATAAAAACAGGGAGGGGGACAAAATGTAAGAGACTCTTAAATATGGAGAACAAATGGAGGGTTACTGGAGGGGTTGTGGGAGGGGGGATGGGCTAAATGGGTAAGGGGCACTAAGGAATCTACTCCTGAAATCATTGTTGCACTATATCCTAACTTGCATGTAAATTTAAAAAATAAATTAAATAAAAATAAAAATAAATCATATAGAAGAGCAAAGGGCTCAGCATCACCAACACAATTTTGAGGAAGGACTGGTCTTCACAGATATCAAGACTTATTATAAAGCTATTTGAACAACAGGGTATTGGTATAGCAATACAAAAATTGACCAGTGGAAATGGCTAATAACTACGTGAAAAGATGTTCATTGTCAGCGACTACGGAAGACAGATACTGATTGCTCACAAATTTTCCTTTTCTTGCTCACAGACTATCCTGTCCCTCCTCTCCCACATCCAACAACCATGTACTCCAGAAGAGACAGAGTCCTTCTGAAGAGCCACAAGGTGTGAATCTTGATTAATACATGATTGGTTTAGAAGTGAGCATGTGATATAAATCCAGCCAATGAGACATGAGAGTTCACCTGCTGGGGGTTCTGAATAAGGTTTTATAACTCTTTAAAAGGCACATGAGGAAAAGACATGAGCCTCTTCACTTCTTCCCGTCTTTGGAAATTGTTGTGCAAGAGTTGGATCCTTGGAGCTACTGTCCTTTTTGCAACCATGAGAGAGTATCTGAATCAAAAGGCAATATCCTGACAATTACAGAGAGAAAATGAGGAAAAAAGACAGAGGACTCTGGATGTCTTTGAGCTATTCATTTAACTCCTCCAGCACTTCCCTACCTCCTAAATGGTGTGCAGAGCAAAGAGCAATTCATGTGAAGCCCACACTACATGCAGCATACGTGGGATGTATCACATCCCAAATGGCTTAATGGAGCAATTCACCTTTATGATTTAATAATGAAAATAGATGAGGTTGATGTTAACTAGACTTAGTGTGCTGGTCATTTTGCAACACTATGCTGTACATTAGATCACCAGAACTCATTCATCTTATGACTGTAAGTTTGTACTTTTTGACCAACATCTATTTCCCCCACATACCAGAGTCTGGTAACATCATTTTTGAGACTTGGCATAAAAACCCCCTCTTCCCATGGGGCATCTGGGTGGCTCAGTCGGTTAAGCATCTGACTTTGTGTGTGTGTGGTTTCTCCCTCAGGGTTTGAGAAGTACAGAAGAATGTGTACTTGTGGAGAGTTTGCAACTGACGAGATGCTAATGAAGTGCATGTGGACCTGGAGGTAGTTTGAAATAAACATAACAGAAACCCAAACCTGTGACTGTTGAGAAGGGCAACTCTCTGGAACTCAAGAAAGAACGAAATGCCAATGACAGTAAGACTTTTCTCAAACAGAAAGGTCCCTCATACCAGCAGTTTCTTGCATTCACACACACACACACACACACACACACACACACACACACAGAAAAGCTACCTATTATTATATAAAACAAAAGCCAATTATAGTGTAGGAAAGTACAAACTATAAAAAATCAGAAGTCAATAGAATTGAAGCAACTGGCTTACCTGAAAGAAGAACACCTCATTCTGAGCAGTTACTTGGTGAACACTGCCACCACCGTCCACAGGACCTCATTGGTGTTGGCCTTCAGACAGTATCTAAGTTGAGGAGGTGCCGTACTCTCTTGGTGGCTAAATCATACTGCTCGTCCAGAAGAGGAGCGAAAGCATTCTCCAGGACGTCGGAGGCGTGGGCTAGGTAAATAAGGGCCAGCAAGCATTTGTCCATGCGGTGAGGATCATTCACCCATTTGTCAAGAACAGCCTTCTGTACCTTCTTGATGAGGCACTGCTTGATATTGTGGTTGGTGAGGGGATGTGTCATCACATCAAAAAGTAGAAAGTTCTGGGGCGCCTGGGTGGCTCAGTTGGTTGAGTGTCTGACACTTAATTTTGACTCAGGTTATGATCTCATGGTTTCATGGGTACAAGCCCCATGATGGGCTCTGAGCTGACTGCTCTGGAGTCTGCTTGAGATCCTCTCTCTCTCTATTTGCACCCCTCTTTCCCCCTGCACATGCTCTCTTTGTCTCTCTCAAAATAAATAAAGTTTAAAAAATGTAGGAAGTTTTGGGGGCATCTGGGTGGCCCAGTTAGTTAAGCGTCCAACTCTTGATTTCGGCTCAGCTCATGATCTCTGGTTTGTGAGTTCAAGCCCCGCGACGGGCTCTGTGCTGACAGTGTGGAGCCTGTTTGGGATCCTCTTTCTCTACCCCTCCCCTACTCACTCAGTATCTCTCTCTCTCAAAAAAAAAAAAAAAAAAAAAAAAAAAAAAGGCAGAAAGTTTCTACTTGTTTCTCTGTTTCTCTGTTTCAATATGCCCTTTTACACCAGGTATTTAATCATTCTTGCATATTGCTTAACTGGTGATACAATTCTAAGAGATTCCACATCTCACCTAAACAAAAGTTTTTGAAAATTAGAGAATTTCAGCCTTATTTTTTTTCACTCTTAATATGAATAGCAAAATGTGTTCATGGTAGCTGGTGTGTTTCTATAGAAGTAGAACACAGAAAGTATTTTATGTTAGTCTGTTTTCCTCGAATCTGAACTTCTTATGGGACAGGAATCATATTTTATTGATCTCTGTAGCCCCAAGCACCAGGTATATTTCCTGAAACTTAGTACTTGCTCAGTAAGTATCTGTAAAAGAGAACGAATAAACTATTCCAACACACAGAATAGAT
Source organism: Panthera tigris (assembly GCF_018350195.1). Lineage (NCBI taxonomy): Eukaryota > Metazoa > Chordata > Mammalia > Carnivora > Felidae > Panthera > Panthera tigris. The sequence goes on from NC_056660.1 coordinate 212,940,734, forward strand.
GCCTAATAGTATGAGGTAGAAATGAGCCAAATTCTGGCACATTTCAGTTGGCATGAAGGTGTCAATTAAATAGCCAAAGGATAAATGAGAGAGGTTTAATTTTTTAAATAAACTTTTTAAAAGAATAATTTTTGATTTACAGAGAAGTTATGAAGATAGTAGAGCGTTCCCATGTGCCCCACACCCAGTTTGTCCCACACCTCACTAGTTTTCCCATTAGTGTGGTACATTTATCATAATTAATGACCTAGTATTGGTACATTCCTCTTAACTAAAGTTCATACAGTATTCAGATTTCCTTAAGTTTTTGCCTAATACTCTTTTTCTGTTCCTGGATCCTGTCCAAGTTACCGCATTCCATTTATTTATTATGTTTGCTTAGGTTCCTCCTGGCTTTGACAGTTCCTCCTTGTTTTGAGGACTTGGACAGTTTTGGGAAGTACTACGTAGGTACTTTGTAGATTGTCCCCCTATTGGGATTTGTCTGATGTTTTCCCCTTGATTAGACTGCAATTAAAGGTTTTTGGAAGGGGTACCACAAAAGTCAAGTACCATTCCCTTCTTATAATATCAAGGATGGACACTATGAACATGACTTATCACTGTTAGTGTTGTCTTTGGTCCCTTGGCTGAGATATCTGTCAGTTTTCTCCGTCATAAAGCCAAAGCCCCTGCCCCTTTTCATTCTGGACTCTTGAAAGGAAGACACTCTGTGCAGCACACATTTAAGGAGTAGTGATCTAGGGGCGCCTGGGTGGCTCAGTCGGTTAAGCGGCCGACTTCAGCTCAGGTCACGATCTCGCGGTCTGTGGGTTCGAGCCCTGCGTCAGGCTCTGTGCTGACAGCTCAGAGCCTGGAGCCTGCTTCAGATTTTGGGTCTCCCTTACTCTCTGCTCCTCTCTTGCTTGTGCTCTGTCTCCTTCTCTCTCAAAAATAAATAAACATTAAAAAAAATAAATAAAAGGAGTGGTGAGCTATGCTGCACTTCTTTGAGGACAAGGTATTTACATAAATTATTTGAAATTGAAAGTGTTACTTTTCATTAAAGAATTGAATTTAGGGGTGCCTTGGTAGCTCAGTCAGTTGGGTGGTTAAGCATCTGACTTCGGCTCGGGTCATGGTCTCGTGGTTTGTGGGTTCAGGTCCCGCGTCTGGCTCTGTGCTAACAGTGCAGAGCCTGCTTGGGATTCTCTCTCTCCCTCTCTCTGCCTCTCCCCTCTTACAAGCTCTCTCTTTCTCTCAAAATAAATAAATAAGCATTTAAAAAAGAATTAATTGAGATTCACGTTAAAGATGGCTGGTTGAATAAGTACTCTATTCCTGACAAAAATGCCATGAAAATGAGAGCAGAGGGACTTTTATGGAGGCAGAAACCTATGAGACTAGTAAAGAAAACAATAGCAGTAAAATTTTAGACACTGCAAAGTAAGTGGAAACGTGGTAGATGGATTAGCGATCCAAGAAAACGAATCCTAAACTGGCAGTGGGTAAAGCAGAGAGGTAACCCACATTACACTGCAGATCCCCAAGGCTCAGAAACTGGCACCAGACAGCTGTGGAAACATGGGTGGAGGAGCAGATAATGGTAGGGCTAAAAATAGAGAGATTGTTTGAAAGTCTTTTTAGAAAGTACCTCCAGATCCTCTCATCTATTCTGTGCAGCCAGCCTAGTAGAAGAGAACAAAACAGAGGGTCTCTGGACTCAGGCACACAGACACAGTCGAAGGAGGCAGGGATCTCTTACTGAAAACAGGGGGATCAAAGAAAAGTTTATGTCCTAAAATTTGTGACATCTTAGCCTTCTCCTTCCTCTCAATTCCTGGAACTCTGGAAGCTAGGATTATACCTTCCAGCCAAGACATTAGGAGAGTCTTCTCTGGAAAATTCTACCAGCCCAACAGAAAAGAATGAAAAACACTGACAAGAGAATTTCCTCAAAGAAGTATAATGAAGCCCCCACTGCACCACCTCCCATCATGAACACACATAGTTTCCAAATAACTTTTTGGGCCTCTCTTTCTAAATATGAACAGACTGCCAGGGAGTGCATTCATTTGGTAAAACCCCTCTAATGTGAAACACAGAGCTCAACATAAAATATGAAAATAACAAAAAGATGTTTATAATTGCCCTAAAATGGAACACTCTTCAGTGACAGAAAAGGGAACGACCTGCTGATGCCTGCTGCAGTGAGAACGGTGTTCACACACAGCATGTGAGGTGAAAGAAAGCAGACACAGAAGAACATTTATTGTACTATTCTATTTGTATGAAGCATCTAGAAAAAGTAAATGTGTAGAGACAGCAGAGTATTGGCTGATTGGGACGAGATGGGAATGGAGATGAATTGCAAATGGGAGCATGAGATTTTTTTGGGGTGTAGAAATGTTCTACAACTGGATTGTATGGGGCACCTGGGTGGCTCAGTTGGTTAAGCCTCCGACTTCGGCTCAGGTCATGATCTCGTGGTCTGTGAGTTCAAGCCCCACATTGGGCTCTGTGCTAACAGCTCAGAGACTGGAGCCTGCTTCAGATTCTGTGTCTCCCTCTCTCTGCCCCTCCCCCATTCATGCTCTGTCTCTCTCTCTCTCTCTCTCTCTCTCTCTCTCTGTCAAAAATAAATAAGCATTAAAAAAGAAGAAAAAATAATAAAACTGGATTGTAGTGATGGTTGAATGATTCAATGAATACTCCAAACGTCAGTGAATTAGACACTAAAAATGAGTGAATTTAATGACATAGGAATTATATCCTGGGTGGCACAGTTGGTTAAGCATCAGACTCTTGATTTTGGTTCAGGTCATGATCTCATAGTTCATGAGTTCAAGTCCCATGTCAGGCTCTGTGTTGACAGTGTGGAGTCTGCTTGGGATTCTCTCTCCCTCTCTCTCTGCTCCTCCCTAGCTCTTTCTCTCAAAAATAAATAAACTTAAAAAAAAAAAGAATTATACCTGAATAAACTTGTTTAAAAAACGAAACTCAGAGAAACAAACTATGGAGGGAGAAGAAAAATGAAAAAGGTCATGGCTATCCCCAGAGAAATAAGAGATGATATGTATCCATATACAAGATGATAGTTTTAAAAAGGACATTCAGAGGATAACAACAACAACAACAACAACAAAAACTAGAAAAATAAAAAATTGGATGGCAGAAATGAAAAACTGAGTAGAAAAGTGGAGGATATAAGGAATCCAAAATGTAGAGCAAAATGGTGAATAACTGGACAATAAGAAAGAAAACATAAGAAATTAGATGGTTGATTCAGGAGGCCTAACAGCTGAATGATAGGAGCTCCAGAAAGAGAGGGCTAAAAACAATGGTGGGGGAAAGTATTGGTAAAATAACATAAAAGAATTTTCCAGAGCTCAAGAACATGAGCTTCTTCTCAGAAAGGACCTTTGGGTATCCAGCCCAATGAATAAAAGACAAAAAACAAAAGCAAACAAAAACCTCAACAAACAATTTTAAAAAACAACAGAATACTCATTATTGTGAAGTTTCAAACACTGGAGATAAACAGAGGATAGTAAAAGCTTCTGGAAGGGGAGGAAGACATGGGGGGCGCAGATAATGGTGAGACAGATAATGAATAGAAGATTATGAATCAGAACGGCATCAAACATCTCAAATGAGAGGTGGAAAATAATGGAGCTAGACCTTCAAATTTATTTTTAAGTTATTTCTTAGCCAAGTGTTCCATATTTAGCCAAACTCTCCATCAAGTGAAAGAGTAGAAAAGAGACAATCTTCAAAAAATTTTTTAAAATATTTATTTATTTTTTATTTTTTTTTAACGTGTATTTATTTTTTTGAGACAGAGAGAGACAGAGCATGAACAGGGGAGGGGCAGAGAGAGAGAGAGAGACACAGAATCTGAAACAGGCTCCAGGGTCTGAGCTGTCAGCACAGAGCCCGACATGGGGCTCGAACTCACGGACCGCGAGATCATGACCTGAGCTGAAGTCGGACGGTTAACCGACCGAGCCATCCAGGCGCCCCAATATTTATTTATTTTTTGAGAGAAAGAGAGAGGGGGACAGTGTGAGCAGGGGTGGTGCAGAGAGAGAGAGACACAGAATCTGAAGCAGGCTCCAGGCTCTGAGCTATTAGCACAGAGCCTGATGCGGAGCTCGAATTCAGGCACTGAGATCATGACCTGAGCCAAAGTTGGCCACTTACCTGACTGAGCCACCCAGGTGCCCCAAAAAGAGACAATTTAGACATGGAGAGGCTCAAAAAATGTACTTCCCAGACATCTTTCCTAGGAAGCTATTTGAGGATGTGCTCGAGCGTGGATGAATGCTTGCACGTACACACACACACACACACACACACACACACACACACGCACACTAAATTGAGCCCTTTTGGGCTCAATTTAGAAAAAAGATATTGGGATATTGAGGTACATGGGATTGAGGAGACAGAAGATCCAATGGAGACAAAGAGAATTCCCAGAGTGACAGCAAATGGAGTTCCAACAAAACAGGAGTGAAGCACCTGCAGTGAAACCTTGCAGACTGGAAAGCAGGGAGAGGCACTAGGAGGATTCTCTGGGACAGGAGTCAGGGGATGCGGGAGGCATGAGGGCCAGGATATAATTCTTCAATCACTGAACATGATTTGTATAAAGTGCAATTTACAGGTATTTTATAGAGCTGTTGAGGATGTGGGAATATTTAATCAGTTGTTCAAAGAAAATGAAGAAAATATTAAAAAAAATTTTTTTAACATTTATTCATTTTTGAGATTGAGAGAGGCAGAGCATGAGCAGGGGAGGGGCAGAGAGAGAGACACAGAATCTGAAGCAGACTCCAGGCTCCGAGCTGTCAGCACAGAGCCTGACGTGGGGCTTGAACTCACAGACCATGAGATCATGACCTGAGCTGAAGTCGGACGCCCAACCGACTGAGCCACCCAGGTGACCCAGAAAATATTTTAAAATGAGGCAATTATTGGGGAGCCTGGGCAACTCAGTTAAGCATCTGACTCTTGGTTTTGGTTCAGGTCATGATCTCACAGTCACTGAGCTTGAGCTGCACATTTGGCTCTATGCCAATAATTCAGGGCCTGCTTAGGATTCTCTCTCTCCTTCTCTCTGCCCCTCCCGTGCTCATACTCTCTCTCTCAAAATAAATACATTTTTAAAAAATTAAAAAAAATAGGGGCACCTGGGTGGCTCAGTCGGTTAAGCGTCCGACTTCAGCCAGGTCACGATCTCGCGGTCTGTGAGTTCGAGCCCCGCGTCAGGCTCTGGGCTGATGGCTCGGAGCCTGGAGCCTGTGTCCGATTCTGTGTCTCCCTCTCTCTCTGCCCCTCCCCCGTTCATGCTCTGTCTCTCTCTGTCCCAAAAATAAATAAAAAACGTTGGAAAAAAAAATTAAAAAAAAAATTAAAAAAAATGAAGAAGCAAAATCAGAGAAAATAGCTAAAAAATTGGAACTGTTAACTTGGTGGATGATGGGGTAGGAGGGTTGAAGAGAAGGGACTGCTCTTTTATAAAAATCACTTTTAGTAATAATTGATCTTTTATACTATTCAAATGTAGCATGCTGATAAAAATAAGTGGATTTAATTATAATTATAGTTATTTTATTAAAAGAAAAAATGTAGGGGCACCTGGGTGGCTCAGTCGGTTAAGGAGCCGACTTTGGCTCAGGTCACGATCTCACAGTTCGTGGGTTTGAGCTCCGCATCAGGCTCCGGGCTAACAGCTCAGAGCCTGGAGCCTGCTTTGGATTCTGTGTCTCCCTCTCTCTGCTCCTCCCCCACTTGTGCTCTGTCTCTCTCTCCTCTGTCTCTCAAAAATAAATAAACATAAAAAAAAAGCAAAAAATGTATATTTGAAATTATTCAATATCAAAAATAGGAAACTTCAAATTATAGTATCAATACTCAATTTAATATGCATAAAATTGTATTTAATCATATGAATTAATACCAAAAAGAAGATTTGATTTGGAAAAGCCATTTTGCACTTTATGATTTGCTTTGTAGAATTGGAGTTTTAAAATTGTGATAATTAATTCATGAAGGGTTGAGGATTTGATTCCTACTTTCTGAGGTTTATTAATATTTAAAAGTCTGTATTTGAAGCATAAAGAACTTTATCAAATTAAAGAGTGGTAAATCATTCCCCTTTGAAGAAAAACATTATAATTTGCATTCAAATTCCTTCCTTATCTTTTAAAAAGAGTAAAGACAGCACTGATTTTTAGGCCTCATGATATTTACTACCCCAGGAAGAGTTTGCAAATGGGAATTATACCCAAATCATGAATGTAATCCTGATTACTTTTTCTTCTGGATTAAACATATGTGTACACACCCATATTTAAACATTAAGAAATTGGGGCGCCTGGGTGGCTCAGTCGGTTGGGTGGCCGACTTCACCTCAGGTCATGATCTCACACTCCGTGAGTTCAAGCCCCGCGTCAGGCTCTGTGCTGACAGCTCAGAGCCTGGAGCCTGTTTCAGATTCTGTGTCTCCCTCTCTGACCCTCCCCTGTTCATGCTCTGTCTCTCTCTGTCTCAAAAATAAATAAATGTTAAAAAAAAAAATTAAAAAAAATTTTTTAAAAATAAACATTAAGAAATTGACAACAGTTATTTTACGCATCTGTAGTCTGAGCCCAATGATGGAACAGCCATTCTCCCTTCTACCCTCCCTCCCTCTTTCCCTCTTTTCCTTCTTTCCTCTTTCTAGAAGCATTTACTTTGTTCCCAGTACTAGCTGAGTGTTGAGAACACAAAAAAATAGTAAAATAAACTCCTTTCTACAGGGAAATTACAATCTGGTGCCACTTTACACAACTAGCCATAAAGCAAGGTGTAAGGGAAAGAACAAAGTATTATGAGAACAGAGAGGAATCAGAATTTGCAGGGTGTCTGGGGACAGAATGTAAAGGGAAAAACTCTCCAAAGAGGACACTTTCTTGCTTTGACTTGGAGAGTCAGACAAGCTAAGGGAGAGAGGTGATGCCCTCTGCAGAGGGCACAGCAGGCATAAAGCATCCAAGGGCACAGAAGGAAACAGTGAAAGGTACAGAGTACCCAGTATCTCTGCCTCCCAAGGTGATTAACTTCTGGTCCATTTTTGCCCTGAACACTCATTCCCTCAAAGTCACCTGCATACACTGGGAAGAGAATAAGAAGCCCGAGGCTGTTGAGTTAGAACTGGACACGCCAGGGTGGAGGGCAGGGAGGGCTCTATAGAACTGGGAATGGCTGTTTCATTCCTGGCATGAAGGAGAATGCATTGTAAGCACATTTGAATAAAGGAGTGCTCTATGAATAGTACTAAATTTGAAATTCTTGAACAAAAGGATTTTCTTCAAGTTCCAGATTATTCAGGTTCAGGTGAGAAATGACTTGACAATTTATATTTGGAAATTGGACATGAGATGTTCTTTCATTTAACAATTATTTACTGGGTGCCTGCTGTGGCTGCTGTCAGTGTTCAAGACACTGGGGAAAAAAAGGTCTTAACGTTTGTGACACATATTCAGGGGCTTCTTTATATTTATAGTTCATCTTTCTAGATTTAAAAAAAATAATTGCCAGAAATCAACTTAAAAGTTCATCAAGATTGGGGCGTCTGGGTGGCTCAGTTGGTTAAGCATCCAGCTCTCGATTTCATCTCAGGTCATGATATAATGGTTTGTGAGATCAAACCCCGCATGGGGCTCTGCATTGACAGTGCACGGCCAACTTGGGATTCTCTCTCTCCCTCCTTTTGCCCTTCTCCGGCTCATGTGCATGCTCTCTCTCTCAAAATAAATAAGTAAACTTTAAAAAAAATTCATCAAGGCCAATTTAAGGGATTTACCACGAATATTGCAGATACTTAGATGCAAATGTGAGGAGGTGATTTTTAAAAAATTATTACAAGAGGGGTGCCTGGGTGGCTCAGTTGGTTAAGTGCCCAACTCTTGGTTTCAGAGCAGGTCATGATCTCACAGTTTGTGAGTTTGAGCCCCGAGTCAGGCTCTGTGCTGACAGTGCAAAGCCTGCTTGGGATTCTCTGCCTTCCTCCTCTCTCTGTCAAAGTAAATAAATAAACTTAAAAAAAATTTTAAATTTATTACAAGAAAATTTAGCATTGCCCCTAGTAATACAGAATTATGAAACTGAAAGCACTTATGTGGTGATCTAGTGCCACCGTGTGTCCCAATTACTCAATTACATGATTTAACAGTCAAGATTCTGTATTCTTTTCCTATTGCAGCTGTAACAAATCACCACACATTTGTGAAAAACAACAAATTACCACAAATTTGTCATAAATTTGTAATGTATCTCAGTGGGCTAAAACCAAGGTGTCAGCAGGGCTGTGTGCCTTCAAAGCCCTACAGAAGTCTCTGTTTTGTTACCTTTTCCACATTCTGGAGGCTGCCTGGATTCCCTCGCTGGTGGCTCCAATCCAGAACCAACAATGGCCAGTTGAGTCTTCTCATGGTAAATCTCTCTGACACTGCCTCTCCTCTTTCACTTTTAAGGACCCTTGTAATTACATAGGGCCCACCTGGATAATCCAGGATAATCTCACCATCTCAAAATCAGTTGATTAGGAAACTTCTATCTGCAATTTTACTTCTCCCTTGCCATGGAACATAACATATTCACAGGTTTTGGGGATTAGGATGAAAATATCTTTGGGAGGGGGGCATTATTCTGTATACCACAGAATCTATTAGGTTTTATTTGGGGGGGGGATATGCTACTTTTTATGTTTCAAATGATAAAGACATTAAACTGTTTCTCTGTCCTTATTTGTAACTTGGAATTGATAAACAGGAAAAACATATCTTTTGCCAATGTCTGTAAAATTAGCCACTGTGAGAAGTGAAATGATTCATTTTCAGAAATACCAAATCAAAGCTGTGCTGTCTAGTTAACAATAGGTTTACAACCTATTGGGAATTTGTATGAGCCCCTCTCCCCCCGCACCCACCCCCCAAATGGATTCCCAAACCCTTAGATACTTCACTTCCTGGTTCTTCCCCTCTCCGTTTTTGGGCTTATTTTCACAGGTTTTGCAGTGAGCATGTGCCAAAGAACTGAAGTCTCTGTATCACCTCAAGGAATGTACATTTATTCCAATCAGACTACTCCTTGCCTTGCATGGGCATAGGCAATGTCGGGTAAGGCTGTAACCTCTGTAGTGCTCAGCCAATGAGGAACCAGGAGAGGGACTTGCACGCTAGGAGATAAATTGCCTGCTGTAACTGCCCCAAGTGTGCCTGTCCACCAGACACCTGCTTTTGCAACACTGTTGATTAAAGCCTTACTCTACTGTGGTCGGAGTCCCCACGTCCCTCCTTTGATTGGGGCAGTGGGCTTATTTCTCACAGCCATGCACTTAGAAATCCTTCCAGTGAATTTTTACTTATGCTTTACTAATCTTAGCTAGAAAAACCCAAACTAAACATTAAAATATTGTTAAATTCATCTTAAAATTATTTTGACTTGGGGAGCCTGGGTGGCTCAGTTGGTTTAGTGTCTGACTCTTGATTTCGGCTGAGGTCTTGATCTCAGGGTTTGTGGGTTCATGCCCTGCGTCAGGCTCTGTGCTGACAGTGCATGGAGCCTGCTTGGGATCCACTGTCTCCCTCTCTCTCTGCCCCTCCCTCCCCTGTTCTCTTT